>NC_091123.1:73888503-75089753 GCF_040183065.1 Periplaneta americana | reverse complement strand
TATGAAGCATGTATAAGTGATAACTTCTCATGATCTGATGATGGCATAGTATGTCGAAAACGTCAATCAATAAAATGTAATATAGTTAATAACACTATATATTATATAAGTAAATTGACGGCCCCATTTATCCTATACTCATTATACTAAGAATTGCTTCCGAGGAACGTAACCATCGCTACCGAGATTTATTACCAATAACTTAGTCTCCTTGAGGCCGCAATTCAAGAAAGACGATCGAGAAGGCTACATATCACGTAATTTTGTAGCTTGGCAATGCCAGTCCACATACTGCTAACGTTACAAAATCGGTTATCCAAGAGCTCGGTTTGGAGATTATTCAACATTCTGTCTATTCCCCTGATCTTGCTCCATTAGATTTTCATCTTTTCAGTTTTCCGTCCAACAATCTCTGAGGAATCTCCTTTAATAAGGAAGTTGCTCTTCAAAATTTACTTCCCGATTTCAACTCCAAACCACAGGATTTCTTCAGGCATGGAGTCGAAAAACCGCCAGAATATTTGGAGTCATTCATGAACAATCCAGGGGAATATGTTATTTATTAGTGTATGCACATTAAAATAAATAATTTTGGATTTTATAGAAAGCGCTATGAATTTATGCATTAACCTAATATTTGGGATTTGACTAAAATATAAATGAAGTTCATCACTTTATAATTTTGGGTAGTTACACGAAGTCAATAACCATAGAATGAAAAAAGTTTTTCTGGTTGATGGATCTCATATGAAGAAGTACTGACGCAAAGTCTATCGACACGACAAGACAGCAGAGTGATATATGGAGGATAAAATGAAAGATAGCAGAAAAGATGCAGGAAGCAGAATTGAAATTCTGTACACCGTGGAGACACAGACTCACTCATACAGAGCGGAAGATTGGACGAGAAAAGAAACAAAGAGAATTGAATCCAATCGATACCCCACATATGAAATTCCGCAAGCTGTGGTTCGGTGTGACAGGAAAGAATGGTCTATGAAGCAAGAACCTAAAGTTCGAACTACGGTTACTGGAAAAAGCTATTATAACGGATTCATCGGGATGGAATTCTGCACCGGATCAACATATTGGTGAGTTATAAAACCCTAGCCGAAGGAAGAATAATTTTTCAGAAAAAGTATTTTCTTCAACAAAAGAGAGGTACAAAAATTTCCCAACAATATCACATTTATTCCAATTTTGAACCTATCCACAAACATTTGTACAGTACATAGAGTGTCCAAAATTGATATATACACTTTTTTGAAATACTATTTCACAGCAAAGAAATTAGATAGTCATACGATTTTTGCGGTTTATGATTCAGAAGGCAGTGAAAAGCATGAAAACATATTAATCTGTTTATAAACAAACATGGAGGTACAATTATTGTTCGATGAACTCAAGTGGATACTGAAATGTTAGTGGAAAGTGGAAAATGTTGTTGAGGTTCAACGACGTTTAGGGTTGAATTTGGAACATAACCATCAATAAGGTTAACTGTCACAAGAATTCGAGACATGTTTGAAGTCGAAGAAACGGTGCAAGATGTGTTGAAAGGGCGGTGGGGAAAAAAGTGTAGTTCCACCGATAACGAGAGTGTTGATGCAGTCATGCAGACTTTTGCACAATCCCCAAAGAAGTCAATGAGGCAATGTTCTCGTGAGATTAGTATCAGCAAATCCAGTGTTCATTGAATTTTGCGAGCTCAAAAATGGAAGCCTTACATTCCGAGACTTGCCCACGCACTGAATGAGGACGACCCAGAGATGGATAGGACGAAGAGGAAGTGCTGCGGAGTTTCCGCCTCTATCTTCGGATTTAATCCCTCCAGACTTCTAGCTATGGGGAGCTCTAAAGGACACAGTGTACGCCACAAAACCACAAACAATGGAGGAACTGAGACTTCAGATTGCACATGCCTGTAATGATATTCCTTTAGCAACAATCCAGTTGGTATGTCGCTCTGATGTACGTCGTTGTTGGGAGTGTACTGTGGCGGAAGGGGGCCATTTTGAACATGTATGGAGCGGCTCATAAGGCTAAAGCTCAGCAGAAAAATCAACTGCAACAAACTTTACTAACACAGCCTACTTCATCCAATCTCAGCAGCAATTTCTATGCTGATTTAACCAGAGCGTTTGTTGCTGCTAACATTCCCTGGAATGCAATTGAAAATCCGGTTTTAAGACAGTTTTTACAAAAATACTGCAAACAAAATATCCCATCTGAGTCGACCCTAAGAAAAAATTACTTAGACAGAATATACAATGAAACTTTAGCTTCCATTCGGGAGGATATAGGTGATTCTTACATATGGGTCTCTGTGGATGAAACCTCAGATCCTATGAATAGGTATATAGCAAATATGGTAGTAGGAAAACTTAGTCCTGATGGACCTTCGATTCCACACCTCGTATGTGTTAAGGAACTTTCGAAAGTGAATAGCCAAGCCATTGCTTATTTTGTAAATAAAGACCTACAGTCTTTATACTCAGGTAATATAGACGATTCTAAAGTTCTGTTGTTTTGTACTGATGCTGCCTCATACATGGTTGCTGCAGCTCCACTTCTTAAAACATTTTATCCTAACCTCACGCATGTAACCTGTCTAGCACATGGCCTTCACAGGGTTTCTGAAACAATCCGGAATGAATTTCCTCTTGTCAATTCGTTTATTTCTAACACAAAAAAATGTTTTTGTAAAGCCCCATCCAGGATTTCAATATTCAAAGAGAACTTTCCAGATATCCCACTCCCACCTCAGCCGGTTGTTACACGATGGGGAACCTGGATTCAGTCAGTGGTGTATTATTCTAAGTATTTTAAAGAAGTGGTCACAGTTATTGATAAATTACCTGAAACTGATAGTGCAGCGTGTGTGAAAGCAGTGAAAGATTGTCTGAATGACTCACGAGTGAAAAACGATATTGCCTACATAACATCAAACTTTTCTTTCATACCTGTAGGCATTGAACAATTAGAACGTGAAAAACAATCTCTTTGTAGCCAAATAGCAATAGTAAAGGAAGCTCAAGTGAACATACATTCTGCTTTGGGCGAAACTGGGAAAAAAGTTAAAAATAAGTGGGACAACGTATTAAATAAGAATGTAGGATTTTCATTGTTGGAAAAAGTATCAAGAGTGATATCGGGGGAAAGTGTAAATGTTCCAGTAAGTATTGATGTTTCTATTGTACCTAATTTAAAATTTGCGCCTCTCACATCACTTTCGGTTGAAAGAAGTTTTTCTGCTTTCAAAATGATTCTCATTGACAAAAGGCAAAGGTTAACTGTGGAGAATTTAGAAAAAATTCTGGTGGTGTACTGTGCAGATAATTATAATAAAGTCTGAGCATGGAACTGAATTTCAATAACTTAAAATGAGTAATCTTGATATCAATAATCATTATTTCATTACTTTCAATATATTAAATTTGTGCAGCTCTGTTTATAAATATAATATAGTATTCTTTTTTAATATTTAAACATACTTTTTTGTGCGTATTTTAGTGTATAACTAAAAATTTCAGTGAAAGAAATAAGTATGATACCTTGATGTGCCTAAAATGCCTATTTTCATTAAAATAGAGCCTAATTTTACAAATTTTGAGCTTATTTTAGGCGCCTAAAACTGCAATTTTTAGTGCCTAAAAATGCGATGTCTAGTGATAATAGAGAAGATACTTCTAGAAACATTTTATTTTGTTATATTGGCAGTAAAGTTAGATAATAACTTCCCGTCGCACTTAATAAAGTCACACTGCGGACTTGCAATCTAATACGGTAAATTATTTTACAATATGGAGATAAATTATGATAGTCCTATTGAAGGTATATATTATGATTGTTCTCTTCGATGTTATGATCACATTAAATGAAAAAAATGTTGGAGTACATTGTTGTAGTTTGCCAAGGGTATGGAATATTCAGTAATTTCAAGGGAAAAATTGTTCCGGGGAGGGGTATCGATCCCGGGATGCTAAACGAAGGGTCCCGGGATCGATAACCGGCTCTGGAACAATTTTTCCCTTGAAAATATTCAAGCCTGCTTTACAGGGAGCTTCTACCTGAAAGCCAGATTTGCATAGTATGGAATATTAATTGTTGATTTTGAACAATGAAATTATATGGTGCATTTTGTTCTCATACTTACTTATGGCTTTTAAGGAACCCGGAGGTTCATTGCCATCCTCACATAAGCCCGCCATCGGTCCCTATCCTGAGCAAAATTAATCCAGTCTCTACAATCATATCCCAACTCTGTCAAATCTATTTTAATATTATCCTCCCATCTACGTCTCGGTCTCTCCAAAGGCCTTTTCCCTCCGGCCTCCCAACTAACACTCTATATGCATTTCTGGATTTGTCCATACTTGCTACATGCTTTGCCTATCTCAAACGTCTGGATTTTATGTTCCCAATTATGTCAGGTGAAGAATATAATGCGTACCGTTCTGTGTTATGTAATTTTCTCCAATCTCCTGTTATTTCATCCCTCTTAGCCCTAAATACTTTCCTAAGGACCTTATTCTCAAACATCCTTAACCTCTGTTCCTCTCTCAAAGTGAGAGTCTATATAGAACCGGTAATTTACCGGTACTATTTACTCTTTTTTTTAATTAGCGTGGAACCTCATTCGTCTTCCGATTCGTTGTGTATAATTAATTGTTAATAGCCTATAATGAACTTAACTTGATTACATTATAATGAATTACATGAAAGAAAAGTAATTTATATTGTTTTATAATCAATGTGACCTTTCAATAACGTAAACTGCCCTCATTGTAGGAGTAAGGCAGGCTTGCAGAACTGGGCGACAACTGTGGCGTTACGTCATCAGAATACGTCACTCACCCCTTCCTTCCACCCCCGCGTCATTGATTTGGTACGGGAGGGGATTTGTATTTAGTGTCTGTCTTATATGATTGCGTACGGGCCACAGATACGTCATTCAACGCCGGTGGACATGGAACCAACGCTTTCCCCATGCTTTCCACCCCTCTCTCGCCAGTTCTGTATCCGTGGAGTAGGAAAAGGTTTTGACTTCATTCGAAGGAAAAAAATAAAGATTGTCACACTCCAGCACTGTGAAAACAGCTAAAGAGAAATTGCTATGACTGGAGGAGCGTCGGGTAATCTTCAGTAAGAGATAAAAATAAAAAAAAATAACGCAGTAGCAAGAGAGATAATTCAATGAAATGGAGACACAATATCGTCGACCTTTAAAGAAAGCAAAGTTGATTGAAGCAATGAAACAGAAACGATTTCAATGGGTAAAACAGTACAAGGATTGGACAAAGGAAGACTAAAATATCCTCTTCAGTCCCGAATTTACATTTTTTTTTAAATTGAAAAAAAAAACCAGTCACATAATCATTCTGGGGTTCCAAAAATCCTAAATAAAGTCTTCACAAAAAATCAAATTTGGGGGCAATTTTGACTCTTGGTGCCCCCAAATTTTAAATTCTCATTTATAATTCTAGTGTAGAAATGTTGCAAAAGTGATACTCTTCACTTCTACTATCAAATTTAATTTTTCAAAATTATCAGAAGTATCCAAGACACTGCAAAAAAATTAAAAGGTAATTATGTATATTATACTCTACAACAGGACTGAAGAGGCTAAAATATGCAATCATATTATGTACTTATTACTAGAGGTTCTACCAACTTAATCATTTTCCCCAACAAAAATAACTAGTTGTAAAGTCAAACAGAAGTGGCTCAAAACCATTCTTATAATTTTAATTATCAGTTAACTGATCTCGAGTAAACAAAATTCTGATCCAAATTCATTGTGACCTTTGAATCCAGAAGATACCGTAGATGCTTAGCAACCAGATCACACAAACCGTCCTGGAATACCAGCGGGAAGACACTGTCAAAAACCCAACCGACATCATCACCATCAAGCTTTCGAGGATATAGGCCTAGGTCGCTGTTGACCTCTTTCGGCCATACAATTCACATCTCAGTTTCTTCATTTTGTCGACTATGCTCTCTTACTTTTTTATTTGTTATTTTACGACGCTTCCTCAACTGCTATGGTTATCTGGCGTCTGAATGAGACGAAAGTGATAATGCCTGCGAAATGAGTCCAGGGTCCAGCGCCGAAAGTTATCCAGCATTTGCTCTTAATGGGTTGAGGGAAAACCCCGTGAAAGACCTTCAACCAAGTAATTTGTCTCAAACACGATTTAAACCCAGGTCCGTTCGTACACGGTCAGGCTCGCTAGCCGTAACTCCACAGCGGTGGACTGTTTCCTTATTCTATTTGAAGTAAATGCCATTATTAATATTGGATATATGATTTAGGTGTTCAATCCAATCCGTTATACTAACTTACTTTTGAAAATGTTTTCTCTCTCTCTCTCTCTCTCTCTCTCTCTCTCTATGAGGCCGGGAGGGGAACATTCCTGTGCACCGCGACCTGAGGTCTATTGTGCGCCTTTGGGATGAGTCGCAAGCTCACCGACTGCACCCACATCGAACCGACCTAACCGCTAACACCCTAACGACCAGTCCCGCCATCCCTCCAAGTCCATATACCAAGCCCCCACATTCCCCCTCAAACGGTCTGAGGTGTAAACTACTCCTCCCGTCCCCTCAACGGTCTGAGATGTAGACCCCCTCTCCCGTCGGGAAGGGAGTGGGTTCCGTTGCTGGGTTACCAGCTACCACGCTTGACATATCAATGGAGGCCGGCCGAAAGTGTCAGCAGTTTCGGAGGGCCACCGCAGGCGCGATCTGAAAACCAAGGAAGACAACCGGAATGATGAGGAAAGGGTGACGAGGGAGGAAAGGAAGTGGAATTAGTGGGGTTCCATACTCTTGATATAAAGTTACCTGATATTCATGCATAGGTCTGAGGGAAAAACCCCGAAAAATCCTCACCCAGGCAAATCGTCCCAAGCGGGAATTCGAACCCCGGCCCGCTGTGTTCGGGAGCGAAGACGCTACTACGATACCACAGTGGTGGAGAAAATGGGGGTTACTTTCATTTCATGCAATATTTCATCATTTGGTTTGAAATCTAACCAATTACATCCTGGTGTTGTTCGCATAAATTTCATCTCGGCGGGTATCAAATCTGAAATTATTTTTGCCTCTAATTTTAACTTCTAGTTTAAATGCAAAAATTCACGAGAATGAAAGAAACCAGCATTAATACATATTCAGACTGCATGAAACCAGAACTATGAAACATGCATTTCGATGTAAGCCGAGAAAACAACTAGACGTCAGAAGACCGATACAACGGTTGAAGGTGGCGCTTTCTGAGAGAATAAATCGCAGGAACCTAATTCGAGAATGACAATGAAAATGGTGATGATGTAGGCTAATTGACGACTATGAATAGTAGATATCAGAAATGAAAATTCCAATATATGAAGTCAGGACTACGGGCACGAAGAGAAACAAGACGAGAATGAAGTTAAGGAAGGGCATAAGAATTTGGGACAGAAAGTGAAGGCGAAGATAATGAGAGTAATCTTTGTAACGCGACTTTGTAATCAACTCTTAACTGCATCTAATATCTCATCAGCCAAAACACTGCAGATATTGTGAAGAGAATTTAATTAAACACTAAACTAAGTTAGCTACCCTGCTTCTTGTAGTGTTTTCATATTAATTTTCCGAGAACAATACGACAAATACAATCTTATATACAGAGACCAAACATTTCTTGCTGGTTTTAAGGAGAATTGCTGGTTTAGCATTATAACATCAACAACGAAAATAATGGAAAAGTGAAAATGGAGATAAATGGAGACGTTATTGAATAAAATTCACAACTCAATTATTTACAATTATTATTAATAAGAAGAGAGGAAACTGTTATAGAACGAATGGAATAATTGGGAGAAATTCGATGAAAACACGTCAGTACGAAAAAAAATAATAGGCCTATAAATAATTTCAACATCACAAATAACTGTACATGAACACTGCACAGCATGAAACTCATACAAGGTGCATAATTTAAAGGAACTGTACCAGGAAGTGCAAAAATAATAATAGATAAAGAATAGAGCAAGAGCAAAAACAATAATGCAAGAAGGGCTCATCTAGCAAAAGCAAAAATGATAATGCAGGAAGGAGTAATAGAATAAAAGAAAAAATAATAATGGAAGTTGTTGGAAGAAGGGATAATAAAGCAAGGCGAAGATAATAATGGAATGTGGGATAACAGAGCAAGAGAAAAAGTAATATTGGAAGAAGGAATAATACAGCAAAAAATAATAATGAAAGATGGAATAATAAAGCAAGAACAAAAATAATAATGGACGATGGGATAATAGAGCAAGAGCAAAAATAATAATGGAACATGGAATAATAACGTAAGAGTAAAAATAATAATAGTTGTTGGAAGAAGCAATGATAAAGCAAGTAAAATAATAATAATTGAAATATAGAGCAAGAGAAAAAATAATAATGCAAGAAGGATAATAGAGCATAAGGAAATATAACAATGCAAGAAGGGATAATAGAGCAAGAACAAAAATAATAATGGAACATGGAATAATAACGTAAGAGTAAAAATAATAATGCACGATGGGATAATAGAGCAAGAGCAAAAATAATAATGGAACATGGAATAATAACGTAAGAGTAAAAATAATAATGGTTGTTGGAAGAAGGAATGATAAAGCAAGTAAAATAATAACTGAATAATAGAGCAAGAGAAAAAATAATAATGGAAGATGGGATAATAGAGCAAAAGGAAATATAATAACGCAAGAAGGGATTAATAGAGCAAGAGAAAAAATATTGAAAGAAGGTGGAATAGAGCAAGAATAAAAATAATAATGGTAGATGGGATAATAAAGCAAAAGCAAACACACTAATGGAAAATGGGGTAATAACATAAGAGCAAAAATAATAATGGAAGAAGAGATAATACAGCAACATCAAAAACAATTATGGAAGATCGGATAATATAGCAAGAGCAAGAATAATAATGGAAGAAGCGATTATAGAGCAAGAGCAAAAATAATAATAGAAGAAGGAATAATATAACAAGAGGAAGAACAATAATGGAAGAAGCGATAATATCAGAAGAGTAAAATAACAGTAATAGAAGAACGAATACTACAGCTGGATAAAAAATAAATGAAGAATGATAAAGCAAGGGCAAAAATAATAATGAAAGGAAGAATAATACAGCAAGGGCGAAAACAATAATGAAAGAAGAAATAACGTATTAAGGGAAAAATAATGGAGGAAGGAATAACAGACTAACGCTTGGTCTGATTACCTAGTTTGGTTCTTTCCGAGATTTTCCCCCAACCGTAAGACGAATGTCAGGTAATCCACATGGCGAACCCTTAGTCGCATTTCACCAAATACCATTTTGCTATCAGAAATTTTATCGACGTCAAATAACCTGGTAGCTGACATAGCGTCGCTAAATAACTTTATAAAAACTAACATTGCAATGAACATGAAATCTACATTTCATAAACATAATGCTTAAGTTTCATTATTGTATTTTACATATTGGATGAAACCACATGAAGATTTCTCTAAGTAAATATGGAACAATATTTCATTATGCATTTTGACTATATTTATGAATCTTCAAAAATTTGTTGTATATTATTTTATAATAGCTAATTTAAAATAACGCAAATATGATTTGCGTAAGTTTGTAAGGTATATTTTCTTACATTATGTAGAGTTTTGAACTAACTTAAATAAAGTAACATTTCTTCCATTTTAACGTCAACATATTTTTTCTTCCGTCTTGTTCTTCCTCCCACGACTTCCTTCTCCTCGTTCTTCTTGTTTCTTCTACCATATTTTCTTATCAATAGACGAGGTTCATATAAAATTATTATGTTTTTCTACTCCCGAATGGCAAGTATTTCTATTCTGTTATCGACCCAGTTTCATAAGCCACGTTTTTCATCGTCTCGCTCTGGCCAGACAGCTCTTCTCAGTCGTTCCATTTTCCTTCTTCTGGAGGAGTAAATTTCATTACCTGTTTGCGCAGTTCGTCGTTGTTATTCTCTTTATGTTACGGTATGAATTAACTGCCATTTTTTTTCATTTTCTCATAAGTCCATGTAATTTATTTTAACCATAATCTCTCTTATTCTGTCTTTTCGGATTCTGTTTAATTTAGATATTTCAGTCGCTCTTATGAGAAAAAAATTTGTTCTTTTTTTCTATTCTCTTTCCTTTATATTCACGACTAAAAGTCGCTCTTTTGCAAGACTTTTTTTCTCCTTTCTACTTTTTGTCTCGTTTTCTCTCTTCTTTTTTCAGTCCCCATAAGAATACGTTTTGGCTGACGTTCTATGGTAATTCATTCGGCCTTCGTTATTTTTTAAATTTGGTTTTGCATGTTTATACTCAAGAAAAAATTTAGAACTACTGAGATCCAGAGAATGATGCTAGAAGAAAAGACTATATTATTATTATTATTATTATTATTATTATTATTATTATTATTATTATTAAATATTCGCTCAAGAGAACCCTAATTTACCAAGCGCTATGCTAGGGTTTTAGCACAGTCTAGTATATACAGTCACGAAGCTTGAGTTGTGAGGGTACTAGGAACAATAGACTGTGCCGGTACTATTTCGCATTGTCTGTAATGAGGCGATAGTAGCGATCCTAGTGGTTAGCAACTACCTATGGATGCATATTCCCTACGTATTGACCTTCGTGACTGTATATACTAGACTGTGGTTTCAGTTCAGTTATACGGCATACTACATATAATTATATGTACACAGATAATGGTGAAAGATAGCTCTACAGTCTTTTAAAGAAAACGTTTAACAACTTTATAAATTCTCTCTCAACACGGTTTTTTAATCACGTCACATAGTGGAGTGCTGTACTCGGTGTTACAGTCCAGGAGATATGTATTTAGTTCAAATCTCTTTACTTCAATAATGGGTCACTGTGAAGGTCTTCGCGGCAGGAACAAATAGAGTCGATGTCTGCTGGTATGTTGAATCTGTCGAAGTAAGTTCCAAATTTCCCATGTCCAGAAAGAAATTGCGTTGATATGAAAGTAGGTTTGAAGTGTTGGCTTTTGAGTCGGTCCTGGATTGTTGGGAAGTAGGTGTAGAATTTTTATTTATTTATTTTTTATTTTAGTAGGTTATTTTACGACGCTTCATTAACATCTCAGGTCATTTAGCGTCTGAATGAGATGAAGGTGATAATGCCGGTGAAATGAGTACGGGGTCCAACACCGAAAGTTACCCAGCATTTGCTCGCATTGGGTTGAGAGAAAATCCCGAAAAAAACCCAATCAGGTAACTTGCCCCGACCGGGAATCGAACCCGGGCCACCTGGTTTCGCGGCCAGACGCGCTAACCGTTACTCCACAGGTGTGGGCTAGGTGTAGAAAAACGCTATAATAGATGAACTTGTTAGGTAATCTTGTAATTGTTCTCCGTGTAGGTGGAGATATTCCAGATCCAATTCTCCAACGTCGTTATACACGGATTCCATTAATGTCATCTCGTTTTTTAGTCGTACTGACAAAAGTACGTACTCTATCCCCTCCCTCTAGTGCACGTGCGGCTTGACTCGCCTTTGTTGGTTATTCCTGTTTTCAATGCTGTTCATGCTAGAGTAGCAACGACGCCGTCATCACAAATTAGACCTCTTCTACGATGTATATCAACATTTCAGAGGTACAGCGACACGCCGTTCCTCGCAGCAATGACTCTCTCTTTCTCTATGTCTGTTGTAGGCATACATACTTACTAGCATAACAGTGAGAGGGGGACGAAATACAAACTGTAAACACAACTTCAAAACGTGACGACATTAATGGATTATATTGTATCTCACTCACTTCCTCCGTTTTTCAAGAATCCACTCACGTTGCTCAAACGATAAATGCGGCTTCGTCGCTTTTTGTTTTTGCTCTTGCGGTGCCTTTTGGCGCAACTAACCGTTATTCGTAGAAACGAACGGACTGAATAAGTTTGCACTACCTGAAATTATCATAATCACTATATTTTACTTTTTCTTTGTAATATTAACATTCTAAGTGTGAGTACTGTGGCGGTTGGTTTTCGCCACATGTCCTTTTTTCTTTCTCCTTTTATTTTATTTTATGTACGTTATTCATTCTTAATAATTAGTTTGGTTTCTGTTATTTTCCTTCTTCCCTATCGGGCGCAGTGTTATTCGTTTAGTTGCTGGACGGAGTTCGAGGCTTGTATGTTTCCTTTTTTACGGTAGGCTGTGATAATTATCCTTTCTTTCATATACGGGGTTGTAGACTTACGTCGTTCTTTTCTTTTCGCTGGGCTGCGCTAATTTTCCTTGGTTTCATATACGGGATTCGAGATTAACTGCATTTGGTTATTTTCATTGGTCGTTTTTAATGTTAACGGTTTTTCATGTTTTCTTTTTCTGAGTGCCTGAGTGTGCCGAGAGTTGACTGGGAACCTTTGTACTAGCCAGATGTAGGAACTAGGTACAACCCTGATGTTCCACGTACACTTCCACCATGTCGCAGCACTGCTAACTCTCACACAGTGCCATGTTACGTTAGTTACATTAGTGAAGTGAAAGATGTTGTTTCAAGTCTAGAAGACGAGTCTGCAAGAAATGTTTCTGCAAAGGAAGTGATGGAAGATTCTGGTATTGAGAAGGACCTAGCATTTTTAAAGTCACACTTCACTTTCCTAGTGCACGTTATTGCATCATTGGCACCAGCAGAAAAACTATTGTATGAACAAATGGAAATATTTCATGATATGCATGAAAAGATCAAACGTGTTTCTGGTTCTGCTGGAAATAAAGTACGAGATAAACTGGAGCAAGTTCTACAGAGAAATGTACGACTGAAGGACCTGCGTATTGTTTCAGATATCCTAACGTGGAAGAACACGGATTTACAATATAACATTCCTGTCCATCTAGTGCAGCCGTGGCGAAAATGTAATCGTGTGCCGAGCCACTGTGTAACCTGCAACGTGCATAGCACCTATGGAGGGAGGCGGACACCCGAAGGGGAAGTGAAGCAACTGTCTGACTTATTAACGGATTTTCATTTTCCTTACGTCAAGCACTTAAATATAATTTTATACAGTACAAGGCTACAAACTAATGTTTAGTACGTGTAACGAAGAAAGAAATGAACAATAAATGAATATCACAAGCTAAATTAACTGTCTTCAGAATGTCTCTGCGACAAAGTTTCAAAACCAGGAATTATGTCACTTGCTGCCAGTCGTAGTTGATCACGATGGTATTTCTCTGTCACTCGTGATCTAAATTTGGTTTTTACTATTTTCATTGTTGAAAATAATTTTTCACAAACGTAAGTTGTAGCGAACATGGCTTCAAAAGAGCAAGCGAAAGAACGAAGCTTCGGATATTTATTTTTTGGCAAAGATTTGAAAGTTCGACATTTGTGAAGTCCTTACATCTAGCTTTCATTTGGCATCACATAGTAAATCAGCGAGTTCAAATTGAAGAGCTAACCGCATTATTCGTACATCTGCTGAAAAAGGGTCGACGTACAGAGATGATGATAATGATGATGATGATGATGATGATGATAATAACACAAACTTTTAATGTTTCATGAGTAACATGTAGTATAATGCCGTTTTATGTTATACAACCGTTTTCCTCGTAATACTCGTGAACAAATCACATATTTAATATTCTCATCATATTGACAGCAAAAAAATGTGTCCTCCCATCCCACTTGAAACTTTCGTTTTTGTAGAGGTACATGGCTTCGAGAGAGACATATGCCACTCGCAGGTCAGAGACAAATACAAATGGAACGGAGTTTGACTCCAGTGAGTGAGAGGGTGGGGGTTGGGGGAGGTTAGAAGGATGAGAAATGCATAACTATCATTGCGAGCCACAATGTCTCGCGAGTCACATTCTCGCCACGGCTGATCTAGTGTCAAAATTAAAATACGCTCCTGTTACTTCAGTGGATATGAAGCATACAAATTTGTGTTGAGTGAAAGACTGCATTGTTTTTAAATTGATAATGTAGAAAAATTATTGGTCATTTATTGTGAAAGTAATTATGGACATTAATGGACAAGACTTGCTAAAAATTGATTGTATTTGACTTGTTTGTATACTGAATTTATGTCTAAAACAAATTTTTCACATTCCATTACTTAGTTTATGTATAACTAGTTAGATATTTGTTGTTCTTGTAGTTCTAGTAGTAGTGGTGATAACGGTAAATAAACATTTAAAATTATTAAATTCTAAAAGTGAATTCCTGATGATTTGGAACATGTTTTCAAGGAAAACATTATTTTTTTTGTTAGAGCGTATTTCCAATTCTTTAAAGACTATTTCCTACACTTTTAAGCCTATTTTAGGCACCTAAAATTACATTTTAACGACCTAAAAATCCGTACTCTACTCATTACGTAACCGGTCCACGGATATGTCCAAAGGGTATGGTAGGCACTGATTACTGTGACACTCTCTACACTGACCTTAACAGGAGACCGGCAGACAGACTACAGCGTGTTCATAATGCATGTGTTCGATTTATTTGCAACGTCCGTAGATTTGACCGTATCACACCTTCACTAAATATGCTGTCCTGGGTCCGTCTCAAAGAGCGAAGAACTATTCACTCTCTCACTTTACTCTTCAATATTCTTCAAAACTCTAACCCTAGCTACTTAGCTTCTCTTTTCAACATTTGTCCTCATATCACGAAATAAATACTCCCTCACAACACCATATCACACTCTCCATTCCTAAACACAGAACATCCTTCTACTCTTCATCTTTTACCGTCTCTCCAGCTCATCTCTGGAACTCTCTACCACAACATGTCAGAGACTGTCGGACATTGTCTAGTTTCAAAAGTAAACTAAAATTGCATTTTTTTTTCAATTCTGATTCCTTTCAGTTATAAGCCCTTTTCTCTGCGATAGTTTTGTAAAAATATACAACTATCTTTTTTCTTCCTTTCCCCTTTTTGTTCTCTTGATCACCAGATGAATTTACTATCATACCCTTTTTATTGTGAATTTTATTTAATTTTCATATTTTCTTTTCTTTTTTTATTATTTCATTACATTCCACTTTGTTATATTCTTCCTTACGTTCTTCATATTAACTATTTGTACTAAATGAGTTGCTTTTACTATATTTCAATGTATTTTACTTTAAGTAATTGATTAACCAGCGGACTTACTCGTGTTAATTATGTAAGTCTGTGCCGCTTACAGCTGTTTCGGTGCTTCATCACACCATCCTCAGAGCCTACTAGATCTCGGCATCATCTCAAACTTCTCTGCCTGTTGTGTGGGTGCGTTTGATTGTTGAAAAGTGGAGTCAAATATTGTGTGTGTACTGAAATTGATCTGTGTGTTGAGAATTTGATCTGGGTGTGTTTGTATATTTCGCATTGCTCTAGTGTGATGAGTTTTTGGTTCTTGGGTTGTATGCGTAGGATTTCCATGTCCGCATTTATGTTATTGTATGTATGGTTAGCATTGGTTATGTGATCGGCGTATGTAGATGTATTGTGTCCTCTGGTTATTGCTTTAATGTGTTCTTTGTAGCACCCACACAACAGGCAGAGAAGTTCGAGATGACGCCGAAATCTAGTAGGCTCTGAGGATGGTGTGATGAAGCACCGAAACAGCTGTAAGCCGCACAGACTTACATAATTAACACGAGTAAGTCCGCTAGTTAATCAATTACTTATATTCAACTGTTAAAAGTAGTGTACGCAAGATTCAAAATGGATTATTTTACTTTATCTATTTCTATTATGGTATTATTTTCATGTTTTTTAGTGTCGATTTATTATGCTATTATCATTATTTTTTTGTAATATGTTAGTGTTCTGTTCTTTAACTTTTTGTTAAATTTTTCACTGACTGTATACTTTGTGACTTGGTAGTGCGTAAGAGAAGGCCCTATGGCCTTAACTCTGTGCCAGTATAAATAAAGAATAATAATAATAATAATAATAATAATAATAATAATAATAATAATAATAATAACAACAATTACTATTACTATTATTATTATTATTATTATTATTATTATTATTATTATTATTATTATTATTATTATTATAGGCACCACAGATTGAGACACTGTGTAAAACTTTCGTTAATAAAATTAACTAATGCATTATCATTTGAAGTTAGTACAGTACGCGACTTTCTGGACACACTGTAATTAATGGATTCATTTTCAGTTACTATAAAGAGGCGTGTTTTTACATAATTTAGGTGGATGTGCATGTTAATTCAGCCCATGTATAACAGAGTGTAACAGCTCTGTTCTGTACAGACATTTTCCTCGTATTATGCAAAGTACGGTTTCGGACATTAACCTCTCACTCCCAGAAAATGTATATTACCAGGAATTCTGAACTAACTTTCCACAAACGATTATAACCAGGGAAGTTAATGGCATAACAGTAGCTTAACAGCAACTGTTAGTGGCACATTGAGGAAATGGAGGATGCTTACAAATAGCGACGTCAACTAATGGAAAGCTGGTATTGTTCGCCGCGACGATGCGAGGCGCTATTCAACTTATCATTGCAAACTAGCTACCAATATCGTTTACGCGCTGTAAGGATTGATTGCTATCGCATTAAGTTGCTTGCACGCACGCGCAGGCGATGTCCCACATTCACCGCCGCGCCGCCGTGACGTATTATGCTTCTGCGTCAATGCTGCTGTTCAGATGTGTATCATTTGCAAAGCGTTACCTCTTGCTTCACAACTGATGCCTACACCGAAACTTCACACGCAGAACACACCGAATAGACATAACGGGAGAATTATTAGATATTAAACTCAAGACTTCGCAAGGCCGCTATGTTACAATTATTTTTAACACTATCGAAATTTGTGTTTTTCTTTTCACGTCAAAATGAGCTTACTTCACGTTGAGCTATGTATGAGCTATTCCATCTCAAATCGACCGAAATATAGAAAAAATTGACCTTACAATTTCTAAATACAATGAAACTTTTTTTGTACGTAGAGAACTGTGATACAACGCTTTGTGCAAAGTTTGAGGCATCAGAACTTCATAGTGTTTAAATTAAAAATATTTAAATGTATCGTATTTTCATACAATTAGCAACTTGAAACTGTTGTAGCTCCGAAACCCTTTCACCCAATGATCAAAATCATGGTTTATATTGATGCTGAGAAATTAACGTTTATATTGACATATAAACAGATTTTCTTACTTTTTATGGAAATGGAGAAATTTAGATTTTTCCTCATTAAGACGCCTTTGGCTAGGAAAAATTATTTAAAAAATATATAGTTACATTCCTCATTGAAAGTACAAATAAACACATATTTTTTACTGATGGTATGCTGATAAGCAGGCTTCGAGACTTCAGACCCAATAGAGCAGTTCAGTGGGAAATTCGCATAACGGCGTACTGAGTATAGTGGTAAAGCGTGCAGTGGGTGGGGGTACTGTAGAATGAATTCCAACAAATACGCAAAGGAAAACGCTCTGGATTTGAAGGTTCTGACGAATAATTTCGTTTTCATACCAACTATGTCTGAAACTATTACACGGTTAGAGAAGTCAGAGCAAGAGATGCCGGAAGCCCTCAAATTAATTTAGAAAATGATGCAGAGAATTAATGAGACATCAAGTACACCGGTTACTGAACGTGTAAAACAGAAGTGGAAATCAATTTTATGTAAAAATAACGGATATGGAACACTGTGTAACATAAACAGCAAATTAGATAGAGTCACCCGAAAATAAAGATGTCTCTTAGGGTGCTATTCATATACATTTCGCAGCACGCGCTACGAGCGTACTA
This sequence comes from Periplaneta americana, assembly GCF_040183065.1. NCBI lineage: Eukaryota > Metazoa > Arthropoda > Insecta > Blattodea > Blattidae > Periplaneta > Periplaneta americana. Next base: position 75,071,950 of record NC_091123.1, on the reverse strand, counting down.
ACCTAGCCCCAGCTACCCACTGGTTACTAGCACAGAATTCAAATCACATCCTATCGCTAACACTGGTATATGAATATGAAAAACGCTCATCATCCACCGGAAACCCGCGCTAAAAATGTGTATGAATACGGCCCTTGAAGAATGCAATGATATTAGGTTTATTCGTTTTGCTTCTATCACGTCATGCGACGTAGAGCGCAGCTTTCTACAGTACAAACTTTGGCGGATAACCGAAAAAGATTTACGTTTGAGACACTGAGAATGTATCTTGTAGTACATTGCAATTCGGTACTGTAACTGCACTTCCTAAAAACGACCAACAGGATAAATGAAAAAATTAAAATTGCTACATGCTTATTTCCACCATTAACACTGTGTATAATTTAACACAAATGCTTATAAAAGACAGGATAATAAATGCTTTTCACATTCTTTTGACATTATCATTGTGTAATGTATATTTACTTTCAGAATGTACATATGTGTGTTTCCCCATACTACCGTACTCTACTCTAAATAGCGATGTTGTTACCTCAACACATCTTTATCTACCTGCAGCGAGTCAACAACCTATAGTGCATGCACAGTAAACTTATTGTATCGGGTCCAAAGTCTCGAAGCCTGTTGATAAGACAGTATTGAAAATATCAAATAAAGAAAATAAATAGTACGCGCGTGAACTAACCAGCTGACTGTGAGACGGGAGCTTAGCAGAGACAAGCAAGGCCAGGAGACAAACACGTGATGTGTCGTCTAGCAGTCATGGCTGTGCTAGCTTTATCACAGGTTTTCATCATAAACACAGGAGTAAAATGATGCCCAACGCTCACTTATCTTCAGCTCTCGGCCAGTGCGTACGGTACTGCGCCGTTCAAGTCTAGGCATGCGAAAATAATCTATTTCATACCCTCGAAACTTATTGCCTAACCACTAAGCAAACAATGCCGAATCCCTCTTAAAAATGCAAGGTTTTTTCTGAATATTTTTTTACATTTTTACAAATGGCCAAAAAGCCTAAAAGCAAGTGAAATCAGATTATCTGTCTCTCTGTTTACAATAAAAATAAGGATTACTTCTTAACATAACCTACCAAATGTCAGCTTCAAAATAAGCTCTCGTTCAATGTTCTGCAGTAAATGGTTCCAGAGTTCTGAGCGCTGAAAGAGGCTTGTTTTTATAAAATACGCTAAATTTGCCGCTTAATAATACGAAAACCGTTTGACTTTCGATAGTATATTTTTCAAAATGCACTCTCCTCAGAACCTTGCATAAGTAGGGAAAAAATTAGAGTATAAAAAGATGCGAGGTTTCTTACTGATCGATTTCATATGGAATAGCCCGTATAGAGCTGCGGTGACCCAAACTCGAACGGCAGTGATTACACGCGAGAGACAAAGTAAGGAGAAGGGGGAGAGGTACATGCATGAAAACTACAACCAGTGGTGGTTCGTGCACTAACATTGAGTTCTTCATCCACCCGCTAATAAAAATAGCAAGCTTTGCTGTATCAGTAATGTCACTGTCATCAAGAACCAATAAAAAATATATACAAATTATCTTCCTTTTTTTAAATATTTCTCAGTGAACACAATCAGAAATTTCCTTAATTCTCTTCTGGATATTTAGTCGAGAAATGCGCAGTTTTTTCAAAATTAATTAACAACTTTCATTGGACGAATTATTTCAGCCACCTTCATCATTACGTTTTTATAAAACTCTCCTTCGTTGAAGACTTAAGAGAACGATTAATTAATATTGAGGAGAAAAATTCGCTCCGGCGCGGGGATCGAACCCGAGTCCTTGGTTCTACGTACCAAGCGCTCTGACCATTGAGCTACGCCGAATTCAATCCACAGTGCCGGACCGAACCCTCCTCCTTCAATGTTTCCCTTTGTGGCCTGACTACAAGTTAGGCTTAGGCTAAATGATGACGTATATGTCCAAATGTCAATTGCCATTATACTAGGAGCGCACTCAGCTGAGTGACTTGTTTGGCCGGGATTCCGCAGTTACGTGCACAGTGTCTGTACAAATATATGCACTGCAGCTAAGAGAATATTATAGTTTTATTAATTGTCAATATTACAGATATTACTCTGTAGGACAAATAAGATATAACTGGAAGAACAATGTGTAGCGAATGCCAGACTGTAGATTAGCAAAAATAGCTCATATTTAAATAGAGAACTGCAGGGAGGATAAATATACGCAGAACAATGAAGAAATGGCACTCTAAACTTAATCCTTGACGATAACAATGAAGATGATGATAATGAAGAAGGCATATCTTTATCAAATGCAGAGGTATTGTGTAAAACACCGTTTTAAACACTGATCCGCAGTGTACACCTGAATTTCGAATGTGCAATATAGGACATATAGAAGAGCGTTTAGATTTTCAGAACGAACAGCTCGAAAGACGGACATAATTATTTTGGTTGTAGATGGCAAGTCGGACATAATTATTTTGGTTATAGATGATTATAACATTTTATTTTTCTCACAAGACGATAAATTTTGCAGAATATAAATATTTAAAATATAATTTAAATCTTTGAAAAGCAAATTTTTTGTATTACACGTGTATTGGAACTTCAAGGAATTCTTTTTAGGAAAAGTTTCTCCAAATTGGATATAACCTTTTTTTTTTGATTAGGCCTACCTTACTTACTTACAAATGGCTTTTAAGGAACCCATAGGTTCATTGCCGCCCTCACATAATCCCACCATGGATCCCTATCTTGTGCAAGATTAATCCAGTCTCTATCATCATATTCCACCGCCCTCAAATCCATTTTGATATTATCCTCCCATCTACGTCTCGGCCTCCCCAAAGATTTTTTCTCTCCGGTCTAACACTCTATATGCATTTCTGAATTCGCCCATACGTGCTACATGCCCTGCCCATCTCAAACGTCTGGATTTTATGTTCCTAATTATGTCAGGTGAAGAATACAAAGCGTGCAGTTCTGCGTTGTGTAACTTTCTCCATTCTCCTGTAATTCTATCCCTCTTAGCCCCAAATATTTTCCTAAGAACCTTATTCTCAAACACCTTTAATCTCTGTTCCTCTCTCAAAGTGAGAGTCCAAGTTTCACAACCATACAGAACAACCGATAATATAACTGTTTTATAAATTCTAACTTTCAGATTGTTTGACAGCAGATTAGATGACACAAGCTTCTCAACCGAATAACACGCATTTCCCATATTTATTCTGCGTTTATTTTCCTCCCGAGTGCCATTTATGTTTGTCACTATTGCTCCAAGATATTTGAATTTTCACCCTCTTCGAAGGATAAATCTCCAGTTTTTATGTTTCCATGTCGTACAATATTCTGGTCACGAGACATAATCATATACTTTGTCTTTTGCTTCAAGTAAATTTCCCGTGTTTTCCCTAATCGTTTGTGAATTTTCACCTAACACATTCAAGTCATCCGCATAGACAAGAGCGAAGTTAAAAAGTAAAGGTGATAGTGCATCTCCTTGCTTTAGCCCGCAGTGAGTTGGAAAAGAATCAGATAGAAATTGGCCTCTACGGACTCTGCTGTAAGTGTCATTGAGACACATTTTAATTAATCGAACTAGTTTCTTGAGAATACCAAATTCAATAAGAATATTACATAAAACTGCTCTCATAACCCGAATCATATGCCTTTTTGAAATCTATGAATAACTGATGTACTGTACCCTTATACTCCAATATCTGTCGAATTTGAATTTTTTATTACTATCATTATTAACCATCATCTATGGTTACAGTGCTAGCGCGCTGGCCTTTCATCCAGGTGGCCTGGGTTTGATCACCGGTCAGGTTTGGTGTTATTTGTGGTGGACAAAAACGTTGTATAAGGTTTTTCTCGGGGTACTACCGTTTTCCTCTTTCATTCCACCAACACTTTCCACTTTTCCTCATTTCATCTGTCATCTGCAATATTAAAAATAAGCTGGGGTGATGTCTGGGAGTAGTACGGGTTTCCAAGGGCTTGGTGTTTGACGGGAGTAGTACGAATCAAGTTATTCAATCATTGTTCATTTTCAATTCTACGAGTATATACAAAATTCTCCGAGAAAGAAACCTCTGTAAGGTTTGCTTTGTCCATAAGAAATTCCATCACGATCTGGTCGGAGATCGAATCCGTGTCACCTATATGAAAGACCAGAGCACTAGCGCTAAGACAGCTTGATTCCAAAGGAACGTAACGTAGTTCATTTCTTATTGACTGTACTTCTTTTCGAAGTAGTCGATTATTTAGTTTGTTTCTATCATTGCAATTAGCGACTTTTCGATAACAAGCTTCCAACCGTACACAATGCAATACATCGTACATTGAGTTCCATTGTAATTTTCAGCGACACATAATATTGTTTACTGAAAACACAGATTTTATCATCAGCTGCAGTGAACTATTTTCGTATGATGAACTGTTTACGTAAACAGGATCATTCTGTTTACTCTCACAATATATATAGCATTATGTCGTTAGAGCCTGTGTTAATGATTTTTACTCAATAAAGCTTTCTAGTCTCGTCTCGATTTTCAGTGACATACTCATTTATATTCTCCATATGAACATTTTTACTGCCTGAAAAATGAAGTGTTTGTTTTGACGTGTTATTAGAGGTGCGTGTTGGACAAAATACAAGGACTGAAATACAGAGTCCGCAAAAAAAAAAAAAAAAAAAAAAAAAAAATGTATAGGGAAGAGTCTCCCAAATTGGACCAATTCCAACATTTTCTAATTTTTTGTCAAAACGGAAATACTTAAAATGTTCATTTTATCACCAAAACGTACCTTGACATTTTAAACATACATGTAAAACTGCAACACGTTATAAGTAACAGTTTAGACAATACCAAACAAAATGTAATGATCTGCACTCGGTCCAATATGCAAGAAAGGTCTTCTAAATTGGACCTGGAGTTTTAAATTGGACCACTTTTATCATTCGTATGGTTTAGTTTATTAATGAACTAGACGTTACATGAATTTAACTTTAACGATTATAGAACAATTTTATGCTTGAACACAACACATTTTGCACAAAACTACTGAACACACTTTGCACAAAAGTACTTTTTATATTAATCTTTGTTTTCGTCTTCATTTTAATCTTCTCCATCTTCATTGACGTTCTTGGTTTTATCTTCATCGTCGTCTACGTCTCCGTTTTTATCGTTGTTCTGGTGTTCATTTATTTTACATCGTCGTATTTGGTATACATTTCCATCTTCATAATCATTTTGGTCTTCGACATCATTCTTGTCTTGGTTCTCAGCTTCAGTGTTGTCTTGGTCTTCGACATCATTGTTGTTTTGGTCCTCAGCTTCAGTGTTGTCTTTGTCTTTGACATCATTGTTGTCTTGGTACTCGACTTCATCATCGTGTTCATTCATCGTAATATCTTCCTTTATTTCCATTTTCTCATCGTCTTCAAGTTCATCCACATCCTCATCTTCATCTTTCCCTTCATCCGCATCATCGCTGTCTCTTGCTCTTTATCATCGTTGTCTTACTCTGCTTCATTGTTGTCTTGGTTTTATCTTCATCATCTGTGCCTTTGCTGTACATCTTTATCTTACCAAAGGTTTTGTCTTTATGTTCGTCTTCATCATGGTATTTATTTCACAATTGTTTTTGTTTTATCTTTGTCGTAATTTTTATCTCGTATGTTGCCGTTTTTCTTCAACTTCATCGTCTCCGTCTTCATTTTCCTTTCCTTTATCTAATTATCTGTAATTTCTTCTTCCAAGATCCACTCGAACGCCTTCCGAGGTTACGGCCGCTTAGCTGAAAGTTGTACCTAGTGCTCTGAATCTTACGAGATGAATTTCAAACTACACTTTATTAGGGCTGGTTGTTACTTATGATGTGAAACACTCGCGTATTGTTATTTGAATTCATACATTTCATTACATAAGCAAAAAACAATACTATACATAAATCTAATAACGGTCCAATTAAAAAATCTTTTCGGTTCAATTTGCAGGAAACAAATTTCTCTAGACATCCAACAAAACTTAAAAGAGACACAGATTTATGTAACTTTGCGAAAAGATACGTTGTTCTACATACTACTGCAGAGTATTAATAAAAAATTCCTCACTCAACTGTCTTTTCTTAAATATCTTACGATAATGGTATTGACAATAACATCAGAAGCTTTAAAAAAGAATAAAATTGTGTAACTAAGTTTACATGATTGCCAACTGCACAATATTTACAAAATTAGATGAGCGAAGCTCGTAGTTCATAAATATACCACTAGGTGGCAGGTAGTGCATTAGGTTACTTGAAAAAACGATCGGTCCAATTTGCATGCCGGTCCAATTTCAGGTACTTTCCCCTACACTCTTTAAGGAACGAAAACTATTTATTATGGGTTTGTTTTAAATGTAAATACTGATTACACATGTAGTACTATCTTCAGTTAAGCAAATGGTTACTTTGGATGTTCAAATGTTCAACATACTCGTAGTTCAAATCAATTGACAATATCCCGATACAGTTTGACAAAGAGTGTATAGGCTACATTTTGTTTGGATGACTCTGTATATCAAACATTGCTTTTGGCTTTTCTATTTTTAATTTCATGAAGAAATCGTATATTATATAAAAGTTATAGTCGGTGAAAAGGAATACTTTGAATAATATGTTTTCAAAGACTATGTTTTTTCATTTATAATGGGTCTACCAACGAGTCCTGTCACTATGTAAGGCTACTTGTTTCTCCATTTTTTAATTATTCAGTTGTCAAACGAAATCTAACTTTTTGCCAGCTGTTAAGTATTTTATTGTAAACATTACCTCAAATTTATGATCCCAGAAAGAAAGATTTGCTAAATTATTAGCCCTCCAGTGAGGATGACCACAAGGATCTTGAATCCAGAACAATTACGTTAAAAATCACAATTTAATTAACAGAAATTAAAATTTGAATTTGAAATTCAGTTGATACCAAACTGTCACATTGATAAAATTATCATTCTTAAAAATACAAATGTCCTGTTTGTGTATTGAGACACTAGAACAGTTCAAAATATACAGATACACAAAAACACACCCACAAAATATCCTCAATACATATTTAAATTTCAGTACACATATCATGTTTGACTCTACACTACCGAACACACCACCAACCATCAAAGCAACTCCAGAAGAAACCAGAAACAAGCAAAAGCTTCACTAGTTATGAAGATGTCTAATAGTACATTCGAAACTAATATAGTCAACTAAGGTAATTTAACAACTTTTTCTGTAACACTATTAAATTGTTCCTTTAACTAAATCTTAAGGGATAAAATAAATTACATAGCAGGTGACACACATCATAGGGATTTCAATGGTAACATTTATATTTTGTTATATTAGCTCCCCTAATATCATATCTAGAAGAAAATGTCATTAAAGCTTTTTATACAGAAAAACAAAATTCTGCATCCATTTGTTTTATTAAATTAATATTTTTATTATGAGTGTGTTTGGAATTATTTACAAGTCAAAAAGTAATTATAACCATCTTTAATGAAAACTTAATTACAGTAGGTCATGGATAACTGATATTGTTTTTATGATAAAATTTAATGTTACATCAATATGAGTTCATTTTTTACCGATTAAAAATGAAAATACCAATGTTTACATTATTTCATGCTAAATTAGTAAATCACAATAAATGTTCAAATAGACCTCCATTTGCTGCTAAACAATAACCAAGTTTATTAAAAAATTGCCGTCTGACATTTGCTAGCTGCATGTATGATATTTTGTTGCATTTTGCTTGTATTGCATTTTTCAAGTGATCTAAACCCTTGCAATTTTCTAATACAGATCCATTGTTCTCGAATTTGCCGATAATTCTAGAAACGTTTGTATGACTTGGTTCCGGTCTTAATGGATATTCCTCACTGAACATCTCGCATAATCTAAGTGCACTGTTTCAAATATAATACCATTTAATAATTTGAACTTTTTCTTTCTTTTCTAAGATTAACAAATGAACCATAAACAACAATATCTCTGCATTCAATTGTTTTTCCTAATCGATGACCAACTATGATTAGCATGCATTAAAAAATTGTGCAGTTTCTGTGGCGGGCGTATTTTGCATTATTTCTTAGATTTTTTACACCCACCCAAAAATTGTTTTAAGAATTTTTTTCTCTACAAAAAACTTTAGTGACATTTTCTAATACTTACGGGAGCTAATATAACAAAATATACATTTTAGCATTGAAATTCCTATGATGCGTGTTCCAAGTCACCACACAGTATATAGAAAGCTCTTCATTTAACCTTTAAATAATGTACATAGATTTGTGTTATCTATCTTTTACAGTACTGAGTTATCTCATTTAACGGTCGGCCTAGATGGCGCAGTCGGTAGAATGCTGGTCTTCTGTGCCAGAGGTTGTGGGTTCGATCCCGGCTTAGGTCGATGGCATTTAAATGTGGTAAGTGTGGTACACCGGCGACGTTGATATAACCTCGGCAGAAGCGAGCGTCGTTAAATAAAACATATTTCTTTTTTCTCATTTAACGATATTACGCCAACATGACTTACGGCTGATTCACAATAAACCGAGAACGGAAACGACAACGACAATGAGAACGGAAATACATATATGTTAACATTATTTCAGTTCTCGTTCTCGTCGTTTCCGTCCTCGGTTTATTGTGAACCAGCCTTTACATTTAGTACTTAGCGCAAGTTCGTATGTAGATAAACGATATTCAACATTAGAAAGCATAAAATTCATTGATTTTTGTATCCCAATAGTAACTTAAAACGAATAAAGAGACGATAGTTGAAACAGTTTGCGATCCAAGTTGTGATAGAAGAAGAAAAATATCAATATCACCTTGCTGAGGTACGTTTCACCATGCATATGTTGACTAGATTTGTATATCAGTTGAATTTTCCATTAAATATGATCGGTTTAGAAAGAAGCTCTCATTCTTCAAGTGCTCAAAGGGAAGTCTGTTCACAAACACGTGCAATAAACCTGATTACAGCAGCAGTGTCAACATCATCACTCCTCTAACTTCATCATGAAAGCAAACATTTTTACACAAATACCGTGTACAGTGTTGACTGAGTAAACTTCTCTGATTCAATTTTATTGGTGAAATGCGCTACAAAACAGAGCAAACTCAGAAGAGAAATATGCAAGTACCACTTCTGTATTTAATTAGTGTAGTAACTATCATTCATATCTCCGAACTAAAATTTTACTTTGGAATGCACATCTCAATAGTACGTACTAATTCTAACATTGTTATCATCATAGTTTACACGGTTTAGGCCTACTGGGTTATTTCCACATCATAAAGCACTTCAGCTGCTCTCTCTAGCCAATAGCGGCTCGTGATAAAATATTGCGTGTGTTCACAATTTTGTGTTCCAAAATCGAAGAGAACTTCACATCATTAGTCAAAATTAAAAAAAAAAGAGCATCTTCTGCAGACCTTTGGAAAAAGAACTAAGGAAGAGACTAGTGATGTGCTTTGTGTGGAGTGTGGTATTGTATGGGGCAGAAACATGGACATTACGATGAAGTGAAGAGACGCGACTAGAAGTATTTGAAATGTGCATATGGAGAAGAATGGAACGTGTGAAATGGAGAGGCAGAATAAGGAATGAAGCTGTGTTGGAAAGAGTGGGCGAAGAAAGAATGATGGTGAAACTTCAGTAATCAGGAAGAGAAAAAGAAATTGGTTGGGTCACTGGCTGAGGAGAAACTGCCTACTGAAGAATGCCTGAAAGGAATGGTGAACGGAAGAAGAGTTCGGGACAGAAGATACCAGATGATAAAAGATGTTAAGATATATGGATCATATGAGGAGACTATGAGGAAAGCGGAAAATAGAAAACATAGGAAAAATTTGGGTTTGCAGTGAAAGACATGCCCTCGAGCAAAAACTGTGTGTGTATGTGTGCATAATAAAATTATTATTTAAAATATATCCCCTTGTGTATAACAATGGACTGTTCACTTTGTTCATTTTATCGGATATAACGTAAGAATCACCATAGCAACCGAAGTCGAATTTCCGTTCCACAAGATCGTTTCATTTTTTACTATTAGTATAGGTAAAAAATCGGGATAGTGTTAGGATCTTGGATGAATTATGTCAAATTTGTACAAGTAAAATGGCAATAGCGCAGATTACTTTTAATCTAGCGTTTTCATTCCAGCATTGATAGATAATTGTGATATAAATTTGACATCCTTCCAGAGTCCTAAGCATATTCCGACTTCTGTTTGTCACCTATAAAGAATGAATAATTCAAAATCTCTTTCTTATCTTCTGACTTTTACTCCACCTCCTCATCTTCCTCCTCCTGGCACGTATTAGGCCACGTTAGGTCTACCGCTGTTGCGTAGCGGTGTGTGACCACGCAAATATCGGGCTCGAATTCAAATCTAAGTTGGAACAAGTTCACTGGTTGAGCTTCCATCGGTGGTTTTCTTTCAACACACTCATGGGTAAGTTGTAGGTCCTGAGGTTCATTTCCCAGCCATTATCACCATCTTCATTCTCACATATAAGGGATACAATGAGCCCGCTTTACGGCCTCAGTGCACATGAACCCTCATGCTGGGGCTCACCCATATTATAGAGCCCTGATGAGGGTCTGTCCCAACTAGAATCCACTCTTTCATGAAGCCACGTGACTTATGGTTTCACTCAGCACTCTAAGTCTCTTAGTTTGACATTTTAAAATCTACTTTGGATTTCTTTTTTCGATTATTCAATTTACTGTATGGTTCTCTGTAATTATACGAGTAATTCTTTGTGTATTTTAAAGTAGTTCATATTCATACTTTCGTTTGAGGTTTCAAACATAAGATTGACTATTATTTTTATCAATTTCACTTCAACAACCCGAGGTCCTTTTCTTCACGCGCCACCGGCGTGGCTCAGTCGGTTAAGGCGCTTGCTTGCCGATCTGAAGTTGCGTTCGGGCGCGGGTTCGATCCCCGCTTGGGTTGATTACCTGGTTGGGTTTTTTCCGAGGTTTTTCCCAATCGTAAGGTGAATGCCAGGTAATTTATGACGAATCCTCGGACTCATCTCGCCAAATACCATCTCGCTATCACCAATCTCATCGACGCTAAATAACCTCGTAGTTGATACAGCGTCGTTAAATAACCAACTAAAAAAAATTTTCTTCACGCCAATTTTTATTGTCCAGCCTCATTTCAGTCTTGTTATTACGCTGTAAAATACACCGTGTCCCGGTTAGAGGGATCGAGAAATAAGTGATAATTTCAAGTGCAAATAATGGTTCATTAACACACATTTTTACATAACTTGATGTAAAAATTCTCCGAGTTTCAGAGAATGCTCAATACAACTCGATGTGTGCGGCTTGAGTTGCCCTGCAGACATCTAAACGGTATTCAACCTCCCGCCAAGTGTTCTGTAGCATTTGTGGAGTTACTAGCACAGCTGCTTTTGTGATGCGTTGTCTCAGTTCCTCCAAAGTGTTAGCTCTTCCTCTTTGCTACCCAGCATCCTTCACAAAGCTTCAGAAAAAAAGTCCAAGGGGGTCAGATCAAATGACCTGTTTGGCCAGGCAATGGGTCCTCGTCTTCTGATCCATGTACGACGAACACGGCGTTGTACTCGCGTAACAGATTCTTCTGCAAGCCATAGCACACACTGAACTTTCTGTTGTGGTGTCCACATATTGACTATGGCGTGTTCTCCTATAAAACGGCGCCAGGCTTCTTTTAGCAACAAAGAAACGTAAGTTACGCATGCAGCTGTTTTCAAACTTTGTTGCGTAAACTTGGACAGTTTCTCTATCTTGTCAGATGTATATATATATATATATATATATATATATATATATATATATATATATATGTTTTAATTTTATTCGGTTATTTTACGACGCTGTATCAACATCTAGGTTATTTAGCGTCTGAATGATATGAAGGTGATAATGCCGGTGAAATGAGTCCGGGGTCCAGCACCGAAAGTTACCCAGCATTTGCTCGTATTGGGTTGAGGGAAAACCCCGGAAAAAACCTCAACCAGGTAACTTGCCCCAAACGGGATTCGAACCCGGGCCACCTGGTTTCGTAGCCAGACGTGCTGACCGTTACTCCACAGGTGTGGACTTCAGATGTATATCTCAACGATATCTTTATCGGTTTTAAGTGGTGAGCATTTATTTCTCGATCCCTCTACGCGTAACTGGGTGTATTTGCGTAATGCTTACCATTATTACTATTGTTATGAATATATCTGTGATATACACAGGGTTTCTAAAAAAAAGGATAGTCTGCTTTTCCCAAATGTAGGCCCCCACAATAGCAATCTTCGCCTTCCTTGTCCAAATCGCAAAAATTATAAACAATTTACTTAGTACGTTTACAATAATAATTAAGCGGAACATTAATTTTCCATGAACAAATTTTCCATTGAAATTGTTCAAGTCTGCTTCACAGGAAGCTTTACCTGAAAGATAGATTTGCGTAATTAATTTTCCATTTTTATATGTCATTGATTAAATTTCCAACTTCTTTACTGTGTTAATATTTAGGATTTACCGTGCCTCACTAGTTTCGAAGTCTTGTGCATTCACTGTTGAAAGCCTAATAGAGATCCCGTGTTATCTTCTGGTTTCCTGTTGTGGTGGAGTGTGTTTATGGTTATGTCGAAAAGGGTGTGTGTTTTGAAATTGAGTTAAGTGTTCAGGATGTGATGTTGGTGACACGCAGAACACATCACAAACTCCAACCACAGCTACAGCAACATAGACAACGACATGAAAATACTACTCATCCAGCCAAAAAACAAGAAACTTGACACCTTAAAACAATATGAAATTTATAAATAAAGATGAGGTGTTTGTGCGCGGCACTAAAAACAGGTTGACTCGACAGGGAGCATAGTTGGACAGACAGGTGAACAACTACGACCAGTGTAACCAAAAGAAATGCAACTACACACTATCCATTTGCCTACTTGCCGTCTTATCATAACAACACGGAACGAGCACAGGCCTTCATAGTCCAATGCACTGCAGTGGTGAACGGACGTAGTGAACAGTAGTTACCTACAATGACGGAAACTAAGCAAACAAAGGATGTGAAATTAAATAGTTTGTTGCGGAGATACAGCAGTGATATGTTGCGCATCCAAGCAAACACAATTGTATGTACAGTATGTGAGTATTAAATTACAATATTATGTAGGAAGTAATCCGTAGAAAGGCGTTGTAACAGCAGAAAACATTAAGACAATATTGCACGCGCTTTAAAGTTGGTGATTTCCTCAACATCAAGATTACTATGAAATGCAAAATCAGAATTTTTTAAGGATTTATGTGCGTTGATGATTAAAGCAAATATTCCGTTCGAGGATTTTTGGAAAAATATACCAAGCAGCGCGTTCCGAATCAGACAACTCTCCGTAAATACTGTGTATCTGATTGCTATGAAAACACATTGGGTTATATTAGAAGATCTGTCAACGGTAACAAAATCTGAGTGTCAATATATGAAACTACCGATGTAACAGGCAGATTTAGGGCAAACGTAATTGTAGGAGTACTATCAAGAGACGGTCCAGGTAAAACCTTTTTATTGACTGCCGAGGTTTTGGATAAAGTGAAGTCTTGTTTCATAATGCTATGTGTCTTTTATGGCCTGTTGAGGTTAGATACGAAGACGTACTACTGTTTGTTACCGATGCTGTCCCCTATATGGTGAAGGCAGCAAATGGAATAAAACAACTCTATAAGAACATTATTCACATAACGTGCCTTGCTCATGGTCTCCACAGATTGGCTGAGGAGATCCGTGCTATGTTTAGTGGTGTTGACACCTTCATATCTGGAACGAAGAAAATATTTCTTAAGGCGCTGCAAGGATACAACAATTTCGAGACATTGCACCAGGTATTCCCCTTCCACCAAAACCAGTAATTACAAGATGGGGTACCTGGTTAGAGGCTGTCTCATATTATGCAGTAAATTACACTTCAGTTACAAAAGTAATTGATGCTTTAAGTACTGAAAATGCATCTGCCATTAATACTGCCAAATCTCTTATTTCCTCTAAACTGTTTGAAGATATAAAGTTCATACACCAAAATCTCAAAACGATACCGGAAAGCATAACACAGAAACATCTGGTTTGGAAATATCCAAGGGCATAGCAATAATAAAAGAGGTGTTAGAAAAAATCAAGAAGGAACCTCCAGAACCTTGCACACAGAGAATAAAGAATAAATAACAGAAAAATAATAGCTATTTAACAATTTGTAACATGCTGAATAATGCAAAATTATCAGACGATAGGATAGTATACTTTATATATGCACCGTTAACGTCCTGTGACGTTGAAAGAAGCTTTTCGTAGTTCAAAAACTGTTTGAGTGATCGACGACGACGTTTGACATTCGATAATTTAAGAATGTTAGTAATGCAGTCCAATTCGGCTTGTGATGGCTCTGAAGCTATGGTTGAATCATAAAGGCAAGTTTCTTCTTTTAACTATACTAATGTTTCAACATATTCCTCATATTTGTATATTGTCATCTGCTAGACCTTAACGGAGTGTTGCATTTGTCATTTTTAGACTGTACTCTTCGCGTGGTTTGTTTACGTCGGAAGTGAACACAGGCACTGGGCATACAGCTGTATAACGTCTATGCACACGCAACCTGACGACAAACCGCACAAATCCCTCATCTTAATTTATAAGCATACAAAAACACACCCGCAACACATCCTGAACACTTAACTCAATTTCAAAACACACACCCTTTTCGACACAATCATGAACACACCCCACCACACCAGGAGACCAGAAGATAGCGCAGTTTCTCCACTACGCTTTGGACAATGAAACACAAGACTTCGAAACTAGTGAAGCAAGGTAAATCTTAAAGATTAACACAGTAAAGAATTTGGAAATTTAATAAGTGATTAATTTTTCATTATGGGGACACTTATGTGAGTTTTAAATCTTTTACAATTTTCATCCAAAATTTATGAATTTTAAACTACATAAACATGCATACAATACTATCATCTGTTCAAAAAGATGCGTCATTAGGGCTAATAGTTTTGAAATGATATTTTTTTAAATATATTGTATATTGACATCACTAAAAAGGCTCCTTGCATCACAATTTTCATCATTTTTAGTTTATATTAGCTCAAAAGCTTCAAAATAGTCATGGGAACATAATTCAATTAGCTTTTTGGGCTCGGTCTAAATAGAGAATCACGATAAATTTTTAAGTGGATTTTCTTAATTTTTCACTATTATTTCACCATAGTGTCCCTATAGTGTAACTCTCATTTAATCAAATTGTTGAATTCTTTGTAAGTTCATGCATATGTATATACACTTTTTGCTGGTTGAGTGGAAGAGAAGGCCTTACGGCCTTAACTCTGCCAGCTAAAATAAATTATTATTATTATTATTATTATTATTATTATTATTATTATTATTATTATTATTAAGAGAGCAAAAATGTTTGAAAATGGCAGGTTTGATACAAAGTATTAATTCAGAACCAAGATTATGTAACTCGATTATTAAAATACACCTCGAATTTTAAGCAATTTCCGTTATTAAATTCAATAACAAAAATTAAACATCTGCTTAAAAATGATGTTAAAATTGATCGTATGTATAAAGTGTTTTGTGTTTTTATTTATGTTTTAATGTATTTTTGTATATTAATTTTTTTACTTCTTGTATGTAGATGGAACTACAACCTTTATATATTTTATATAATTTAGTATAAATAAGTATCAAAATAATATCAAATATCTATTTTCTCTTCGTAAACAATAATGATCATTATATCATCTTATCTGTAGTTCTTATATCGCTTGAGCATTTTTTTTTCTATTTTCCATTTTTACTTCTATATTATTTTTAAATTCTGACAAAGTCGTAAGTATAGGCCATTCGTTATCTTGTGAAACCTTTATGCGCGTCAGGGGAAGAAGAAAGTGGACTGACAAGCTTCTCACCCTTCCCACGCTCCTACTTGTATTCAGCGAGCTCGCTTACCCCCACCATAAGGTTTTTACTATATGCTACGGCGCACACAAGCATTTGGTTTCACGAGATAACGAAATACGAAATACCCATAATCCATTTCTGTAAGTAGCAGTTTATTTTTGGGTTTCTGTTTGAGTATACATGCCTCATATAATAAAATACTTTTCACTATTACGTATATTGCATAAAAAATGAACATTTTCTGCGGACCATTGTAAAAAGAGCTAAGGAAGAGATTAGTGAAGTACTCTGTGTGGAGTGTGGCATTGTATGGGGCAGAAATATTGATATTGGAATGGAATTTAACTGAGGGGGCACGGATGGTCCAGCACTGCAACCTCTTGAGATCTATAGCGCTAACCCTCGATATGGAATGAGTTGCGTGCCATAGATCCCCTACTCGCACCAACCCTAACCACATGACTCCCTTAACGACCGGTCCCCACAGTCGACAGACCATTCCTGCTTCGGCAACTTCCCCCAAGGCCCCCCTATCGGTCCGAGGCAGGCGAAACCCCCCCCCCCCCCGAGTAGGTCCGCCTCGGGTGCTCGTTGCAGAAGCCATCCAACGTCGCTTAACTACATTCCACGGAGGCCGGTTGAGAGAGCCAGCAGCTTCGGGAGGCCGCCTGTAGAGAGATCTGAAAAACCAGAAACGGGATGAGGAAAGGACGATGGGGGAGGAAAGGCAGTGGCGAGGATAAGTGGGGTTCCAATCGCCTGATAAAGTTACCTGATATTCATACATAGGAATGAAGGGAAAACCCCGAAAGAACCTCACCCAGGCAACTCGTCCTGACCAGGAATCGAACCCGGGGCCGCCACAACGGGGGACAATATTGATATTACGACGAAGTGAAGGGAAACGACTGAAAGTAGAAAATGAATACGGTACGGAGAAAATGGAGCATGTGAAATGGGCAGACAGAATAAGAAACGAAGCTGTGCTAGAAAGAATGGGTGACGAAAGAATAATGCTGAAACAGATCAGGAAGAGAAAAAGAAATTGGCTGGGTCATTGGTGAAAATAAACTGCCTACTGAAGGATGCACTGGAAGGAATGGTGAACGCGAGAAAAGTTCTGGGCGAAGAAAATATCAGATGATAGACAACATTAAGATATATGAATTGTACGCGGAGAATAAGAGGAAGAAGGAAAATAGGAAAGATTGGAGAATGCTGGGTTTGCAGTGAAAGATCTGTCTTTTGGCGGAAAAGTATGACTGTACTGTTGATTTTCTAATATGGCTTCTTGCAGGTGAAACGCGAAGCGATACCTCTCGTCTTCTCTGTGCTTACAGAGCCGGCAGCGGTTATTTCAACCTGAGCTATGTTTTTGGTGGTAATTACGTCATCGGCATGCCAAGGCCAGGCCTGGGTATTAAGCCTGTGAAGCTGTCCGGTCCCTTCGTCCGGTAGGCTCACCGCACCCTGTTCGACGTCTCATTAACAGCTGATACATCCACCCCCCGCAGGGCCAAAATATCAATAACCGCCCGATATTGCTACAGCGAAGTCTACCCACGTAACTAAATTGTCGACACCGGAACAGCGATAACTTTGTTATACGGGACAGCCTACACGTTCTGGGACAATATGGAATTCTAATAATAGAACGAAATGGCAACCATAGCTTTTAGAAAGATTTTCAATAAATATTACCTGAGCGTTGCAAAATGTTACACTGAAAGCAAAACCAACTTGAGTTGCTATTTTAATTAAAAAAGGTGAATGATGTTTCGCAGCAAACTTTTATTTCAGCCATGTGTTGCAGACCATTAGAAACGATACTAAATTGTAAGTCAATATCTTCTAAAAACGTGCAATAATAACAATGTAACACTAAAGTTAATGAAGGCGTCTTAGGATGCAGACATCATCGTCATCATCATTATCATATTATCTTCTTTCAAAGCATATTTACGATAATTCATATTCAAGAAAATCTCTTATCTCAAAATGGTAGGAAAATTGAGAAATATAGAATTATTATGTTAAAATTATTTATTGAATTCTACAATTTTGTCTATACAGTTTACTGCAATTCAATTTATATGCTTTTTATAATATTTTTGTTGTGTTACTTCAAATTTTAAACACAACTATGAGCATTATGGTATCCTTCGTTTTCTTCTACATATGTCGAAATATCGATGTATTTGATAATTCACAGCGGTGGTATTTGGCAATTTGCAACGGTGGTATTTGGTAGCTGACAACGGTAGTATTTGATAATTGACAACGACGATATTTTGTAACTGACAACGGTGATGTATGGTAATTGAAAACATTGGTATTTTGTTATTAAAGCGTTTGTACTCGGTAAGTGATAGCGTGATATTTGCTACTTTAAAACGGTGGTACTTGGTAAATGAACACCGTGGAACTTGGTAACCGAATATTGGTAACATTGAAAACGATGGCTATTTGGTAATTGAAAACAGTAGTATTTGATAATTGACAACCGTGGTATTTTGTAGTTGAAATCAGTGCTATTTGGTAATTGAAAACGGTATTTGGTAATTGAGAACGGTGCTTTTTGGTAATTAAAAACTGTGATATTTGATAATTGACAACGATGCCATTTGGCAATTGACAACGGTGTCATTTGGTAATTGACAGCGGTGCCAATTGATAATTTACAACGGTGCCATATGGTAATTGACAACGGTGCCATTTGGTAATTGACAACTGTGTCATTTGGTAATTGACAACGGTGCTATTTGGTAATTGATAACGGTGCTATTTGGTAATTGACAACGGTACTATTTGGTAATCGACAACGGTGTTATTTGGTAATTGACAACTTACGGTGTTATTTTTATAATTGAAACCTGTACTATTTGGTAATTGAAAACTGTGCTATTTGGCAATTGAAAACTGTGCTATTTGGTAATTGATAACGGTGCTACTTGGTAATTTACAAAGGTGCTATTTGGTAATTGACAAAGGTGCTATTTGGTAATTGACAACAGTGCTATTTGGTAATTGAAAACTGTGCTATTTGGTAATTGATAACGGTGCTACTTGGTAATTGACAACAGTGCTACTTGGTAATTGACAAAGGTGCTATTTGGTAATTGACAACAGTGCTATTTGGTAATTGAAAACTGTGCTCCTTGGTAATTGACAACAGTGCTATTTGATATTTGACAAAGGTGCTATTTGGTAATTGACAACAGTGCTATTTGGTAATTGACAACGGTGCTATTTGTTAATGGATAACGGTGGTATTCGGTAAATGACAACGATAATTGGTTATTTGCATTAGTATAGTTTACAATAATGCAGTATAAATACCTCATAACTTTCAGAGAACTGCATAATGTATTATTATGGTATTATCCTCTGTTAGCGCTTTCATGAATGGAAGACCAAGCTTCGAACAGACTGCACGAGTTTAAATGCGTGATACGTCGGCTGCTTCCTGGTATGTACGTCATCAGAATATTGAATCCAGAGAGGACACGAAGAAATAAAATTTGTCATTTGGCGTCGTATCGCCTCGTAAAATTCCCATTTTCCTGAGAAAACATCTCGTATTTGCGAGTCAGTAGCAGTTCGCAAGACAGGAAATAAGTGATTCTGTGATGGAATTGCTGAACGGTGTTGCGAAAACATCGCCACTGCGTTATATTCGCAAGAAACTCAATCATACGGAATGAGCTTATTTTCGTGCAAAATCAGACTTGTGATGAAAATACCAATTTACAATTTCGTCCTGGAATACGTTCGAATTTCTGCAATGCAGATAAGGTTTCACTCTAAGATATGAGCGTCAAACAAGATTATCGAAATGTGTCCATTTTTACGTGAAATTTTTTCTCAATCTCCTTTTATCCCAGTCGCTAGTTAGATATGAAGCCATTATGAGAATGTTACAGTGTTGAATAACAAGGGAGACACTTCATGGAGCGGTGACGAGATGAGGGGTGTGGGTAAAGTACAATTTGTTTGAGTATAAGTATCGTGAATAAAGCATACCATAATATTATCTTCGACGCTCTAACCATTTAGTGAACCTTCAAATCAATGTTATTGTTGTTAGTTGGTTAACAGCTGAAACATCTAGGGTCAAATTCATAGACATTCTTAGCGCGGGCTTCCGGTGGTTGATCAGCGAACTAACGTTTCTCGTATTCATAAACCCGTGTTAGCGATATGATATGAATCCTGTACAAGTAATCAGTCGACAGCCGGGGGTAGTTTAGCACGCTCGTAGCGCGGGCTAGCGAAATGTCTATGAATAGCACCCCTAATGTTCGATTTCTGGTCATCTCACTTAAAGTGAGTTAGATACCTAACTGCTTTTATAAATTTAACAGCTAGTATCTCTCGTCTTCCACAGTTGTCTCCACTAATATTAGTGAAGTTAATTTTAGTTATATATACAGTAGTTACTTTTGTTTGCGAAGTTTTCTTTCGTAAGAGAGCCGATAGATGCGAAATTGTTTAACTAACTGATATAGGTACATCGTAATGTAATTAACAAGAAAATTTGTTGATATTTTAAGTGATATCGAGGTAAATAATACAGTATTACTGAAGA
Source organism: Periplaneta americana (assembly GCF_040183065.1). Taxonomy (NCBI): domain Eukaryota; kingdom Metazoa; phylum Arthropoda; class Insecta; order Blattodea; family Blattidae; genus Periplaneta; species Periplaneta americana. The sequence continues at coordinate 75,051,350 of NC_091123.1, read as the reverse complement.
GGAGTCTAGATCCCAACAAATGTAACTTTTCGTTCTGCAAGGGAATTTTAAAACTTGGTGCACTCTAACAACTCAGTAAAGGTTTGTCTGCTAGAGAGATGCAGCTAGCATAATGCGAGAGATGGATGAGACGACGAGAAATGTAAACGTAACACACATACTGTACTCCAACCACGAGAAAGTCTTCAGGGAATGAAGGGAATTGGGGTGTTGCTGTGAATGAATGTTGATGTCATAAGATATCATAAGGTCACACACGTGGGTACTTATATCTCTATTGGCTATCTCTCAAAGCACAAACCATAACACATTTGTATACTACCCTAGTTACAAAATTAGATCATCGTTAATCTCCTGGTTTTTTAATCTCTCCATACAAGAAATAGCATATGCAGGAGAGCGTCTGGTTTTCAAACTGACGTTATAACGTTAATATTATTTATCTACTTCGTTCCAATAGATGACGCGATAGTAAGCACATTCCTTTCACGGTTGATCTCCTGGTTGGAGAACAGTAATTGCTTTTAAGGTAAATTTGATTTCTTGTACGTAAGTTTACCGTTACTACTTTAAAAATTAAAGCGAGAGGGAACCATTGGGTGAAAAAAATTCTTATAGTACGAGAAACAGAGATTTTTTGAATCACTAATTAAATCTGTATAACGTAAAATAAGCTTTTCTTGTTGTCTGTGCACACCGAATATTTAATTAAAATTATATCGAAGAGTTTATTTTTAATTTAGTTCGTTTAACGTAAAATAAGCATATCGTATTTTTAATTTTTTCCTTTAGAGTTTTAAATGTTTTAAAATTTTGTTTTTTATAGCGTGACATAAGCATCATTATTGTTTACGTTCTCTACAATATTCATTTGAAATGGAAGAGATAAAATAAATATGTCTTAATGTTTTAAATTTATTTTGAAATAAGTGTATCTTACTGTCTGGGTTTTCTCAACATTTAATTATAATATTAGGCTGTAGTGTTTATTTTAAATTTTCCAATATTTTATTTAACGTGAAATGAGCAGAGTTCATTCTCCGCGCTCTAACACAGATTAAACACGAAAATTAAACCATATATCATCTGTATTTTTCTTACGAATTTCAAAACAATGTACGTGGCAATGACCTTCAACTTCTCTCTTCATAAAAAGCCGGTTGAAGGGGTTGTTCAGAGCAACACAGCCTTATATGCACTCCCTGTTGATTACACAGCGTTGCACTATCTCGTGATTAATATATTTTAAAATACATATTTTTCTGGAAATCTATTCAAAATGCAGCAAAATGGTATTTCACTCTGAATATCCATAACCTCTGTTTCCTCAGGAAAATAACGAAATGCACTCTTGCAATAAGATTAATTTTTTGCGCTTGAGTTATCTAGCCGATCACTATAACAATTTTCTGTGACTATTATACTTTTTTGACAAGCCACCCTGCATAGTCAAAAGGCCCTTGCTCTTCACGGGATTCCGTGGCTAATTCTTAATTCTTAATTATACTTTTACTACGTCATACTACTTTTGACCAATAAAACGGTAGGAAAGGACGTGTTTCAACCAATCATGGCTGTTTATCACTACAATTTTATCACTTCCCTAGCATTTGTTTGTCCACACCTGTGGAGTAACTGCTAGCGCGTCTGGCCGTGAAACCATTTGGCCCGGGTTCGATTCCCGATCGGGGCAAGTTACCCGGTTGAGGTTTTTTCTGGGGTTTTCCCTCAACCCAATATGAGCAAATGCTGGGTATCTTTCTGTGCTGGACCCCGGACTCATTTCACCGGCATTATCACCTTCATCTCATTCAGACGCTAAATAACCTGAGATCAACATCTCAGCGTCGTAAAATAACCTACTAAAAAATAATTTGTTTTTATCACTTCCCTAACATTTGTTTCTTTGTTTGCCAACATTTCAAAATGCAAATTCTTCAAGGTAGTCTACTATAAAACATGCTTTGCGATCATCATTTGTTTTCCGCACAGATAGTCAACTGAAAATGGCGGCTCCGTTCAAACGTTTTGGTGAAGCTAACATTAGTTAAATAGAATTTCGTAAGTCAATTAATACCTATTTTATTGAATTAGAGTAATTTATTTCTTCCAATCTTTATATACTTTCCTTTGTTTTTATCATCTCCGTACCATTTGTTTCTTTGTTTGCCAACATTTCAAACTGCAAGTCAATTAATATTTTATTGTATTAGAGTACTTACAACTTAGAAATGGCTTTTAAGGAACCCGCAGGTTCATTGCCGCCTTCACATAAGCCCGCCATTGGTCCCTATCCTAAGCAAGGTTAATTCACTCTCTATCATCATATCCCATCTCCCTCAAATCCATTTTAATACTATCCTCCCATCTACGTCTCGGCCTCCTCAAAGGTCTTTTTCCCTCCGGTCTCCCAACTAACACTCTATAAGCATTTCTGGATTCACCCATACGTGCTACATGCCCTGCCCATCTCAAACGTCTGGATTTAATGTTCCTAATTACGACAGGTGAAGAATACAATGCGTGCATTTCTACGTTGTGTAACGTTCTCCATTCTCAATAGAGTACTTTATTTCTTCTAATTTTTATATGGGTAGGCCTATAATTTCTTCTAATCATGTAATAGTCAATTAAATCCCACTCGAGTTTTGATTTTCTCTAGCTAAATCAAAATCTCTAGTGAGACTACTGTTAATAATTTCATTTCTATTAAACTCACGTTTCTCAACCTTCGGTTCTGAAATAATTATATCATGACAAGAACATTCGTTAAACTCAATGAAATTATTAGAAAACTATCAACATTTATGGTATTACTGTTATTTATTTATTAATTTATATTTACTAAAATTAGAAAAATACATTTTAACTTATACATTGATATACTGATTATCATTCGTTTAATTCAGAATAAAACTATTAAAACTAATATACTTGGCTACAGGTCTATAAAAAAATGTTGCACATCCGTAATAATTATACGCTAAAAGAAGCAAAAATATTTTTGGCTCAATATCCAACGAGCACAGGGACGGACGGTTTGCAGATCTCTCGCGTGCTACTTCTTTGGCATCGCTGGTATTCGTAAATTCTCCGAGACAGAGGGACAGCACTTGCTACTTGGCGATGTGGGGTAGGGTAATTCTCGTTTGTCGAATACCGTTGCTGCTGCTATTTATCAGCAACCCAATGCCCCGCGCTGTTATAAAATATCCACGAGTAAGCTTGCGTGGGTCTGGCTAGCACGAGCCGGCTTCTAGTGCGAAATCAAGGCCGAGTCCCCAGGGACAGTGGGGAGGACTGCGGACGCAAGGACCGCACGCCGCATCCTGCACTCTGACGAGGATTATACCTGCACTGAAATCAAAATTAAATAATGTTCCACCTTGATAGGAGAGCTTAAATTCAGACTTTGTGGAAGCGTCGCTTTGAAACCGCTTGTGTGAGAGGCTGTACGATTCCAGATAACAATTTATACAGAACCCCTCTTATGGGCTTAAAGCCCCAGGCGATCGTCCATTTTGTCCATGCACGGAATCGACCATCAAAAGGCCATTTTGCAATCAATTTTGTAGTCTCTGGAGAGCTTTGTCGGACATCACAAAGTCTATATTTCACAGGCGATCTAAAACCATTTTCCGTTTTGTTTGCTATCCCGCACCAAAACGCCGCCCGCCCAGAGTGAGAAATGTCTGTATTCATTCATTTGCTCTGTTCAAATTTCATATTTCAGCTTCTTTCGCAATTGGGGGAACGGTACAATGTACTCAATGACTAGATAGTGAATCAATCTCATCCAAGAATATGATATACAGAGAGAAAGTGATATAATTGTGCAAACTGAAGATGGCAGTAGAATACATTAAAATAAATACAAAACTGTTACCTATGCGTAGAGTAATTAAGTGCCTGATTAATTATTAGAAAATTTGGCTGAAAATCCGAGTTGTTTGGCAACAGCGCGTAGCCGGTTCATATACGAGAACACACAGCACTTGGTGTCAATAGTAGAATTACGTTCCTTAATCACTCCAGTAGGGTTGTCAGACTTCCTAACGGTAGGAAATAACGACACTATATTTAATTTTCAAGAAAACCGTCCATTTTATTTAAAAACTGCAAAGGGCTAAATAATTCCTTAATACATTTGTATGCTGCTATGCATAGGCTAGATACTGTATGTAATAGATTTTACGTAGTTATGTTTTATTAGCTATAATGTTATAAATGTCATTATATTCTGCAGGTTAAGTATATTGATATAGCTATGCACTCACGGATATGATGATGCATACTGAATTGATGTAAGGACGTATAACTGTCGGGATATCTACACGTATGCCTGCGTCAATATACACACTAGAGATGAACAACGATCGAGAAAGCAAGACTAACAGCGCACGCAAAGCCGAAAACCCGCACGACAATGTTCTATACGTTGCGTCGTTGACGTAAATACTGCTTGTGAGTGTTTCGAAGTTGAGATTGATCATTCCCGAAGTTCCGAACATCAGGCAGCCTCGAATCGCCACAGTTGTTTATACCTACTGACCTTTTATCTACTTTGGCAACTGTTATATATGTATAACAATCAAGTAGCCTATTTGAAACATCATCTCTACCTTTCAGTGCATAATAATCCGTTCCCCATTCTTTATTTAATTACTAGGCCCTTATTAAAAGGCTAGGAATTCTTTTTTTCATATGTTTGAGATCAAGTGTGCAATCTCAAGTAAAAAGATATTAACGTTAAGTTTTATGTTTCTTAGAAATGCAAATTTATTTTAGATTTTTTTTTTTCCCCACTTATATAACTATACGTAATATCACATAATAGAACCAGAACATTTTGATAACTAAGACACTACTGTTCTGTTTTGTCTCATTTAAACATTTATAATGTTATTTATTTCAATGATATATGTTATTCAAAGTTACGAAATCTTTCCACGCCGATCAAATGCTATTTCGAGAAAGATGAGCACGAGAATGACGAAAAGAGCTTCGAAAGACAAATGCAGCGAACACTGCGAGCGAGAGCGGCAGTTAGTTTTGTTCATCTTTATTGTGGTCAGTCGTGCGAAATTGTTGCCTACATACAGGTGGACTCCTCAAGAGTCGCTCCAAATTTTAATTCCGCATCTGTACAGTCATATGAGCTCGGTCTTTTTCTGAATAGATTAAGGAAGGCGATAAATATCGAATTAAGCCGATGTTAGCAATCGATTTCATGTGATTCGTTCCTGCGAAATTAATTAAAAATATTGAATGTGAAAGGATGTAACAGAATATGCATGAAGAAACACTGTGTGGTGAATTAGCTCAGATCGGACGCCCTCTGCGCTCAGGTGAGAGCAGGCAAGCTTCAGTAATGTGAGCTCAGAGAAGCCTAATCAGTCAATCAATAATTCAGTTAGTCTACCAATGAGACAACAGGCGAAGAATCGCTTGTACTATATCTGTATTATTGAAAACATTTACTTCTTTTTTTAATACACCCCCTCCCCCAACATTTTGCCAATACCTCCTACAATATGAGTGAGCAAATATAATGATTTTGGTCGGTCGAAGTACAGTGGAGTCCCTCTGTTGGAATCTTCTGTTATGGAAACTTCTAATTTGGAAAGCTAGCTGACTTCTCTCACTGTAGGAACACTGCTCAATATGTTACTGATAAGGCGATCGCTTTGCTCATGTTCGACATTGACATCAAAAGATACATTAAAGAAGAAAAAAGACATTTATTTTAACTTTTAAATCAAAATATAAACTTAAATAAGAATTATTTTAGCATCTAAATATATACATATAGGCAAATATAAGGAGAAGTTTTTTTAATAACACATACAAATATAAGAGTAAACAATTACAGTGGCAACTTTTCTAAACAAAATAACTGTTTTAACATTAAGGACAGAAATATTTTTAGACTGATACTCTTTCATAATACATCTCTCTCTCTCTCTCTCTCTCTCTCTATGAGGCCGGGATGGGAACATCCCTATGCACCGCGAACTGAGGTCTATTGTGCACCCCTGGGACGAGTTGTAGCCCAACGACCGCACCCATGCCGAACCGACCTAAACCTAACGACCAGTCCCGCCATGCCTCTAAGTCCGTGTACCATTCCACCCCAACAGCCCCCCTCACATTCCTCCCTCAAACAGTCTGAGGTGTACGCCACCCCTCCCGTCTGGCCAACGGTCTGAGGTGTAGGCCAGGTGTGGGTTCCGCTGCTGGGTCACCAGCTACCATGCTTTGGCATATCAGGAGCTTCGGAGAGCCGCCGCAGGCGCGATCTGAAAACCGAGAAGACAACCGGAATGATAAGGAAAGGATGATGGGGGGGGGGGGAGGAAAGGAAGTGGAGAGAATGAGTGGGGTTCCATACGCCTGATAAAGTTAGCTGATATTCATCCATAGGAGTGAGGGAAAAACCCCGAAAAAACCTCACCCAGGCAACTCGTCCCAAGCGGGAAATCGAACCCCGGCTCGCTGGGTTCGAGAGTGAACACGCTACCACGAGACCACAGCGGTGGACTTCATAATACATTTACTCAGACAAAAAATTAAGTTGAAACTTGTAGGAAATCTGCTGCGTGCTCCCTCCAACGCTTAAAGCAAGTAATACATAGTATTAAAACAGTACATAGTGTTTGTACTCACGCTGTTGCTTCTACAAGTCCCTGAGTTCATTGCTTGGCAGTGGTTGGATCGTCGAGGTAGGGACGGACAAAGAAGACCAATAATGTAGTACATAGTACGTACAAACATATTAAATGATATTTGATTGGCTAATAGTTTTTACCCCAATTTATGAACAACAAAGGGACTCCACCGTAGGTCTACATATTTTTTGCTAAGGAAACGACCAGTAAAAGAATAAAAGAAGGTGACAGTATCATGTCCGGTCTTGATGCTAATTTTCCAAGCCGATGGATAGAGAGAAGGGACTACGTTGGGATCTACACGTTCGTCTGATTTAATTTCTCTTGGGGACGTAATAGGCGGAGAATAGCAGGAAACCAACCAACAACGCCACGTTATCTTGCAGAAATCTGAAAAACCATCTAGTAGATCTTGCGAAATGACTCAAAGTCAAAGTTGTGAATCAGAAGATATTGCATCAGACCAATCATCACTTTCTAATAGGCTAAAATATACAAAATGTACGATTATTTCAAATTTTTAAATGTAGAACTATGACTTTTCCGTGTAGGAATGGGGGAGGAAACTTGGGAATTTATTTTCACATAAAAATGCAACCCTATAACACCGCTACAAGGGGAGTACAAGGCGAACGAGAAGAATATAAGGAGAACAAGGGAAGTACTAAGAGAAAAATGGGAATGCTAGGAGAAGGGGAATATAAGCAGAACAAAATTAATACAATGGGAAACAGTTCACAGGCCTAACGGCTTCGAAGCTGGGTACCTGGTTCTAATGAAGTGCATAGATAGCAATATAGCATGGGGGCATGAGATAGTTACTCTGCCTGCCATAATAAAATTCATTTCAATTAAATTCCCCAGTGTAAAAAAAATACAATGGGAAACAAGCCGAATACGAAGAGAACAAAAAATAACAAGGGGAACAAAAGGAACAGAAGGAAAACAAGGCGAATACAATGATATTAAGGGCAATGCACGGAGAACATGTATAATACAATGGGAAACAAGTGGAAGGAAAAATAAAAAGGGAAATGCAAAAAGAACAAGAGGAACCCAAGGAAAACAAGGGAGAATAAAACGAGAACATGGATAGTACAACGAGACTACAAGAAGAACAGAATGGAAAACAAGAAAATAAGGTGAACACAAGGAAAATAAAGGAAATACAATGAGAACAAGGCTAATACAAAGGGAAAAAACGGGAAATAAAAAGAGAACTAAGAGGAGATGAAAATTGGGGGAGACAATTGTAATTAAAAACAAAAACAGTTGAACGTAAGGCACACGATGAAATGTTTTCTTTTTGGTGCCTGATCATCAGCTGTTTTAAATTGAATTAATCCTAACAGGCATTTTGCCGACGCTATTTAAAGATTCATTGTTGGGAACGAGGAAAGCTGAGTAAAGACAACTGGTTTTGGTTTTCTATAAATGAGTTCCCGAGATCTACAAAAGTATAAAAGCAAAAGGAAAACCCGGGCAACGCCGGGTGCTTTAAGCTAGTCATAAATATAAGGTGCTATTTTATTTAAATTTGTGTTAAATTAATTGTACGTGTTAGTTTTCTTAGTCACTTCAATTTCTTAGCAAAAAGTTATTTAGTAAATACTGAAATTTATCTCTAAAGCTAATGCTATTGTGAGACTTCGAATTTGAATTCGAGCAATATCGTAATTCACGTAAAGTGTTGCACTTTGCTACACAGAGCAGACACGCAGTACATCTCTTAAGACTTGGTTTTCCTGAACCGACGCATCCGAGTTGCGAGGTCCTCCAATGCATCCTTCAGTAGGCAGCTTCTTCTTAGCCAGTGACCCAGCCAATTTCTTTTTCTCTTCCTGTTCTGTATCAGCATCATTCTTTCTTCATCCATTCCTTCCAACACAGCTTCATTTCTTAATTTGTCTGTCCATTTCACACGCTCCATTCTTCTCCATACATACATTTCAAATGTTTCCAGCCTTTTCTCTTCACTTCGTATTACCCATGTTTTTGTTCCATATAATACCACACTTCGCAAAAACTATTTCGTTAGTCTCTTTCTTTCCTTTTTTTCTAAAGGTCAGCAGAAAATACTCTTTTTCATATTAAAAGCTTCAATTGTCGTTGCTGTCCTTCTTTTGACTTGCTGACAGCAGCTCATGTTACTGCTTACAATACATCCCAAGTAATTGAAACTGTTCACTTGGTTATTGCCCCATTCTGAATTCGTACGTTTGTCTTATTCAGTTTTCTTCCGTTAACCATGGTCTTCATCTTATTCTTTATCTTCATCCCGTACTGCTCACAGTTGCCATTCAATTTCAGTAGCATATTCTTTAATATCATCTCCTCTTCTGCCATATCATCAACAAATCTAATGCACTTTAATCACCTTTCTCTTACTATTACCCCTCATGTTCTTAAAATAGTTCTCCACTAAATCCTTCAAGTAGATGTCGAACAGTATAGGTGATAAAGGGCGTCCTTACTGTACAATCTCACTCCCTATTCCATTTCTTCCTGACATTTCTTCTCATAACCTGATTTTGATAAAAATAACTGTTATTTTGAGAAAACGAAATGAAATAGAAAAAAAAGTTTCTTAAGAATTTTTGCTCCTTCCGACTATATATCGTCATTATTCTTGCAATAACTCCTATGTGCAAAATATGAAATTTTTCAGTGGGAAGAAAAAACACATTTATTCTTTTATGGCAGTAGTGCATAGGAGATTGTGAATGCTTCAATTTTCGAAAGAAAGAAATATAATTACATACAGGAGATTTAATTAATTTATTTATTTATTCTGGTGTAGTTAAGGCCATCAGGCCTTCTTTTCCACAACACTAAGAATACAAATGCAATAATAGAAATAAACAGAGAAAAAATACACTATATACAAAGTAAAGCTACACAAGAAATAAAGCGAGATAGAGAGAAAAAAACACTATAAACAAAGTAAAGCCACACAAAAATATACACAGGTTGCAGTCACACAAACTTTAAATGAGTGATTAAGTATCATAATTAATTGTATCCTAACTAATTAACTAACCCAAACAAGAAACTTGGAATTTTAATCTAGATTAAAAAAGAAAAAGAAAAAAAAACACAAATCAATACTTCTAGCAATACCTAAAAACATTAACTAAGACAAAATTTTCCAATTTAATTTTCAATTGTGATAAAGTCCGGCAGTCCCTGACGTCACTAGGTAACGAATTCCAGAGGCGAGGTATTTCTACAGTATAGGAAGATGAGTATAAAGATGTTCTATGATGAGGGATAGAAAGAAGTGCTTGATGTCGGTTTCGAAGAGTTGTAAGAAATTTATTATTTGCTGTATCACTATTTAAGTTATTTGGTAGAGCAAAAATCTGAAAATTGATAAATATGTCACATAGGAGTTATTGCCGGAACAACAACGATATCTATTAGTAGTTCAAATATGATTATTGCACCCTGTATTTTCTGAAAATTTACTGTGAAGTCTATGGACGCTATCTGCTTAATTAGTGAAATTGTAGGAACTCGCCCATCTTTATTCTAGGGTTCTTTGTAGATCATTTACTAGACTTCAGAATTACAACATGCGGAAATTGCTCATTGTGTACAATCATCTTAGTGGTTAGAACGTCCGAAGTCTTAAAACCGGATACTCATGATTTCTTTTCAGAGACTTTATGGAAATATGATGGAGTGGTCCGAAAGAGAGAACTCTAGCGGACGTTAGCCAAAGCCCTCGTTTCTCTCCTCTTTCAGATGGTTATCCTGGCCTTGAATATGCAGTAGGCAATGTCGCAACACACGTTTCGAGTCACTCTATATCTCCAGGGCTTTACGATATGAGTAAGAGTTACAGTTACGATCACGACTGAGCGCTGATGGGATTTTCCAGGAGTCCCTCTAACGCAGAGATCGTACGTAATAAAGTTGCTTTCATGACGAACAGACAATGTTGGGAGATCGTTAACCTCGTTACGTAATGGTTTGGTATAATTTCATTGTATATGACAACGCCCACCGGCAATGCAGTTACCATACATGGCAGATCCAACAGAGATGACGTACCCTTCAGGATATTTAACCTCCTCAATTTCTCATTCCGAAAGCAATTTTGCTACAGTAATAAGGACATCTACAGAGTCTGTTACTTATTCCTAGCAAAATATCGGCAATGGAACCATCGCAAGTTTTTCTTCTCATAATTTATTGCCGAGTTTTAATACACTAACTTAAATTCTAAAAGATCTGAGAAATGTAATTTTACTTTTTTCTACTTCTATTTAAAGATGAGGATAATTTAAAGCTGTTAAAAAACTTTAATTAGTCTTTAAAATTGCATGGGACTTCAGAGTTTCACGGTGGCTTGGTTGTCATTTAGGCTTATATTTTGAACTCTGTAACTATATTAAGTGTTAAATTACATAACTCTAATTGTTGCCTTATACAATGTAAATGTCCGATTATTAAGGAGTCCTCTGAAGTTAAATATTTAGGCATTATTTTCGACAATAATTTAAAATGGAACCAACACATTAATTACCTTTGTAATAAATTACGTAAAATATTATATTATTTTGTTTTATTGAGGAATTACTTGTCAATAATAAATAAATTTAATGTTGTTCCGTCAATGGCTTAACATGTTATACATAAAGTATAAAACCTATATATTACACATTATTTAATTGTTGGTATTAACGTTTTCGTCGCTACCTGCGACATCATCAGATACCATATTTTGCATTCATAATATAATAACCTCTGTTTTTTTATATATACCATTGATATTAAAAAGTTAAAAGCTTAAAATAAATGTACACAAATTGATATAAAATTACAAGTCTTCATAATTTAAAACAAAATTAAAATTAAAAACAAAAAATCGATACTGTTGAGATGATTTACTACAAATACTTCACGCAAATGGTGGATCAATATTCTTCATTTGTATTTATCTACATATTGGACGAGATATATATTATGGTTCATAAAAATTTTTACATTTTACTGATGAAATATTGTGGTTGCTTCCGCCGAACGATTACATTTCTGAAGATCCTGCTTTCCCTCCTACAATTCGGGCTGAATACACTTGCCTTCTTCATCACAGAGAACAACAGCGTCGAATCATTACAATCAAAACTAAACAGTATGTTTTATTCCCCACTTCCCAACATAAGGACTTTACTAATAGACGGTAATACATTATGCAGACTATTTGAGGTTTTACAAGTATAATGAGTAAGCAGAGAAACATAGTGAATCTCCAGTGATTTATATTGGGTGTGCAGTGTGCTGTAGTGAAAGCGCTGTGAGCTTAAAAGTAAATTCTGAGAGTTATAGTGGCAGAAAAATAGACATAGTGAACGGGTGTGAGTTATAATGATCGTCCTAAATTGCTTGTAATGGGGTCTAGATTAGCGATTTAAGGTTAATATAGTAAGTACAATTCTACGGAATAATAAGGATGTAATTGATGTTCTGTTATTTGAAATGTTGTATCAGTGAAGAAGTGTGTTGTGTCTGTGAAGTTCTATAGTTTACAGTGTTAGTGTAAAGTATTTGAACAGAGAAATGTTTTTGAAGTCTTAGTGAAATCAGGATAGTGTCAGTAAAATGTGTCTTAATTCCAGTGCAGTGAGTGAATTGATAGCGAAATGAGTGTAGTGCTGAAAGGTACTTATGCAAGTATGAACATATATCATATATAAGTTACTCGTGGTTTTAAGTTCTAACTTAGGGTTAAGATATAAATTAGATTTACTTTAATTAATTATGTTATATTAAGTGATTCATTTAATTTAGGATGCTCCTTGTTAATATTATTATATATTGCTATTATTTTATTATTAATATTATGACTGTATTTTATTATTATTGTAATTATTGAGTGTAATTAGTTACCACTGCCACCGGGTACTTACCCATTTGCAGTGTGAATAAATACATAGGCCTACATATATATTTGTAGTAGTCAAGGCGCTTCAAGATATTCAGTGCAATACTTACGTGAAATATCGCATTCGCATAGAGAAGAGGAAGAGAAAATGTTTAATAAAGAAGAGTTTTTGGGGGAACTTATGACGAAACATGACAATGGTTTAATTGCTAAATTTGAATATGTTAGGGCTGTTAATTTCAAATGCCGTCCTGTTATCAACATCCAGCAAGTTCTAGAATTATGTAATGTGATTTCTAATTATGATAACTATTAATATTTCAACTCTTGCATAAAGGTCTACAATGCACAATTTTTAACCATACTTGCACATTTATGTCTACTGAAAGTCCTAAGTCTTTTAAAATGGGAAGGAAATTTATGCACTGTAGTAGATTTCCTTTATCAATAAACAGGGCCGAAGTTGGTTCTTTAGAGATTTCAAGTTGGGACCGAGCGAGCGAGACCGATTTCGGTTTTGAAACCAGGAAATGAGACCGAGCGAGAATCCAGCCGATGTAAGACGTCAACGAACTCGGCTCTGTCTGTCTGTCTTAGTGAACTACCTCTCACCTCCCTTTCTGGTTACAATGTTGCAAGCTGATCGCATAGGTCAGTGCCTTCAATTCAGTGTTTAATTAATTAAATTTACACAAAAACCGTCCACGCTATTGAAATACTCCAGAGGAATAAATGATTCTTTATTAGTTTTTCTACCGATATAGACAAAAATCACGATTCTACTATTCTACTCGCAATAGTTACCGAATAAGAGGGTGTTAAACATTTGAAAAAAAAAACACTTTTTTCTGAGAAAACTATGGACTTTCCACCAATGGTGGCATTACACTTTTTTGTTTCATTCAACATGAGCGATTCACTCTGAAAATCTACAGTGTTATTTCACTTCCAACCTATATGCGATGATTGTCCAAGTCCAAAAGGTGACCTGGATGGCATTCGTCAATCGATGCTGACAGGTGCGCCATCCTGTCTCTGCCTTGACAGAGTCGTTTCCATCCTCAGACGAATAGCCTGATAAATCCCAGAGCCCGGATTACCTAGCCCTTCCATATCATTTTGTGCCGAGGCTAACATCATACTGGAGTTATGATGGAATGAGAGCGAATGGAAACCGAAGATCCTGCCTAATGGCGCTCTGTGCAAAAAAAAATCTCATAGGAAATGTCGGAGAAAGAATCCTACCCTTCTAATGACAATTCAGGTTCTGGGAAGCAGTTCAGTTCTGAGTAGCCTCCTCGGTAATTTTTTGCTTGCACTGCGTGCATTAGCCAGCCAGCATGTTGAACGGGCGCCGACTGCCGTCAGTGTGTCTCACCTCGAATAAGACCAGCTACTCACCGACGTGACGGCATCTTAACTTCCTTAACGAGAAAAACACGGCAAGTTCTTGATTTAAGAGGGGACAGGCTTTAATTAAATTATACAGTGCTAGCTTCAGATCAAGGTTCTACCCTGACATACAGCAGTCGATGTATGCTTAGTAATTAAAAGTTACACAGTAGTGTTGCCTTACTTGCTTAATTACATAGAACCCCTATAATTTTTTTTAATATATTTCGCCATACGTATGCATATTATGTCAGTAAGCAATATTCAGGGATATTACTTTATCGAAAGCTTGTTTTCTTTTGATTATTGGTAGAAACTATATAAATATTTTTTTAGCTATGTATTTAACAGTATATTTAATTCATCTTTAATAATAATAATAATAATAATAATAATAATAATAATAATAATAATAATAATAACACTAATTTTTTTCAGTTCTCCATAAATAAGAATGCTAGGGCATTCGATAAGAAATGGCAACAATGATGTTAATCAGAGCTTCTAGCGGTGACGACAGCAACTAGGGATTGGACACTGAGCGAATTTTCCTGTTTTGTTTCTCTGTGCGCCGGCGTTTAGTTCCACTTTCAAGCACTAAAGATTAGCGCTAAGATAATAATTGAATATAAGAGTTGAGACACAGAATCCAAACGTCGCCTACCTTATTGCATAATCTAATAACGCTTTGCTTCAAACTCATGTTAACAGCTTTTTATTATTTCTCAGTGATAAATTAGTTATAGTATTTTTAATGTTTTATATATAATAAATTATATTATCAAATAATACAATACATTATAAAATTATGTATCAAATTCGTTTGATACTTATCATAGGAATTTTGTTTTTCCATTTTCAGCGCTATCAAATCATTACATATTTTAATTGTTGATGGGGTCAACGTCTCAACTCTCATTGCAAAGTATTATCGCCGCGGCATCATACAATAACGTGCGGTGTACTTTAAAAACATAATTTTGCCGACCGATTGTTGCTCTGTAGGTTTCATTCTAAGCGTCACGTTGCCACGTCTACTTCCTCGATAAGAATAAGCACTAGTTTGTTATATTGTTAAATGGCTATTATTATTATTATTATTATTATTATTATTATTTCATATACGAGTACGTTGGCATTCTTAACTCTTAATAATAACTCTTTAATAATAATTTTTAAACACATACCTTAATGTTCGTCCTCAGCACACAACATTGCAACCTCGGTTTTAGTCCACGTGGATTAGACAAGTAGATGTCATTTTATAATGGAAGCAGCTTATTGGTTGCAACATTGAAATTGAGGCGAGTGACTGGAGCGGCGACACAATAAATTGAAAACAATACTACAATTAATTTTCAAAAACCTGGCGAATGTTTCGCGCGAGGCCGCTCAAAGACTTGCCGAATGTTAAACATGAGACCGCGGCGATAATAACTCTAGAGTCTAGATTTTACAGATAATGACGGATTTAATATTTCATCCGTCCAATTTATTTTATTTGAGTAGACTACATAATGTACCTAGATGTATTAATTGCATGTCTTTTATATTCCGCTGTGTCGACTGCTAACTGGTGTGATGTCAGCGACAACTCTAGGGAAAAAGCAGAATCTCACGCTCAAGCTGGTTTGGAGGTCATCGAAATCAGTCCTGTTACATCAAAGGTACAGACGCGAAGTGTCCATACTTGTAATTCCCTATACGCTGGTGACGATTGGAATCTTGTACTACGTAATATAACAGCGACTGTTTTATAAATCTGAAATATTGGAAGTCTCGAAGTAGCCATATTTTGTAAATACAGTGGCTGTTTCTGATTTGTAGTAAACAATACAGCTCTAAAGGTACGAACAAATGTGTTTCATAAAAATCGAAGTTGCAAGATAAACGCATGGAATTCAGTGCTTTAGGGCATTACAAGAAGCCTTGAGAGAGAAGTCCTACCATATTGAACTATTGCAAATTCAGTGGAAGCGAGACACTCCCTTTCAATCAAGATTTGACATCCGAAGAGCTTTAGATTGATCAATGAGAGAGATATCGAGAAATACTGCTGCAGACGGAGTCCGCAGTCTTCCAAGAATTTGGCAACGTATTGTTGACATGCCAAGAGACTATATTTGAGAATGTAATGCCAAAAATAACCTAAATAAATTTAGTTTGAGACAGTAACTATGTTGCCATTACTTTTCGAATGTCCTAATAGACATAATTGCTATTGACTGCAATAAGAAGACAGGGCACATTTTGAATCCCACCAAACGATTTAAGACCTGCAGTATACAACGAGAAGAAGAAAATTTATGAACCAACATATGACTTATTTAAAAATTGTTATCTGGAGACAAAATTGAAATCATGGGCTTATTCATTTGAAGCCGTGGAACTATAACAAAATATTTTAAAAATTTTGTGAACGATTTAATACACCGAGAACAATCTAAAGAAGTTACCCTTATGACTCTCAAGTCATGTATTCAGATTTTGAAATATAATTTATATAAGAGCACGTAATTTCAATGATTTATAGACTACTTTTGTTATAAAATCCGTGTTTATATTCTTTTATTATTTAATATTATTACTTTTTGTTATATATATTTTGTCATTTTAGATAGGTCACTCCGGTGGTAAGTTTTGTAAATTAATAATAATAATAATAATAATAATAATAATAATAATCATCATCATCATCGTCATCATTATCTAAAATCTCATAGTCCACGAATTACACGGACAAAAAAAATGAGAGTATGTAACAACTGTTGCAGAAGTCTTGAGTGGAGAAATTATTGGTAACATAATAAGAGTGAGGAATCCTGCAAGGCCTATTGTGAAAACAGGTTTATAAATTATAATGGTATATGTGACGGGAACAGAGTAACAGACATTTTAAAGCGAAATTCGAGTTAAGTTAAGATTAAAAGGAACAAAGGTGAATCGTACTTTAGTACGAAAACTAGCAGTGACCGACTCAGAGGAACATCTTCATGAAGATGATGTAATGGGTTATTAGCGCCTCTGTTCCCAGAACAAGTAAGACCACTTTTGATAGCAAGAGTAATAACATGACTAATTTTTTGTTTATTAATAATTTCAGACACTTTGTAAATGTCACATCACAGTGCGATTATTTTATTATTATTATTATTATTATATTGCTATTAATGTCTGCCAGTAATGAGTTCATTCTACGCTCTTTGCGTTTTCTAATATACTGTTTTCAAATTATTCCCATAATATTGATGAATTCATAATGTCAGCTATGATCACTATTAAGTTGGAATATTAAATTGGACATGTAATTGCAATTTTCAATAAAGGAATTCGTTTTTCAGTGTACAAAGTAATTATAATTATTTACAGACGTGTCCTTGGCGGATTCGCCCTTATCTCGTTTACAGGTAAAATACTTTGAACATCGATTATGTCTACAGGTAGGCCTACATTTGGCGGGTTCGCCCTTCTCTTACGGAAAAAAAAACTATAACACAGACACTATTGACATAATAGGAACATTTTCTGTATCTAATTCATATCTACAGGATCTTATAATAAGAAGAAGGTTTCATTATAAGAAGTGGTAGCCTACTCGCTTCTGAGTGCATATGGTTGACAGTGAAATTAGACTAACATCAGAAACACAACGGCATTGTACTGCAAGCTAATATTGTTCTGTACTCCCTAGCGTTGTAAGTTACTCTTATTTTGTTTGAGGCTACAAGCTTGCATTTCTCAAGATACAGCTTGTTCATACGATGAACAAGATGGCTAACCTTGTGGGAAATACTAGACTGTAATATGCTGTACATCTTAGAGATGATTTTCAAGGAAAGTTCTCTCTTGTACTTTCAGTAACCTTCGTTGTCTTGTAGATAATAAAAAAAAAGTTTATTGTGTCCATTCGTCTGCCTTTCTCCTTGCATTAGGTACGTACAACGAAGAATTTTACTACGAAAAAAAAAGCAACTTTATAAGATAAGTTGCAAAAAAGTTATTCACTACAATAAACTCACTCGTTTACTTTCATTGTGAACTCACACACTATAAGAGCTGTCATGCAAGATAGACTTCGATGCGGACTGTACCATATTCTCATAGACCTACGCCGTATTACAAGACCCGTTGTCAATATAGCCTATAGATATTTTCATTCTCTAGCGATTTATTTCTCCTTGCGTGGGGGTAACGTCATGCTTTGAAAGTCATTCGTTTTTGTTAAAAATAATGGTCGCCTCTTTTGTTGTGAACGGCGGCAAATATGTTGATTCTCATACTCCGTCCCGTGTCATGTAACGTTTCCAGAGTGATCCATTCCGACACTATAATTTCGTGAATAATAACACGATTGAAATAAATGTGATACCGTTCGATAGAGTATACGACTACAAGGCGAGCATGACCTTGAGTAGGAGCCGCGCATGCGCAAGGAGCGGGTTGGGACGCTAGGCGACTGGCGGCCATTTTGAGCACGGACGAAAACTTCGGGGCAGTATATATCGCGACTCCGATGTGCTAGTGCACTTATTTTGGTTCCAAACGAAAGGTCTCGTCTAGATCTGTAGATTTAAGCCGAACGTATCCACGTAAAATCGACGGCCGAGTCCCCGATACAGCCACACTCCGACTTTTTATTCGAGACCTGACATAGGTCTATTGTAAGATCTGTTGTACTTGGACATACAGTATAGCGGAACTAGTCTGATATGCGGCAAATACGACATCGAATCTGTACCTAATATGAATATACAGAACATCACATTGATAAAATACAAACACTTTTTTCCTAGGCGGAATTTGTCTGATGCATGGTCAATATGTCAACTCTGTACTGAATCTATTATACAGAGCATCCATCATATTGATAAAATATTAACCTTTTCTCTGGGTGGAATTCAAATACACAGCTTTGGCTTCGACGCAACAATGAAATTGCGCTACTGCTATAGAATACACTATGACCTGAAAAATAACAGAATACTAATTAGGCTAATTAAAGAAGCTTTTCATTTGAACAGATCAATACTAACAATATTTTATTTATTTAACTAGCTAGCGAGTACAAATTAAAATTATAAAACAAAAATGTTTCTAGCCACTACCGTAAGAGCCAGGCTAGGGTACGGTGTGGCCTTAGCCAATAATATAGGCTAACATAAAATTTACAAGGACAGTTTATTAAATACAGTAACTTAAGTCAAACCAGTAAAAATAACACACAAGAGCAAAAAAAAAAAAAGAGAGAGAGAAAAGACAGGAAAAAACACAATATAAATTGACAATTGGACAGAAGCGAGCGATATTCAATAAAAACATTAATATAGTCGACAGAAATAAAAGGTAAAAAATACACGCATTTGCTAGTATTATATATCATGAATAATTTTATAAATGTCTTTTTTAAAAGCTTCAATTTTAAATATTTCAAATTTGCAAAATGGTTTGTAATTTTATTATAAAGTCTTGGGCCGAAACTAGCACCATGTTTTAATAGCTGCACTTGTATGACTTTAGGCTCAATTAATGGGAAAGTAAACTTTCGTCTTCGAGTACGATATTCATGTCGATTAGATTTATGTTTTATTTGATTTCTGTGGTAGTAAGTTAGTAAACTATATTTATAAATTTCTTCAATAGTTTATACTTTAAAATCTGTATAAATTAAATTTGTTGGGTAATCCATATTTTTGGTTAGACACTTTTTTTATTAATCTTCTGTGTAATAAAGTTAATGGATTAAGTACAGATGATGCTACTCCACCCCAATTTATTATACCATATTGTATTAATGATTGTACTAAAGCTAAAAATATAAATTAATATAATATTGTAGTGAAGAGCGCGATAATACGTATGTGTACATAAAATATCGGAAAAAATAACGACGAACGGTTCAGAAATTGATTTTCGTGTCAGCGTGGGCGTAAGTAAAATGTAGTCGGAACGACCAAACTTACCCGGTATATATGTTGTTCTTTCTTTCCCCCTCCACCTTCAGTTGTCATGGTCTTTTCTATATCTCATTTCCGGATTTTACGTTTTGGTTTGTTGTAACTTCCCATATCTTCAGACTTAGTCTCTACAGTTCTCTCTCACCCTCTTCTTTCTCGAGTTGTATGTCTTGGGATTCGTGTATCCGGTGTGCTTTCGAGATGGGATTTGCAATGAACTCGACATCTGTAAGGGAACTTATAAGTTATGACGTACAAAGCAGTACGGGGGAAGTAAAATTTCAAGAAGCGAAACGAAAACGAATAGTTGAGGTCTTTGTTTGCTAAGGAGGATTTCGTCTATCGTCAAATTATTTTAAGTTTTTAAACATACACAGAGTAAAAAAAAATAATAGTGTTTGTTTATAAGCATGTGATTACGATTAAAATATAATTAAAATCATCTTAACGGCCACATTTCTTGGACGTTCTTATTCCATTGCAAATAAATGAACGTTTTTGCTACCCTTGTAGAGAAACGATATGTTCACACATCAACACTGGTAGACAGCCATTCGAGGCAAACTGGGAATTCCAATGAAAAAGGATTTTTCAGAAATATTTGTTTATTATTAGTTTAAGACATAGATAACGCTCTAAATTTCAATATTCTAATGTTTTATTTTCAAAAGGAAAATATTTTACAAGTTATATGAGCATTGATTCTAAGTGGTCTTGACTAGGAAACGAGTGATTTTTGTTTCCCTCAAGTTTTCTGCACTTACTCATAGAGAGATCAGCTGTTAATATATGTTTTTCAAGGAGCTATTACTGAAGAAATATTTTAGAGCCTGCACTGTTAATTACAGAGCTCCAGGATCAAGGAACTGTTTACTCTGTACTATATTCTTTCTGCCATTTAAGTAGTTTGGGTTAATAAGAATTAGCAATTTTACAGTTCAATGAATATTTTGAATTAGAAATGTCACAGTTGTTTTGAATAGAAAAATGAAGGAAAATTAACTCATCTATAACATCAGTGACAAAATGTGTGTAACACCCGTAACAGCTATAAAATATTTAGCGATTATGTTTTTGTGAACTAACTGGATGCCATGAGATTTGCATAGCTTTCACATGGACATTATGAGAATGAATCTTTTTTGTCTTGAGGCAGAGACCTGTGTTTTACACTTTTTGTTCATAAGGTGTAAAGTGAGTTCACAACTAGCCCAAAATATCAACAAGACACCAAAAACATTACTTACCGAACCAGTAAAACGGAAACTAAAAAAAGTTCTTTCACAAAACAGTGGCTATTCACATTTATGTGGAATAAGAGACATGCTTTCTGATCAAATGCATCTCATACAATTCACATAAATACTGCATTAATAATATACCGTATTTTCGTTTTGCTCCAATCTCGTCGTGTGATGTTGAGCGGAGTTTTTCGCAGTACAAAAATTGATTTACAGAAAAGAGGAGAAAACTGACATTTGACACACTTCTGACAATTGTGGTTCATTGTAACGCTGTAAACATCAACTAAGAAAAGAGAAATGAAAATAAACTCTAGTATCAATCGAGATCG
Organism: Periplaneta americana; assembly: GCF_040183065.1. Taxonomy (NCBI): domain Eukaryota; kingdom Metazoa; phylum Arthropoda; class Insecta; order Blattodea; family Blattidae; genus Periplaneta; species Periplaneta americana. Next base: position 75,029,873 of record NC_091123.1, on the reverse strand, counting down.
GCTATAATATGCATATTTTATGCTATAAATTGGGTATCAGGTATGTTTCTTCAACTCAGGTTGTATAGGCTATTGTTATAGTGTATATATTCTACATCAAATATTCGAATATTCCTTGTAATTTGTTTTGAAAATAAGGTAAATCAACATATTATTTTGTTGGAATGTATTACTCGACCAAGGCGAGTGGAGCCGCGGGCGTAATGTGAACTATCGCGATGCGGTATTACAAACGCAGGAGCAGTAGCGCCACGGCTCCGGGCTGCAGGACTCCACTGGCCTTGGTCGAGTAATACAATCTAAGTATTGTTTTCGTTGTCATGCTACAGTGCCTGTCCTTCCAACCCCCCACCCGTCCATTCACTGACTCTGACGATCTCTGAATTCACTGTCTATAATTATTATCCTTGTCATAGTTAACTGTTTTTTTTTTCGGGTACTAAGTTTCTAAGCCTGGTGATCACAGTAAACCCACCTATCTCAGTCACTTCGTATGCTAAATGTTAAGCAACTTGCAGGTGAACTAGAGATTGGAGGTTGAGAAGTCGTGTTTCATTTGTACTAAATCTACTACATTTGCCGACACTGCGCTGGTCTAAGGCATTCATGCCTCGAACTAGCTTATGGAATGTGCGCTGGTTCGAGTTTCCATGGGGGAAGAAATTTTTCATGAATTTTCGATTATAGGATATGGGACCAGTGCACATTCAGCATCATGATGAAATTGAGGAGGTACAATGAGTATCGAAATCCGGTTTCGAAAGCTAGCCATAACGGCTGTGGTGAACATCGTGCTAACCACGCGTAACCCCCGTACTGGTTGGATGATTTTTTACCTCTACTGAGGCATGTGGACGTGTAGATGCGAGGCCAACAGTCGGCTCATGGGACTTGGACCTCCATGGAATGTCGCGCAACGGATTATGATTACTGTGACAATAAAATGTGTTTGCCGTATGGGAAGATAAATTATAAACACAGGTTATACAGACAATGTTGTTACTTTCGTGCAATGAAGGTGGCTAAAGTATACTGCTGCAAGAAAATTTAATACTTCTTCTTCCTATGACGTATTAAGTCTAGTGGCCTGTTACGTTTCATCAACAAATACAGGTCAACAAAAAATTATTAGCCAACACTTTTACTGTCAAAGATATTTCGTCAGCAGTCAAGAAACTCGTTGAATTTCGTAAAAAGAGACAATTCGCCAACGCTTTTTCCGTCCAAAGCGTTTATGGCTACGAGCATCTTGTTAAGAGTTATATTGATTAAACTCCTGACAGCAGTCAGCAATACAGTAATTCTTCCATTTTTTAATAGATTCGTAAATAAAAAGATGAAAATCTAATGAAATTATGTGTTGTATAGCTTCCAGGACTGTTTCTGTCCGTTCTGCACTCTGCTCCTACACAAAAGGCAATGGGGACCGAGTCAGAGCGGTATAGCCGTTCCATTAGATGCAGAGGAAATGCTGTATCCTCAGCCTATCCAGAGGCTAAAGGTGGCAACTCCACCAATGGACTTGCTTTCTCTTGGCTAGCAACCAACTGGAAGGACTAAAGAATTGCTTTCAAGTCTCACTACAGTAAACTTTAATACACGAGAGGAAATACCATGTATAAACAAAACATGTGATAATATGTAAAATTAAAGAATTGAGTTAAATGATAAGAAGACAGAATAAATACATCCAATTAGGTACTCAGACGCGGAATCGCTTTAAATGGAAATAACACTTACAATGCTAGAGGATCGATTGCACAAGCCTAACAATCGGCTGAAAGTAGAGCATACCTCTCTAGAGAAGGGAGGTGAAGTTCTGATGGATGAGTTACTATTTTGGAACGGGAAAAATAATATCCGATTCGTGGAAGAAAAGCGAGGCTGAGATATGAAGTAACAGGCAACTGGAGGTGGAAATCCATATCGGAGTGCCTCCTATATGCTGCACGAAAGAATTCAAGCACTTAGTGAAATAAAATGTAACACATCATTGCTTCCTACGTCCTGATTTAAGCCTCAGAGACACTACATAAATTTAAAAAATGGACATAATTGAAGAAACAGTGACATACTGTTAACAAATATAGGAGCAAATCCATTAGGAAAATGTGAGAGAGGATTCATAGGATCCCTGTAATAATTACGTTAAACGTTTCTGTTCTCTGTTGCGTGTTATTATGATATTTAGATGTTTAAGAAATTGATTCTTATTTATAAAGATTGTGAATACAATTGAGAGTCAGGTAAATTTCATGCAGTTTTTGTGTTGTATTATTAATGACTATTTTCCCTTTATTTCTTTATTGAATATATACCACGTATTTGTACATGTATTTACAATGAAATCACTGTTCTTCAATTAAATTAATTTTTTTTCAGAGCCGTTAGTATGGATCTGTGATGAGAGAAATCTATTTAAAAATATAATTCAAGCAAGGAATTAAGTCTATCTCTTTAGTTTTCAAAGACCATAACAATGCAAGAATCTACTGTTGCTCCCAGGTATTTGAATTTTTCCACCTCTTCAAAGGATAAAGTTCCAATTTTTATATTTCCATTTCGTACAATATTCTCGTTACGAGATATAATCTTATGCTTTGTCTTTACGATTATGGACTCCTTCCATTATTCTGGTACAATTTCCTTTTCCCACATAGCAAGTATACCTTATTTTATTTCAAGGAGTGCAGTTCGGTGTTCAAAGGAGCCACCGAACTGCACTCCTTGAAATAAAATAAGGTTAGATAATGCGCTTCCACCCAGATTTTCTATCGCATTTTCGACTTCAGGAAGTGTGGGTTCGGGTATAAATGGCTCAGCAGTTTGTATTTGAATTTCGTCCCGATCATTTCTATTTGGTCTAAGTATATTTACACAATACAGAACTGCACGCATTGTATTCTTCACCTGACATAATTAGTAACATTAAATCCAGACGTTTGAGATGGGCAGGGTATGTAGCACGTATGGACGAATCCAGAAATTCATATAGAGTGTTAGTTGGGAGGCCGGAGGGAAAAAGACCTTTGGGGAGGCCAAGACGTAGATAGAAAGAAAATATTTAAAGGATTTGAGGGAGGTGGGATATGATGGTGGAGACTAGATTAATCTTGCTCAGAATAGGGACCAATGGCGGGCTTATGTGAGGGCGGCAATGAACCTCCGGGTTCTTTAAAAGCCAGTACATGTATATGTTATCCTTCCTTGCTAATGTTGTTCATACTCGTATGGCTGGTGTGTTATCGGTGATGTCTGCGAGCGTTGTATTTTTGTTCGGAAGTCCAATGATCACTGCTTCATTAGTTCATCTCCCAACACCGCTGCCGAGGACCCGTAGGATGAGTCTCCGCTCGTCTTCTAATTGCACAGACCACTTCCTTTACCTTTATTGCTGTAGCCTGTCCGCACATTGGTGGTCTCTCACGCCCATTATATCACATGGGTGTCCATGTCGAAATTTGCGATACGGTACAGGACTAAGGGTCGAATTCATAGTCGTCACTTATAAAATAAGGAAACACTTAAATAATGAACATTTCCTTAGCATTTATTTTAGATCATATTGCAGAGACGCTACTCTTTATATGCACTGAGCATTCCCTTACATCGAAAGAAATATGGCAACATGACTAGACGTGAGCGCTTTCGTACAGTACATTCAATTGTTTTCCAGCGCGTACAAATTGTTAAATTTACATTATTATCTTACACAAATACGGAAGTAAATACAGTATTATAGAGACTATTACACTTTTACTACGTCACACTACTTTTGACCAATAAAACGGTACGAAAGGACGTCTTTCAACTAATCATGTCTGCTTATCGCACAATTTTATCGCGTCCCTAGCAATTGTTTAATTTTATTACTACTCTAGCATTTGTTTCTTTGTTTGCCAACATTTCAAACTGCACTGGTCTGGACGTCAAAAAGCAGAAAATTACAAACCACTCCAGTCGATGCACAGCACTTTCAAATATGACTCGCACTGGCATTCAAGAACAAGAATTAATAAAGATCACTGGTCATAGCTATGCATCTTCCCTGAAACCCTATTTACAAATAAATTAAGAGCATCATTCGGAAATCCTGAATAAGTTGAGGGATACACCATGTAGCCTACATCAAAGAGTTCACTTCTTTTACGCACACGTCCAATATAACATCAACTGAACCACCAATCACTAAAACAATCAAATTTGAAAATTGTACTTTCAATAATTGTTTCTTTTAAAATTACTCATGCTTATTTTTTATTTCATTATCGTTAATTAAAACGTTTCTTGTTTATTTCATCATCCCTAATTAAAACTTTTCTAACACTTGTTTATATTATTTAGGTTATGTTTGTTATAGCTTCTGCTATATGATATTATGAATAGTCACGTATCAGAGATTGTTTAATACTAAGATTTATTGAAAATCATATGTCAAGTGACATTGATTACTGGGATCCGGATGATTGAAGTGGAATGCAAATGTTTTAATAAAAACGAAACTGAATCAACAAAGCCTTCTTGACTAGTAACCGGCCACAGAGTTCAATGAAGATTCCATAGTTGGCACAACTGATAACAAAAAAACAGCTAATCCGTTGCCTACGCTATTATACTATAGCGTAGGCAATGGCTAATCATAACACACTACTGCCATCTAGCGTAATGTTGATATGGTACAATAATACATTTGAAGACAGTTGTATTTTCGTAAGTCAATATTTTATTGTACTGGAGTACTTTGTTACTTCTAATCTTTATACATATACTTTCTTCTAATCGTGTAATTGTCAATTAAATCCCACTCATGTTCTGACTTTCTCTAGATAAATCAAAACCTCTAGTGAGATTACTGTTGATAAATATTATACAACATGTCGAGAAAGCATTTTACAGAAGAAGAAAGAAGTGAGCTAAGAGAACTAGTTATGAAATATAGATATAGTATCGAAAGTAAAAAATCTGATAATTGTTCTCTCCAAAAGAAGAAATTGACATGGGACAAAATTGCAGTTGAATTTAATGTAAACTCCGGAAATATTCCTGTAAGTAAATCATTTTAATTATTTTTCACTTATTTTTATGGTAAACAAAGTGGAAATGGTATAGTTACGAAAATTTTAACAGTTTATTTCTTGGGTAGAATACAAACGAAAATGCAAATAACACTTCGTTGCGGCACTGTAGCACCTTTATACTGTTACGTATCCGATTGTATACCAGTATTGTTACTCTCTAGAAGGGGTCAATTCTACAAGTCTCGCCATGTTTAAATTATTGCAATATTGTTGAAGTTTTAATTTTAATGAATAATTTATTACTACTGAAATACATTTCAGTGTTTATTTACGAATCTATTAAATAACGGAAGAATTACTGTATTGTTGACTGCTGTCAGGCATTTAATCAATATAACTCTTAACAAGATGTTCATAGTCATAAACGCTTTGGGCAGAAAAAACGTTGGCGAATTGTCTCTTTTTACGAAATTTAATGAGTTTATTGACTGATGATGAAATAACTTTGACAGAAAAAGTGTTGGCTAATAATTTGTTTGTTGACTTGTATTTGTTGATGAAACGTCCTAAGCAATACAACACATAATTTCATTAAATTTATTTCACTGTTAATCATATTTTTTTTAGTTGGTTATTTTACGACGTTGTATCAACTACGAGGTTATTTAGCGCCGATGAGGTTGGTGATATCGAGATGGTATTTGGCGAGATGAGGCCGATGATTCGCCATAGATTACCTGGCATTCACCTTTCTGTTGGGGAAAAGCTCGGAAAAAACCCAATCAGGTAATCAGCCCAAGCGGGGATCGAACCCGAGCCCGAGCGCAATTTCAGACCGGCAGGCAAGCGCCATAACCGACTGAGCCGGTGGCGTTAATCATATTCATAATCATTATAAATAAGAACTAATTCGTTAAAAATCTAAATAACACACAAGCTAGAACATAAACATTTCACGCAATTATAGAGATCGTATGAATCTCTTGTCGTTTTAGTGTTGTCTTCAAAATGCTGGTAGTTACTTAGATTTGAATCAACACAGCTCCGAACACTGCAAGCAAGAAGCGGAATTCTCTTTGCTCTGATGGAGACTTGAGCGTGTTTGCAAGAGCACTCCTGTCTCACACGATGGGATGAAAAAGAGTTGAGAGACTCGATGCACGTTCGTCATTTCACAAGTGAGCGTCGTTAGTTCCACAGACTGCGTGCGCCTACTTCAGTTATTCTGTTGTGTCCAGATTCAAGGCGACTTTCATCTGGGATGTTTCATGGTTGTTGGTGAAGACGCCGTCCAGTTGAATGGTTCAGAACTCGTTCTCTCTTTCATAAACCTCTTTCCACCGCTAGTCTACACGGTGATAATGCATTACACTCGCCTCTATACACAAACTGGAGGGAGTTACGCAATAAGAGACTAAGCGCCAAAATCTGTTTCGAGATATTGGCCATTGAAATAAATCTGTTTTTTTTTTATAAAACATTTTATGCAAGAAGTATTATATAATAGAATAAATAATACCAACAAAGGCTAACCGATTTTTGATAAGAAACCAGCAGCTGAATTAATATTTCAAAGCAAAATAAATAAATGAATTTTATGCAATAAACGATTTCTTGCTTATAAATAGCAGCAAAATTTAGATATCGCATTCTTGATTTTCCCCAGTTAAACTAGCCTGCCATCAACAGATTTGTGCAATATCTCCTCCTTTTTTTTTTTTTTTTTCAAATTGCCGGTTGGTGTATTATTGCAACTCTGTCCAATTGACGTGAAGTGTGATGTGGCCGAAGATGAACAGAAGTTGAGGCGGATTATGTAAGGGAAGGCAAAGTGAATTGAAGGTAATGTAAGTAAAGGAGACATATAGGCATATTATTATATTAACAGGTTTACAATGTGTACATATAATCCTGTCTGCAAAGTTTGTAGCACTTCAATTTTTCTCTTCCATTCCATTCTCTCTTCCCAATCTATTTCTTTTCATCCTTTCTCTCCCACAGATCTTCCAACCTCATGTACTCATGTGGTCTTACGTCGACCTCAGTTCTTTCCCCCCCGGTGAAAGCAATTCTAAAGTTTTTCTGGTTAATCTTTGCTCTGACATTCTTGTTATGTGCTTATCATTCTAGTTGTATTTTATAAAATCTAGTAAAGAATTCTGAACATGTATTTCCTACCTATTTATTTCGTTTCTGATTCTATCTGAACTGGAAAGTCATGCCGACCGTCTTAAATTATACATTTCTCTTTATAATAATTTCAGTCTAGTATTCTAATTTAATTGCCATGTTTCAGATCAGCATAACATAATACTTCAAACTACGGATTTATAAATTTTAATTTTGGTGTCCTTTGTTATATTTTTATCCCATAATACCCCATTAACATTGTTATTACTGACCTCCCTTTCTGTCAATATCTTTCTCTTGCTCACTGCTTTTATTAACTTAATTTTGACATTCAAATACATACATAACGTTCGCTTACATAACGTAAATCGACCGGGCGGCGCGCGACCTACACGAAGGCCGTGCAGTACGCTGCAAACCATCCCCCGCATGCTCGGCAGTCCAGTTCAGTCTCTCTGTAGAAGTGGTTGTGTTGACGTTAGATTACATTCCAATTATAACAAAATGTGAGCAACATACCCTTATAATCATAAACAACAACAGGGACGTAGACAAGGGGGTGATTTACCGGGTTTTAACCTCCCCCTCAAACTTTTTGAAAAAAAAAAAATGAGGTATTTAGATTTGAGTATTTTTTGTTCATAATCGTTTTCCCTTCTCTAACTTTTCACTGTCAGAGTAACAAAATCTACAGTTCTGCCGTGTAGATGTTAAATATTGTGCATTGTCGATTTTAAACTCAATTTAAGAGCGGTAGGCTATTCCTCCATTCGTTAGTTTGAGTTCTGATTTTATTCTGAAACGTTCTTTCAACGTTCTGTGAATTTGACAGTTCATATGTTTAACATAAACTTCACATTATTTTTACGGGTTCTTTGATATGTCTAAGCAAAGCTCAATTTTACAATTTTCTACGACAAATTCGCGTTGTGATTCTCGCGAGGTTACTGAAAATTTCATATTGGCAAATATTTCTTCGCAGATGCAGCGTGACGATGTTGTCGTCAAAGTTCTTTTCGGAACTAGTTTTATATCCCCCTGTGAAAACTCAGCTAATAATAATAATAATAATAATAATACATAAAATTTCAAATACCGATAATGTAAATTGTTAACAGTTTTAATAATGACCCCCCCTTGACAAAATTCTGCGTATGCCACTGAACACAAATAAACACAATTCTGAGTGGGTCCTGCTCATGTATACTTTTTTTCCTTAGGGCAGAGGTACTCACTGGAAATTACAAGAGATTCGAATATAAGAAACAGTAGGCCTATCTGTTGGATAGCCGCAACAAATTTCACAGTAGTCTACTCAGACTTGGTAACACGCAGCCTTATTACATTTATGGATACACACATTCATTACTGATTATTGTCATTGATTTTTATATTAATAGTTAACTGTTTTATATTATTACTATTATTATTATTATTATGATTATTATTATTATTATTATTATCATTACTATTACATAATTTTAAGATAACTTACAGTTATGTAGACTACTGCGAAGTTGAAGGTCGAACTCTGGTACTTTCTAGCACAATTTTGTGAATACGATCTGGTTGATTTGTGACATATTCTCAGGAGGTATATCCAAAGTTTTGTAGAATTTCAATAAAGATATATTTATACTTATAATTTAGATTTTAGAATTTAGCTGTAAATGTAATGAAAGTAAAATTATTCCAAGAGCCACAATAAGTGTCCTCGAGAGCCGCATGCGAACCGCGGGCTGCGTAATGAGTACCGCTGCCTTAGGACATTGCAAATGACAGTCTTATTGTTACAGTCACTGCATAGAAAGTATAGGCTAAATGGGATTATTAACTTGTAACTTACAGATAAAACAAATGAGGCACCACTCCATCTCATACTATCTGCTTACATCAGTCACCACTAGAGGAGCTGAATACAAGCAATGTTGCCACTAATTTTCGAATGACCTGTGTAAGTTAACGCATATTAACACTACTACCACAGAATCAAAGACGCATTCATTCATTCAGTGTTCTGCCCAAGGTTAGGTCTTTCACTGCAAAGCCAGCTTTCTCCAATCTTTCCTATATTCTGCCTTCCTCTTTGTCTCCTCATATGATCCATATCAATGACGTATATTGGAGATCAATTCACAAGGCTTGTTTCGTTCCGAAAACCATTTCAAAGTTACTCACTCAACACAAAATATGCGGAGGTATTTATTGTGCAGCACAATGAAATCCGTATCCATCAAACTAAGCCCAATGGACAGCGTCGTACCTGAAGCGATGTCGAGGGATTCAGCCGAGTGTTGCGAGTGATTATGCAATCAGCGATCGACATGTGTGACCAACTGGATCGCGGTGATAGCCAAATGAATGCGTTGTTGATCACTTATCAATGGACAATGCATTGTACGCTTTGCGAGCCGCTGCTCAAAGCTCAGAAAGCCGATCAAGTCACGAAATTTTAATTCGACGTAAAAGGTTAAATTAAAATCTGTAACACTTGATCAATGCTTTTATACGTGTTTGTGTATAGGTGGTTGAATTACAGATGGAGGGCGTGGCAAACCCAAGCACTCATGCTGTAGTACTGGCAGAATAAATTGCATTTTGCCATGAGCGAGAAGTGATTCGTAAAACCGCTTGGGTCTTCCTCATTCCTCTTTCGTTTACGTTCCGCAAATCTATTCCCGTCTTTCTTTTGATCCGAAAGAAGCGATGCTAAGTATTTTTTTCTTTCTCAAAAATCTTTCGGTATTGTCCAGACTTCAACTAGTGAAGCTCGATTCACTAGAGGAGTGGTTTCCAAAGTGTGCTCCGCGAATCCCTGGGGATCCGCCAATACTTATAAAGGGATCCGCGGTTGGTAATATATATTTTGAAATAAACAACAAAATATTACCGTTTTTCTCGATGCGATTGTACAGTACTGTACGCGACTGTACTTTTGAAAGTTAGTATATCGGCAAGGGTAGATGACCAGATCTCACCCTTTCGTGAACAGGCATTCGAGCTGTTGTAAAAAACACGACTTTCTTTTTTCAGTTAAGGTAGTCAATTCTATTGAAAATTGTTGTATGCTTGGCGAGGGTGGCGACTTATTAGTTCTTATATGCTTGGTGTGTGTGAATGTTTGCAGTTTTTTTTTCTCGAGAGCAGCAGTGTAAGAATAAGTTTTTGTAAATGTGCTCAGAGACTTTATGTCTTAAGGGAAGGAATAGATGAAATTACTAAATCTTACAGTTTCAATTTTTTTTCTCAAAGACCAAGGACACTAGAATAAAATTATGTGACACGTTTCCTTATTAAGATGAAATAAAAGGCAGGAATTTTTTTCAACGTGATTTTCTTTAATTTTCGACGTGTGGAACCATTTATATATTAATTAATTAATTATTAGTGTCCTTGGTCTTTGAGAAAAAAATGAAAAATGTAAGATTTAGTAATTTCACCTATTCCTTCCCTTAATTGTAAAATAAATTTGATTGACAATGTTATTTAGTCAGTAATACATTTTGAAGCAGAGTTCGTAAAGGTCAGTTTCTGTCAGATGCGTTTCCAATTCACTGTGGGCTAAAGCAAGGACAAGCATTATCACCTTTACTTTTTTGCTCTAGACTAGAGTATGCCATTAGGAAAGTCCAGGATAACAGAGAGGGTTTGGAATTGAACGGGTTACATCGGCTGCTTGTCTATGCGGCTGACGTGAATATGTTAGGAGAAAATCCACAAACGATTAGGGAAAACACGGGAATTTTACTGGAAGCAAGTAAAGAGATAGGTTTGGAAGTAAATCCCGAAAATACAAAGTATATGATTATGTCTCATGACGAGAATATTGTACGAAATGGAAATATAAAAATTGGAAATTTATCTTTTGAAGAGGTGGAGAAGTTCAAATATCTTGGAGCAACAGTAACAAATATAAATGACACTCGGGAGGAAATTAAACACAGAATAAATATGGGAAATGCCTGTTATTATTCGGTTGAAAAGCTTTTATCATCCAGTCTGCTGTCAAAAAATCTGAAAGTCAGAATTTATAAAACAGTTATATTACCGATTGTTCTTTATGGTTGTGAAACTTGGACTCTCACTTTGAGAGAGGAACACAGGTTAAGAGTGTTTGAGAATAGGGTGCTTAGGAAAATATTTGGGGCTAAGCGGGATGAAGAACTGCACGCATTGTATTCTTCATCTGACATAATTAGGAACATTAAATACAGACGTTTGAGATGGGCAGGGCATGGAGCACGTATGGGCTATTCCAGAAATGCATATAGAGTGTTAGTTGGGAGGCCGAAGGGAAAAAGACCTTTAGGAAGGCCGACACGTAGATGGGAAGATAATATTAAAATGGATTTGAGGGAGGTGGGATATGATGATAGAGAATGGATTAATCTTGCTCAGGATAGGGACCAATGGCGGGCTTATGTGAGGGCGGGAATGAACCTCCGGGTTCCTTAAAAGCCAGTAAGTGAGTAATAAATTTTTACACGTATTTTTAAAAAGAAACTAATTTCATCCATTGCTGTGCACCCGTTCTGCTTCTGCTACCTCTATTGTGAAGTCAGTTTTAATTCATTCAGTACGAGCAGGTTTGCGTAAGGTGTTCGTGTTAAACTGTGTGTTAACAACCACGTGTCTTTGATTCCGAACATAATAAATATTAATTTAATATTACGAATAATTTTAATTTTCATATTATACAGTGTCGTCTCAATGGATCGATGGCTAATAAAAGACAATAAAAATGACAGTTTTATAAAATTCAGAAAACAGTCGATTACTTGTCATGTATCACACCCCAGTGATGCTAATTTAAAAACGGGTGAATCAACCAAAAAACGAAAATTTGATGAAACAGAGATTTAGCAAACTTCTTTCACCAAATTCTGGTGTCTACTTCAGGAATATTCGGAAATTTCTAAATGTGCAGTGGCAAACTCCTCCCTTTTCCAACAACATAGCTGTGCGATGTAGGATTTTTACAATATACAGCAACTAAATAAAAATTCCGTCATCGCCTGGATGGCACATCAAATATGGTACAACTTTTGTCCATCTCCCCAAACTTGAAAGAAATTTGTGACACGAGGAAACAACACCATTCTTCACATTATCAATTTGAAGGTAATTTTTTATAGTTATGCTTGTAATTACTGAAAAAATACACACAGTTTCTAAATACTACTGCATGTTTATGAACTCATGGCTATGCATGGTAATTAATGCAGTTGTAGTTATATTGTCCATGTTAAATACGTAGAAAATATAAATATGGATGCATATTAAATTGATATCCATATAAACATCTAGCGATTAATTTATCTAATTTAATTTGAGGATCCGTGAATCTTTTTCGAGTCAATGGGATCCGCGATGTCTAATTCCCTGATTTATTTCTATAGAAGTGGTAGTCAGTTTTCATTGCTTAAGGGAAGACTCCACTGAAAATCATGAAAATTTTTCCAAATTTTTTTAGATATTTCACTTATTCAGAATTTATATTTTCATACCCCAAATGGATTCAGTTCAATTCTGATTACAAATACTCGTATGTTTACACTTTTTAAATTAAGGCTCGAAGGAGGCGTGGAATTTAAAGAGCTGTCGAAATTGTTTTTCATCTAAGAATTATTTTTTAAAATTTCTGATTACACATCTAGTAACTTTTTGTTGGCTCCCTGAAGTTACTAGATGAATGTAACGGAGGAGAATATTAATTTACATAAATATTCATTTTATTTTCAAATCTATTTTTCTGTGTTCATTTTTGTTGATTCAACACCAACTTTCTTATGCCAAATATTAATCAATCTGGATGAAATTTTTACTGCAAGTATTTATGAGGTAGCTGCATGTTTCTATGCATTTATTTTGTGAGAAATGCTGCTAGTTTATTTTATTAAGAAAAATATTAATAAAATAAACTAGCAGCATTAAGAAAAATATTAATAAAATAAACTAGCAGCATTTCTCACAAAATAAATGTATAGAAACATGCAGCTACCTCATAAATACTTACAGTAAAAAATTTTATCCAGATTGATTAATATTTGGCATAAGAAAGTTGGTGTTGAATCAACAAAAATGAACACAGAAAAATAGATTTGAAAATAAAATGAATATTTATGTAAATTAATATTCTCCTCCGCTACATTCATCTAGTAACTTCAGGGAGCCAACAAAAAGTTACTAGATTTGTAATCAGAAATTTTAAAAAAGAATTCTTCGATGAAAAACAATTTTGACAGCTCTTTAAATTCCACGCCCCCTTCCAGCCTTAATTTAAAAAGTGTAAACATACGAGTATTTGTAATCAGAATTGAGCTGAATATATTTGGGGTATGAAAATATAAATTCTGAATAAGTGAAATAGCTAAAAAAAATTTGGAAAAATTTTCATGATTTTCAGTGGAGTCTTCCCTTAATTCAACAACACATCTAAATGCAGAAGTTATTCAGCCTCTGTGATGTCACACGATTTTTACGAATTAACAGATGGGTATGTCACAAAATCAATATTTTATCTGGAGATAGGAAGGCGAGTTACAAAAAATGGTTACACTCAGGATTGGCAGTGGAGTCTAAAATTTTAATGCAGATTTCCTGACTAAAGCGTGGGACAATAGAGTAGTAAATTTCAATTTCTCCACCACTACTAAACTATTGAATATTAGTCCTTGGTCTGTTCCGATTTCGTACCATCCATAGTTTTCTTGGGCGTTTTATATTTTTCTTGCGTTAAGGACTAAATTCGGAAGTCTTCTCCCAACCATTCTTGAAAGACGTTCTCCCCTTATTCGTGTCATCTCCGTGGCTATTCTCTCTCCTTCTCCTTCTCTCCTATAGATCTAAGACCTTCAAGTTTAGCCTCGACTTCATGATTGATGCCCACAGCTCACGATCCAATATCTTATTTCTCAATCTCTTGACTCCCAACTACTCAGATTGTCCTCCATACAATCAATCCAACAAAATCTGGGTCTTCCTCCTCTTCTTCAATCTACAAATTTTCCTTCAAAAATCTTTGTCGCCATCGCTTCTTCATTCTTCCTCACAACATGCCCAGCCCAGTCTGACCTTATTTTAATTATTAAAACTATAGAGTGACCCAAAAGTCCCGCACCGCATAGGCGGATTACGATAGCTGTGAAATGTTTGAGATTTCTTTTCTCAAGGTCATGTTCTTCGATGAAGATAATATAATTTGCTCTACTGGTCCGACCACAATCCGCATTCGTTTACCGATAACAAGGAACAAAGCGCGGACAGCATTATGGTTTGGTATGGCCTGTGGAAAGACCGAGTCGCGGATCGCTACTTTTTAAAGGCACGGTCAACAACGAAACATACTTGTCTATGTTGGAAAACTCATTAATTCCTGATATGGACATAGTTGGTTCGCATCCGGAGTGGTTCATGCAAGAGTCTCCCTATTATTGTACGCAGGTATATCACTGACTGGATGAAAACTTCTGTCAATAGAATGACCGTAAGGAACATGTGATATGGGCTCCATGATCCCCGGATTTGAATCCAATGGATTCTGCAGTGAGGGACCACCTCAAAGCAAAAGTGTTACACCAGGCATCGGAAAACGTCACAAATTGTTGACAAAATATAAATACTACCCGCTATACACAAAGTGAAGACAGGAGGTGGGGAGCGTCGATCGCAGTTATCTAGACAGGAGAGGCGGTTTGTGATCGTCACTACTTTCTGTGTTCATAACAAAGAAATAACAAGACAAAGAAGGAATGGATATCTTTTTAGGATTACATTATTTTCATCTGCATTCTTTTAGTTTTTGATTACAATATTTCCATTCGGTAAGATCTCTAAATTAGGAATGGCCTCATAAGAAGCTACTGCCAATTGTGCACGAAGGCTGACATCTGTTAAGCGTGTCCTTTTGATTTTAATATGTTTAATTTTGAAAAAAAAAAAACAAGTTCACAAATATACGTCGAACCTAATATAGATGCGTCTGTGGCAGCAAATTATCTAAGACGTGGGTATTTAGAGAAGTCAATATTTTTAAATACATCTAAACCAACACAATCCTTATGACTGCTTTCCACAAATGTGTCATTTTGGAGATCAGCAACCTCAAATTTTAAGTCTGGTCGTACTTTCAGAATGGGTGTGTTAAAAGGATTTGCAAATAGAGAGAAATTATTTTACATTTATTTAAAATCACAAAACCTTCTATCTCTAAATTCTGGAAGTAATGTTTCCAGGATGTCGCAGTATTGATCTGTTCTTGAATCAGAAACATTTGAAAGTGATTTCAGACAAGAAAAATGATGAAACTCATTTTCTATTGCACTTTCCCAACATTTATCATCATGGAAAAATATTTAAACTATGTTCTGATCACGTCCTTGAAGTCGGCAGTTTAGTTTGTTCAGCTGTTCAGAAATGTGTTAACACCAAATCACTATTCAGATAGTACTGGATAACAGAATGAGCCACTGCTGACAGTACAGACAACGCTAGAGGAAAGGATTCAGCGCGGAGAGGGTTGTTGTCACTTCGAGCTTACGTCAGAGTTCAGGCCGTGTTTCACGAAACGCAATTTTGCGTTGCCTGGTGTATACTGTGAAAATCAGAAACAAACAGCGTTTGCATGAGAATGAATTGCTTCTGAGTGTCCGAGTTGGTGACACGCATCCTGCAAGACATGGCTGAAGACTTACAGTTGTGTTTTAACCCTGGTGGTCATCACATTGAACACTTACGGTGCGGGAATCTGGGGCCATTTGCTATAGGCCTTATCGGGAGATTTAAATTTATTAACAAGTGTCATATTTATTTTAATTTTCCACTGACCACTACCACGTGTAGGTTCATACATTCTCCTTAAAATCCTCCTTTTTCTTTCTTTCGAAGTTATATGTGCCGTCTATAAGATAGCCTCATTCTTAGGGTACGTACAAGACGGACCCTGGTTGGTAATTGGTAGCCTGACTGGTTACCTAGTCGGAAGGAATGCCCGAACGTTAAGCAATGGAGACGTGCAAGACGAGGCCTGGAAGGTAGACTGCTACGTAGCCTGTTAGCCCGTTGGTAGCTCGTAGAATGAATCACCTCATTTTTCCAGCTACCAGCCACCTAAATGTCTTTACTGCACATGCGTCCGTAGAACTTCCCCACGTGCTAAACGCCTACTGCTCGTTATTTCGACGCGTATAGTGGATTGGGAAAGATGAATTATAATAATAATAATAATAATAATAATAATAATAATGTTTATTGCAAGAAAAATACAATACAAGGAAATAATTGTAAATTTACAACATTCTAGCATTCCCCCTAAAAGAGAGTGTTCTCGTGCTCAAGGAAGGATTCGATACATAATAAATGTATATGCATAAATTACAACATAATAAATCTAAAAATTAATCATTACTCATAACAAGTTGCTTACATACATTGTTAAAGTTTAAACTGTTGGAGATAAATAATTTTTTCGTATTTCTTTATTAATTTGTTATAAATTCTAGGGCAGATATTAGTACTGTGGTTGAAAGCAGTGCTCGTTAAACATTTTGGTTCCAACAAACGTATTGTATTCATGCTTTTGGTTTTGTTTGTGAGTGTATGATCTGAAATATGTGTGATTTTTATATATAAAATTTAATAATGCATTGAAATAAATTTGATCTAATTTCAAGACTTTAAATTCTAAAAACAATTTTTCGGTAGGACAATCAATGTTTACAAATTTTGAAATCAGGCTCAACCCGACCACCAAAGCCCATATCTTATTGTGAAATTATGAGATTGAATAGAAGTTGAAATGGATACTAATAAAGGTAAAGGTAGCTTCTTCACATGTCATAAAGCACTTCGGGGGCATGGAGATAGAGCCCCATGTTTTCTTGATCTCGGAATTAGAATGAGGTGGTGTGAAATGGATAACAATAATAAGTAAATTTGTAAATTAATAATTGATATTTTACAGGAAGTGACGATTTTATAAACAATATAATTACCGATACTAACCTTTTGACAATTAATACATATTATTTTATCAATGTTCTATGCGTACCAGAATGAATTATATGGGATTTAATGAAAGGGTTTTATTATGACGCTTTCCAGAAAAGTGGAATTATTTACGTGGTTATTTCCTTACTGAAAATACCCAAATATCTAATGTGCGTTTAGCAGAACCTGAAGACCAATACAATCCATCCCGGCACTTTTATAAATTGTTTTTGTTTTTAAAGACAATTTTGAAAAAGTAGAATAAGTTCAGCTACACCGATTGGCAGGCGCAAACAAGCTTCGTTCTGATCAGCCCGACCTTCTGCCCAGCCACCAGCTAGCTTACGAGCGACCAATACAGTAACCAGCCAGGCTCCGTCTTGTACTCCCTGACTTTCTGCCCAACGACCAACTAGGTTCCGAGCGACCAACTCGGTAACGAACCAGGCTCCGTCTTGCACGTACCCTTAATTGTTAAGTATTCCTGTTTCAATAGCGTAAAGTAGCTCTCCGATTACTAAGCGCAGGCTTATCACTTCCAAACATGGATTCGATCTCCGGCTTTAAGGAATGAAACTTGTAGTAAGAATGATCGCAAAAGTGAGGGCTTTCTCGGGGTTCTCCCATTTCCCTTTAACATTACATATTTGATTGCATCAGCACAGTCCATTTTACCCCATTCTTCTCTTCATTTAATAAAATATATGATTTCAAGGTACAGTGTACGAAATTCGGTGGTGTCCAATGGAGACATGTATTGCTTTCTTTGTGCAAGGACTGTGTCCTAAGAAGGGGACGCTTCATGGACAGTATCTGCTGTCATCAAGCATAGATCTATTTCTGATGTCGCATGAGGTTCACTTTATAGTATATCTCGCTAGTATCTGTTGGATAATCATGGAGGTTAGGGACTTACTCGACGGCGCTTTCCTGGTTTTCAGGGAACTATCAGGTTCATCTTATGACCGTTATACATTATCTGTTACGTCTCTGCGGTATCTACAGAATTAAAACGCCATCCAAAGGGTCACTCACTCACTCATCTCTACTTTCTGGGAGTTTTGAACTTAATGCATCTGCCTCTACGTTTTAAATGCAATACATCTTCGTTCGTTTTCTCTACAATATGACTTGTATAACACGCGACGTGGCTAACTTCATAGGTTCGGTGTGCGATCTTCATCCCTAGCTATCAGTAAGAGAGTTGTTTCATGATGGTTAATGTCGTATAAATCTACTGACACGGAAGTTCATCTCAAATTAAAACTTATCTTCCCCATCCATACCCATTGGTGATATAGTCACGGCACATGATACGATCACAGGCCAGGTTTTGCCTCCTCTACTCTACCAATTAAATTTTCTCTCCGAATTATCACAATTTTCCATATACAAGTATATTATCACAGGATTTAAATGCACTATAAAGTATTCGCATATTTTTAACCACGACCCCATACGTGTGTAATATCAATATTTCTGGACACTTAGCTATGGTGTGGGAAGCAATGCACATGTTCAATCACAAAAGCCTTTACAGACGAGAAAGCAAATTCAAGTGCAGCGACTCTTGCTGTAATGGTAACTTGCACGTGTAACACGCTCTGCGCGCATTCAATAGGGGACTACTTGGATGCTTTACGTCAGGGATTGGCATAATGTTTCCGCTTACAGTGTAAGCAGTGCTGTGCTCACGCGGGAACATTATGCTCATCCCTGCTTTAGGTACTATTAGATAAACACTGGAAGATTCAAAATTCGTAACTTTGTAAACCATGCTTTCTCAACCATAATGTACAGTACACCATGTAATACCCATGGCTTGTCAGTATATTTGTTTATTAATGAACATCCTGGTGTGTAATCGTGAAAACTTTGTAACTAATTCAACAGTTCATAGCATAAATACGCGTCAAAAATCACTTTCACATTCCATCGACAAGTCTATCATGCTATCAAAAAGGAGTGCGTTATATGGCAGTAAATTTTTTTAATAGTCTCCTTTTGGATATAAAAATGAAACTCAAAACATAAGATTATTTAGGGCCAAATTAAAGAAGTAAATAATTTCTCACGCTTTCTATTCTCTAGGTCAATTTATGACATTCAACAACGCTTCATGAATATTTCTGTCTTGTATTAAGTATTGATACTAAACCTTTGTGTTCTACTAGTAAACTATATTGTATATAGTCGTTTGTATGACTATATTTCAACTAGACTGTGACTATAATTAAGACTTTGTAGTAACTTATTATTAAGATTTTTTTGACATGTTCCATATTCTAGCTGTGAAGCGATGTATGAATACAGCCGGCCCGGATGGCTCAAGCGGTAGGGGCACGGCATGTCCCTATCGCTTGGTCCGAAGGGTTGTGGGTTCGAATCCCGCCTCGGGCATGGGTGTTGTGTTTGTATTAGTGTAAGTAAAACAAATGAAAAAAACGAAAACTGAAAACAAAATAGATAACTTTGGTAAACGGTCTCTGGCCGGTCAAAAAAAATACATGCAATGTAAATAAATATACAGGGTGTAAGAGGTATAAGTGCCGTCCTTTTCACAGTCGTCGGGACGGTCTACAGGATTAAAAATGTCCATACAACATAGGGTCAAAACTTGATAGTTTCCCCAGAAAAAATATTTCTCTTCTTATTTTATTTGCGTTATACTGCTTATATCGTTAGTAAAATTACGAAAATAATTACATCAGTAGGTATATCTAACAAAGAGTTAATATTAGTTTAAATAAATATTTGTGTGTTCTATTACATTTTCTTGAAATTAAATAAAAATGAATGCTTAAATTTGTTAATATTCTGGCGTGAGAGACATGGCAACTTGTTCAGCCGGCAGTACTCTGCACAGACAAGTACGAGTCAGCTCAGTTCAAGCTCCCTATCCATAGCTCTACTGCCGAGTGGATGACAGTTTAGTACAGGGTATTCAATAAATAACTTACAATGTTATTCATAGTTATTAATTTATGGAGAAAGTCGTCGTAATTCAAGTGCGACAAGAAGGATGTACCTTCAACGTTTTCTTCAAAGAAGGTGAAGACTGAATTTACAGTACGTAAGGTACTCATTTATAGAGTAGATACAGAATTATTTCAACATAAGTTACTAGTACGAAGGACGAAACTGGTAATTGGAATTAGGTATAATAGTCTATAGTGCGATAAATATACAAGAGAACTGAAGCTTGTATCGAAATGAACGGCTACCATTTTCAAAAATGTGTTTAAATATCCATATTGTGATTAGTTTTCAATTTAATTTCATTCCCTATATTGTATGCTAATGTGCTGTAGACAGTATAATATACACTGCATAATGAATACGTCCGAATGGATAGCTCAATTCGTGTGTAAAAACACTTATTGTTAATACAGTACTGTATTTTGATTAAACAAAAACCTAATGAAAATGATCAAACTCAAAATCGCGATATTCCCTAGTTTACGTGAATGGATGAACTACTTTTCTTCCCTCCTATACCTAGTAAAGTGATTTGTTTGTATTTTACGCCAGTATCATCGAACTCCAGTCATGGAAGGGGATAGCATACCGTGTTTCCGGTTCTCAACCGTTAATCCAAAGGTATAGCCAGGTTAATATTACAAATGTTAGTAAAAATAAAATGATGTCCCTGTAAAATAAACTGAAGGTCTGCTGAGGACGATCGATATTTTGGCGTTGGCGTTGGCAAATGGAGTGAATTCATGGAAGCGTCACCTCTAGCCTCGTCCATTTGGTTCACAGAAGCCGTCAGCTTGTCAGATGAAGTTGGTCAGCCTTTGCTGGTACAAGTTGCCTGCAGAGTTGTACGTAGCCTACCTGCGTCACTCTTGATTAAGAAGTTTTTCGTACTGCTACGACGTCAACACGACGCAGAGTGCCATGGATAAAACATTATTATGGAATGGCTTTTAAAGACAGCGTTGACGAGGAAAAATGCTGCAATGTCATCCATAACGGTTACTCATTTATTTTCTCTCCATTGAGGCGAGGACCTTGACTATAGGTAAAAATTATTTTTATACCTTGTATAAAATAGTTTATTCCTATCCACTTTCTGCTTGTGATTACTTTTCATAACGATTTATGTCGCGATTATGGCAATCATTTTCTCATGTTTTACGCCATGGATTAAAAAATGCAGTTGGTTTATCATTATGCAAATGTAACTTTTTAATGTATATAAATAAAATAAATATAAATAAAACATATATATATATATATATATATATATATATATACCTATACTATATATAGTCAACTCTGGATATAGTGAACTCGGCTATATTGAACTTAAATAGTTGGTCCCGACCCGCATACATTAAAAAGTACATTTCCGTTTATAGTGAACCCTCGCTTTGGTTATAGTGAACCTTAAAAATTGAAGTTACAAGAGTTGTATCCTGACAAATTCCTATTTGAAGTCTGACCTTCTTGTATAAAATTGAAAGAATGTGTTGAAAACAACATTCCAAGTTTCTTACTCCTTTACTCAAAGGACAAAGGTAGGATTAATAATTCCTAGACAGTGAGATGTACTGTAAATCCAGGCAACGCGTGACGGCCTTGCCTCACTCCATCGTCGAAGGGTTGACATTCTGTTCTCAGGCACTCCACTCTACTGTTATTTCTAATTCTCCACCGTCAAAGGGTTGCCTTTTGTTCTCAGATACATTTCCATTATGACGTATAGCATCGAAAAAAAAATGGAAAATGAAATTGCCTTCTTTAATTAAAGGGAGACCGACATTATGTACAGAGTATACATGAAGGTAAGATTTCGATAGCTTGCAAACTCCATCAACCCCCTTCCAGTTTCCATTAAGTGACCCGGGAAATTCCAAGGCTGAGTACGCAGTCACACCATAACAGCGTTTGTAATTTCTACCTGATCAGTCTATTTCTAGTGTTCGAATAGTGAATGTACTGTATAAAAATGTCGAAGAGTAAAATGTTTTCTTTATAAGATAAGGCGAATATTATAAGTGACACTGGACGTGGTCTTTCGCAAGCGGAAGTGATCGTTAGCATAGTTTAAGTAAATCAACTTAACAGTATACAGAGTAATCCATTCCACAAAAACGAAATCTTTTAATTACTGTATAGTATTTTATTTTTTTTGTTCACAATTTTATTCATTCCTGTCATTTAATGTTAGGGGAAAGACACTTCGGACTTAGTGAACCTCGGATATAGTGAACGAAATATGCAAGTCCGCAAAGATTCACTATATCTGGAGTTGACTGTATATCCATCTCGTAAATTTTGATTGTGTAGGTAAATGAACTGTGTTACCAAGAAATTACAATAACTGTTTATAATTTATTATTACCCATCTTTAACTCAGGCAAACTTCTTTCAGTAAATTTAAGACGAAATACGTATGCATTCGGGTTACTGGACACAGTGGCGGACGGTGGGTTAGAAAGTTGAGGCCAAGACGTGACTGATGAGAGTTTGCGTTACATGTATTAAACATATAAGGTCTGTAACGTACCTCATTACCAAGCGCAAAATTTATAGGTTTTAAGAAATTAAAATTAGGTTTTCCAATTTATGTTTTAGGTTTAAAATCTATGGTTAGGAATTTACAGCCGAAAGCAGCCGTGACTAGCAGTACAGTTGTCAGCGGTGGGTAGGACGTCTCCAAATTCGGTTCCCCTCATGCGGTCTAGTTAAGTTTAAACACTCCACTAACTAGCTATCTTGTTGGTTGAACTGCTGTTGTTATGGTTACCGGGGAGCAAAGTGATGTAGCTGTCTCCTCTCTCCCGCTCTCGCATAGACACTGCAGGCTGCTAGATGTCGATTATACAGATTACAGCGCTATCTGTTATTTTTCGGTACGAATTATTTGTACTATCTACAGTATAGCGAACGGGCATCACCAATTGGATGTGGTCGACTTGACGTAACTTACATCTTAACCGTAGTGAATAGTAAAATTAATATAAAAGGAAAAATGTCCGTCATTTGCTACAACTTATTGATCTTAATTCAGCTGGAATTAATACTGTCATATTGTGTTCTGGTAAAATAATAGGGGAGGCACGGCCTCCCTTGCCTCCTCTGAAAGTTCACTGCTGACTGGACATTAGGGAAATTGTATTTGGACAAAAATATTCGGGAAAGTCTACTCGGGAAAATGATCATTCGAGGTACGTACTGGATTCGAAAAAATAGTCGGTTAACGTATTCCATCATTTCTCCAATAATAACCGTTATAGTCGTCAACATTACATCATCATTATCATCATGGATTCACGTACTCCTGCAGTACAGAGGCTGGGTGTGTCTGCCATGTTTTCTGTTTGTGCTGTGTTGTCTCACGCGGTACTTTGGACCAGGTTAATAACATAAGTAAATAGTTCCCTCTAGAATGAGGATATAACGAACAGTCGGTCTCAATCCTTGAAATCTAATGATGATGATTATGATGGTGTTCATGATGATAATGATGATGACGATTGTACTTTACCCATGAAGCAGGGTAATGCAGAGAGTAGAGATTATAAACTTCTCTCGGTTCCAAATTAGAGAGTATAGTTATTTCAGGGAAACAGAGCTGAAAGTTTAATGCAATTAACTTGACAATGACGAACAGAGAAATAGTTTCATTCTCTGTGTTAGCAATCCATCCCCATTATGCATTAATGTTTTATTCAGAAGGAAATCGTGATGTTAACGTCAGGCAATGCGATGAATTTGATCATGAGTGACACAAAAAGCCTGGACACAGGCGTAGGCAGTTGTGACATCGCCAGTTAAAGGTCTAGGCTTCCGATTTATTTTCTACTCTTTCGATTTATTTTTAGCAAACCACAATCATTATTCGGTTTTCTCTGTACTTTCATCACAATCATATTCATATTTTTCAAATATTTGGAACTTTAATTTTACTGTCGATAATACTGACCCAGTCATCATTTCAATCTTTCGCGAGTTTTGAATAACCTACAGTTTTACATTACTTTTCTGACTTTTCCTGCCGCCTACTGAAGCTACTCAAATTCGATGCGTAATTAGCTAATCATATTGTGGCACTGTCTCTTTCTAAGATACGATGAATTGAAGAAGAATGAGATGATAGTAATGATAATAATATACAATTGTCTTACCTTTCAATAACAACAGAAGTAAGATAACTTATATATAAGTTGGTTATTTAACGACGCTATATCAACTACGAGGTTATTTAGCGTCGATGGTATTGATGATACCGAGACTGTATTTGGCGAGATGAGGCCGAGGATTCGCCATAGATTACCCGACATTCGACTTACGGTTGGGGAAAACTTCGGAAAAACCCCAACCAAGTAATCAGTCCAAGCGGGAATCGAACCCGCCCCAGAGTGCAACTCCGGATCGGCAGGCAAGCGCCTTAGCCGACTGAGTTACGCCGGTGGCCAGTAAGAAAACTTTTTACATAGATACATTACATAACATATTTTTATTTTAATAAGCTTCCTCAAATTTCGAGGTTACAAGTAGATAGAGCATACCAGAAACATGCAAATAATTAAGATAATACATTAAATACAATGTCAAGTTCAGTAACATCAAATTTTCAACATTGTAAAATCCTGAAAAGTTAAATAATTAACATAGATAATAGCAATAGTTTTAACATACGAGTATTTCTGGTCGTGACAATAGTTATTTAAATACAGCATACCAGAAACATGCAAATAATTAAGATAATACCTTAAATACAATATCAAGTTCAGTAACATCTAATTTTGAACATTGTAAAATCCTGAAAAGTTAAATAATTAATATAGATAATAGCAATGGTTTTAACATAAGAGTATTTCTGGTCGTGACAATAGTTATTTAAATACAGCATACCAGAAACATGCAAATAATTAAGATAATACCTTAAATACAATATCAAGTTCAGTAACATCTAATTTTGAACATTGTAAAATCCTGAAAAGTTAAATAATTAACATAGATAATAGCAATGGTTTTAACATACGAGTATTTCTGGTCGTGACAATAGTTATTTAAATACAGCATACCAGAAACATGCAAATAATTAAGATAATACCTTAAATACAATATCAAGTTCAGTAACATCTAATTTTGAACATTGTAAAATCCTGAAAAGTTAAATAATTAATATAGATAATAGCAATGGTTTTAACATAAGAGTATTTCTGGTCGTGATAACAGTTATTTAAATAAAATATACCAGAAACATGCAAATAATTAAGATAATACATTAAATACAATGTTAAGTTCAGTAACATCTAATTTTTAATATTTGAAATGACTAAAACGTTAAATAATACAGTTAACAGCAATGGTTTCTATAAATTTCTGGTCCTGACAATAGTTATTTATTTTAAAATAGATGTTGGCATGGAGAGAGATTTCCTAAATTTCGCTAGGAACTCTGAAATTGTTCCTCTAACGCAAAGTATTGGAATTGCCCCATCCTTCCGGCATCTGTTACTAGTTGGGACTATTAGAACCTCAACTAACACTGCGGTCTGGCATTGTCAACACATGTAGCTGCTAGACACACAATCGATGTTGCTAAACATAGCAGAAGCATTATGGATGCAGGACGACAGCTCCATTAGCACAGGTCTGAAAACAACTATCTCAAAATTCAATGCTGTGTTTACATATATTATTTTGCAGCTTTCCTGAACATTCATCTCTTTTCCATAGGAACTAACTTGTGTTTATTCTACTATATTGACATAATAGTGAGCACACCATTAGAATATATTGCTATTTGTGGTTATTATTCAGTATTAATTCAAATTCCTCACAATGCAGACAATTTAATTTCCGAGCGTAGACGATAACGAAAAGTGATGTTAATGTAACCTGCAACAGGTCCATGCTAACTCTAGTAAAATTGTATTATAAGGAAGACTCATACGCGTGTGGTACACAAAAAAATCATCTTTTCTTTATTTCTTTGTAATGAAACAAAATGGGTAATCAATCAATTTCCGGACTGCCATGAATGTAGGCAACACACAAGACATAGGAAACGGAGCAGTTATTTAGAAACAGGGAAACGACTGGAATCTATATCAAGTGCATTGATTGGAAGGCAGACAAGAAGATAGCCATAAGGAGTACATGGAGAGATTCCAGAAAAAAAGAAAACGCAGTAGTTCCTTGACATGTTTGCACAAAATCACGTGTAGAGGCTCAGTTCTTAAAGACACCTTGACGCTGTTTGATAGACTGACTCAACAGGCATGGAAGCAATAATCTTCAGTGACACGAGCATGCATATTTAACGGCATAATAAATACAAATTCAATTCGGAAATACAGAGTGTCCCAAATTGATGTGTACACATTTTGAAAAACTATTTCTCAGCAATGAGATGAGAGAGAAATACGATTTTTGAGGTTCTGTATTCCTTACGCCCATACATGTGCACATTCATGTTCAAAATGACCCCTTTCCGCCACAGTACACTTCCATCAACGACGTACAACGGAGTGACATACCAACTGGATTGTTGCTAATGGAATATCATTACAGACATGTTCAATCTGAACTGTCAGTTCCTCCAATGCTTGTGGTTTTGTGGCGTACACTGTGCCCTTTAGAGCTCCCCATAGGTAGAAGTCTGGAGGGGTTAAATCCGGAGATCGAGACGGGAACTCCGCAGCACTTCCTCTTCGTCTATCCATCTCTGGATCGTCCTCATTTAGTGCGTGGACAAGCCTCGAAATGTAAGGCTTTCATTTTTGAGCTTACAAAATTCGATGAACACTGGATTTGCTGATACCAATCTCACGAGAACATTGCCTCATTGACTTCTTTGGGGATTGTGCAAAAGCCTTCATGACTGTATCAACAATCTCGTTATCGGTGGTACTTCTCTTTCTTCCGCACCGCCCTTTTAACACGTCTTGCACCGTTCCGTCGACTTCAAACTTGTCTCGGATTCTTGTGATAGTTAACCTTGTTGGTGGTTGTTCCAAATACAACCCTCCAACGTCGTTGAACCTCAACTACATTTTCCACTTTCCAATAACATTTCAGTATCCACTTACGTTCATCGAACGATAATTGCACCGCCATGTTTGTTTATAAAGATATGAACATGTTTCCATGCTTTACACTGCCTTCTGAATCATAAACCGCAAAAATTGTACTTCAATCTCATTTCTTTGCTGTGAAATAGTATTTCAAAGAGTGTATACGTCAATTTGAGACAGTGTATTTTGATTGCACTTTGTATATGTGAAGTATTAATAACTCTAGGTGAAAAGGAAATTTGTCTTTAATAACTACTACACGAAGTATATAAAGTAAATGTGACCCAAATACATCTTTTCATAAAAATCTTCTTATACAGAGTGGAAGTGAAATAACCCTACAGATTTTCAGAGCGAATAGCTCACATTGTACGTAACAAAAATGTGTAATACCATACTGGTGGAAAGTTCATAGTTTATCAGTTTTTTTTCACCCAAATGTTATTACCCTCTTATTCCGTAGCTTTGCGAGTAGGGTCGTGATTTTTGTCCATGTCAATAGAAAATCTAATAAAGAATCATTTATCCCTCTGGAGTACTTCAATGGTGTGGACGGTTTTCGTGTAAATTTAATTTAAATACCACTAATTTCAAGGCACGGTACGATGCGAACAGACTGCAATGTTATAGTCAGAAAGGGAAGTGGAAGGTAAGATGACAGAACTGAGTTCGTTGACATCTTACATCTGTATTACGAGAAGAATTAGGAGTGTGTTAGCGGTGATGTTGCCAGACTGCTGAAATTTCCAACTTAATTCTACATTTAACCGTCCATTTAATCACAAAACGCAATAGAGATTTCCTATTCATTTGAGTGTATATACTCTATCGTCCCTTTTCGTTTACTGGGTTATTACACTTCCACCCGTCCACACCTGTGAAGTAACGGTCAGCGCGTCTGGCCGCGAAACCAGGTGGCCCGGGTTCGAATCCCGGTTGGGGCAAGTTACCTGGTTGAGGTTTTTTCCGGGGTTTTCCCTCAACCCAATACGAGCAAATGCTGGGTAACTTTCGGTGCTGGACCCCGGACTCATTTCACCGGCATTATCACCTTCATTTCATTCAGACGCTAAATAACCTAGATGTTGATACAGCGTCGTAAAATAGCCCAATAAAATAAAAATAAATACACTTCCACCCTTTATATAAGTGAAAATAAAAATTGTCTGTTAATACTTGTGAAATGGGTATTCATGTACATTTGCACCACTTGCACTTAGAACAAACAATTGTTTCGCAGTCATAAAGATTGCCTAACCTCTAGGCTCTCTATTTTTGCCTCAAGAAAGTCAGTGATTGACAAACATCGAGTTCAGAACTTAAAAAAGTGAATGAAAATACGTAATTAATCAGTGTTATATATAAATACCTATTTTCTGAGTCAGTTATGTTATGACTAGCACAACAGATTTGAACGAAGCTCAGGATCTCAATTGAATCCACCGCGAGAAAGTGATTATTTTCCGAGATAGAAAATAGACCACAGTGTTCAGTTTGTAAAAAAAGTTATTACCAATGTTAGAAATTCCATTTAGAACACCATTATAAAACATACCGTATTAATCAATATAGATATATCGTAGGAGTGGATCGTGAAGCCCTACTGAAAGATATTCGTAATAATAATAGGAGATACAAGCACGTTCAAGTAATTCCACTGTATATCAGGAAGAATATGTTATGCACAATTAGAAATCTTTTTCCAGCAAAATGTTTTTTAATTCATTTTTGAAGGATGTATTTCTTTATTTTGTATTCTTTAAAATTGTACTAGCATTTTTCGGTTTAATCGGGTGAAGTTCCTGGGTAGCTCAGTCGGTAGAGCGTTGCTGTGCTCAGCCAAATGTTCCGGGACCGATACCCGACCCCGGAACAATTTTTTTCCTTCTAATTTTTAAGTCTGCTTAACAGGAAGTTTTACTTGAAAGTTAGATTTGCAAAACAGTAGCTAGGATATTACCCAGCCAAGATCACTTAGATTCAATGCCCATAAAACTTGTAAAATATTTTCCTTTTGAAAGTAAAACATTGGAATATTTCAATTTTACAGCCATATCTTTGTCTTACACTAATAATAAACAAATATTTCTGAAAAATACTTTCTCATTGGAATTCCCAGTTTGCCAGGAATGGCTGAAGAAAGAAGTTGAAGTTGTCCTAGACGTAATAGACAACATAAATCATTACTGACTTTGAAGTGTGACAATGACACCAAACATAGTTCTGAAACTAAACCGGAAAATGTTAATAAGTCGACATGTTTACAGCGTCAATAGTACCTACATTAGGCACCCTTAGACAGTCACTTCCACTTTTAGCTCTCTTCTGGGTACTAAGTCAAGTCAATCTCGGTCAGCAAAAACAATTCAGAACCGAACCAAACATGTCCTTACGATTCAGTTTTGTCCAATGGTAGGATCCTTAACTTGCCGTTATTCGTCCCTACTCTACGAGCGGGCTCATAGATGTCGCTAGTGCCGAGAAGCGCAGACTACTTAGCTCGTCACAAACTATACACATACAGAGTGCACTACAGGCGGTGAATCTACATTACACTCGTAATGAATGATGATGAGACTTGTTGGGATGTTACAGGCGAACCGAACTACTAGAGAAAAACGCTGTATTGTCTGGAGCACGGGCTTGCCCAATACAAGTTATACATTTAGAGTACAGCAGGATAAGAACTCAGACTGCACTCCTGGTTTATTGAACCATCGTGGCGCTACATGTCCTTAAGTTATGTGAAAATAGCGAAAAAAACCATTAAAAAAATTGAAAGTTTGTTTTTTACTCTAAAAAGTAAAATAATGTTTCATTTTTCTAAATCTGTGCTTATTTTGGCCCTATGACAATTTAAAGCCATTCAGGATGAATTTAAAGGACCAGCGCGTGCGTGGAGTTGCAGCCCTTTAAACTAATACTCAGCTATTACTCTGACAGACTTTGTTCTTCATTGTAACTAATTTTACTTTTCATTCAGTTCATATTTCGCACTGTTATGTAGGAGAAATACGTGTGTAGTAGATCCCTATAGAAAAGAAGGAGTCCACACCTGTGGAGTAACGGTTAGCGCGTCTCACCACGAAACAAGGTGGCCCGGGCTCGAATCCCGGTCGCGGTAAGTTATCTGGTTCAGGTTTTTTCCGGGGTTTTCCCTCAACCCAATTTGAGCAAATTCTGGGTAACTTTCGGTGCTGGACCCCTGCATTATCACCTTCATCTTATTCAGACGCTAAATAACCTAAGATGTTGATAAAGCGTCGCAAAATAACCTACTTAAAAATGAAAAAAGAAAGTAAGGATATTGGTAGTATATATCATATAAATGCTGAACCGTGATACTCGTTTTCTCGATTTTCCAATTTTCAACATCTTGTAACATTGAAAATGCTCTAATAAATGCAGTTTTTCTCCAATCTCAGTGACATTTTACACAGACGTCCACGAGAGCATGTGAAAAAAACTGACACATGTGTTTTCTTCTGCTAACGAAAGTATTCAAATAACAATGTGTGTGGATGTGATAAGTTTTAAAAAAAATTGAAAAATTAACAACTAAGAGGGTAAATATTTTTCCCAAAAAAATGAAGCTAGTTCGATTAATTAAAATGTGTCTAAGTGAAACATACAGCAGAGTTCGTATAGGTCAGCTTCTGTCAGATGCGTTTCCAATTCACTTTGGGCTAAAGCAAGGAGATGCACTATCACCTTTGCTTTTTAACTTTACTCTAGAGTATGCCATTAGGATAGTCCAGGATAACAGAGAGGATTTGGAATTGAACGGGTTACATCAGTTGCTTGTCTATGCGGATGATGTAAATATGTTAGGAGAAAATCCACAAACGATTAGGGAAAATACGGGAATTTTACTTGAAGCAAGTAAAGATATAGGTTTGGAAGTAAATCCCGAAAAGACATGGTATATGATTATGTCTCGTGACCAGAATATTGTACGAAATGGAAATATAAAAATTGGAAATTTATCCTTTGAAGAGGTGGAAAAATTCAAATACCTGGGAGCAACAGTAACAAATATAAATGATACTCGGGAGGAAATTAAACACACAATAAATATGGGAAATGCCTGTTGTTATTCGGTTGAGAAGCTTTCATCATCCAGTCTGTTGTCAAAAAATCTGAAAGTTAGAATTTATAAAACAGTTACATTACCGGTTGTTCTTTATGGTTGTGAAACTTGGACTCTCACTTTGAGAGGGGAAGAGAGGGTAAGGGTGTTTGAGAATAAGGAGCTTAGGAAAATATTTCGATCTAAGAGGGATGAAGTTACAGGAGAATGGAGAAAGTTACACAACACAGAAATGCACTCATTGTATTGTTCACATGACATAATTAGGAACATTAAATTTAGACGTTTGAGATGGGCAGGGCATGTAGCACGTATGGACGAATCCAGAAATGCATATAGAGTGTTATTTGGGAGGCCGGAGACAAAAAGACCTTTGAGGAGGCCGAGACGTAGATGGGAAGATAATATTAAAATGGATTTGAGGGAGGTGGGATATGATGATAGAGACAGGATTGATCTTGCTCAGGATAGGGAAAAATGGCGGGCTTATGTGAGGGCGGCAATGAACCTCCGGGTTCCTTAAAAGCCAGTAAGTAAGTAAGTAAGTAATTGGAAAAATATGAAAAGCATGTGGCATATTTCACATACATCTATGAGGAATAAATTAAATATAAATTTAAAGAAAAATTATGTAATCTTCGAAAGTTGGGACAATTATAATTCAGTATAAATAAGCAACAAAAATTAATTATAAGTAAAGCACTTGGAATATCAAAGTTGAAATTTATGTATTGCATGTCCACATTGTAAGAAACGTGTGGTAAAAGTTTCAGGTTAAGTGGTGTAAAACTGTAGAAGTTAGAAATTTCACAGATCCATAGCCTTAAATTGAACAGAAGGCAAAGAGGAAGAGCTCCCATGCTTTCTTGATCTTGGCACTAGAAAACTAAGCTGAGTTAAGAACCACTTTTCAGCCTTATTTTGCCCCATGAAAGACTGTATGAACTCTGGATATTCCGGGAGTTATAAAAAGGAATAATGCCATATTTAGCAAGACTTGAGGTAGGCGTTTTCTAGTCCGTAGCTTGTCGCCCTATCAACAGAGATAATTCAACTCCATTTTCAATATTAAATCAATTTTTAGGTGTTGAGGGAATAATAAATGTTCCAGACTACAGAAGAATGCTGTTCGCTCCTGAGAGTTGGTTGTTATTCTAGTCTGGACTTCCACCTTGCAAATCTCCACGCTTAGGTTAAACTACTGCACCCTTAGGCACAGGTCTTTCCTCCCTCGTATGCAATTTTTTATATTCCCTTGTTCAGCTTTACGATCCTCCATTTGTCTGCATTTTCATCGTTTCATTTCACTTTTACAACTGGCACCGACATTTCCTTCGCCACGCATCTTTCTTGTAACTTTCTTCAAATTTTCGTGTGTTCCTTTTCAGCGCGGAGGGTGGCTTTGTGCTGCCACAAGCTGATAGATTTGCATTTCCTTAACTCCAGAGCGCTACGTGGCTTCCCACATCCATTCACTCTGTGCCTTGTCCCCCACTCGCAATGCCATGCAAGATTCTGTAATGGGCAGCAGTAATTGTACCTAATTCTGCTGCTATGGTTACTTACTAATCACGCCCAACGCGGCTAATTCATCCGGTGTGCGATGAAACAGAGGTGGTCATGACGAGGAAATATTCGCCCGGACTATTCTGAAGCCAAATGCAATACCGACAATTTGTGATGTAGGGAAGGACACAATTGCACCAAATCCGATAACGAACAACATCCCTTCTATACAGATTGTTATCTCCTTTCATTGATTCGTTTGTTTGTGATAGGCTATTCATCATCATTAGCATCACGGGTTTAGCCTATTATCCTGTTATTTTTCCCTTGAAACACATATCAATGTCACAGTTAATCCCTCCATATGAGTCGTGAACGTTGAAACATTTATTTTCCAATTTGCGTTTTACTGTGAAAAGTTTTAATTCGAAATCTAAGAAGAATTTTATTTGAAAAAAAAAAAACAAATTAAAATTCGAATAAACTAACAAATTACGATTTTATTTTTAATATTCATATAGCGCAAAAAAGTGAGTGCAAGAAAGTCAGGGGTGGCAAAAGTGACAAACAAACAATGAATAAAAGAAAATTAAAGCGAAAGAACATCTGAACTAATGTAAAGTGGAAGAAAGAGAAATTGTAAGTGTGATTAAGTAAATTAGATATTTCATGTTTTTCAATGTTGTGGGTTGGGAATGGTATCAGGGGTATTATAACTGTAGGATTATTATAGAAATAAATTTATGGAAAGAGTTAATAAAAGAGAAAATTTAGGAGTAAAGTGAAGAGAGAAAGTTAAATACGTAAATAAATAGAGGACAGAATAGTAGGGAAATAGTAAGTGATGTGTTGTAAAACAGAGAAAAAGGGAAATCTAAACAAATCATTTCGGAGAAAATATCTGGAAAATAATGATTAAGAGCAGGTAGATTTGAGAATATAAAATAAAATAAATAAACAGATAATATAGCCTAAATTATTGAGGAAGGGATTGTGCACTATTAACTAGGAAAGCGAGAAATGGACGGGAGACAGTCTAGGTATGAGAGAGAGAATAGAATAGGATAGCTAGGGAAGAACAGATAGCAATTCATATAAAACAGAAGAATAGGAAGTAATCAGAAAATATTTGACAAATGAATATATTAAGAGAAAAGGGTATTAAAGGGATGGTGGATCGAAAAGCAGAAATGTAATGATCCACCATAACTATGAGTTATAAAGTTGCCTGACAAATAAATGTCATATCATATCATATCATATATCATATCATATATCATATATCATATCATATCATATCATATCATATATCATATCATATCATATATCATATCATATCATATATCATATCATATCATATATCATATCATATATCATATCATATATCATATCATATATCATATCATATATCATATCATATATCATATCATATCATATATCATATATCATATATCATATATCATATCATATCATATCATATCATATATCATATCATATATCATATCATATATCATATCATATCATATCATATATCATATCATATCATATCATGTCACGTCACGTCATGTCACGTCACGTCACGTCACATCACATCACATCATATCATATATCATATCATATCATATCATATCATATCATATCATATCATATATCATATCATATCATATCATATCATATCATATCTATATCTTATATCATATCATATCATATCATATCATATCATATCATATCATATCATATATCATATCATATATCATATCATATATCATATCATATATCATATCATATATCATATCATATCGTATCGTATCATATCGTATCGTATCATATCATATCATATCATATCATATCATATCATATCATATCATATCATATCATATCATATCATATCATATCATATCATATCATATCATATCATATCATATCATATCATATCATATCATATCATATCATATCATATCATATCATATCATATCATATCATATCATATCATATCATATCATATCATATCATATCATATCATATCATATCATATCATATCATATCATATCATATCATATCATATATCATATCATATCATATATCATATCATATCATATCATATATCATATCATATCATATCATATCATATATTTTTAATATTCATATCAAATAATTACACACTCGTATATACAGTTATAACTAATGAATGTACAGTGTAAAAAAATTAATGAATCCAAGGCGTAACAGTCCATTAAGAACCACGGATGATCAGCTGACTGCTGGCCTCACGTCCACATGCTTCCGCAGAGACGAACGATCATCCAACAAGAACGGATGTGTCGCGTGATTAGCATCCACCAGCTGTTATAACTGATTGTCGTGTCCGAATTTTGCTACCTATCGTAGCTCCGAAATTCATCACGATGCTGGATAGGCACCGGTCCCATACACTGGCCGAAATTTCTTGAGAAACATATTTATTACCCCTTGAGGACTCGAACCAGTGCGCATTCCGTAACACGAGTCATCAGCAAGAAGTCTTAGATCACGACGCCTCGGCGCGAAACAATGTACAGTGTGCTTTCCCTTAACTGCTGCCATGTTTTATTCATATCCACACAGAAATAGGGCTATCAAGAGAAGAAAACACTTCAATTTTGAAACTTGTGTAAGTTCAACGCTTCGACATTGTGAATACAGAAGTACTAGTAACACACAAACTTATGTACGTACAATAATGAAGATTTCCACAAATTCGTCCAGTGGCTATCCATGCTCTTGCTCCGATATATCTAATTTCAGTAAAATAAATTTTCACCTGGTGTGGGTTATGTTAATATTCATTAACTCACATCCATACATCATACATCGAAATTAGGCCGACAAATATGTTACAGAATTGTAATTATATGCCTACCTTTTATTTATGAGATATTTGGATAATATTTTAATTTAACATGATTTTTATAGTAGCTAGTTGTTAGGCCCAATAATAAGTAAATTGGCCCAATAATATGTTGACTATTACACTTTTACTACGTCATACTACTTTTTACCAACAAAACGGTATGGAATGACTTGTTTCAACCAATCATGGCTGCTTATCTACAATTTTTTTATTACTTCCCTAGCGTTTGTTGTCACCATCTCTCTAGCATTTGTTTGTTTGTGTGCCAACATAGTATTTTTAATAATTCCATCTTTTAAAATGATTCATGTTTATTACATCATCCTTAATTAGGTTTTTTCTATAATTTATCTTGTTTATATTATTTAGGTCATGTTACAGCTTCTGCTGTATGAGATTATTGATAGTCACGTATCAGAGATTGTTTAATATATATTGATAACCGAAGTGAAATGCAACTGTTTTAATAAAAATGAAACTGAATCAACGAAGTCTTCTTGACTAGTAATCGTCCATAGATTTCAATGCAGATTGTATAGTTGGCAGAACTGGTAACAAGAAAACAGCTCATCATAACACACTACTGCCATATAGCGGAATATTTATAATGATGAGATGATACAGTAATACATTTGAAGACAGTTTAATATTGTAGTAAGTCAATATTTCATTGTATTAGAGTAATTTATTTCTTCTAACCTTTATATTCTTTCTTCTGATCGTGTAATAGTCAATCAAATCCCACTTGAGTTTTGATTTTGTCTAGATAAATAAAAAACTCTAGTGAAATTACTATTGACTATTACACTTTTACTACGTCATATTACTTTTGACCAATAAAACGGTACGAAATGACGTCTTTCAACCAATCGTGGCTACTTATCGCACAATTTTATCGCGTCCCTAGCATTTGTTTAATTTTATCGCTTCCCTAGCATTTGTTTGTTTTTATCACTACCCTAGCACTTGTTTCTTAGTTTGCCAACATTTCAAACTGCACTGGTCTAGACGTTAAAAAAAAAAAAAAAAATCAGAAAATTACAAACCACTCCAGTCGATGCACAGCAGTTTCAAATATGACTCGCATTGGCATTCACGAACAAGAATTAATAAAGATCACTGGTCATAGCTATGCATCTTCCCTGAAACCCTATTTACAAATAAATGAAGAGCACCATTCGAAAATCCTGAATAAGTTGATGAATACACCATGTACATCAACGAGTTCCACTTCTTTTAAGCACACGTCCAATATAACATCAACTGAACCACCAATCACTAAAATATTCAAATTTGAAAATTGTACTTTCAATAATTGTTCCTTTTAAAAATTATTCATGTTTATTTTTTTATTTCATTCTTAATTAAAAGTTTTCTTGTTTATTTCATCATCCCTAATTAAAACTTTTCAAACGCTTGTTTATATTATTTAGGTTATGTTATAGCCTCTACCATATGGTATTATGGATAGTCACGTATCAGAGATTGTTTAATACTAAGATTTATTGAAAATCATATTCTGTCAAGTGGCGTTGATTACAGGGATCCGGATAATTGAAATGGAATGCAACTGTTTTCATAAAAACGAAACTAAATCAACAAAGCCTTCTTGACTAGTAACCGTCTACAGAGTTCAATGAAGACTCCATAGTTGGCACAACTGATAACAAGAAAACAGCTAATCATATCACACTACTGCCATGTAGCGTAATATTTGTAATGTTGAGATGACACAATAATACATTTGAAGATAGTTGTATTTTCGTATGTCAAATAATATTTTATTGTATTTGAGTATTTCGTTGCTTCTAATCTTTATATACTTTCTTCTAATTGTGTAATAATCAATTAAATCGCACTGGAGTTTGACTTTCTCTAGACAAATCAAAACCTATAATGAGAATACTGTTGATAAAATGATAAACAATAAAATAAATTTTTAGCCTTTAAAGACCGTTTTCTGTGACGAATTAAATCATAATCTGAGATAAGGTAATTACACCTAAACTGATTTTCTCCTACTTCTTTCATACGTAGACTACTCAACGTTAGCTACGAGAAATAAACATTGATCATAAAATTACAAACTTGTAATGACGCAATACAACAAACGTTCAAAGAAATAATTTAAAGTCATTGTTGCCTCCACCTTTTGGTATAGTTGTAAAATCATAATAGTTCAAAGAAACTAAATGTGAGGTAATAGCTACAAAATAAATTAAAATTTCTCCACAAAATACCTAACTGTGTATTGAGAGGAAACAAATTAAAATTAAGTCCACAAAATGAAACAAGCGAATAATAACAAAAATGGGTTGATTACGTGAAGAAAATAGATAATAACAGACAGAAAAGATGATAATACACACTAAAATAAAATGTAAAAATGGAGATGCCAGTAAAAGTGGTTAAACGAGCTTTGAGGCTCAAATAGGCTGCAATGTCCATGTAGATAATGAGGAAAAGCCGTATTCGCTAGTATAAATATCATATCTAGAATCAAATCAGGTTCAGATTCAGTCAATGGAGATCAAAATTCCTACTATGAGTCTTAGTATGACCTTAAGTATCTCCTTGGGCAAGTTGTAGAACCTTGCATGAAATGTTACCATTTTACAAGTATCTGAAAGAATTACTCGACAAGCAGTATCTCAGTTTACTGACAAAAGAATATCTCACAGATTTCTTGGTGTCCTCTAATCCATTTATGACAAAGGATTAAAAATATAATTAATGAAGATTTGTTATGGACTCATGAGACGTTACTCTCTCATTTCCACCATAATACTTAACTTACCATTTCATTTCCTTCAATTGCTCGATGACTAGACACAGGGAGCGGTTTTATGCAATAAAAGGTAAAAATGATACCGAGAATATCCGAGTGGATGTGATTTGGGGCCTTGTTGACAACACACTGAAGTCTAACGAAGGACACCTAAGTCACAAAGCCTGGAGAATGCATCTAGTGAGGTGTGCTTGTAATTTGTAACTAAGGGTTAATATCATTCAGCTAGCTGAACTTGAGTTTAAAAAGCGAGCACCACATTAAAGCCACCCATAAACATCAGCGGAAGCTATATCCAATTATGGTGAATGTCGTTAACATGAAGCTCGCATCATCCATTGCAATTGGCTACAACTTTCACAAACAGCGGCATTATTTATACCAGAAGAGGGTATTACTTGCTATTTTTAACTCTAGCTACTTGGAATATTAAATATCTGGTCCCTATTGATAAGCTAGACTTGGCTACTTTTTTAATAGGAATGAAAGCGTTTTCAGAGTTTATCCTCACAATAATTTGGAAGTAAACTTATGTTAGGTACAGTCGTTTCAGTGTAGCTTGATTATATGTGAGAATTTTGACTTATTTAAGAAGACAACTAGACTTCGTGACTGAATACACCTACTTCGGCCAACTAATGTCCTTTCACAACAGACGAAAGAACGAGATTCAAAGAAAAATCGAAAACGCATGGAAGAGATTTTGGAGCCTCAGTTTCATTCTGACAGACAAGACTTACAATTTAAAATTAAGAAGCGGAGTCATGAACAGCTGCATCCTTCCAGTTCTCCTATACGGAGCACAGACATGGTCTCTAACGGAAAGAGAGCGGGACATGCTCAGAAAGTGCCAACGAAAAATAGAGAGAAAGATGCTGAACATCACACTCAGACACAAACTACGTAACGAAGACATAAGGAACCAAACACATCTCAAAGACGCAGCAGAAACGGCCGACAAGCTGAAGAAGAAATGGGCAGGACACGTGATGCGACTCAACGCGAACCGGTGGACACACATCCTTACGACATGGGCCCCAAGGATTGGCAAACGCAGCGCTGGAAGACAGAAGACAAGGTGGGCAGACGAACTTAGATCAAGATTCGGCCATCTATGGTCAAGAAGAGCACAAGACCGACAACAATGGAAATTCATCACAAAGTGACTTGCAACCCAAACAGTGACTAGTGAACAGTGGACCCTTCAGTGTTAACCCAGACAGCATCCCAAACTATTACATTACAAAAGTGACCATCATTCGCAGAGTGACTAACCGGGAACTGCTTGACAAGCCACCCTGCACAGTCAGGAGGCCCTTGTCCTTCACGGAATTTCGTGGCTAACTCTTAAATCTTAATTCCTATTCTTAGGCCTACTGCTAAGAATTTTCCATAGAATCTGTGGAACACAGACTCATATTTCAAATAACTTTGAAATAGCTCACTGCACAGTAACTCCCGAAACTAATGCCAATAACAGTTCTAGTATATACTCTGTAAATGTCTGCTGAATATATTCAGGTTTGTCTAATAGTAAAAATTTATATCCTAAGGCATATTATACAGAATGTTTCCAATAATGACTTCCATTAAAGTTGTATTCGTTAAATGTCCTAACCAGTATTAAAAAAAAATATTTTTCACCAAAAATGGCCTCAAATTTGTTACAAATTGTTACTAATATATTTTGATTTACTTTTAAGCGTGTTATTAAAAATCCCATTGTAATAACATGAACTAAGATAAAGAACATTAAAAAGTAGAAGAATTCATTGAAGATACTTTCTAAATGGAGATCTTCAAACTGAAAGAGAGCTGAAATGAATGCAAGAAACTCACCAGTATGCCGCTTGAAATTGGTCTCTCCTAAGTAGAGAAATGTTGTGTGGCTGCAGACACTGAAAAGAAGAGGAAAAAATGTTATACGTCAAAATTGTCGAAGACGAAAGATTAGTTGGATTACTTACTAGCAAAAATATAATATACGAGTCATTGTAAAGCATATTTGAAAGTAAAATTAAGGCTATTACACAGATCAATAGCATATTCAGGAAGAGAGGGATTGTTACATTATGTCCTCATCATCCAAAATTGAGGCGAAAATAATAGTCTAATCAACAATTATTAAATCCTTGGTTTAATTTAATACATACTTAATGATTTATTTTACTTTACTCGATTACTTACACCAGGGGGAAGGAGGCTAAACAGAGCCCTTTTGACAGATGAATCAGGGAGAGGAACTGAACATAAAAGTATAAAATACAATAAAGGTGATATGTTACAGTTGTATGAACATTAATAACACTAACACTACAACTGTAACATATCACCTTTAATGTATTTCTTCAAATCAATGAACACTGTATTATTGACCTAACGTGTGTTTTATCATTAAATATGAAAAAAGCTAGTGAAGAAAAACTGGTCAATTTTTACTACGACGTGCGTCTTAAAATAGAACTTTTAAATAAAAAAAATTTGGTTCAATAAAACCTGCTTAAAGGTACGCTTGAAACCGAAATACCGTCAGTATCCAACCAAACACAGATTATTATTAGTGTTCATACAACTGTAACATATCACCTTTAATGTATTTCATCAAATCAATGAACACTGTATTATTGATATAACATGTGTGTTTATCATTAAATATGAAAGTATAATATCACTGCAGTCGTTTGCGAACTGTCTTTAAGAAATTAATATAAATATAAGAAAATAGAAACAACAACACATGTTCACGTAACAGTAGAAATTGCATCGCAAGACAATAACTTATAATTGTGTACGTAACTGACGAAAGGTTGAACGGTTCAGTAACTTAACGCATCACAGAGGGGCATTGATGGCTGATCATTTCCTCGTTCCCGCTCTAGTCTCGCTTCCGACTTATTTCTACAGTCACTGAATGCACTGTTCCTACGTCTTCTTGTCACGCATTTTGTTACCAATCTTCAATAAAATTATGGTCAGACCTTCTATATGACACAATGAAGCAATAAGGACACATTTGTTGGTATTTACTATACAAAATCTCCCACCATCACATCTCCAACGTCTCCTGTTTTCCTGGAATACGTATTCCAAAATTCAACCAAACATGATACTTTTCTCAAAACCAGTTCACAAAAGACCACAAAAGAGTTATGTTAGAACGAGGTGCTAACATTATTGTAGAGATTTGGTGCATGCAATTACATTATGGTACAAGATATACGTGACGTCAACAATTTTTCAAATAGCACTACATACCTTCATCATGTCACATTGATTACACTCATTAAGGAGAATTCAAAAATGTATCACAATGTTACCTTCCCAATCAATAACAACAAAAAGCAAAATGAATGCCATCAGAATGTACCATTTGTTGTGGTGCCCCATTGATCTTGTGCATTAACTTACACAAAACGAAAGACAACTAACGTCCGTACACGTCGTGTGTTGTGTGTTTGCTGTCTTAACATGTAAACAAGCCACAATAACTGTCCACGCCACAATCCAGGTAAGTGGTCTGCACGTTCTCCGGACCTGTCGCCACTCGACTTCTTCCTGTGGGAAACTGTAAAGGACAGTGTGTACCAGAACATTCTGAAAACACTAGACGACATGCAGCAACGTATTCGATAGACTTGTGTTTCCATTCAGCCAGCAACATGCCTGGCAGTCATACGGTCTTTCGGGGAACGCCTTCGAATGCGCTTTAATATGAATGGTCACCATTTGGAATATCTTCTGTGACTCTCAAAGCATAACATTATCACATTGGAAGTACGTTTTTGTTTCGTTTTATTGTTATTGATTAGGAAGGTGACACTGTGATACATTTTTGAACTCTTCTTAATGTGTGTAATCAATGTAACATGATTAAAGTATGTAATACTATTTGAAAAATTGATGTCGTCACGTGTATCTTGTACCATAATGTAGTTACATGCACCAAATCTCCACACACCTGTTAGCCTCTCGTTCTAACATAACGCTCAAAAACAAAATTCCAATACCTATCCAAACAAAGAATTTATAATAGGTACACAAGATAAATGGAACACTCTGTATATTACTATCAGTAGGTCTGCAATTATTTCAAACAAAGGTCTAGATAATTAAACATAGGTCTACAATTCATGTGCGTGTTACCTCTGATTGAGGTTCTGCCTGATATGTAGATCTATTATTGTGATGTATACAATGGAGGGGGAAAGAAACTGGATACCCTACCCCATCATCTCCTAACCTAGTTGTCTCATAGGTGGTGCCTTGTTGGTATCACTTGTGAGGTTCAAACCTGTCTTCGGATAGCTGACTAAACAACAACAAACATGTGCGTGTTATCATAAGTACATATGGTGGGAAAAACTTATTATGGTTAGTTAGAAAATTATGCTGACAGTCTGAATAAATTGGCAACAGCGCGTCACCGGCTCACGTACAAAAGCACACAGGCACTCGATCTGAAGAGCAGAGTTCCGTCTCTTAGTCATGCCAGTAGTGTTGCCAGACTTCCTAATGGCAGAAAATAGTGATTCATGTTAATTTTTTTTATTTAATTTGCAAGAAAACCATAAATTCTATTGAAAACTGCAAAATTATAAATCATTCCTTATTACTTTCTCTGATATAATAGGAGTAAACATCAGAATCGTATGGATTGTACTTATCACTAAAATAGTGTTAACATTTAGAGGAAAATTATTTTTGCTGAGAAAAATAGTCATTTGGGACTAATATGGTATTAGAATTTTTTATTGTTCTCTAACCAAGGTTCCACACCTGTGGAGTAACTGTTAGAGCGTCTAGCCGCGAAACCAGGTGGCCCGGGTTCGATTTCCAGTGGGGCAAGTTACCTGGTTGAGGTTTTTCCGGGGTTTTCCCTTGATCCAATATGAGCAAATGCTGGGTAACTTTCGGTGTTGGACCCCAGACTCATTTCACCGGCATTATCACCTTCATCTCATTCAGACGCTAAATAACCTGAGATGTTGATAAAGCGTCGTAAAATAACCTATTAAAATCCATCCAAGGAATGAGCTGTTAAAATCTGTACAATTATATTATTTCCACCTAAAATATAAACGTAAATAAAAAATTCAATATAATGATGAACATAGCTGTAGTTCATGGCATCATGAAACGCGGATATAAAGCGTAAAGGAATAAGTACTCGCTACTGAAATGGATTTTATAAGGCGTGTAGCTCGTAAATCCAAAATCCAAACTAGAAAAAATGAAGCCATAAGGGACGTGAGCGAAATGAACCAGAAAACTATTTTAGATATAACAGAGGACAAAAACTCAAATGTTCACATGATGAAAGATAAGTGGAACGGAAAAAAATTCTCTCCGGCACCGGGATTAGAACCCGAGTTTTCAGCTCTACGTGCTGGCGCTCTATCCACTAAGCCACACCGAATTCCCATCCCGATGTCGGATCGAATCCTCTCAGTTTAAGTTTCACCTCTTGTGTTCCCTCTAGTGGCCTACCCTCATGCACTGCGTCGTAGACGTACGACAGTGGCACAATGTCCACACATGTG
This sequence comes from Periplaneta americana, assembly GCF_040183065.1. Lineage (NCBI taxonomy): Eukaryota > Metazoa > Arthropoda > Insecta > Blattodea > Blattidae > Periplaneta > Periplaneta americana. Next base: position 74,985,887 of record NC_091123.1, on the reverse strand, counting down.
CAGAGGTGCACTCGTTAAGAGTGACAAAGTGGCCGGGATCCGACGGAATAAGCACCGTCTTAAATCACTCAGTGATTATTTTTCGCATATCATATATTATTATGATGTACCGAAGTACATATGATATTTCCGTGCATCTCCGGCATCAGGGTATGAGGGTAGGCCACTAGAGGGAATCCAAGAGGTGGAACTTAAACTGAGAGGATTCGATCCGACATCGGAATGGGAATCCGGTGTGGCTTAATGGCTAGAGCGTCAACACGTAGAGCTGAAAACCCGGGTTCAAATTCCGGTACCAGAGAGAATTTTTCTCCTTTCTACTCATCTTTCATCATATGATGACGCAGAATATCTGCACAGAAATATCATATGTACTTCGGTACATCATAATAATATATCAAATGGTCACATCAGAAGAATGCCACAAGAAAGGTTATCGAAAAGACCGTTGAGATGAATGTCAGAAGAACGAAGACGCAGCGGAAAACTCAGACGAAGTTGGGTTTGCGAAATACAACAGTTAATGGAGAAAAGAAGTCTTCAAGAAGGGAGTTGGAATGAGAGGACAGTGTGGATATTGGGAACGGAAGGGCCTTAAGATACGCTGTAAAACCGTTCATCATGAAAAACGAGACTACTAAACTCCATATATGTAAAATCACATACAAATATGCTACTGAGACAGCGTTACTGATACCAAATCTTTGGAGATAAAAAATTAATAACTTTGGGACGTACGTCGCTGGATAAAAAAAATATCAGCAACTCAGTTACAATTCTCTTCCAGTTGGCTGCACTGCTAGCTGCATGTTATTGAACAGGAGCCATCTTTTTCCCGTCATGGATAGGTTGAGTCTGGAACTCGTGTTTCTGCTCTTGCTACTCTTAGTTAAAATGACCGCTCAGTTTATATTTATACAAAAAAAGAGAAAACAGGCAACAGTAGTATGTTTTTGTTCACTGAATGTGCATTAGAGGCAGAAATCCATCAAAAGCTTTTAGTCTAGGTTGGGGATGAGGTTTTGCTATAAAGAGCTGTGTACGAATGCGTTTAAATATTCTCGTATTTCTCTGTATTACATAAGAGTAATATACAGTCCATAAATTCACATGGATGTAACGTATAACGAATTTTAGAGAATGGGGAAATTAAATCGAAGAACATCCGAGAGGGCAGGACATAAGAACTGGAGTTTAAATTTTATAAGTTCATAATAGGCCTACCAAACAGTACTGAAAAGTGAATCTGATGGAAGTATGATACCTGAAATCGGTAGATGAAGGAAATTACTTAAAATGGATTAATATTGACTTAAAGCAATGCATAGGTGAAATTTTGATCAAAAATTAAAAAAAAAAAAAAACGTGTTTTAGTTTTTCAGTATTTTATTATGAATAAAGTTTCTATTTTAATACGGTGCTTTCCTCTGGAAAGTTTTAAGGTAACAGAATGATGGTAAAGTGCAGTTTTTCACATTTAAATTTAAAATTCATTTTCCCTATTTTTTTTTTTTTTCCAGAATTTTGTTGCATTCAAAATCCACTACGTGATACAGTTTTCATGCAATTGAAGCGTTCAGAGTCATAGTGGGCCTAACGCCATTTATTAAAAACGGAGAAAGCACGGGTTAAAGTTAAGTGAATACCATAGTTTAATGAAGATTTACATATTATCATTTAGTTTGAATGTGTATACTTTAAATTACTTGCTATATGTTTCCATTGAATTATGGTAATAACTTCATTTTAACCCTTGTTTTCTACGGTTTTAGTAAATTGCGCTTGGCCCACTATGGTTCTGAACCCTTCAAATGTTTTGCAATTTTCAGAAATTGTGTATAAATATTGAACTAAAAATCTTAATTGGGCTTTCTTATGTGCTAATAATGATCATATAATTTTAAAAAATCTTTAACAGATAATATAAAATGCAAAAAGAAAAACAATACCAACATTTAAAACTTTTTAATAAAAAAGTAACAACAGTGTTTTAAAATCCCAAATCAGTTTGTTTATATTAGTCTTGTGAGGCAAATATTAAATTTACAGATAGAAATTTGAAATCGTTCATGGCATGGTACATATTGATGAAATATAAATTTAGTGATTAAAGGTTTAATTAAAAATTAAGATCTTAGGAATGATATATTATACAGCAATGCAATTTAGTGTGTTTTATTAACATTGCATTTTCATGATCTGGTAAAAATTTGAAATTCATATGTTAATAAATACAAATTTTAGGATTTTCACCGATGCGTTGCCTTAAGAGGAAAGCCAATAACCTTAAATATATGACAAAAACATGCATCTCCACAAAAAATATAGAATTGAGCGTATCTTAAAATTGACCACTAACTTCCAAAATTAACAATAAATTATAAAAAAAAGCTAAAGATAAAATAGACATAGAATATCGAAGACAATATGATGCAATGATTTTCGTCTGTTCTATGATCTTACAATGTTTTCTCAAGACATAAAATCTTTAATACAACCAATAAATCGATAATGGTACAGGTATTCTGTAAATATGCTATGAAGACGCTTGGAGGGCATGGAGATAGAGGTCCATGGTTTCTTAACCTCAGCACTAGAATATATGGTGATCGAGACCACACTCCGACCGCCCTTTAACATCGGGAAATATCCGATACTCTCATTTATAGCAAGCTAATTGAAACTCGGGGACGTTTTGGAAGTTTGGCAACGACATAAACCCCATCACCCTGGATTGAACCCAGGACCTTCCAATCCGTATCCAGTTTTTTTTTACCAACTGAGCTATGTAGCTTCCATAAATAAATATGATATGCTTAAATGAGATTTATTCGCTTGGTAGCTGAATTCACTTCTTTCAGGTAGTCTCTACTAGTGTCGTGGATTTCATGCCGACAGAAAGTAGCTATAATTACATTCTTCACATAATTTTATTGTACACTGAGGGCGGATGCCTCATTTTTTATTTTTGTTCCATGATTTTAGTATTTCTTATTAGAATTGAGAGTTGAGTTGAAGGCTAAGATTTTGTGCATGTTGAATTAAGTTGGTTAAAATGTATGGAGAAATTCGGCTTTTACTTTTTTTGTCATGGTGTATTATCTCTAGTTTTTTTATTTAGGTGCAAGTTTTATTTTGCAATTTATTCAATGGGTTTTATTCTTGCCTATTTATTTGCTTTTAAATTATTTTAATATTCAAATAAACCACAGTTGCCTGGTAACAATATTTGTGTGACTATATGGATGATGGAAGTATTACAGGTACTAAGTTCGATTCAAGTCACTCGAGCATGACGAAGTTCGACATTCATCAATATTCGCTCTGCAGAAGAAGGCCGGTCGTGTTTGTTCCAATCTGTTATAAAATATTCTCTGTCCTCCACTGCTACTCCTTCATGTTTTAGCATAGACCTTGCGATTAGTTTTCATATAAAATAAGTACAATTTCAAAATCTCAATACAGAAATCCAAAGTAATTCCATTTTGGGGAAAAGCGATGATACGGTCAAAAATTGTATTAAATAATAAAATAATAGAACAGGTATCCAACTTTAATTATCTTGGTAATGAGGTGAATATAAATGAAATTAGAAAGGATGTCGACACAAAATTAAATAAATTTCAAATGATTTGCGGTACAATCAACAGAACTTTGAAAAATAAAACGAGAAAGGAAACAAGAACGAAGTTTTATAAAACAATGACTGTACCAGTTCTACTACACGGTAGTGAGAATTGCATCACCACAAAAAGATATCAAACAAGAATATAGAGCATAGAAATGAGATTCTTAAGAAGAACAAAAGGTTGCACTAAATTAGATCAAATAAAAAATGAAGATATAAGATCTGAATTAGATAATATATTCTCAATAAACGATAAAATAAAAGAATATCGCAATAACTGGGTACAACATGTTGAAAGAATGGACGCGACTAGAATACCGAAAGTAGCATATGAATATAGACCACAAGGAACGAGAGACATCGGAAGACTCCAAAAGAGATGGAAGGACTTGCTATGAGACCGGAATAGGCTGTGGCTTAAACCATGTAGTAGAAAAGAAGAAGAAGAAGAAAATAAGACGAAATTTGTAATGTCTTCGTTGCCTCTCTCATGTTCGAACATTGCAGGAAACTATTTTAAACCGCTTAAGGATTTGAGCACATATCTTGCGATTAGTTTTCATATGGAATAAGACGAAGTTTGCAATGTTTTGGTTTTCTCTCTCATGTTTGAACTTTGCTCATACTAGTCGGTGCTTCGAACATATGCGTTTTCTAAATATATTTTGTTTGATTTATTTATACGTATATTTACGGAATGTTTAGTCACATTAATAACAAGAAACATTACCTTACTCATTACTATGCGTAACTTCGCAAGATATGTGCCTGATATTCTTAGGCAGGTAAAGCATAAAGGCGCAGGGAGAGAAGGAATTAAAGAGAAAGGCACCGAACATTATGTAAGGAAAGGGAAAGATTGAACAAACGCAAAGGGAGCTTCGATTCTACGGAGACTCGGCAAACTTGAACCGAACATAAGGCCTCTTACCGGTCTTAATGGACTCTGTTATTTTAGTTTACATGCTTCACTTCCACGTACTGCTGGGATGCCTATGGAGTAGGGCGAAGTTTATAGTATCTTGATATCCTTTCTCATGTTCGAACTTTACATGACACTAATCTCTACCATATCAACATCATAATCATCACCACCTTTTAAGTAGTGGTGACAGATTTAGATTTTTTCGAATGTGTTCGCTTGCAATTTTCTTCACAATCTCTTTTGAAGGAGTGCTTTGTTCCATTCTTCCTAGATGATGTTTCCATATCACTCTACACCCCTGGAAATACTGTGTAATTGACTGTACGTTTTGTTTATTTAGTATAGGCCTATATTTATTGTGTACTGCCTAATAATGTGTATATAGCTGTTCTTCTCATTAATACCTCTGCAGCTGTTTTGTCTTCCCTGAAATACTTCTCTCATACAGGTACTTCGAAACAAAGAATGCAACAAGAAATTCTTCCAAAAATTATAGTAGGCCTACATTTGTAAACCAGAAAGAAAAAGGTTCTACAACGATGAAAAGATTCATCCTCGTGTAATCAGAACAGAACTAACATTGAAGTTTATGTAATGTGTACACAGCACAAAATATTAGAGTTCCATTTTGGTGGATTCAGTAATTCTACTTGGCCGACGTGATGTAATTATCTGGCTTTCACAGCCATATAAAAGACTCTTATTCCTCGTATCCATAATAACCTCATCTCACCAACTCTGTATCTCTACAATTCATGGCGTCGTTAGCCGAAATAACGACTTTAGGCCTGTCAAAAGCAGTAGCATTGTTTGCAGCGTACGAACAGAGCACGTCAGTGATGGGATGATCAGTCTACCTTGAGGGGATTGGTCTGGAAGGTCTGAAGGCCCCCCCCCCGCAGTCGATGATGTTCGTGGGGGTTGATTACGATTGGTGTGAATGTACGATATCCCACGAGATTTCTATTGGATTATACCGCTGACACGTGGTCACATGCAATTCCAAAATTTATCTTTCTACTCCTCAATGATAACTGATCTTCGTGGAATTGTGTGGCCATAAAAAGTTTGTATCTGAATAAAACCTCGATTTAATGGTGTACAATTAACATAGAGGCACGAGGCAGCCATGTGAAGCTATTATACGACCCCGATCTTTGTATTAGTCAGCCCACTAACCACTTATTATTCTGTCACCACAAAATAATAAATCGTGTATGAGTAGTCTATACGTATTTAGACGCTATATATTTACGTATAAGATTGAGTGATAGATGCCCAGCACTGGGAGACTTTTCCTATGATTTTTTCAGAAGTTTGGAATAAGATGAATTGTGGATCATATAAATGATATTGTTAATCGATAGCTAATTTAACAGTATATAAATAAATAATCAATATACAAGAGATAGGTTTGGAAGTACATCCCGAAAAGACAAAGTATATGATGATGTCTCGTGACCAGAATATTGACGAAATGGAAATACAAAAATTGAAAATTTAACCTTTGAAAAGGTGCAAAAATTCAAATATCTTGGATCAACAGTAACAAATATAAATGACACTCGGAAGGAAATTAAACGCAGAATAAATATGGAAATGATTGTTATTATTCGGTTGAGAAGCTTCTGTCATCCAGTCGGCTATCAAAAAAGATGAAAGTTAGAATTTATAAAACAGTTATAACTTATTATTCGTTCTTCTGCATGGTTGTGAAACATGGACCCTCTCTTTGAGAGAGGAACAGAGGTTAAGTGTGTTTGAGAATGAAGTGCTTAGGAAAATGTTTGGGGTTAAGAGGGATGAAGTTACAAGAGAATGGAGAAAGTTACACAACGCAGTACTGCACGCATTGTATTCTTCATAATAGGAACATTAAATCCAGACGTTTGAGATGGACAGGGCATGTAGCACGTATGGGCGAATCTAGAAATGCATACAGAGTGTTAGTTGGGAGGCCGGAGGGAAAAAGACCTTTGGGGAGGCCGAGTTATAGATGGGAGGATAATATTAAAATTAATTTGAGGGAAGTGGGATATGAGGGTAGGGATTGAACTACTCTTGCTTAGGATAGGGACCGATGGCGGGATTATGTGAGGGCGGCAATGAACCCCCGGGTTCCTTAAAAGCCATAAGTAAGTAGGCCTAAGTAAGTAATCAATATATAGTTCGTAAAAATAAACTTACCCGAAAGTTTGTCTATTCTATAATTCTTAATATGAGCTTTGTCGAAATGTCGTTTAATATTGAAATGACGAGTAGAAATAAATTGGATAGGACACAGCAAACAAAGAATTATTTAGTTTTCTTCAACAACAAGATAATCACATTCCCATTTCTTTTGGAAGTAGTTTTTCTTTGTGGGTTTAGATTTTGCCATGTTCCAGTTCTCTTCAAATTGCAGTACGCGTATTGTATACCTGCCGCCGCGAGGATGAATGTTGATATAGCAGAGCGCAACTAGAACGCTATGACCACACTGGTAGAAAATGTGGGTGTGGTAGAGCTCTGAAGAGCTACAGTTCTGCAGGTCTGGTCTACAGTAGAACAATTTTCTTAATAAACTGAGCGTACATTGTGCACCGACTTGAAATGTCTGAAATTAAAGGAAAGTTAAGAGAAATGTGACGAAAAGATAACTGGCTTGTTACAACTAGTACGGCGGCGTATTTTATAAATCTAATTTAGAAAGAAAGCACTGTCAAATGAAGCAAAACTCGTCTCTATTGTTCCGGATAAAAATGTCCCACGAGAGTGATGTCCTTTCTCCTATCCCACCCTTTCAACGCGCAGTTGAATGGGCCGACATTGTTGTCTGTCAACAAGAAAACAAAACACTTCCACTTTTACTGAAACAATACGCAATCTCGCCGCTTCGTGCGCACCGCTTCCTTTTATAACTCTCGTTTCTGGTCTGCGGGTATGAAAGGCACAAGTTCGCATGAAATACGGAGCTGCGGATCCACCAAATGGTGACTTAATGCCGACAGTCACGAATGCACACTACCGCCACCATTTTATTTTTTCGAATAATGCATCATCCACAAGGATGCTTACAGTTTCCGGTCTCTCCTTGCAACAGTGCAAACAAAGTACAGCTCAGTTTCCGAGAGTACTATACAATATAGGATGTTGGCTACCAAGAGCGTATAGCATAGAATGATACAATAACTCTTGCCACCTGAAATACTTTCTTTATTTATGAGTTACTGAAAAGGTTTATAGACTGCATTTATTTTGTATCAAACAATGCATACAGAGTGAAACGTAAGTAATGATAGTCATTTCAGGAAGTTATTCTTTGAGATATTTCAAACAGAAAAGTTTAATACAATTTTGCTCGTTTTTGCTTCCTTTTAGAGATTAAGGGCCGTATTCATAGACATTTTTAGCGCCGGTTTCCGGTGGATGATCAGCGTTTTTCGTATTCATAAACCAGTGTTAGCGATAGGATATGATTTGAATTCTGTACAAGTAACCATTGGATAGCCGGGGCTAGCTTAGTACGCTCGTAGCGCGTCCTGCGAAATGTCTATGAATACCACCCAAAAAATTTTATAGCGTATTTCGGGAAAGCCATTGATTGAATTCCCGATATGCTCAGTCAATTTAAGGGAGTAATGTATTACGATAATAAATTATTGAAAGAATTTTAGTTTTGTCCTTTAAATGTGCAGAAATTTGATCCGAACAAATGTAACATTAAAAAAATTGCATTGGAGAACGAAAAGTTACTTTTGTTCTGATCAAATTTCTGCACATTTAAAGAATAAAGCTAAAATTATTGGAATTATTTGTTATCATAATACACTATTCTCTTAAACTGACTGATCATATTAGGAATTAAGTCAATGGCTCCCCCCCCCCCAAAACGATATGAAATGTTTAACATGAAAAAATTTTCATCTCTAAAAGGAAGCAAAAACGAGCAAAACTGTATTAAACTTTTTAGTTTGAAATATCTCAAAGAATAACCCCTGAAATTAATGACATTGCTCACGGTTCACCTGAACATTTCTGTATAGCAGTGTTTCTCAACTTTTTCTATGAACGTAACCCCTCAGGTTCCAATATTTTTTAAGTGGCCCCATAGCAAATATCATGCCTATAACATGCTAATTTTGGTGTGTAAGTGTTATGAAAGTTACTATTATAAGTCAATAACGTACTCATGCCAAATGCAGGAATAAAAGTAATTACTATCAACATATTTAATAAGAAATCAACAAAGTGATCTTATTTATTAAAAATACAGGAAATGTGCTTCAGTAATGTTTAGTGGTATTTTAAAACGGCATAAAGTTAAAGCTAGATCTTGCTGAAACACTGAAGATCAGGCATGTAAAGACATGGGCAAGGTTAAGAACTGTTGTGTAAGTTACTAAAGTGCACTTTGCGACTGTTGTGGTTTGAGTAAGCGTACGAGAAAGCAGGGCATAAGTTATTATAGCAATGGAAAGATAATACTAGGCTATACAAAACCCAACCTGAATCATTTATGTTTCTACAGTACAATCATGTTAAATAATATTACTTTGAAAGTAGCCTATGTAGTGACATCAAAAACTTTTTCCTTATATTTTTATTGTACCTTGTTTTTTACTATACTATGCAGGCTTTGCTTAATGGTAAGTTTTAGTTGGCATGGTAATATTTTATACTGCTTAGGTACAGCTGTCAAAAGAAGAAGAGACCGCTCTCCAGAAACTAAGTTCCCTTCCGGTATCTCCGCTACAATTCGGAGACAGGCGATGTTACATGTTGTTGGACCACGCTGCCTGATATCTACAGTTATAATTAAAGCGTGTTTAGTTTTAAATGCTAGCATTTCGAGCAGACGATGGGAGTAAAAGAAGGTACGCGCAACAATAGCAAAGATGGCCGATCGCCTGTCTGTTCGCGAGCGAGCGTAGATTGCTGCACGTTATGAAGTGTGTATTTCCATTGTTCTTGTCAGAGATGGTGGCGTACGGTGAAGGTAAGGAATGCCACGATCCGTCCAGAAAAAAATAAAGAATTGTCAAAGGAAGCTAATGACCATAGGTTCGGGTTCATGTGGGAGGTTTCGTTAATCGACACAATTGCCATTATTGGGCGACACAAGATCAGATCCCGGTATGACGGTAGAAAAGATACAGTCTCGTCTAAAAGTGATCGTGTGGTGTGGAATGACGGCCATAAATGTCATTGGGCCATATCTCCTGCGTGATATCATGATCGTGGAACCTACCATGAGATGCTTGAAGATTACGTTTGGCCCACGGTAACTGGATGGAAAAACATCAACGACATTATCTTCCTGCAGGACGGTGTACCACCCCACTTTGCAAATATTGTGCTTACGTGATTAGATGAAAAGTTTCCGGGACGTTGGCTTGGGTGACGCGAACCTCAAGAATGGCCTACAAGAAGTCCAGACCTGACACCCTTTGACTCTTTTTATGGAGCTGGACAAGAGGTATACCGGACGATATCTCGCACACTGGAACGGATTTGGGGCGTTATCACTTAAGTTCCACGCAACTTCCTCCAGAAGACTGTGGATTCAATTCCCGGCCGCTTGAAGAAATTGGTCGACGACACAGGTGCTTTCGTTGAATTTTGAGGTATGCATTCGTATTACAATTTAATAATGTACGCATAAAATTAATTTCAATAAATTAGCGTTGTTTATGTAGATTTTATACGCCTTTTTAATACCTTGTTACTTCTCGCCCACTTTGTATATATTAAATTCAATTTCTTATCAAAATTGCAATAAATAATCCAAATAATAAATATGAATGTAAGACACAAAATAAGACACATAGTAAAAACAAATAGGGGGGAAAAAAGAACCAAAGAACATTAACCCATAATGTACCTTGTTTGCTTTCAGTGACAGTACTACCCATTGCAAGAGTAATAAATAACTCTCCCCCTTATTTCCTCGGTCCCCTCCCCTTTGGCGAGTTCCAACCTCGGCTGTCGAATATTTGCCATAAATTTCCCCACAATCTCAAAAAATTTAGCGTTGTTTAATATGTCGTATGTTTCCAGGTGTCCCTTCCTAGATATAATGAAAGACTAATGTAATGATTAATCGAAATTGAAAATTGAGAATCCTAATACTTGGACCGTGTACTAGGGAGTAGCGTGTAGTATCGAAATATGCCAAGTGTATTTTTATGAGCATAAAAGTAGAATATACAGGTTGTTCCTTGTAACGTTGCGATCTGAAATATTTTCGAAACGAAACAAAATATGGAATATCTACTTGCACAGGAATGCACACACGTCAGAGGCTCACAACATGAAAAGGATGTACTACGCAATCCAGTAAATTCGGAAAATATTATTTCCAATACAAAGTGTACTGTTTTTAAGTGGAACATGCTTGTCTTTTCTAGCGAAATGAAAAGTAAAAGTAAAATGACTGATATCAGAATAAATTGGTTTTAGTTTTCCCAAACGAAACACTAGTAACCTGAAGGTCCAAAGAAAAAAATGTTCGTTCCTGTAATTTACATTCAGCACAAAATATGCACTGAAAAATAAGCATAACAAAATAAACATCTCATCTTATGGAACTTTGTCACTCAAGCAGATGTTCAAAATTACCACAGTTTGCATCAATGCACTTGTGGAGACGGTGAACAAGATAACGTTGCAATGTTTTCTCATATCCTGCCGCATACGTTTCAGTACTACGCTATTGCATATTCCCTATTGTTGCTGGGGCTTCCTGATACGCACTGTCTTTCACTGCTCCAGAGAGAAAAAATTCTAGTGGTGTCAAGTCTGGATATCAAGCTGGCCACTTCACAGGACCACCCCGTCCTATACATCGATTTGGAAACGATCTGTGCTGTATGTGGAGTAGGCCCTACTACACTGTTTTCATACACATCTTAAACGGTGTTTCCCCTGCCAACCTTTAAGTGTTTAATTATCTCTGAAAGCATTTCAAATTTTTCAAATTAAAATTTATTTACAATTTACACTTGAATTAAATACATATGAATAGATACCCGAAATGAGCATAATGCTCGTGCTCGGGTACAGTCCAGTCCAGTAGTCTACATAAATTTTATAGGGTTCAAATAATAATGCTGATGATACAAATAATAGTAACAACAATAATGATAATAATAATAATAATAATAATAATAATAATAATAATAATAATAATAATAATAATAATAATTTGGTATAGGAAAGTGAAACCAATGCTGTTATCCATAATTTTACCTGCACTTTTCATTTCGTTAGAAAAGACAGGCATGTTATATTTAAAAAAAGTATAATTTCTGTTGAAAATAATATTTTATGAATTTGCTGGATTGTGCATATACTATGAGCCCCTGATACGTACATCCTTATGCAAGTAGATATTTCCTACTTTGTTTTGTTTTGAAAATATTTGAAGTCGCAACTGTAGATGTAAAACACTGTAGACTAGAACATTTTAAAAATAGTTTTGTATTCATTTTGAAGGAAAGCATTAAAAAGAAAAGTATATACAATACTAATCTGCAGTAAAAGGTAAAGGTATCCCCGTAACATGCCATGAAGGCACTTGGGGGGCATGGAGGTAGAGCCCCATGCTTTCCATGACCTCGGCACTAGAATGAGGTGGTGTGGTCGGCACCACGCTCTGACCGCCTTTTTACCCCCGGGAAAGACCCGGTACTCAATTTTATAGAAGGCTGAGTGAACCTTGGGGCCGTTCTGAAAGTTTGGCAACGAGAAAAAATCCTGTCACCACCTGGGATCGAACCCCGGACCTTCCAGTCCGTAGCCAGCTGCTCTACCAACTGAGCTACCCGGCCGCCCACTAATCTGCAGTATTGATATTTATTTTCTACCTTCAGTACTATAACAATGTAAATTTGTACTCGTACGAGTAGCAGATAGGCTACTCGTAAGAAGTTGAACAACTGAAATGAAGTTTGAGCTAGGACTGAACAAGGGCTCATTGGGAGTAATATGCAGCAAAATATCACTAGTAATGTGCTTCGTACAGCAGCTGCTTCATTGTATAATGTGCTTTGTGTAAAAAAGGAAAACATCGAATGAATGGCTTTTATATACAAATTTAATGTAGCATTTGACGGTCAATTTTGACAGAATTTACGCATTTGTTTGTTTATTTATTTATTATGTTCAAATGACCTATAGATTGAAGCATTCTTTTCGAGTTCCGAGCTGTAATGAAATGTAGACATAAAACAGTTATAATAGGAATAATATTGGCGAGGATTAGGGATTAGCTTTGATACAATTACGTGATAGTTATTACATTACAATGTAATATAAGCATATACATTTTATGAAATTATCATAGCAGGAAGAATAATGGAGAGCATTTCCAGTTAGCTTTGGTACAATTATGTGGTAGTTTTCAATGATGCTATTCTACAATTAAGATACCCTGGACATACTGTACATTTAATTACAGACTGTAAAAATACACACAAATGTACCTACATACATAAATCTATCGTAGTAAAGTTTGGCATCGATTGTTTCTAGACTAATATATGGCTCAGAAATATAAACTTGCACTCGACCAATAGTTACACTTCACTTGAACATCAGATATAGTGAGGTAATAATTTAAAGTTACAATCACCATCGTCTTCGTTGTCAACATAAAGGTCCAAGGAATGAACATTTGAGAAGCAAGCATGTAACACAAGAAAGACATGGGACAAGCCAAATGTCTATGGAAGAGAGGTCAATGTCTACTTTTGTATTCAACATTGTCTACATTGATATGGATGACCGTCATACACCCAGATGGCACGTTTTTCCTGATATGACAATTCGTTGTATAGGTGGCAGATTTTCTGCGGTAGATAGGTAATAGGATGGTAGATGAGAAGTGATGGTGAAGAGGTAACTAAAATTGGAAGGAGTCGAGTTGCGGCCCTTTAAATTTGGCAACTTACATTAACCTGAAGGATTACGATGGAAGCGCTGAAGATGATGACATCAGTCAATATGACGTCCCGCAAAAAGATGGATCGAGTCCGTAACAGGCCACATGGCCTAATACATGTTTGGAAGAGGATGATGATGATGATGTTAGCATGGAGGAACTTGGGAAACCACGAGAATCCAAAATCCTTAGGATCAAAACCAGGACTTCTCGGATACAAAGCGGGAATGACGACCATTACACCACCATTTCTATCAGTAATCGAAGTCAGAATTTATAATTCGAAGTACTACCGCTTATGCCACAGCAGGGGACCAAAAAATGTATAAATAATATTTACAAGAGCAGATTGGATTAATGGAAATGGATGTAATACTTAACGTTTTCTCAAGTAGGTCTATTCATCTTTGAACAAAATCGAAATGGAAGACCAATTTTAAGAAATTACACTTCGAAAAATAGATAATAAAAAGCCTGTCGACCTAATACGGATAGGTTATGGTCTGAGATGATGGCAAGGTGTTGATTGTGATGTAAGTGAAAATGGTGATGAATGTAGTGATAATTGTAGTAACTGAGAATTATAATTTCAAAATTATCTTCGACACAATAATATTTAAAATCGTCGCGATGGCAGCGAATATGATGACACTGGACGTAAAGATGATAACGCAGGAAACGATACTAATAAAGTTAGAATTGGTGTTAATGGCGTTGTAGACAAAAATAGTGACGTTATATGGAACGTTATATAATGAAGCCTGCCGCAACGATAATGACGCTAGTTATTGGACGCAATGACAATGACACTGGACGCAGTGATATTGGCGCTAGAAGCGATGATAATGTCTCTGAGCGAACAGTAATGACGCTGGATGCGCTGATAATAACGCTGGACACGTTAGTTACCGCAACGATAATGACGACAGAAAGCGTAACAATGATGCTGGATGCGATGGTAATGAAGTTGTACGGGATGATAGTGACGCTGGACGAAAATTATAGTTACCGCAACGATATTGACGCTAGAAAGCACAATAATAATACGAGATGCGATGATAGTGATGCTGGACGAAAATTATAGTTACCGCAACGATATTGACGCTAGAAAGCATAATAATAATAATAATAATAATAATAATAATAATAATAATAATAATAATAATAATAATAATAATAATAATACGGGATGCGATGGTAATGAAGCTAGACGTGATGATAGTGATTCTGGACGAAAATTATACTTACAGCAACGACAATTACGCTAGAAAGTACAATAATAATACGGGATGCGATGATAGGGACGCTGGACGAAAATTATAGTTTCCGCAACGATATTGACGCTAGAAAGCATAATAATAATAATAATAATAATAATAATAATAATAATAATAATAATACGGGATGCGATGGTAATGAAGCTGGACGTGATAATAGTGATGCTGGACGAAAATTATACTTACCGCAACGACAATGACTCTAGAAAGGACAATAATGGTGCTGGATCCGATGGTAATGAAGTTTGCCGCAACGACTCTAGGCAAGATAATAGTGACACGGGCCACGGTTATAATGACGCTGGATGTCCTGATAGTAAAGCTGGACGTCGTTATTGACGACTACGATGATGATAACGATGTATTGGATGATAATGTAACAAGGAATATATTGACGATGAATACCGTGGTGTACTTATAGGGTAAAGTTACCTAATTCCGTGATACTCCTAATTCCGTGCTACGTTTTATCCACTGTTTATCACGGAGTTGGGTATCTTGCTAGGAAGTTCACCGATGTCTCAAAAGTAGGCGAAAGATGTAATCTTTCGAGAAATATGTCTGGCGCTATGGTCGAACGGCAAATCTTTGACAGACATTAAATTTAAGAAAAAAGTATCACGGGATTAGGGGTATCACGGAAATAAGTCAACTTTACCCTACTAGTAGTTACGTTGATAGTGAAGGTTAATAGTGACCACTTACGATCATGGTGATGGTTACTAGACAGCGATGATGGCATTTATGATGGTAACATTTTTTACACACTGCATGTGAGAATGACCATTACTGTATTTTGACTACAGAGTATGGGTGGTGGAAGACAAGGGAACGTTAACTTTTATTACAGTTTATTCGTGATGTCCCAAAGTATAAAACTGACAGTTGCTTATTGATCGTATAATAATAATAATAATACGAGCAGTGAAATGAAAGAAGTACAAGTACATGACAATCGCTTGTTGATATAACGAAGAGTGCAGTAAGGGATCAAACATGAGAATTACTCGTCAGTCGGAGTGCAGAAAGTGCAGCACGGGGAAATACAACGATTCACATTCATTCCGTCCGTAATCAAATATTGGTCGGCGTGTACCTAATATTATAAGAGTACGTATTCACATTCAGGATCTTGTGCGCTCTCGTTTGTGCAAACTTGTATGTCATACTCTGTAACAATGTAAATGTAACGTAGCTCGTTGTATTGACGTTGTTCTTTCTGGCAAGTCTTCGTATTATCGACAATATTGTATGAGGATATATTCGGTGATAAAACCAACGACGTCTTCAAACATCTTCCGAGCAATTGCCAATGCAGACAGTACATCGCATCCCATCAAACAAGCCATATTCTCCAGTCTCTTTGCAAGGAAAATATTCCACTTATCCATACTAAAGGGAAGGATAGGGTTAGCGAAGTTTGAAACTACTGGCTTCTAAGGAGAACGGATGAGAAAATTCGAAATTCTGGAATATAAGTACGCCAATGTAACCATAGGCAGAGTTATGGGGAGGCATGGGGGGGCACTGCCCCCGAAACTTGTCTCAACCTTTTTTTCTATTAACGTTAGGAAATATTGAAGTAAAAAAATCTTGTTTGCTTTTGTTTATGATTAAGGATCTGTGCTTAAATTGACGAATTAATGTCTTCAGATCACGAGTCTGGACTATAATATTTATTTTCAATTTCTGAATGTACTGTATAAGAATTTCTGTACCTCATTTGAGGAATGATAACACTGTAATGTTTCTTTTGTAACAGCCTGTACTCATTTAGAAGTCTGCAGGCGTTCAGGCCGCTAGTTGGAGAAATATGAATAACACTGCACAACAATGCAGAAAAAAGAAGAGTGATCCCAGTGTAATGTGTGAACTTAAAGACGAGATTAAATAAAATAATTAGAGTTTTTATTTCATAATATCTCTTCAGGAAGTAAACCTCATATAAAAAAAGTTTCTGTTAGCACTGTTACATACTTTTATTCATGTATACATGTGTTTCTGTACGAGAAAGAAAAAGGGGAGATTATCGATGCTGAACTCAAGACTCATTTCACCGGCATTATCACCATCTCATTTAGACGCTGCATAACCTAAAGATTAATAAGTATTTAATGAATTTCAATCTTAAGACATATCAACTTGCAAATGTTTATTTGCTATTTAATAACAATATATGAACGTTTTCGCGTTTTAGGGCATCTTCAGATATAACAAAACATATAATCTGGACCTATAATAGTAAATTATGCAAATAACAAAGAATAGAGAACAATATTATGTGATACATGAAATTCATGAGCTTTATGTAAAATGTGACATAATACAGGATGAATATTGAGATAATCTTTGGATTTTGAACTTAGACTGGACGAATATTTTATTTTATACATATAGCTCATGTTACAATTAATATATAGAATGATTAAAATTTGTCAATGATGTTAAATTTAAAATTTACAATGATGATAATAAAATATTTAGAGTAATCATGACTGAAAGTTGTCGTAAGTTACAAGATAGTTTGCGTAGTTGATGTTCGTGTGTTTTGTAATTATTTCACTTAGAGAGGCCGTTGGCATTTGAAATGGATGTTGTTTGACGTTGATGACTACTTTACAATTAATATACAGTGATTAAAATTTGTCAATGTTAAAATTTAACATTTATAATTTATAATGAAGATAATAAAATATTTAGAGTAATCATGGCTGAAAATTGTCGTAAGTTACAAGATAGTTTGCGTTCGTGTGTTTTGTAATTGTTTCACTTAGAGAGGTCATTGGCTTTTGAAATGGCTACTCTAATGTGATGACATCCTATTACGTGTCCTCAGGTTTACTGAAGTATATAAATGAAGAAGTTCTATAAATTTGTATGTGCTGGTGTTGGTGTGTTGGTGGTTTCAAGAGAACTGACATCATTGACAAATTTTAATCATTCTATATATTAATTGTAACATGAGCTATATGTATAAAATAAAATATTCGTCCAGTCTAAGTTCAAAATCCAAAGATTATCTCAATATTCATCCTGTATTATGTCACATTTTACATAAAGCTCATGAATTTCATGTATCACATATATTGTTCTCTATTCCTTGTTATTTGCATAATTTACTATTATAGGTCCAGATTATATGTTTTGTTATATCTGAAGATGCCCTAAAAGGCGAAAACGTTCATACATTGTTATTAAATAGCAAATAAACATTTGCAAGTTGATATGTCTTAAGATTGAAATTCATTAAATACTTATTAATAATTTACCAGGCATATTGATATATAAAATTAATTGTAAAATAACCTAAAGAGATTGATAAAACGTCGTAAAATAACCTACTAAAAAAGAGGGAGATTTTTAAGTTGTGCCCTATTATAATTTGTAGTAGACCTAGAGTTTTACCTTTGCAATTCGGTCCGAAACACCGCGGATATGGATGTAACAATGTAACAAACATGCTACCCAAAATACATTTATTAAATGATCATATTCCGATATACTATACCACGATCAAGCTATAACGGAGGGAAAAGGTAAATGATGTCCCGCATAGCCCCGTTATATGGGGATTCTATGGTTTTGCTTTGTCCTCCCCAAGGAAACGGTTCTCTCTCCGCCTATGAATGTAACTGTATGACATTTTCCATTTAAGAAAAATTTTCGTGAAGCAACTAGAAGAGGTATGAAGGCCAACTTCACTATTACACTTGAACGCCTTCCACCATATTGCACGCAGTCTTTCATTGTTGCTTTGAAGTTTGATATTAACGGCGCTGCGTTATTCCCAGGCCTTCATGTTAGCATGATGGCTCTGTTTGTGATCGCCACTTTGGGACCACCTCAAAGTCAGAGATTCCAAATGCAATTAACATTTTTAGGTAATTAACAACAGTGTACACTCAAACCACTTATGACCTGGAAGTCGTTACCATCCAGGAAACTGGATAGTGAGACGAGTAATGGCAAATTCAAACATACACTACTGACTACAGGAAGAGCAGAATGGAGGCAGACTAATGAAACCATTTGCAAAACAAGAAGTGTTATCATAAATAAAATAACACTGCTGTGAAAACGAAATTACGTAAGTGAAAAATTGCATAAATTGATACCTAGTAAGTTTAGTTCACATTCCCTTACAATTCATTACATTGAATAAAATATATTGCTTATCCAACGTAAAACTCTGCTGTTATCACTTATGCAAACTTCATATTGTGAATATATATCGGATTTATAAAATAAAATAAAATCATCTGCCCTTCAATAAGGGTGAACACAAGGATCCAGAAAACAAATGCATGTATACAATAGGCGTCACATAAAGTGAATGATGTATAGGGTGCGGCAGTGAGATATGACGATTTTTATAGCCCTGTTGTGAGACATGCAGGACGAATTAAAAGAAAACATATATACTGGAAGTAATCTAGTGCAATGCAATTTATTAAGGGGTTAGGTACAGCTTACAGGAATAACATTTTTGGAAATATTCAACTTTTTTTTTTTCCCTCCATTACTGTATCTTGTACAGTAATGAAAATTGGTATGTGTAAAACACTGTCCTTCTCCTAGCCTATATGAAAAAAAAATTACGATTAAAAAAATACTTACTTTTTTTTTTTCAAAAGTAAAAATGGTAGCAGTTCACTGTGCAGTGATGAAGCGTTTCCCTCATAACTCAAACTTGTTAACTTTTTCAGGTTTTCTCTCTTTCATTTTATTGCTGAAACTCATATTTACAATATCATGCTCTTTCAATTACATTCCTTAATAAATAATATATTTTTTTATTTTGTTTTAGGAGAAAATACTGATATTTGACCATTTTTTAAATGAATTTATTTTTATCAGAGAATCTATCAAAGGTAGAGGAGTGATCTTGCATCATATTGTGTATATGGCATGTATAAATACACACAAAACATTTCATCACAGAATGTTGGATAGTTTTTTAGTTATGTGGGAAATGCTTCATCACTGCACAGTGAACTGAATTTTGAAAAAAAAAAATGTAAATAATTTTTTTAAATCCTAAAAATATATATTTTTTTTCATAGAGCAGAAGGAAAGTACTTTAAACATACTAATTTTCATTATTGTACAAAGATACAGAAATGGAGGAAAAAATATTGAATATTTCCAAAATTTTACTGCTGTAAGCTGTACTTAACCCCTCAATGTCTGATTACTTTTTAAAAACTATATTTCGTGAGTAGCCTCTACAGCAACGAATACATTCCTGCAATCTGCTATGAAAGTTCTGCATAACTCGCCCCAACAAAACAGGTTCGATGGCATTAATTTCGTTCCTTATATTTTGCTTCAGCTGGATGATGGTTCGAGGCTTGTTGCGATACACCCTACTTTTGAGATAACCCCATAGAATGTAATCAGCGCACACTGCTCATAGTTCAATGCACTGTCTGCGAAACACGTTTCCAGGACGAATAATTTCACGATTTGGGGACATTGCCTGGCCGCCAAGATCTCCTGACCTGACTGCAGTTGATTACTTCCTATGGGGTTATCTCAAAAGTAGGATGTATGGCAACAAGCCTCTCTTCCTCATCCAGCTGAAACAAAACATAAGGAACGAAATTAGTGCCATCGAACCTGTTTTGTTGGGGTGAGTTACGCAGAACTTTCACAGCAGATTGCAGGAATGTATTCGTTGCCATGGAGGTTACTTGCGAAATGTAGTTTTTTAAAAGTAATCAGACATTAATAAATTGCATTGCACTAGATTATTTCCAGTATATATGTTTTCTTTCAATTCGTCCTGAATGTCCCACAAGAGAGCTATAAAAGCCATCATATCCCACTGCCGCACCCTATATAATCGAAAAAAAAAAAATGGTATCAGAACTGCCTACTTTGCTGAACGCAACAAAATCTCTTTAATATGCCTACTATTACATTTAGTTGCGTATCTAACACTTTAGTCTAGAATATTTTTCACTTTTTACCATTTCCTTTACAGTTAACGAACCAGTTAATAAAATAATCCCTTTATAATACCACGGAGTTACGGTATTGTAATAGTTATTTACGATACGAGTATTGTAACAGGAAGTTAACGATAAGTACAGCCTAATATTGTACAAAGTTATATCCACTTTGATAAAATTTAATTTTTAAATACAAGTAATTGTATTATTTTTATTAGCTTTGAACATGTCTTTTGTGGAGACGCGATTGTATTATTAGCTTCTTCCTGTGACAGACCATTCGTTTATGTTAGTTTTATCAGATTTCAATACGATAGTTTTTTGTTTATAACAAACGAACACCAGTACTGGGAGAAATAAACAAACATTGTTAAAATGAACTAATTAAAATGTAGATTCAGATATTCAAAATGCTGCAAATTCTGTAATTGAATGTTTAGTATCATCCAAATCCCGCGTAATATATGAAGTAAAATATAAAAAATTTCAAGAATGGTGTTCCAAGAAAAGTGTACCGGTAGACAGTGTGTTGAAAATGTTGTTAATGTTTATCTATACTAATCTGTAACCGAAATTTTTCTGGTAATTTTCGCTTTTCTAAAAATGTTTGGTGTTAACATGTATAATTAACCATTCTAAAACCAAAAATTGCATTTTTTAAATTTTTGTTTGTCTGTATGTCTGCCTGTTACCTTTTCACGCGATAATGGCTGAACCGATTTCTATGGAAATTTGAATATAAATTAAGTTCGTTCTAACTTAGATTTTAGGCTATAATATGGCATTCAAAATACTTTATTCAGAAGTGGGTTACAAGGGGACCTTTAGGCTATAATATGGCATTCAAAATACTTTATTCAGAAGTGGGTTACAAGGGGACCTTAATTAAATAAATCGAAATTTATTGATTTTCATGAAAAATTTTACATAACAAAAGTTTCTTTAAAAACGATTTCCGTTAAGTTTTATTCTATGCAACTTTTTGGTAGAACTGCTATTTAATGAGATACACGAGTTTTAAAATAACAATGCTTTTTATGTCATTGCCGCCTCAGATTAATATACGAGCAATAAAGATAAAACAAATGACTCTGCATTTATTTAAAGCGGCCCTGGATAACAATCGGATTAATATTCATTTAACAACCATTTTTATATGGATGATATTCATATGTGTTTATAATATACTAAATATTATTCTAAAGAGAGTGTGTTTGTATGAGGCACTCTTAGGAAACAGTATACGAGTATCCTGATAGCGTAATACCAAGTTTAAAAGTAGAATTAATTGAACAACTCCAGAACGTATTGCATGGTAATAACAGTTACATTGATACTTATAAATATAACTATGAAAATAATTCAGGAGCAAACGACTTATAACTTATAATAAACTAATTAGGTCTATTCATTAAGAACAAAGCTATATTTGGAAATATAACAGATTTAAGCCAATGATATTTATAACAAGACGTGCAGCGAAGCGCACGGGTATGGCTAATAATAAATAAAATCAATTCTATTTTATTTAATTTAACGTTTGGTTCACATTGCGCAATCAGTTAGGTAATAGCAGAATCATTACCTAACTAGTTGCGTAATATAAGTATCATTACCTAACTAGTTGCGTAATGAATATGTTTACAACATTTTTATTAGTGATGTAAAGTCCACATTACATAAAGTGGATAACTATTACATTCCTACTTCAAGAGCGTCACGTCACATAACTCTGAATAATAGTTACCCGCAATCTCGGTAGTCGGCAACTCTTACCGAACTCTATTATTAATAAATCAAAATTTAAATATATTAAATCAGTTCTACTTTGTGTTGTAATCTACTATCTGCCAATAGTTATTTAATATGACAAAACCAGGTCAAAGATAATGTTTATAGGCCTATTTAATACATATAAATGTTTAGCTGATGAACAGTGAAGGATAACAGAGAGCCATGTCAAGCACGTGTGTTTAAACAGCTTGAAAAATAGCGATTGGTGCACAGCTTTACGTAGAACTATATGTGGGGTGATCACCTCTCGACAGGTGCATAATTTTATTCTGTTGCATATCTTTACGCAGTACTACTTGTGGGTGGTGTGAGAAATGAAACAAAATATAGGTTAAGGAGTAGAAGACGGAGACGAAGACAAGGAGAAAGAGGTGAAGACGAGAACAAGGGAAATAAAAGTAGGGAACACGGAAAAGATAAGGAAAAGGAGGAGACAAGGATAACAAGGGCAAGACAAAGAGAACAAGGGGAAGACAAGGAGAATAAGGGAAACGCAAAGAGAACGGCAAGACATGGAGAAAAATGGAGAGGGTTGCATTTCCACGTGACAGCCAACTCCCAAGTTACCCTGTCCCATACCTAATGAAAAGAATGACCTAATTCTACATCAAAAAATGACTTCTCAATGACTACTGATTTTATGCTGTTTTAGAAGCGGTTTGCGCGTTACAGTTTATATTGTGCAGCCAATTTTCTTTATTTAAGCTTTAATATCTGCAGTATGGGAAACGGAACCCAATCACGAAAGTGAAGTGGATAGGCATTAGACTCACTCTCTCTCTCTCTCTCTCTCTCTCTCTTCGGTGTTATTCTTGAACGACTTTTCAACGAAGTTTTCGACGTCATGAATTCGGAGGTACATAACTTTGTTAGTCGTTACGCACATAAAGACACCCACTATTCGTCGTATGATAAATTGTCCACAAAATTCAGTGCCTGGGAATTCCATTGGTAAATTTTCGGAAAGTTAATGGACATTGAAAACTTCTCTAAAATGCGTTTGTGTCCGATTCTGCGTACTAGAATTTAAAATTAAATACCGTTCTCTCTGTCGTATTTTGTATATACTTTGTATGTAGTACAAGAGGACCAGCATATACAACAGCAAAGAGGATTTCAAACCCTTTAAGCACATCTAATGAGAGCAAAACTGTGTTTAAATCTGCGTTTGATATCAACTCATTCTGTGTTGTCCTCACACAATACCAGTCCATAGCGCAGTAACGAAGCTTTTGCTTTGTTCCCGTAGCCAGTATTGAGACTTATGATATGATCAGTATTAGCCTACGTGAAGTGATTTCTGCTCGTTTTGAGTTGTATTTCAATAGCACAGGCATATCAATAGCAAGCACATCATCCTCAGCATCACGAGTTAAGCCTATAAAGCCCGTTTCAGCCCCATAAAGAATGAACATGTTCCATAGAGAAAGCTTTCTGAATCTACGGTCCGTTCACCTATCTGTACATTTTCAAGTGCTTGTTTTCGTGTCCGATAATTCCACAATCAATTCAGATGCTATAGAGAATTTTCTCGGTACTACTTTATTTGGTCCTTTTACTTAAATAATTTTGTTCTGATGTATTGATTTGACGTTAATCTAGAAGTCTACCACACATGCTTCACTTAAGAATAAAATTAATAATAATAATAATAATAATAATAATAATAATAATAATTTATTTATTTATTTAATCTGGCAGAGCTAAGGCCAGTAGCCTTCTCTTCCGCCCAGCCAGACTCTAATTCTAATTAAATACATTTGCTTACATAGTTATTACATTAATATCTAGATCATAAAACAACATGAAAGTAAGAATGCAGGGTTAAAATTTCGTAAGCAAATTTCGTCCTAGGATGAGGTAACTATATACCAGTGATGTCAAAGCAAGCGCATTTTTCTAACCTTGACGTCGTGCGCGGACATCAATCGCTAGGTATGGAAGAAGGAAAGATTATGTATATGAATAAGCATTGTGTTGAATTAAGGAAACAGTGGTGCACAAACTTCAAACAGAACGTGAAGTTTTATGTTATTTTTATATAGCTTCTTTCTGTTTGATATTATCTGTCTGTAAAACAACAGTACTAACACCAATTTCTTAATATTGCTGTTGTGTTTTAAACGTTAATAACATTATAAAAACTGTATAGTTATACTACTATGGAATTTATGTGAATATTCATAAAAAGTGGTATCCCAAAGAAAGAGACTGAGTATGACATAATTTGGAATTTATATTGATGGTATCTTTAGCCTTATAAAAGTAATCAATAAACTAATCAAAATAATATTATAGTACAAAGAAAAGTTACTAGGTATATGTTTTAACTGTAACTAATACTACATTACAAAACTCTTATCGTATTAGGCTTTTATGGTGATATTGGTGCGCAATTTCCTATCATCAGAATATTAAATTATTTTCTCTAAATCTGCTAAGTTATAGAGGTGACGCTATTACAACACATGGGCACACATTTTTTATTTATAGTATAACAGTACTTGCTTTGTTAATTCATTTCCTTACAAGCATTTTTCATGCGAATACTTTCAAAATTTTCAGTACATTATCTTCAGTAATAGACTACGTATTTAAGATATATTAGATTTACGAAAAGATTGTTTCAGTACCTGCAAGGCTACTAAATAAACATATCTGAAAATTTCACCTTTCTGTAAAAAAGTTGGAAAAATATTCCTTTTGAATAAAAGAGCAAACTTATGAAAAATGAGCATTACAATTAAAACTTACACTCTTATAATGCACTTATACTTCTCAGACAAATCTAAAAATGAACATGGATACAGTTTTAGTAAATTCTCTTCCCTTTATCCATTGAATCAGTGCTGGTCATCCCTGTATATATCTCGACCAAGCGGCATATACTACCTCTCTCGTCTGTCTCTTTCCTTTCCTCTGTAAAGCACTCAGGCTCTCCTGATCTCTAAAGCGCGCGCTTGCGCCTATGGGCATCTTTTGATATGACTGCTATATACCAACAACTTTCCTATGAAGCCTCTACGTCTTGTAAACGGAGCTATGAACGATGGAGTTATCCGATGCTGTTAAGTCATTCAATCATAAGATATCAGAAAAAGCTAGAGATTCAATCGAACAAATTCCCGATACCGAATTTGAGAATTTTCGTGTCAATTTAAAACGTAAGCTTCTGTCTTATGATTTTAAGTTAAGCTTGTTTCTCAATTCATTACTTTCGATATTTGTAATAGCGTTAAAACAAAGGTTCTCGATTAATCCTCTCATTCGGAGGCAGTGTTTTCTAAATTAAGTATATCACGTTGGAATTCAGATTCCGTTGTTGCAATAATAATTTGGTCGTCTACGAATAATAATGTATTGATATTATACATCTCGATTACACAACTTTTAACACTATATCACTTCGAAAGACGTATTATGTGTCTTTCGTGTGTTAAATTTTATATTATTTTGTTAACATGTTCCAGTCTGCTATTGACCATCTTCAGAAATGGTTGTTGCTGGTCTTGGCGCCTTTTGTTTTGTTTCCTGTGAGGGTGTATTTGTGTAGTGTAATGTGAAGTCAAAGGGTGTGTGTGTTCTGAAGTTGAGTTGTGTGTTGAGACACACAAAAACACATCCAAATGAAATTCTCAACACAACTCAATTTCAGAACACACACTCTCTTTGACTCCACATTACACTATACAAACACACCTTCACAGGAAACAAAACAAAAGGCGCCAAGACCAGCAACAACCAGTTCTGAAGATGGCCAATAGGAGGCTAAAAACATGTTAACAAGGTAATATAAAATTTAACATAAGAAAGACAAATATTACGTCTTCCGAAATAATGTATTGAAGTAACAATTTTCGTTGTAGTCTAATTCTAGCGTGATAGTGTTGTCTCCATAGGTGGATAATGTGGTTCATACAGATGATGAAAAAAAGTGGAGAGAGACTGCAGTCTTGTGTCACTCGTTGATAATAGCGACCCAGTCTGAGTGTCTATTATACATTTTTATGGAAATTTGGTTAGTTTTATAAATGTTATATAGATCATTAATTAGTTGAGTGAGCACATCGTTAATCAGATTCTCAAGGAATTGTCTTTCTTTTAACTTTATCAAAGTTTTAATGTTGAAATCAAGATGCATTTAGTACTAATCAGAAAGCCAATACAATAATTTTAGTACAATATACAAATCCGATCTCTATTTACCCTGTGTTATATAGTTCCAGCTGCTATTAATATGTAGTTCGCTTCATGTCTTACGATCTTCAATGCACTGCTTATTTTTGTTGTGTTAAAGCTTCGAAGGCCCGAAAAAAAAGTTTAGAATAGAATTAACACAATTTCTTCCATACTCACATCTTATTCTCAACTGATGAAGTGTTTATACTTGTACACTTTCTGCCTGGGATCTTGCAAGCATGAGTGACGTCACGCAATGGGTAGAAGCAGTACAGGTAATATATGCTCGCGCATGCGCACTCTGTTTTACAGACGAAGCTAACGGCCGCTATGCTTTCAGATTCCAGGCGACTATGGTCTGTTCAAAACTACTTCCGACCTGACAAATGGCGCCTTTAGCATGTTACCATGGCAACCATTCGAATCAACCAATCGCGAGAGACGCGTAAGCATGGTAAAGGGACGGTGTTGCCGTGTCTATGTTTACAAGCTGCACGTGAATACCACGGCCTAGTGGTGAATACATTGCCCGGAATGACTTCGAGTTGGCTGGTTAGCGCGTGCTTTGTGTGAATTAAAAATATTATTTAGTTGTATTATTGTTTTAGTGTATCGATAATTACTATGCTTAAATTATATTATGTATTATCTTCGTTGTCATTGTTGAAGTGTGTGACTAGTGTGTGTTTTCTAGTTTCTGCGAGATTTTCTAAACAGGTGACTTGTGAAATGTTCGAAGGAAGGAAAGACAGGCGGAGAACAAAGAATATTGGACAAGGTGCCCCGTTAAAGAGTCAAGCGCGAGAGATGGTATGTAATGTAAGAGAGTATTTTGAGAAGGAAAAAGATAATGGCCGGCCTCTTTTACCTTTAGCGCAAGTCGTAATGAGAACTGCTGCTCGTTTTAAAATTAATAAGAGCATTGTTATCGATATTGGAAAATAAAAAGGCCATGTAGTATTTAATCATTAATATTTTTACAGTTTACAATTTTTTTCAACGCCTTTCTAACAATATTACATTGAAGAATACCGGGACTCATAAAAGTAAAGGTTTCGTATTAAATTTAAACCTGTTTATACAGTCTGCAGTCCTTTCGACGCTTTTCTAACGGTATTACATTGAAGAATACCGTTCATTACTGCACTCTATCGGCAGCGCGCTCGCTTACACGAAAGATGGGCAACAATGCTAACACCGCTCCCCCTTCCCTGTAAGCTGTCAAGTCAGAAGTAGTTTTGGTCAAGGTATAGTGTAACTTTAATTTTCTTGCTATGTATTGTATATTTGTGTATAATTGTTTATTTACACCACATCTCAAAGCTACAATACTGATATAAAATCTATGGAATAGAATACATGAATGAAATACAAATACTGAAATATTTTAGAATATGTTTCAAATTTTTAAATTGAACTTCACTAAATTTTCCAAAATAATTTAAATGTTACGTTTAATTGAACTGGTGTGCCTGGATGCCATTGTATCTTTATTAACGTAAGTAATTATCAGACTTAATTTTAAACACTGTTAAATAAAAACATTGTGACTTTAAAGGGCTACATTTCTGGATGACTAAGTGAAAGCACATTATACAAACTCTGAAATACCCAATATTTATTGCTAGAAGCATCGTGTTTGCTTAATTCGAGACTGCGCTCGGGCGTGGGTTCAATTCTCGCTTAGGTTTATTACCTGGGCTGGGTTCCTTTTCAGAGATTCTCAACTGTAACTCTTAGGTCACCCCACTACCCATTGTAAATTCTCAGACAACTGTCAATAAATACCATCTTGCTATCGCCAAACCTATCGACGCTAAATAATATTAAAGTTGATACGTAATTAAATAACCGCTATAGAAAGAGCTTAGTGAACAATGTTCGTCCATACACAGGGTGATTCATGAGGATTTACCGTTCTTTACGGAGCTTATTTCTGAAGACATTTTGAGCAAAAAATGTGATATAAACATAGTTCCTATTCTCAATATTTTCAGTGTGACACTAATTTAAAGTTGCTTGTAAAATAGTTTCTTCTTTAGTTTATTAATAAAGGAATATACAATAAGCCTAAAAAATTATAAATATAAAATATACCAACCGATTTTTTTTGATTGCAGTAATCTTTCTAATCTTTGACGTAGAAATTGCCTTATTATTACCAATAACAATTATTATATACACAAGGTAAAAGAATAATACAAATAGAAAATGAACCATTCAGAAGTATAATTTCTTTAATTGGCAAGTATTATGAACAATTAATATTTGAGGAGAAAAATTCGCTCCGGCGCCGGGGTTCGAACCCGGGTCCTTGGTTCTACGTACCAAGCGCTCTGACCACTGAGCTACGCCGAATTAAATCCACAGTACCGGATCGAATCTTCCTCCTTCAGTGTTTCCCTTTGTGGGCCGACTCCAAGTTAGGCATATATGTTGACGTATATGTCTAGTGTCAACTGCTATTATACTAGGAGCGCACTCAGTTGAGTGACTTATTTGGCCGGGATTCCGCAGTTATGATGTACTGCTAGCTATGAGAATATTATGGATTTATTAATTTGTCCTACAGAATAATCTCTGTAATGTTGACAATTAATATTTGAGGAGAAAAATTCGCTCCGGCGCCGGGGATCGAACCCGGGTCCTTGGTTCTACGTACCAAGCGCTCTGACCACTGAGCTACGCCGAATTATTATGAATTTAAAAATGTGCTGTGAACTCCTTAGTTGCTTCGTACAGGCATATTTTTCTCTTTTTAACTAGAAAATTACATTATTCTTATGCACTTATCACAACTATTACAAATCACACCACTTCCACCGACTTAAATATTTGCAGTTCAATTTTGCATCCTAATTTACAGTCTTGGAGAGTTTACAACACATTTAAAAAAAAAATGTCGCCGTGCGCTTGAGTACACTTGGCCGCACGCTTGTGAACGGCACTCGTCGCTCTACGTAACTGCATACGGCTATCTTTGATTTCCGTAGCGCTCGCGCTGGCTGCTGACTGCACGCTGACCAAGATCACGCGTTCACAGCAATGCGTTCCAATAACGAAACGTAACTCTGTAAATATTGAGAATAGGACCCATGTTTATATGGCATTTTTTTGCTCAGAATGTCTTAGGACAGGGAGCGTCAAGTGAGTACACTCTCGTGCGTACGTACAAACCCTCAAGCCCTGACGTACGGCTGCGGGCAAGGGTAGCTGCTTCCACAGTGGCGGAGCTAAGAACTTGCATTGAACCAAATTGTGATAAGAATATAAATTAATTTCAGCTTTTAATTGAAGTACACTTTCACTGTTAATTGCACTACACTGAAAACAGTACTCTATACAATTTGGTACAACTATATACGAAATAAATTTTTGCATGTTTGCACAACATTGAAACAAGACAAAATATATACTTTTATATACTACGAAATAAAACTGCTCACTGTTTGTCTTCTTCTCATTGCTATACAATTCAATTAACAAAATAAAACAACAGTACAAACGTTGTTATTCAAATCTCTAATAATAGTACTTTTTCTTATACATCAGAGATCTGCGGCGATTTTTGCAATTTTCTGTTAGTAAGCAGCTTTTCAATTCGCGGAGCTATTGTTTTAGTACCACCCAATCGCAAACTGCTTTCAAGTGTTCATCACTTAGTTGGCTTTTGTGACGTGACTTCGTGTTTCGCATACGTAGGTTATCCCGAACATGCACAACGTTCTTGCAGCGAGATTGTACAGTTTAGGAAACCTTTCTGTGGAAAACAAATATAGAAATGGTTAATACTTTTTCTATTTTGATACCTATCCTTTATCTCGATATCGCTTTGTAAATCAAGTATTTCTAATTGTAGTTCAATAGGAATATCCAGGACACTCACTGAAAAAGATGTTGCAAATATCTTAAATTCTTGTTCAAGTTCTCTAATATCGTGATATCTACGTTCGAAGTCTTCGCATTATCCTTATATATTCTTCCACGTCCAAGGCTTCTAACAGGTTTCCCATGTACATCCATAAATAAGGCAATTTCATTCCTAAGTGGGAGAAAACGTTCCAGAACGTTTCCTTGACTTAACCACCTTACCTCGGTATGGTAGAGTTAATCCCCATCCTCACTGTTAATATCATCAAGTAGTGTCCTCAACTCCATGGTGCTATGCATAGACATTTCGCTAGCCCGCGCTACGACCGTGCTAAACTAGCGTCGGCTATCGAGTGATTACTTGTTCAGGATTCATATCATATTATATCGCTAACACTGGTTTATGAATACGAAAAACGTTAGTTTGCTGATCATCCACCGGAAGCCCGCGCTAAGAATGTCTATGAGTGATTTAGTCCTTTAGATCATATGAAATTAATTTTTCGCACAACAACATCCATTACATCGCTAAGGTTCATATTTTTAGCACATAATTATTCCTGGTGCAAAATGCAGTGCACAGGTGCCTTTAAGCGACCTCGATAGGTTCCACCACTGACAGACTGCAGTGTACAACTGTACTGCCCGCAGTGGAAGCCGTAAGCAGGCCTGTACGCCCTCTCGAGATCTTGACTCGACCTGGCGGACCCTGTCTTAGGAAATAAGCTCCGTAAAGGACGGTAAATCTTCGTGAATCGCCCTGTATTTTGAAGCTAAGCTCATACTGACAATCACTGAACGAGAAAAAGAAACAAAATGAAACGCAATTAATAAAACTCTGCGTTCGAAAGAAGCGAAATTAAACTGAAGGTATAATGCTTAGTCATTTACTACAAATGTTTGACAAACAAAAGGCGGGATATAGAACAAAAAAATATGAAAAAGAAATGCAATGTTCAAGTGGCGTTCATTTCAGTGAATCGCTTTGTCGTCTACCACTTTAAAGCGTCAGAAAACCTCAACGTGCGCTTTGAAATGAAAGGAGTAGCTAACAACTACCAAGTTGCCATTACTGCGAGCTGAAGTTGACAGGGTTTGTGTTACCAGACACAGAGACGGAGACGGTGATGTGATGACAAGACTAAATCGTTACAGCAGAACTCGGCGCATGTTTCAGGTTGAGAGTAAAGTTGAGCAAGTGCGCTATAGACAAAACGAGACGCAGTGTAAAGCATTTTCTAGTCTGCTGGAGAGATGTGGGGTGTGAGGGAGACACGAAGGAAGGTAAATGCTGCATCCATATATAGTTTGATAAACGTGAAAAGTGCCACAACAACATGGTTTACTTAGGAATATAGTTATAATAACCACTGATTGAAGTTCTGGCTGATATGTAATCTATTATCAGGCAGTATATCTCACTTGATGGTATGTGTCAGAGGAAGAAGAATTGTTTGTATGCATCTCAAATCTGATTAGCGTAATATGTAGCTAATCAACGATGTAAGCAATGGAGGGGAAAAGGAACTGGGCACCCTACCCCATTTATCTCCTGGCTTAGGTGTCATGTTGATATCACTTCTAAGATTCAGACATGTCTTCGGGCAGTTGACTAAACAACAACAACAACATAGTAATAATACTCACTTTCATGTGTTAAAATGGAAACTAGGTTGTAAATTATCTACTTGACTAGTTTCGACTTCGTGTCAGCCATTTTCAGAACTCTAAAGTGGTTATTAAGCCTGTAATGTTTGTCCAAAGATTTCGCTAGTAATGAATGTACCAGAGGACTCACCTGGGGGAATGCTGAAATTGTCTCTGCTGAGCGTGAAGTTAGATTGTTTGAAATTGGCAGCCGGCTTATTCTTATTCAGGGTGTTTCAAAAGTTATTGAAAGTACAATGTTGGCAAACAAACAAATGCTAGAGAGGTGATAAAACAAAAAATGCTAGGGAGGTGATAAAAACAAATGCTAGGGAGATAATAAAAATTGAAGGATAAGCAATTATGATTGATTGAAACACGTCGTTCCGTACAGTTTTAGTAATCAAAAGTAGTATGATGTAGTAAAAGTGTAATAGTCGTAATGGTACACATTCCGCGAATAAAAAGGTTGTAAAAAATTGGCCAGTCATTTATGACCAGATAGTGTATGCGGGATGACTTAAGGAAAAGTGAAGTTGTTTCGTATCAGAGCATATAGCACGTGCCGCGTCGTCAGTCTTTTGTGTACCAGGGCGGGGGGGGGACAGCAGCGTACAGAATGAAGGAACCCCGGTCCGTTCATAGTAATATTGCAACACAATGTGTGTAGTTATGCTATCTTGCTCAAGTATTTAGTACGCGTTGAATAGTGTTGTGCTGATCCATTCATAATGTCGAAGGCAAAACGTTCAATTCGCTCAGACATACGAAGTGCAATTAAGAAGTGTGAGAGTGACATTTTACAGTATGTATTAACGATGACAGTATCGTGTGTAATATATGTAAAATTGAAATAAAAACCAGAACAACTCAGGCTATAGAGAAACATTGCAACAGTACATCGCACACGAAATGCGTTGAAATTAAATCTGAGGAACCATCTACTACATCATCTTCATCATCACCATCATCATCATCATCACCATCACCATCACCATCACCATCACCATCATTTAGTTGTGCGGGTCTAAACGAAACTTTTTGCAAAGACACGTGCAACATGATGCTCAGTGCAAATATTCCTCTAAAGAAATTGAGTGATCCCCATTTTAGATGTTTTCTTCGGAAATTCTCTCTGTACAAAAACTGTTTAAGCGATAGGCGAAGACGATTCAGCTTCGACAACTTACGAGAATATATCGTCGTTTACTGCAACGTTAGCATTTCCATCAATGATGACGAGGTATGTGCTACAGTAGTTGCTTTTTCTTTTCCTTCTGACTGTACGGAGATACAGTAGCATGTTAACGTCGTCTGTTTACGTTTAAAACCTATTGAGCCAGTGTCTGAATTAAAAAAAAAATGTAACATACAATAAATGTGCACCTACATTCAACGATAAGTCATCCCGCATCCACTGTCTATTTATGACCTACGACAAAATCATATCTACTAGTTATTATGTCTGTCTCTTAGTCTATTACCCTACTATCGGGGTGCATTAATAGTTGTATTTTATAAACTCAAAAAATTCTACACATTACAGGACTAATAGAGTCCAGGATTCCATCTGGAGCTGCCAGCTGCAAAATATTCAACAAACCATGTTCTTCATGTGCTGAACCACGAAACTACTCCAAAGTAACGTATAAGAACTTCGAAACAGCCTGTATTTAGATTTCCTAGCGGAAAAACTTTTCTGAATGGGTTGGAGATAGATTTAAAATCTATATATTGGGATCGGATTATCATATAAAGTATCAGGACTACGTATTGCATTTTTACATATTACGAACGGAAAACCTGTAATCCCAATATATCAACAATCCTCCATAAAATTTCCGATATAAATTCAAATGTAAACTCATATTTTAATGGATAAAATTTATGCTTCACGAACACAGACTAAATTCATTACGAAATTTCAAGCTATGATGACCATTCGCACAGAAACTAGAATTCTTTTATTCTGCATGCACGAGATCGAGCTCATGAAGATGATAGAAATGTAATTGTATTTGTTTAACGAACTCGTAGATGATTTCGAAACCGCCTTACTAAACGTAACGCCGCAATATGAGAACGTTATAATCATGGGTGACTTCAATTCAAACTTACTTGACTTACATTCTAGTACGACTAAAAGACTTAAATCATTCTTTCAGTGCCTTGATATGGTAATCCTACCCCTAGCTCCCACACATCATACGGAAGGTACAGACACATTACTGGACTTGATAATTACTAACAATGCCGACAAAATACTGACGCATGGACAGTTGCCTGCACCAGGACTATCAGGGCATGATATCATTTATCTATCGTTTAATCTGCAGTGTCCTAAATCGACTCCTAGAGTAATTACTTACAGGGGTATCAAAAGAATAGATGATATTGCACTGAAAGAAGACGCTGCGCAACTTCCATGGCACATGATCTGGACATTACGAACTGTAGACGAGAAAGTAGACTTATTCAATACGTTAATACTTCAACTTTATGACAAACACGCACCATTAAAGACCAAACGTACCAGAAAGACCCCAGCCCCTTGGATGACGACTGAAATACGTAGCCTGATGTCCGAACGCGACTTAGCTTATAGGAAATACACCCGCAATAAAAACGACGAATATTTTAACTTATATAAACACCTAAGAAACAGAACGACTCAACTAATAAGAAACGCTAAACTCAAATACTCCTACAAACTTATAGAGCCCAACACAACCCCTTCCGAGTTATGGAAAAATCTGAAGGTCATTGGACTTGGAAGGGCTAGTGAACAAGCAGACATACCCATCCCACTTGACCGATTGAACGAACACTTTGTAAAGGACCCGACCTTAAACAACACAACGAAACAAGACACAGTTTTGCCTGACTCAGCTCCCCCAACTCGAGACAAATTCTATTTTACTGACGTCACTCCTATTGACGTAATGAAAGCCATCCGACGCATCAAGACGAAAGCTCAAGGGCCAGACAACATTAGCATATTACTCATACAGAAAATACAAGACATAGTAATACCTACAATTGCACACATATTCAATAGTTCCTTAATCACTTCAACTTTCCCTAAAATATGGAAGCAAGCTTTCGTTCTTCCTCTTCCAAAAGTCAAAGTTCCCACCGACCCGAACGACTATAGACCAATCAGTATCCTGCCAGCCATATCAAAAGCACTGGAAAGAATCGTACACAGACAAATTACTAACTACATGAACGAACACAAACTATTCGACAAGTATCAGTCAGGTTTCAGAGCTGGACACAACACAAGCACTGCTCTACTTAAAGTGACAGAAGACATTCGTGAAGCAATCGACTCTAATAAAGTAACAATACTAACACTTCTTGACCTTAGCAAAGCTTTCAACTCTGTAAATTTCGACCTGCTCACCCATAAATTGAGAAATCTGCATTTGTCAGAGACTGCTGTGAGTTGGTTCGAATCCTACTTACGGGAAAGACAACAATGTGTTGTATCCGGGAATCGAAGCTCTTCCTGGTTTAACATAACATCAGGTATACCAAAGGGTTCGGTACTCGGACCATTGTTGTTCACGATATATGTCAGTGATATTACATCTCATGTAAGGCATTGTAACTATCACTTGTATGCTGACGACCTTCAATGCTACATCTCTTCCCGCTTAGATCGAATAAATGACGCTATAGATAAATTGAACAAAGACATTGACTCGATTGTGACATGGACAAAGAAATTCCATCTTAATATCAATCCTGGAAAGACACAAGCAATCATATTAGGACACAAACGGCAAACCGACGCTGTAAAGCACCTCGACATTTCCCCCGTTAAAGTAAGTACAGTGCATATCCCTTTCAGTTCTTCGGTAAAAAATCTTGGCATTCACATGGATAATAATCTCAACTGGGACATGCAAATCACAGAAACCTGCAGAAAAGTATATTCTATTATTCATGTGCTAAAAAGGATAAATGTTCATCTTCCCTCTTGCTTAAAAAAGTCCCTTGTGCAGACCCTTGTATTTCCCCATTTTGACTATGCTGACATTTTACTGACTGACCTTTCCAGCGACAACAAAATGAAACTTCAACGTGCTCATAATTTGTGTGTACGTTTTGTAAGCAATGTTCGTAAATATGATCATATTACCCCATCCCTGGAAGCAATAGGTTGGCTTAAACTAGATAAGAAAAGAAATTTACATTCACTTCTCTTTCTCTTCGAAATCTTGAACTCTTCTATTCCTTCGTACCTGTCGTCTCGCTTCACTTACCTTTCTTCCCACCACAATCTGAACACACGCTCTCGCCATGAAACAATACTAACAATACCATCCCATCGCACCTCCTCATACTCATCCTCTTTCACAATAGCCCTGCCAAGACTCTGGAATTCGTTACCTGCTAGCATCAGGGACTGTCGAAATAAAATTCAATTCAAACGCAAACTTACTAGGCACTTGGTCAGTAATTGAGACTCGTTCAGACATGGTTTCTTGTAAATAGTTCTTTTAATCTACCACAAAATATCTCAATATCCGGTAATTTCATCACTATAGAATTTTGTTATTGTAGGTTTAATTTGTAATTTAGTAAATACAAAAATATTCTTTGTTCTTAACTTCTATGATAAAATGTCTAGCTTTCATTAATCAGGTATTCTTGTCGTACTTTAATTTTTATTGTAATTGTCATTGTAAATTTAATATTAATTGTAATCTTATTGTTCATGTTATAGTTGTAATCCCCTGGTAGAAGGGCAGAGAAGGCCTGATGGCCTTATCTCTACCAGGTTAAATAAATAAATCTAAAAAAAAAAAAAAACTCTGAGTTCGCCAGACAGTAAAAAGCTGTAATGTCAACACTAATTATTTTGCACTAAAAATCTGAACAAACCGGACTTAAAATGCTCGCTGCCAGGAGGCTTCACACTTCAGTTATTACGAGTCGATATTGCATTACTGAGTTTCGACTTGTTTCATACTAGCGCAAACAAACTCGATCACGCACTGAAAGGTTTCAAATAACGAGGTATACCTGTAGAGCTGAAACTGTGCCGCGTATCATCTACAGAGTACTGCGTGTAAATCAGAACTTTTCAAATTCAGTCTTATTTCATCGTGGACATCAAACTGGAGGAATAAAATGTAACAGAGTTCATAAGAGTCCTTGTACAGGGACATCATTTTATTTTTACTTCAAATTTTATTGTACCTGAGTTTTTGAAGTACTTCACTCCCACCACTTCTACTAATGAAGTTCAACCGTCCTCCACACAGATCCAAGACCGCATACACAGTAATAGTAGCCTTACGGTCATAGTAAACAGTACGTTCCAAAAATATATTCGCGTTTTCCAGTGACGAAAGAGCTTTCAATATTGCATCATTTTCCATTTGCCTACGTCGCATCCCGGTTTTTCCCACTGCTTCTATTCGCCTCTCTGTAAATGCTAGTGGAACATTAATTTCTGTTAGGAATTAGACGTCTACGTAACATTATACCCATACAATTGTTTAAAACAACTTAAATAAAAGGACCTCGTTAAGTAATTAACTCTCAAGTGATTTCCTCCCTTTCTACGACCCTACGACATAACCACTTAGACGGACAGTAGATAGTATGTCTGAGTAATTTGATCTTTTCAGATCGGGCAGAAGTGAAGATTGAATTTACAGTACGTAAGGTACTCTTTTATAGGTAGGTACAGAATTATTTCAACATGAGTTACTAGTACGAAGAACGAAACTGGTAATTTGGATTAGGTACAATAGTCTATATATAATATGCACATTAGAACTGAAGCCTGTATCGAAATGAACGGCCACCATTTTGAAAAATGTGTTTAAATATCTATATTATGTTTATTTTTCAATTTAACTTCATTCTCTATATTGTACGCTAATGTGCTGTAGACAGTATAATATACACTGCATAATGAATACGTCCACATGGACAGCTCAGTTCGTGAGTAAAAACACTCATTGTTAATACTGTACTGTATTTTTATTAAACATAAACCTGATGAAAATGATCAAACTCAAAAGCGCAATATTTCCTAGTTTACGTAAATGTATGAACTACTTTTCTTCCCTCCTATACCTAGTAAAGTGATTTGTTTGTATATTACGCCAGTATCATCGAACTCAGCCATGGAAGGAGGTAGCAAACGGCGTTGTTCCAGAGGTATAGGCAAGTTAATATTAAAAAAGTTAGTAAAAATAAAATGATGTCCCGGTACATGTTTATTCTCTCGGTTAGGCCTTACGCCTATTACATTCACATTTTTAAGGAATTCGCTCTCATTTATAAGCATTGTAATAATATGTTTGAGAGTGAAAGAAATGTAATGCTACCAACCATTCTATAATAGGCATCATTGTGTCCAAGTCTTCTTATTTTATTTTATTTTATAAAGGCTCGATTTTCTTGGGCATTGCTACTGTGATACACCGTGCACTCTGATTATGAAATCACTCACTACTGGTCTGTCACCTCTCACCGCAATTCAGCTGTCGGTGTGATTCTTGATGCACATGACGTCATTCAAATTCGTTATCAGAGATCGGAAACAACCCTGTATATATACATTTTCTCTTGAGGAAATTGTACAAGAGAGCAAAATAATGACATTCTTTTTATACCTCAGTTAATAAATGTTATGCATTTCTTATTTATAAAATAATATAAAAACTTTTGCAGACATACGCTGCACAGATTTCAACATTAGGACTTACGAGGTTTTAGAAGATAGTCGAAGACATGTTCATTCAGAGTTTTCTGCCCAAGGGCAGGTCTTTCACTTGAAACCCAGCATTCTCCAAACTTGAATATTTTAGGTGACAATAGATTACTAGTAATACTTCTGCTG
Organism: Periplaneta americana; assembly: GCF_040183065.1. Classification (NCBI taxonomy): domain Eukaryota; kingdom Metazoa; phylum Arthropoda; class Insecta; order Blattodea; family Blattidae; genus Periplaneta; species Periplaneta americana. Next base: position 74,946,822 of record NC_091123.1, on the reverse strand, counting down.
CTGATACTGCTAATACTAAGTCTTGAAGGTACTAATCATAAAAGGACTTCAATATAATTCTGAAATCATCATCACATTCAAGTCCATCATTTCGACCCATGCAACGTATCCAAAACAACTTTCATAATAAAACTGTACTCCCATTAAAGTCGTTATTGTGAAAGAAAGCCTCGAGTTATATCAACACGTCCTGGACTGTTAAGACAATGAGCATCCTTCTCAACAGAGCTGTAGCGATGCTCTCTCCATTCTTTGTTTACACAGACGCGATCCCTCTTCCTGCCAATTAGTTTTGTGTTGTTGAATAGTCTGGCCAGTGACAGAGTTGTAAAAGTGCCAAGAAAAGCACCACGCTCCTCGCCAGAGCACCTCGAGGCCTCGGAGGTGTGTATCTTGAAAACTGCCGTACATGGGTCACAGTTTTATAGTGGCTGCATCATTACAGTTCACCGTCATTCTTTACAGTTCAGGCCAGGGGTTCACAAATTTGTCTGTGTGTGACTGAAGTATAAATTTTCATGTGAGGGTAAATGAACTCATACTGTCATTTCCTAAAAAATACATAAGATACCCTTTAATAAAGAAAATGTCATTAAATGACAAAACACTTCACAACAAAGGATGAACAGAAAGTAATGTCATTAATTTCCGGGGGTTATTCTTCGTGCTATTTTAAACAAAATGTTTAATACAATTTTGCTTGTTTTTTCTTCCTTTCCGAGATAAAAATTGTTTTATATGAAACTTTATAGCATGTTTTGGAAAACTCATTGATTAAATTTCCAATATGCTCAGTAAATTTAAGAGAGCAGTGAATCATGATAAATTATTAATGAATTTTAATTTTGTCCTTTAAATGTGCAGAAATTTGAAGGACAAAACTAAAATACTTTCAATTATATAGTTATATAATTATTGCAATACAAGTTCATTATAACAGAATCAAGGAAAGGTTAGAAAAAACGAGACGAGGTCAATTCTTTTCTTTTTCTGAGATTGTATTACGTATTACATACTATTTTGTGGACGAACATATTTTTAGAATTGCAAATACTGTATAATTCTTATGAATTTTACACTAAAATTGAAGGTTTTAGAACCATAGTGGGCCAAGCGCCATTTGCTAAAACCGTAGAAAACAAGAGTTAAAATGAAGTTATTACCATAATTCAATGGAAACATATAGCAAGTAATATAAAGTATACACATTAAAACTAAATTATATGTCAATCTTCATTAAACTATGGTATTCACTTAACTTTAATCCTTGCTTTCTCCGTTTTTGATAAATGGCGCTTGGACCACTATGACTCTGAACCCTTCAATTAGAGAGTCGTTTTATTTTTCAAGGGTTTTGCGCGTTTTTTCATTGCGGGCAAATAGGTAACAAAGTAACCTTAAGAACGCAATTTGTTGATACTCCGTCATTGAAGTCAAAGTCACTATTATACATTGAAGGGAATATTATTTTGGTAAAAATATGAGTGAAAGTTGATGTTATAATGCATCCGATACATCACAGTAGCTAAGATGATTGAAAGCGATGATTCTGACTTGTTCGTAGGTGAGATGGGTAAAGAAAAGTTGGAACAGTAAGCTACGAAAAATGACTTTCGTCGTCATAATACATTGAACAGCTGATTTAAAGACGAATCAAGGGCTTTGAAACATGTTCCTGAAGCAGATGAGAAGTTGAAACTGTTGGAACACTTGGCACTGATTTTATAAACATATTCCTATGAAACTCTTATTTTGGAACAGCTTCGTCATGAAACAGATACAGTCGAAACGGTTTCTTAAAAAGAACAGTTTATCCTATCTCTAGTCCATGGACAAATATGGAAGAGTTATGGAAAATTCTCTATGATTCATTGATACTTTTATGTCATGTGACAGCACTATGAGTTTTAACAACAACGTGTTTGTGTAGCAAACAGTCCGCGTCTTGTAAATCCAAGTTACAATAATAATAATAATAATAATAATAATAATAATAATAATAATAATAATAATTCTTTATTTATACTGGCAGAGTTAAGGCCATAGGGCCTTCTCTTACACTCTACCAGGACACGAAGTATACAAGCAGTGAAAATTTAACAAAAAGTTAAAGAACAGATACTAACATATTAAAAATAATAATAATAATAATAATAATAATAATAATAATAATAATAATAATAATAATAATAATTCTTTATTTATACTGGCAGAGTTAAGGCCATAGGGCCTTCTCTTACACTCTACCAGGACACGAAGCATACAAGCAGTGAAAATTTAACAAAAAAGTTAAAGAATAGATACTAACATATTAAAAATAATAATAATAATAATAATAATAATAATAATAATAGCATAATAAAATCGACACTAAACAACAAATAATAATATCATAATAGAAAAAAAGAAAGTGAAATACATTGGAATATAGTAAAAGCAACTCATTTAGGTCAAAGAATTAATATGGAAAACGTAAGAAAGAATATAACAAAATGGAATGTAATAAAATAATAATAAAAAAGAAAAGAAATACGAAAATTAAATAAAATTCACAATAAAAAGGGTGTGATAATAAATTCACCTAGTGATCAAGAGAAAGGGAAAGGAAGGAAAAGAAATATATATTACTTTTACAAAACTATCGCAGAGGAAAGGGCTTATAACTGAAAGGAATCTGAATTGAAAAAGTGCAATTTTAATTTATTTTTGAAACTAGACAATGACCGACAGTCTCAGGCATGTTGTGGTAGAGAGTTCCAGAGATGAGCTGCAGAGACGATGAAAGATGAAGAGTAGAAGGATGTTCTGTGTTTAGGAATGTAGAGTGTGATATGGTGTTGTGAGCAAGTATAGCGGTAAGTAAAAAACACGATCGTGCAAAAAATATATATATTTAATAATTAGCAAGAAACAATTTATGTTCTCAGTAAGAAACACTGTCCGAATCGTACTCTAACAGAACTTACACTTTAAGATATACGTCTCAGGATGAAGCTGAGCCCAAGAAAAAGTAATCGTTGCCTAGGACACGAATTGAACTTATCGTAACGTTTTGTGGTAAAAGGTCTTAACTTCATGAATCATTTAATATATTTAAAAATCAATACCCGAATTAAAAGAACTAACGGCAATCCTGTTACAGCTTCATCCAACCACAGTGCCATGCCTCTTCGTGTCCCTAAGCTAATTACCAATTCCAGAGGTAGATTAAAGCAACTTCGTGATAGTGGGTACAGAATCCCTATTACCGTGATTGGACCGTTTCGTTCCATCATCATGACAAACACTGCCCTGGGAAAAACAAAGCACGGATATTCAATACGATTTAAACATTTACAAAGACCGACGTTTACAAAAACGCTTCAGTGGTCGCTGTGGGCTGTGGTACAATTAAATAGTGAAGTAATCCTGATTCAGAAAACAAGTTCTAAACCTAATCTTACCGTGAAACCGCAATCTACGAATTTCCATATAAAATCAACATGAATGTTTATTCTGCTGAGTGCTCCAATTCAGCATCGCTACACTTACACAGAATTTTGGTTTTGGAAACGAAAGATAGTGTGTCAGTGGTAAAAATAAAAGACTAGGCAATTTAATGACACCAACCTTCTCATAAGTTTTATATAACAATTAAAGTAACTATTAAGTTAAGAACAATTATCAGTTAATTAGTGTGCTGCGAAATGTCCACAGCTAAAATATTCTAATCATTAATGTCTTACTTACTTACTTACTTACAAATGGCTTTTAAGGAACCCGAAAGTTCATTGCCGCCTTCACATAAGCCCGCCATTGGTCCCTATCCTGTGCAAGACCAATCCAGTCTCTATCATCATATCCCAGCTCCCTCAAATCCATTGTAATATTATCCTCCCATCTACGTCTCGGCCTCCCTAAAGGTCTTTTTCCCTCCGGTCTCCCAACTAACACTCTATATGCATTTCTGGATTCGCCCACACGTGCTACATGCCCTGCCCATCTCAAACGTCTGGATTTAATGTTCCTAATTATGTCAGGTGAAGAATACAATGCGTGCAGTTCTGCGTTGTGTAACTTTCTCCATACTACTGCAACTTCATCCCGCTTAGCCCCAAATATTTTCCTAAGCACCTTATTCTCAAACACCCTTAACCTATGTTCCTCTCTCAGAGTGAGAGTCCAAGTTTCACAACCATACAGAAGAACCGGTAATATAATCATTAATGTCTAGTATAAAAATGTCCCCAGTCATAAAATGTCCAGCATAAACGCCGAATATGAAAATTTACATAACCAATAATATGAAAATTGCCCGCAGTCATTAAATGAGCCGTTCAGAGCAGAAGTGGTGTAAGTCAAAATTGAGTAATGAGGTCTAAAGAAAAAATTCTGTAAAATACAGCGAAAAGTAGCAATTAATATGTCCTTCGTGGTATCCACTGGCTACTAATAGTTTAAATAAATTGAATATTAATTGCTACTTCACGCTATATTTTACAGAATGTTTACTTTAGCCCTGATTATGCATTTTTGACGTACACACTTCTGCTCTGAACGGGTCAAATGTCCATCATCAAAAATGCTCGAAGTTATCACATGTACGGTAACATAAACGTCCATAAGAGCATTTATTAAAATGTGAATTAATAATTTAACAATGAAATATAAGCCAAATTTACAACATTCTTTAACAAATTTTAATTTCTAATTTTGTGCTGGTATCAGCATAAAGCTTCTTATGGTATGAAAATGCCCGCAAATATTGTTTTACATTATGTTTGTCTTTATATTGAATGTATGTGTGCAATACGTTCAATTCTTTGTTGATTTAAAAGTAATATACACATACTTCTTGTTTACTTTTGTGTGACCATTGTGAATTTGGATTGTCATTCTTTTCTTGTGTTGTTTTCTATAAATCTCCAAATACTGATATGATATCCAGAAACAATTTTTATTATTTAGAGTGGAAACCTGCCATTACATCGATAGTTCTATGATCACCTTGTAACATTAGTTCATTGGAATTCCACATAGAAGTGGGAATCTTAGCGGTGTAGCTTTTCAAAAGAATGTTGAATATTCACCTTTCTATATATCATATAGGCCTATTGGACATTTTGATTTTTGGATATTTCTGTATATTGGACAGTTTGATTTGTGGACATTTCTAAATATTGGACATTCTAACTTACGGACATTTCTCCATATTGCACGTTTGGACTAGTGGCCTGATTTGATTGGACGTTATAGTTGTGGACATTCTGTAGAGGCCTATTGGACATTGTGCTCTAGACGAATTGATTTGAAATGGTTAAGAACAATTCTAGGTTATCCCTTTCATCGGAAAGAAAGGTCATTGAAAATAAGGCGTTTCGGAATAACTATTACTAATTTTCAGACATGATAAAGGATGTGCAATTAAATCCTTTTTCTGAATAAAGTAGAATGCGGAAATGCTTCCTTATGGTATCGAGGTAATACGTTAAAACTTAAAACCTTTCATTGACCTTATTATCGTCCATAGCTGTCTTTAAATTGCTTTTCAGCTATTCCCGTTACTATGAAAACAATTGAAGTTGATGTTCTTTATGTCATCTTTGGTAGCGCTAGCTATTGCGGCGAACTTCATTGCAACCGAGCAACAGGAGCGCCTCCAATCCGATACTCAAGTTCGCTGTGTCAACCAGTATATCACGAAATATCCTCTGCCAGATAGTTTATAAATTTCCAACAATTAAAAATCCATTACCTTACAAATGGTGAATAAGCAGACATGCATATGGCATATGTGGCAGCTTACTGCAATGCTAGTGAGGCCGTAATTTTGGACAGTTTTTACAATTTTTTCAATGCGATTTTCATATTTGAAAAATTTATTGTACAACCATCAAAATTAAATAATAACATTATTTTCAAGTTGAGATTCTTTAAAGTCTTTATTTCTTTCATATCGTTATATCTCGATACGGAACGCACACTATTTTATTGCGAAAAAATGTTTCGTTATATGTCCTCTGAAGCTGTATGATACTAATGTAATTAATAGAAATTCATACAGATGGACATCCATTACAAATTAACTGTAAGATCCTTTAATAATTCTCTTCCTTTCATAGGAATACATGGTAAAATGAAATAGTGTAGCTGTAGATCATGTAGGCCTATTTGATTTAATCTTTCCGTCGGAGAAATTTTTACATAACTACTGTATATGTATATCCAATCGAAACTTCTCCAGGCAAATTCATAGACAATTAGTGTTATATGTATTACTTCGCAAATTTAACAGCGCAGTAGAAGTTACGAAATTAGAGCAAAAATATATTTGTGTCTGTGTAGAAATTAACTACGGAATTATGTCCTATATTTAAAATTTGAAAAAAACAAGAATCTAAGAAGGTACATTCGCGAAGTGCCTGACTGATAATGGTATAAAATAAAATACGATGGAAAGTTCAGCAGTAATCAATGTTTATGGTATCAATTGTACCTGTCCATAGTGCAATATGCTTATGAGCAGGGAACGGATTTATATGGACTAAAAATATATGAAATATGTAAATATATATGTAGTTATTTTTACCAAAATATGGAATTAAATATGGATTTTTACCAAAATATGGAATTAAATATGGACTTAAAATTATAAAAAAATGACTATGTACGTTAAATATTGGTACATTTTAATCAAACTAAACAAAAAATATAATGGACGTACCTTATCTTCCAATGTAGTTTCAACAAAACACAATTTTTATTGTCTGTTACCATAACAATAGGTTACAAACATTTCTTTCAAGTGCTGAAAAGTGAATCTTCTTCTATTGTCTCTGAGGATAGATTTATACTGACTAAAAGAGCGTTCGACGTCACAAGAAGTAACTGGTACATAATTCAATTTCACAATGTCTGCTGGGGATAAGTCCAAGTTAATCTTCACTGTTGATTCACCACTCATCACAGCAACAACCTTTTGTAGTTCTTCATATCCAGGGTTTTTCGAAAGTACAGTGTCCACCTTAGCTCTTACTGCATCTGCAACTTTACCTCTACCACGATTCAGTTGTTCCACAGTACTATTTATAATTTCAAAACTTTCAGATAGTGAAAGGTGCCTATTTTGGAGACTTTTGAGCGTTTTTATGATGCATGAAAATGTATGCTGAATGTGAGCTAAGTCATTCTTCACACTTATGTCACAGGTAACTGTTTTCGCAGTATCAATTGAGACTGCATCTTCAGAGTCCAATGCAAGGAGAACATTGTTAATAGAGTCTATATGTTCGGCATAATATTCAACTGCTTCTAGCCATGTACCCCATCTAGTTAAAATTGGCTTTGGTGGCAATGGAATTTCAGGGTACATTTCTTTCAACACGTTAACTCTACTGGGAGCTTTGAGAAATACTTTTTTCACTGATGAAATCAACAAATCTACTTTAGGGAAATTGTCTCTGACCACTTCTGCCACACGATGAAATGCATGCGCCACACAAGTAAAATGAGTCAATTTAGGATATACAACAGATAATGCTTGTCCAGCTTTGACCATATAAGGGGCAGCATCGCTAATAAAGAATAACACATTATCGTACATAATACCCTTTGGCCACAGGATACCCATAGCTTCGTTGAACAGTTTAACTATAGTTTTGTTATTGCACTTTTCTAGAACATCACAATGTAAAAGAATTCGTTCAGAATATTGTTCACTTAACAAACCGATAACTACATTACCAACAAGTCTACCTTCTTTGTCGGGAGTCTCATCAATGGAAACCCAAATTGAACTATCTTTAATTTCATCTCTTATCTTCTGTATTGTCTCATCGTAGATGGATGGAGCATACGTCTTCCTAAGTGTTGACTCATCCGGGATTGTATGTTGAGTATATTTTTCAAGGAATTCCCTGAAGACCTTATTCTTTAGTTTGTAGAGAGGAATATCAGCAGAGATGAGAGAACGGCACAGGTCGATGTTAAACTCAGATCTTACATTCGATGTTGTTGGTTGTGTTAAAAACAATTGTCTCTGCTTGGAATTTAGTTGTTTGTTGGCCTGATGTTTACTAGTTGTAATGTGTTGTTGCACCAGGAACTTTTGTGTAGATGATACTGCACACTGACACAAATTACAAAATAATATTTTATTGTCAGTTGATAAACCATCTTCTTTAAATTCTGAAATGTAACTTGTTAGTTTTGATTTTAAATTGACTGAATGACGTACTTTTGGCATATTTACCGTCTTTATAGTATGATTTACAAAACTGAACCTATGTGTACTCTGACTGGCATTTAACTGTTGAGCTGCACAACTGAAGTCTGTTAAAAATTTTAAATTAAATTAATACAGTTTTGTAACTTACTTTCCCATTGTTGATAGGACTGCTAATTTTCAAATAACTCTGATGTTAAAGGGATTACTGAACATGTGTTTAAATCTCTATTGTTGAAATGTATTTTTAAAAGTTAATGGAATTTTGTTTTGTTTTATTGTTAAACCTAATATAATATGGACTGTTTTATATGAAATATGGAAAATATATGGAAATTAACGAAAATATGTACTAAACTCTAAAATATGGAAAAATATGGAAAATAAAAGTAGGATTTTTCAACCCTACACATTGTGAAACATAAAGATAATGCAAAATATAAATTATATTAGCTTTATAAGTAAATATGTATTTACATATAAATCCTTTCCCTGCTTATGAGCTTTGATAGATATTGGTATAATAATGAATACGGAAGGAAATTCATCTATAAATAATCATTATTGTACTAATTTTAGCTGTCCTTACAGATACTTAAACATGTTTGTGGGTGTTGATATGGAAATCCGTTACGCACAATATTAATGTAAACGACAATAAGCACATGAATATGAATACAACATATCCATGCTCTTAAAGTTAAACTGCTTCCAAAATATAAAACAAACTTGGATTATCCATGACAACCGAAGTTGAATAACATCAACGTGATTTCCGTTACACAAAATCCATTCAATTTTCCTACTAGTGTAGGTCAAAAGTGTTTGTGTTGACATTTGAATTAATAATATTGGTCTAGAATACAGACTATGACGAGAGAAAAATGTATACTTAGGAACACTAGGACTGAATTTTTGGCGAAAATGGTAAAAATATATATGTATATATATATTTTACATAAATAAGTACCTTATGCATTTGCTTAACATTCTGTCCTATATTTAATTCCCGCCTACTACTCTGGCGACCATTTTTAAAATGCCACACCCACTAAAAATGGCGTTTTCTCAAAACAACGTTTTTGGCCAATAACAAAGTTCCTAGCGGCTTCCATTTCCTCCGATTTACACGAAACTTTGCAAGAATACTCAGCATATTGTAATACAAAAATCTGTGTATGAAATCAGCTCTTCACTGAAAACTTTTCATGATATGAATTTTTAACTTCTAAAAATTAAAGAAAATTATCAAGCAAAAATGATTTGTAAGACAAAGTTTACCTCATGAACCAATTCTCAAATTTAAAAACCATGCACAGGTTTCTTTATCGTGAAATGTAAGTCCTTCACAGAAGATTTTTAAAAGCAAACAATTCTGAAGCCGTCAGGGATGTTTTTAATTTACACATAATTTAATATCATTAAAATATGCGAGACTTGATATCTAAGAAACTAATAATGAAACTTCATGAAATTTGGTAGACTACTGTTATTTAAACGTACAGACACAACAAAACCGCCGAATTCGAAATAAATTAATAAAACACTTCAAAGTTTCAAAATTCAGTCCCAGTGTACCTTAAGGAGACACTCCTATAAAAGTGACAATTCTTTTCCTAATAATTTGTTTTCAACCTAATTTTGAGAGCATGTTTATTATGTAAAGGACTAAAAATATCCAAATTTTGAACTCCGAAATGTTTTTGAGTTTTGATTTCTTACTTTTGCATTTTTTTTAGAAATATTTTTAAAGCCAAGATTTTAGTACAAGATTTCAATTGTTAAGCGTCTCTTTTTTGGTTACATTCACAAGACATAGAGAAACATTTCTATGCATTAATTTTATGAAATATATTTTTCATTCACTTTGATTTTTTTTTCTCTGAAATGTTTTAAATGTTATTTTTCTATAATTCACGAAAAAAATATTAATAAAATAAACTAGCAGTATTTTTACAAAATAAATTCATAGAAACATGCAGTTGCCTCATAAATGCTTGCAGTAAAAATGTCATCCATACTGATTAATATTTGGCATAAAAAAGTTGGCGTTGAATCAAGAAAAATAAACTTACGGAAAAATGGATTTGAAAGTAAAATGAATATTTATGTAACACATACCTATAAAAATTCTCCTCCGCTACATTTATCTAGTAACTTCAGGGAGCCAACTTTAGAACAAAATTTACTAGATTTGTAACCAGAAATTTGTAAAAAAAGAATTCTGTGACGAAAAAATAATTTTGACAGGTCTTTAAATGTCACGTATCCTTATAGCCTTAATTCAAAAATAAACATATTTGTAATCAGAATAGAACTAAATTCATTGAGGTATGAAAATATACAGTCTAAAGAAGTGAAATAGCCAATAAAATATTTTGAAAAATTTTCATGTTTTCCAATGGAGTCTCCCCTTAACAGTAAAAAGATGGAATCTAATTGTGAAACCGGAACATTATTGTTCACTATAGTCTACTCGAGTATGGCAGCAAGAAATATACATGTGCATGGTACGTCTATATTATATCCTAGATCATATATGTAATAGATAGGTCAACGCTATGTTAAATTCGCCAGCACTTTGAAGAGGACAACCGCCAGGATCGCCACCCGTCCGCCGTAAAAGAACACGAGATGGCAGTACAGTCGCTAATGCAATTCAAATGGGAGTTATGACGTGACTCCGTATGTAACAACTAGATGACAGCGCAGTAAACCTGAAAAAGTTGGTAACGTCAAAGCCTATAAGGCCGACCTATCTGGGGTATATATGATCTAGGATTATATTTAGTCGCAATTGAAAATATGTCAAGAATAACCTTAAGCATTGTGATGTTTAAAGAGAAGACAAGTTCTCGCACTCAGTAACTAAAAGCATTAACTGCAAACTTATCAGAGAGGGAGTGAGTCCTCCGATCTGCCTACGTCGCGACGTCGCGTCGTCTCTGAAGGATGTGGCACAGAATCCAAAGTAGCTGCTCATCAACTAATGGTGTCCACAGAGGAGACGATAACAGCCTCCTTTATATGGGAAGAAGAATGGGAGCGAGGGTGTAATCTAGAGCGGACCCCCAGGAACCATGTCGGCCCGACAGTGACACATGCGTGAGGGGTGGCGCCCCATCTCGATTCGCCGGTGCGGTGTTATTGTGACCACGTCGATGGCGACTCAGCGACCCAGAGTCGACGCATGGCTCACTTCATTTCCACGCCGCCATTGTGATGTACATAAACAAGTAGTTACTCGATGAGCTGACCTAAATCCACTGGCGGCTTCTCTCCAGGTACTATGGCATGTTGTTAACTGTTCAAATTGAATTTATTTTCTGTTGCAGATGTACAGTATTTTACAGATTTTATTATAATTGAAAGTTCTGTTACCCATTTCAAGGTAATCGTTCACTGATCAGTAGGCTTCGAGATTTCGGACCCAATAGAGCAGTTCAGTGGGAAATCCCCATAACGGCGTACTGAGTATAGCGGTAAAGCATACAGTGGGTGGGGGTGCTGGAATGAATGCCAACAAATACGTAAAGGAAAACGCTCTGGATTTGAAGGTTCTGAGGAATAATTTGGTTTTCATACAAACCTATTTTCAAACTGTGTCTGAAACTATTACACGGTTAGAAAAGTCAGAGCAAGAGATGCCGGAAGCCCTCAAATTAGTTGAGAAAATGACACAGAGATTTAATGAGACACCAAGTACACCGGTTACTAAATGTGTAAAACAGAAGTGGAAATGAATTTTATGTAAAAATAACGGATATGACACATTGTGTAACATAAACAGCAAATTAGTGGACACAGAGACACCCGATAATAAAGGACTGTCTCTTAGAGACTGCAATGATGTTAGTTTTTTTCTTTTTGCTCCTATCACGTCCAGCTTTTCACAGAACAAACTCTTTTTCGCAGATAACCGCAAAAGATTTATCTTTGAGACACTGAAAATGTATCTTGCAGTACATTGTAATTCGGTACTGTAACTGCACTTCCTAAAGACGACTAATATGATAAATGAAGAAATTAAAATTGCTACACGTTTATTTCCACCATTAACATTGTGTATAATTAAACAAAAATGCTTATAAAAGACAGGAGAATAAATGCTTTTCACATTCATTTGACATTGTCATTGTGTAATGTATATTTACTTTCAGAATATATGTTTCCCCATACTACCGTACTCTATTCTAAATAGCAACGTTGTTACCTCAACACATCTCTACCTTTCACTACCTGCAGCGAGTCAACAACCTATAGTAAATGCACAGTAAACTTATTGTATCGGGTTCCAAGTCTCGAAGCCTGCTGATCAGCACCGCACGCGCGTTAGAGCCGCACGAATCGCATTATTTATGTGGAATGCGTTCACTGATCAGCATTAGCATCAATATCAACCCCATCGCATTCGTGCGAGCACCGAGTTTTCTCATAGAGGTGCAATGGATGACGGCACGCTTGTCAAAATAAAATTTTAAACAACTATTTAAGATTTTTAAAATCTAAAATGCACAGATTAAAACAGTCTTAATATAGGGACAATATACAGGAAGAGATTGGAGCAATAATGAAGCAATCACGCCAGTTTTAAAAATATTTTATTTCTAGACCACACAAAGTCGAGTTCCTAGGAGTGGACGTACATTGCACATTTTTGGTTATATACAAAACTGATAATAACTAGCCCTACAAGACATGTTTAAATATATTGGATTATTATAATTAATTGTTATTATAATTATTATCTCCCTCTGTTCCAAAATATAGTACAGAAAGATGTAATTAAATCCGTTTCAAAATATGGTATACATTGTTAAAGTTCTCAGTAATACAATATAACTTTAATACGTCTTATAGATACTTATTTATTTGATAAATTAACAAAAGAAAATCATAAAAATTAGGTACATTTCATTCTGTGTGATGGAAAATTAATAAATAAAAAACAAAAATTGTTTTGAGAGAAGCCAATTAACATAAAAACTGCAATAAATTACAACCCGTTTTTGTACGAATGTTGTGCCTTAGATGTTCTATTCAAAATTGATTGGGTTGGTGTTACATTTTATGCAACAGGAACACCACAACAGGTGCCCATTTGATTTCTGTTCATAATAAACTTTTTAAATATTATAGTTTGATGCACTGCAGAAGACTAGAAACATTCACAACTGCATTGTCTGATAATTCCTTCACTACTGAACAGAATACCACACCGCGAAACATTTCGTGCGCGCATGCACAATAATCAAACTTGTTTTGTTTATTACTATACCATATTTTGGAACGGGGAGAATATTAGTTGTTATAATGTGTGAAAATACTTACAATTACTGTTGTGTTTAGGTACTCCTAGCTTGGCTGGTTATAAATTATGCGCAGTACTGACAAGGAAAAAAAGGGATGTATGGATTAGTTATTAGTCGCTGTGTAGCTTCTTTTCCTCGTGCAAGTGTGTAGTATACTATTGCAAAAACATTAGTAACGTATGGAACCAATATATGCATTGTAGTTTATTTTATTGTGAACCGAAGAGAGAAAAGAGAAGACTGCATTATGTTACGTACGTGTGTTTGGATAGTAATGAGTGGAAAAACTGTGATCGCCCATGGAGTGCAGGTACATGACCAATGTTTTTCAACATAGCTATAACTTAATGCATGGAGTTCTCCTCCTTCCCCTTCTGTCCCACTGAATATGCTGAGAAATTGACTCACTCCACATTACCCCTACTCAAATGATCGCGCATTACACCGGCGAAGCTATCCAAACACAAAAGTCTAATTATACTTAAATTATAATCTTTATTATTATTATTATTATTATTATTATTATTATTATTATTATCTGGGAAAATACTTACACTAACAAATGCCGTTATGAAATACGAAGTCGAACTAAACAATAACTTACGATACCGATAGTCTACTGTTCGTACTACTTTTTAATCAGTATATAATTCGCGGAAAAAAAGTGTGTTTTTCTAAGGCCTGAGCCCGCTCCGAACTCGACAAGCATAAATTAATTTCAATCCGAGCCCGCCCGCGGGCTTAACCCTAGCCCGTGCTAGCTGTACTGTATAAGTTGTGTTAGGACGCTGGTAGGCACTTCAGAATGGTAAAAGTACTGCAGCACGGTAGTATATTTTACCACCAATTTTTTTCCAATACTATGGGGAATAAAGTACTGTATGTATGAATGTATTCAACAGGTGGAAGTCTGATTTAAGAATGCTTATGTATGCGGATGGCATTCTTATTTGGAGAAGAAATGTCCAAGAATTGTAAAATAGATTAAGATGGAATGAAAATTAAAATGAGAGGTTTAAAATCCAATTTTGTTTTGTGTACTATTCTTTTCAAAGTGATTATTTCTGTTATGAACACTTATTTACACGTCGTAGTCGCCTTGCCTCTGTAGCGTATGCCAATGTTGGTCTCACGACTTTTATAAACTCTTCCTTTCAGATCTTTCCTTTGGTACTTATTTTTTGATTAATTCAATTTCAATAGCCTGATATTCTTGAAGTCTTACAAGGATCTTTTCGTACTCCTGTGTGCTTGTGACTTCCAATTCCAAGAATTTTCATGTCGTCGACTTGATCAGTTAATTTATCATCAGCTTCTTATTTACATAGACGAGAACAGTTACAAACTTTCATTTAGTTATCCTTGATTTGATGTTCTTATTTAACAATTTAAGTGTATTGTGTAAATGAATGCAAATTGTCAACATCAATCGTTAAATGCTTTCGCAATTCATATTTGAATCAGATAAGCCAATGTATAATTTTAATAAATAAAGTAATCAATTAAACCAGTCATATAACTTACCATAACAAATGTAACACCATAAATAGTTTACATTAAATACATTTATTGTGTAAACGTTTTCGTCTTTGCGGTATCTTCAGACACTGGGTGATACGATATCAAGTAGGTAAGATTAAAGAATTGCATAAATGTACACTGGAACATACAGTGATCGGGAGGCATTTATGTTAAGTCTGAAAAATGATTTGGAAAATTCAGTATCCATCTCCATGCTCTGTCCAGATCAAAAGCTCAACATTGTTAACCAGTATATATGGCCATTACAAATGGCTCCTATCCATCAGTTACCAGGAACATTCTTAGAAGATATTGATAAGTTAATCCGTAGTTCTGTTAAACAAATGCTTATGTTGCCATCTGATACACCTACTAGTATGTTATATGCAAGCAAAAACTACAGAGGTTTGGGACTAGTCAGAGCATCATGGAAAGCGTTCTTGCAACACTGCAACATCTGCATCACTTTAATATTAAATGAAAATCCTTGTGTAAATAGTATGCGACCTTTGACATCTGAACTTAATTCTTCCTGTCAACATCTAAGTCTCCCTTGTCCAGTTGAACTTCGTAAATCTGTGACTAGGAAATTAAGAGAGGAATTAAGAAATGCAGAATTCGAATCATGGAAAGTAATGCCTGGAAGAGGCAGAGGTGTAGAATTGTACAGCCAAGTACCCAAAGCCAACGCCTGGATTTTTAATAAGTCTGGACTATCTACATCTGAATGGGTAACCTGCCTCAAAATGAATGCCAATTTAGCAGCAGTTAGAGGAGTACCTGGTCGCTCTTTGGACGGATCCCGGTGCAGACATGGCTGCCCGGAGACTGAAACCCTTGCCCACGTCCAAGGTCAGTGTAACAGAGGTTTACTCCTCCGAAATGCCAGACACCATCATGTTCGATCCTTAATTGCAACTGCTTTAAGAAAAAAGTCTTGAACAGTAGAAGAGGAAGTTTTTTGCCTTGCTACTAATGGCTCCTCCAGACGTATTGACATCATAGCGTATTCCCAGACTACCAAGAAAGGATATATAATTGATCCTACCGTAAGGATTGAAACGGGGAGTAGCCAGCCGGAGGATGTCAATCAAGAAAAGATCAACATTCATCTGCCAACAGTTGATTACTTCAAAGCAAAATACCAGCTTGAAGACATTGAGGTTACTGGTCTTCTTATAGGGGCTCGTGGTGTGATTCCCAAGTTCTTTGAACGCTTCAGGAAGACTTTTGAACTACCACAGACACTTACTGCTGACATCATAACTTCAGTTTTGAAACGCTCTTGCCAAATTCTGAGTCATCATATTCACTCTGTTTATTTTTTTTTATTCACTTTCTATTCATATATGTTTATTTTAATTTTCTTTCTACAAAATTTATGTAAACATTTAATATTGCAAAATTCATGTAGGAGAGTATACTGAGTCCTTCTGGGCTACCTCCAATGGGAGGCAGTTATAACCTTACCTTACCTAAGAAGTTATAAAAGAACATCATATTATTTTACTTCAATTTTTATTGCACCTGATTTTGCTAATGTACTTCACTCTCAGCCCTTCTACTAGTAACTTCACCCGTCCTAAACACACAGAATCAAGGGCACATATGCAATCAAAATTGTCTTACGGTCATAGTAAATAATAATGAGTGAGTATAGTACGTTCCAGAATAATATAGTCGCATTTTCTAGTGAAGAAAGAGCATTTATTATTGAATCATATTTTCGCACAGGTAGGCCTACTATGCGTCCGTTTGGTTACGTGTCATCCCTGTTTCCAACATCCGTTTCTACTGGCCACTCTGTAAAGGCTAGTGGCTGCACTGTCTTAGCTCTTTTCTGGAAACATTTGCTGTTAGGCATTATTGGACACGTACTTAATATTATACAACTGTTTAAAATAATTTAAATACAAGGGCCTCGTTAAGTAAGTAACTGTCACGTGATTTCCACCACTTTCTGCGACGTAACCACTTAGACGGACAGTAGATAGCATGTCTGAGTAAATTTATTTGTGCGGATCGAGCAGAAGCGAATATTGAATTTACAGCAAGTAAGAGTACAGAATTAATTACAACAGGCAAAGATTATGGACTTCATGTCGCCTGATTTGAGTGTTTGCATTATTCTGGGGGAGGGGTTACTTGTAAAACACCTTAATTATAGAAAAATTAAATAATTATATTCAAGAAACAGTACATTCAATTTCAGAAGATATGCTTAAAAACGTTTTCGATGATATGCGCAAAAGTTCTGAAGCTTGTATCGAAATGAACGGCCATCATTTTCAATAATTTCCTTAAATATCCAGATTTTAATTATTTTTCAATTTAAATGTGCGCTCCATATTGTATGCTAATGTGCTGTAGACAGTATACCATACATGTATAATGAATACGTCCTCCTAGATAACTTAGTGAGTAAAAACACTTAGTAATACTGTACTGTAGTTTGATTAAATAAAACCCTAACAAAAATTATCAAACTCAAAATCATAATATTGCCTAGTTTACGTAAATGGATGCACTACTTTTCTTCCCTTCTATACTTAGTAAAGTGATTTATCTTCGTACTCTGCTCGTGGAAGGGGTAACAAACAATGTTTCCAGTTGTCAACCGCCGTTAACGAAAAGATATAGGCAGATTTATATTAGAAATGTTAATAAAAACAAAATGATGTCCCGGTATAAACTAGAATGCAATGTTAATAATGCAATGTTTTCCACATATTAAGGACACTATGTCTACTTGATCTATACATTGTTGCTCTACTTAACCTATGCATAGTTACATAGTTACCCATCTTTCGATGCGTTCTAGTAGGGGAATAAAGTTAAACCGCGCGCAAACCAATCTGCACACGGCGTGCTTCAGCCCGTACCGGCTTGAATATGCACCGCTGGCTTAAGATAGCTCCATAAGAATGCCGGTACCTTAGGTTTGCTTCAAGCTCGGCCCAGGACAAAATTCTTCGGTCTTCTTATATCAGTTGTTGCACTACGCTGGCGACACAATTCTGCTGGAACTTTAAATTGTAAATCTCAATTATATCTCTGAACTGTATTGAGAAGTAAATACTTTTAAACAGCGTTAAATCCGTGGCACGAACAGCCAATCAAGGGCAAAGGCCGACCAATCAGTTGCTGACCTCTCATCCACTAGCCTGAGCAGAGGTAAACTACCATCTAACCAGAATGGAGAACGGGGGTACCGTGTGTTAAACTTAGTATAAGCATTATACAATATACTCTGTATCACATTATAGCAACGCATTTTCCTCGTTGAAAAGTATACGGTGTGTAAGGTGTATAAAGTCCGCCCTTTTACAGTCGTCTGGGACGGTCTACAGGATCAAAAAATGCCCGTACAACACAGGGTCAAAACTATATAATGTTTCCAGAAAAAAAAAATTCTTTCCTTATTTTATTTGCGTTATACTGCTTATATCGTTAGTAAAATTACGAAAACAATTACATCAGTAGGTATATCTAGCAAAGAGTTAATATTAGTTCAAATAAATATTTGTGTGTTCTATTACGTTTTCGTGAAATTAAATAACAATGCATGCTTAAATTTGTTAATATTCTGGCGTGAGAGACGTGGCAACATATTTAGCAGGATTCATGCTGCTGACAGCAGTTTGCAAAGACGTACAGATCAGCTGTGTTCAAGTTTCCAGTCCATAGGTCTTCTGCCGAGCGGATAGCAGCTCAGTACAGGTATTCGATAAACAACTCACAATGTCATTCACAGTTCAAGTATATCACGATATGCTGTTAATTTGTGGATAAAGTCTTCGTAATTCAAGTGCCGCAAGAAGGATGTACCGTCAACGTTTTTCACAAAGAAGGTTACCTAATCGGCGAACTTTTGTAGCAGTTTCTCAACGATTATCAGAAACTGGGGGTCTCTTATCCCGTTTCGAAAAACACAGAACGAGACACTTCTTTAAAAATGATACTGTTTTAGGGAAGCGGGAGAAATTAAAATTTTGCATTAGAAAAAAGTTCGTGTGGTTTTGTGCAGGAAACCATTACTGTTAAATTGTACGTCTAAAAACTAACATAATGTTCTATTTTTTTTATTTTATTTTTTTTATTTTAGTAGGTTATTTTACGACGCTTTATCAACAGCTTAGGTTATTTAGCGTCTGAATGAGATGAAGGTGATAATGCCGGTGAAATGAGTCCGGGGTCCAGCACCGAAAGTTACCCAGCATTTGCTTATATTGGGTTGAGGGAAAACCCCGGAAAAAACCTCAACCGGGTAACTTGCCCCGACCGGGAATCGAACCCGGGCCACCTGGTTTCGCGGCTAGACGCGCTAACCGTTACTCCACAGATGTGGACATAATGTTCTATTAATGAGATTGAAAGTTTGTATTTGCTGCTCGTTTTACGTAAACAATAATTGCCCTGTCCGCACGTGTATTAGAACAGAGCATCTGTTTTGTACCGATATGTCTGTACTTGCTTGAACTGTACTGTGTACTTGTAAACCACTTGTAAACCCCCTCCTCACCATCCAGCAACGCTGAAAAACGTCTAATATTGTAAACTTTTATAATTGGTTAAATATTGCAATTATAAAAAAAATTGTAAGGACTTTTTTCTTCCATATGGTATGAATAGTCATCAGTTAAAATAATGGCAGTTTTACCTCTTACACCCTGTATACTGATGAACAAGTCGTAAGAGTTATATTTAATCAAGCTTCGACGGTACTTTCCAGAAACTACACAACCATCGCAATAATATGTTGTTAAATTATTTGATAAATGTCAATAATGATTGATGACATAACACGGCTAACAGCGATATTAGTGAAGATGAGTTTCAGCCTGTATCCAACAACTTCACACATCGGTGCAACGTAATGGAGGACGTTTTCAGCAACTGCTCTGAAATTTAGTTCATATTCCCTCCATTTCCACTTAAATAAAAATTCATTAGTTTTTTAACGTTCACTTGTCACACTGTAGTGCCGTGAAACGGCAAGAATGTTATTCGCCAGAGCTAGTTATCTACTTGCCAAATTGTAGTGCCGAAACACGGTAGGAATTTACTCGTTCTGTACTAGGGGAGAGTTGGGTAGTATCGGACATCGGGTAGTATCGGACATTGAGTTTCTTTCATCTACCAGCATATGGTAGTATCTGAATGACATGGTTACGTTTCTCTATGCGACATCACAGAAGTAGTATCTGAATGACATGGTTACGTTTCTCTATGCGACATCACAGAAACGTAACCATGTCAATCAGGAACTATCATCGTGTGGTAGATGAAAGAAACTCACTGTCCGATATTACCCGATGTCCGATACTACCCGACTCTCCCCTACGTATATAACAAGGAACAAACAATACATTATTATAGAAAATATAGATATAAAATAATGGCTTTAACATTCGTTATCATTGTTTCTAAATAATATGCTTGAAGGAATCACTGAATTTCACTAAGAGTAACTCACACGGTAGCAAAAGTAATAAAACTGAATTTTAAGATTCTATATAGAGATCGCAGACAGAAGCGGTAAACGTTTTTCAAATCCAACATCGAATTCAACCAAAATAATTGTTTAGGACTCCGGAATTGACAATGCAGTTCTGGTTCAAACCCAGATTGGTAATCCATTACATTGTTCGTGAAGAGCTTTGAGCTTGCATATCCATTGCGGAATTCCATTCCTCGACTTGACACTTGGTAGCTTTGGCAACACTGCTGTCATATGACGATAGTGCGTTCGAGAGCTGCCAGGTGTGTGGACATGAACAAGGACTGTTAGATGAGTTAGTGCAGCCAGCGTCGACAGTACTCTGTCAATCTACTACAGTGTGTAGAACGTTGACTTTCATAGTGATAGTGTGAGCGCTCTAAGACCATGTTTACAAAACTAGAGCAATGTTCCTGGATCAAAATTGAAGTGGCACGAGGTCGTAGTGCACAAGAATGAAGAATGTTTTCAGGGACTACGTGAAGCGTGTGGCGATGCAGTGTTGCCATACTGCACACCGGTACCAAAGGGAAGGTGACGACTTTCTTGGAGGAATCGTCGCTATGGACGAAACATGGGCTCGCTCGTAAAAACCAAACTTGAAACGCCAATCAAATGAATGGAAGCATCCCGATTCTCCTCGTCCAAAGAAAGTACTCCCTACACAAAGTGCTGTGAAGGTGATGTTCATTGTGGCATATGACATTGATGGGGCAATACTGCACCACGCTGTACCTCCAAGGCAAGACGGTAAACTCGGATTACTACTGCAGGTTCTTGTAGCACCACCTTCGTCCAGCGCTCAGGAGAAAACAACATTTGGTGGTACAGAATCCACCGCTACTGCTGTCAAGGACCTCTTGCGCCGCTGGCAATGGGAGATTCTGGAATATCCATCCTTCTCACCTGATATGAGTCCATGCGATTACGATCTCTTTGCCAAAGTGAAAGAACCACTACGAGGGAACCGGTACAATACCAGAGATGAACTTATCCATGATATAGGGCAGTCAATATGGAACATCAACAAAAATGGACGCGCTGATGGTGTACAATGCCTTCCAAACATTTGGCAAAAGGTGATAAATAAGGGGGCGACTATATTGGAGGTACGTAAATGTTATACCACTGTGAATAAAGCCATGTCAGAAATATCGAACTGTTGCCATTACTTTTTATCCAACCTTTTGTAGTTGCTGTATTAAAAGCAAGATTAAATCCGATCAATGATAATAAAATACTTAGTGTGGATTAATTATGAAATTAAAATAAAGTTAATAATGGCATTAGTAGATGTACTGCAATTCATTTCTTTATTGAACGTTATTTTTTAAACAGAAGCTATGACATGAATACATGGGAAAACAGAACAATGACGAAATTAGGACAGGCGAGAAAATGTGGCTAACAAAAACTTCACAGCAAATTTTTCCAACAAAATATCTAAGGGTGCAACCCCACTTCCTTTGATGAGAAATCATCATTTGACTAAGCCCTATGGTGGTAACTTAGTCTATCTCATTTGAATGTTAATAAGTAATTCTTTCTTTTATGACCGCTTAAAATTGCAGACATACTCTATCGAGGATGAATTCTCATTCTTTCACGAAAAATCGCCAGTTAAGTGAGCCAAGATTAGTTCTGAGTTTGAAAGTACGAAAGAGAGAGAGAGAGAGAGCCACGAACATCATTGTTCACAAGAGTCTGTTTCGACGGCAAAATGTTTGTTTCGAATAAGAAGACACAAAGCGCTAGGGGGCAACTGGCGTGTTGGGCTGGAAAACTGTATTAAACTGAGACTTCGGAAGAGAGGCATAATAATGTACCGTAGTTAAAGAATTAAGAAAAATGGAGAAATGGAAACGGTTTGGAAGAATGGTTACGTATATAAGGCTACGTAAAGCAAAGAGGAAGATAAAGATTTTCTTTTTGCCATTTTGAAATTTCATTTATAAACTGTCCAGTCACAGACGAAAACCGTTTCTGAACTTTCAGTGGACATTGGACAACTATTCCTACATTTCCATCTCGTTTATCTCTAACTCTCTTGGCTTTCATTCTTATAATTATTTCATTCAATATTTTCATTTTTTACTTTTTTTATTTGTTCACAAATTTTCACTTTTTCCTTTTTTAATTTCTTGTAATTGTTCTTATTTATCCTTCTTTCCTTTTTCACATTGTTCGCTGAAGTCAAATATCAAAAGTCAACACGAATACGCAATACTGGCAAGTGTATCCTGAAAATACTGAGAAAATCCATCTGCAAGAACATAGCAGCTCTGTCGGAAAGTACTGCCCCCACGTCAGCATCGTGATCCCAGGACAATGCAATGTTTTCATTTTGATATAATAACGTATGAGAAAAGTCGCAGGCGAGTTTCCAGCCCCTCAAAAATGGAACCTACTGGCGAAGGGAGATTACCCGTAAAGAAAACATGCACATCCAGAGGCATAAAGATGGCAGCCACACCAATGAACTTATTCTGCAATAGGATCGTAACACATTCAGGAGATATGCCACCTTACTGTAAAGTCTCACAAGGAAAAATGGTATAGATCTTCTGATCACAACACAAGAACGAGAATGGTAAAACTAAAATATGCAGTCAAAAATTATTAGAGGAAATGGTTTCAACATTTATTATTTCAGAAATCTTCTGACCATTTTTGAGCTGCCAGAAAATACAAAGAGTACTTTAAGCGTACAACATGATTGCAAGTTTATTGAACCACTGATTTTGTTTTAAGAAATAAACTTCTACAAATATAGGGCTGGAAATACATTTTCAGGTCAATATAAATATACCAGTTTTAGAGCGAGATACGTAAAAGAGCTAATGAACTTAGTTTCATTGGAATGCAGGTGATGCTTTAGTAGTTTAGTAGAGCAAGTTACTCTTTAAAGGCAGTTAAAGGGTTAGGTACAGCTAACAGCAGTAAATTTTTTGGAAATATTAAACAATTTTTTTTTCCATTACTTTATCTTGTACAATAATGAAAATTGGTACATGTAAAACACCGTCCTCCTGATATATGAAAAAAAATATTTTTACGATTTAAAAAAATTATTTATATATTTTTTCAAAATTCAAAATGGTGGCAGTTCACTGTGCAGTGATGAAGCGTTTCTCTCGTAACTGATAAACTTGTTAACTTTTTCATGTTCTCTGTCTTTTATTTTATTGTTGAAACTCATGTTTACAATATCATGCTCTTTCAACTACAGGCCTTAATAAATAATATATATTTTTTTTTAATTTTGTGTTAGAAGAAAATAATGATATATGACCATTTTTTAAAATGAATTTATTTTTGATCAGACAATCTATCAAATGTAGAGAAGTGATCTTGCATCATATTGTAGATATGACATGCATAAATAAACACAAAAATTTCATCACAGAATTTTGGATAGTTTTTTAGTTATGTGGGAAACGCTTCATCACTACACAGTGAACTGAATTTTGAAAAAAAAAAAAAAAAAAAACAATGTATTTTTTTCATCGTAAAAATATATTTTTCATATAGCAGAAGAACAATATTTTACACAACCAATTTTCATTAGTGTACAAGATATAGTAATGGAGGGAAAAAAATCTTTAATATTTCCAAAATTTTACTGCTGTAAGCTGTATCTAACCCCTTAAAGTTACAACCGGAATAATAGGTAGATGTAGGTATTCCAAGCCTCTTCAACACATCTATCATGAAAAGAGTAGCGGTAACTCTTGCTCTAACTAGAAGTCCGATTACTTACAGAATAACAAGAGATCCTAGGTTTTTAAAAACTCTGTACCAAAAGGAAGAATACGACAGGAAAGAGATATGATGCCGGAATAGGTCAACAAGTGTCTATCATCGTCTTCTTTTTACATTTCATCTCAATTTTGACGTGAAATGTCTATATTCGACCTACAAACTAGGAAGAGTGTAACACTTTTGTGTAAGTTGAAGTTCATGATGTTAATTATACCAGCAGCACCATCGGTTTCGATGTTACATCACTCCATAGATGGTAGTTTCCAGACTAAATATGTGCGAAAGGAAATTATGCAGTCATACACTGATTAGAAAATAATCAGCTGTGTAAGTGGAAGCTATAAGTGTCCTCTTATGCGAAGGAGGTTGCAAACACAAAATTTAAAAAAAAAATGAGGAATCCATTATATTATATCACTGGTCGGCATTTCTTGTCTCACGAGTCAACTTCTCAATATACAAGCAGGGCGAAGGGTCAAGGCATGATCTCCTTCTCCTTAGCCATTATTTGTTCATTCAAAGTTAAGCAATTCCCCTTTGCTGTGTATTGCGGGATGCATTTTATATAACGTAATCTTTACAAGACACTGTATGAAATCCTTATGTGAATACTAAAATTAATAACTTTTACAAGGGTCAGTATTGCTTTGTTACGGGGAAGTGAGAAGTCTCTAGGAGAGTACATGCGTATTATTCCAAGCGAAAAGAAAATATTATAAATAAAAGTAACAGTAAAAAGTGTCAAAAGGAGTCGAAAATAAAGTATGAGAAAGTGCAAACAACGCATAAAGACACGACAAACAATTTCACAGGATGTAGTAGATATAAATAATAGTGTATCTATATCAACTGTAAATATAATGTGTAAACTATGTTAATGTGGTAATTGTTAAAAAATACACGATTATAGAGAACATTTTATATACAGCGGGATATACGAAATGGGATCACAAACACAATGAAGATGTAATGGAAGCATTACAACTAGAACCTGTAATTAATCACATCTGCATCGCATGCGTAGAGATAGAATCCCAAGAGTCACGCTCCGCTATCGTCCAAACGGGAAGAGATGTCTCGGTCGTCCAAAGAAGCGCTGGATTGAAAATTAAACTGTGAGATCGTAAAGGCCATATGGCCTAATACTTGCAGGGAAGATGAAGAAGACAAGAGAACATTTTAGTTAATTTAGTGAATATTTTAATAGGAATGAATCTGTTTACGTTTTTAATGTATGTAACAGACTGTGGCGCGACCAAGACCTAAAGCTTCTGAGCTTGACTTTATTACATACCAAGAGTTAAGACGTTTCATACATTTCAAGCGATTTCATAAAGTCATCGTTTTTCGTATTTTAACACACACTATTTTTACATCCCTTTCTCTCTTCTTCTAACTTTCTTGCTTTTCTTTACCTCTATCATCATTTATTCTTATCTCCGTCCTTCCGTTACGATTTATTTTTCTTTTGCCTACGTATTTCCTTCATCTTCACTCCGTCTTTAAATGTCTTATTTTCTTTCTATATCTTCCTTTCTTCTCTCTCTCATTCCGCATTTTGTTCATTCCTCCTTTCCATCTTTAATTCATTAATTCTTTTTCTCTTTGTGTGTTATTTCTGCCATCTGTAACTTCAAACAATCTTTGAATCTCACTAATCAATCAAAATATCTTTCATACCACAAATATGATTAAAATGAATACGCAGTCTCTCCAACTCTGTTATAAACACAATAAAAATTTTTTAACTACGTGACTCACGAAGGCACTTGAATCGCTTTTCTGTGAAGATAAAGAGGTGACTCTCTGCAGAACCGTCTAGTGTTAGCACTGTACTTCAGGGACCAACCGTAAGAACCCATTTAAAAGCAACCAATTAAATGTCTCCTTTCATCATCTCCCCCATAACACAGTGCCCATTCACGGTGACACAAAGCATGAAAGAAGGGGATCTCGGAAAAAAAAAAAAAAAAAAGGACAAAAAATGTTATTTAATGCAGCGGTGTAAAACGTCAAAATTGGATGACTTTGTAAAGAAAATTCTTTAAAATTTGAAAGAAGATATAAGCACGATGCTGTGTGTGTCTCTTTAGAGAACATGTAACTTGATTAGCCCATCGCTTTCATAACGTTACACTTTTATGACCTCCAAGTGAACGCTAGAAAAAGAGCAAGCCAATAGAAATCCTCAGTACGAGTACTACACCATACTAGATGTAACACCTTTGAAACTAACGAGTGTACTATTTTGATAAAAATGGAAACTTTGATACAGTATTTCGTGTATTCGTGTATATGGAATATCCGCGTTACAAATCTGAACTCAAAATTATTTTTGTTCATGGCTCACACACATTCTACGTAAAATTTAGCATACATTTTGATTACACAACTTTTAACACCATATCACTTTAGAAAACGTATTGTGTGTCTTTCACGTGTTAAATTTATGTTACCTTGTTAACATGTTTCGACCTGCTATTGGCCATCATCAGAACTGGTTGTTGCTGGTCTTGACGCCTTTTGTTTTGTTTCCTGTGGGATTGTGTTTGTGTAGTGTAATGTGGAGTCAAAGAATGTGTGTGTTCTGAAATTGAGTTGTGTGTTGAGAATTTCATTTGGATGTGTTTTTGTGTGTTTGTATATTTCGTATTGTTCTAGTGTGTTTAGTTTCTGGCTTTTTGGTTGGATGTGTAGAATTTCCATGTCTGTGCTGAAGCTAACCACACCTACAGAGACATCAACACAGATATGGCAATTCTACACATGCAACCAAAAAGCCAGAAACTTAACACACTAAAACAATACGAAATATACAAACCCACAAAACACATCCAAATGAAAATCTCAACACACAACTCAATTTCAGAAAACACACACTCTTTGACTCCACATTACACTACACAAACACACCCCCACAGGAAACAAAACAAAAGGCGCCAAGACCAGCAACAACCAGTTCTGATGATGGCCAATAGCAGGCCGAAATATGTTAACAAGGTAACGTAAAATTTAACACGTGAAAGACACATAATACGTTTTCCAAAGTAAAATTTAGGTTTTTCAGGGTGATATACTCTTTGGAAATTGAGCACTTTTTACAAGTCTCTTTCGATAATTGAAATACACCAATATGGCAAACGAACATTTTTAAGTTGGTCTAAGTCTTATGTTCAAATAAGAAGTACCTTACATATAGTTCGATGTGGTAGCAGGGACCTATTCTGTTTTCCTATTCTCCATCTAGGAAGTGTCTACTCACACCCCTTACCACCTTCTATAACAGTGGTCGTCAGCACTCGCTGAAATGGGAAAAGGGTAGTGGGTGCAAAGTAATATGCTCTGTAGTGCAAAAGAGAGAGGTAGAAAGCATACCCACCAGCAGCCAGTGAGCATTGGTAATATTATAGATTCTGTTATTTGTCACACTGTTATGTAGCATCAGCTATAAACATATTTCTTTTTGATGTACTCGTAATATTAAAATTATTATTATTAAGGCAATGCTTACTTTCAGTTTTACATAATATAAAATGTTCAAATAAACATATATAAATCAAGTGTCTTAGAACATTTTGGTATATATTAAAATGTTTAACAGCATTGTTATCTAGCAAATATCAAATTCCAAAAATTAAATTCTATCAAAAAAGCTCACTTTTAAGGGGAGAATGTAGTTATGTTTATTATAAAATAAAATATTTTTTAACATTATAATCTGAAAAATCCAAGATGATTAAAGACATTATTGTCTACTGGTGTGCAAAATTGCATGATTCTACCTTAAATACATTCAGAGAAAAGGTACATAAAATGCACCTATTTAACATGGCGGAGATAGGGACCTACCGATACCTACATTCTCCCCTTAACTGCCATAGTCTCCTTTCAGTATCTTCAAGATTTCAAGATATATCCATTTATAAAAAAAAGAAAAAGGTTTCCTGAAAAAGTAGCTTTTTTTTTAATTAGCACGAATTCGAAGGTCACTCTTCATTTATTTACTCCGTATTATTTGCAACTTCAATTCTCTCTTCACTTGGACGAACTGTTCGTTCTCCATCTATAGAAAATGAACTATTGTGTTTAGGAGGAAATAGCGTTAGCGCCAAGGGACCTCTAGAGCATTGGCATTTGTGCTGGAACAATTCTCGGTAAACATCAATGTAATGGAGCGAATAATCAACCGAGGCAAACATTTGCGTTCGTTTATCGACTATGGCTTTGTGACTTTTTTTATCCCATTCTACCGTATAACGAAGTTCGAAATTCCAGCGTTTTACAAATAGAATCCCATTTGCAGAAGCCACAAAGTCAAACACCCCGTTGGTATTTAGGTATTAATTTTTATTGGCAGTGTCGGGTCATTAGCGCAGATCTGTGTATTAGCATTCATACGAATTTTAAATATGGCCTGTTCATTTGGGACGAGTTCACGAAATGTTAGTAGGCCTCGCTTTCAGTTATTTAATTTTTACATTGACAATATCCATGACGTGCAAACTTCACACGAAGGTTCAATTCATTAATATCAATTTATAATGCATCGGTGAACAGCGTATTGATAAAATGTGGGTGTGAATCTCTTTATTAACTACACAATTTAAAAAAACAGTCATTTCCATGTTTCAAAATAACTTCCTTCCTACATTTAAATGCGGACATATTCATAAAGTATTTCGACATCAACAGGATCATTAGTTATAGGGGGACTATTGCACTTTGAAACACTTTTCATATTTTATTTATTTTTTTTAATTTTGGAAAATTAATTTTTGAAATGAAAAAATGCTTGAAATAATTATTGAAGATTCCTTTACAACTTCCTGTATGTCTGTTTTACAGATCTATTAAGGATCAAAAATAAAATGAAGGCATATGTAATGAGTTCAAAGGTACAACAGGTTCATGTACCTTGAAACATACCCTCATGTAAGTTGGAACACATGGAATATAGGTGGGAACATAAGCTGTAAAAACTGACAATCATATTTAAAATATATTTGCAATCATAAACTAGATTAGGCCTCTCTGATTGAGATTTTATTTCCTGGAGGAGCAATAACTACTTCAACAGCTTCGTTCAAGGCATCCGTATCAATTGGGGGCCTCTTAACTCCAGACTTACTTCGTGACATGATCTTAAAATAAAAGAAAAAACAACAGTTCCTCTGTTTTCCTGGAATTTCAGTGTCCACTATTTCCCATTATTTCAGTGTGCACTATTTCCCTATTTCCAGTCATTTCACTTTCCACTCTTTACCATCATTCCACTACCTACTCTTTAGCGTCATTCTACACTACCCAATCTTTCCCGTTATTCCACAACCCACTTTTCCCCGTAATTCCACTACCCATTCTTTCCTGTCATACTACTACCCGCTCTTTCCCCTCATTCCACTACCCACTCTTTCCCATAATTCCACTACTCACTTTCCCCCGTAATTCCATACTCACTCTTTTCTGTCATTCCACTACCCACTCTTTCCTGTCATGCTACTACCTGCTCTTTTTCCTCATTCCACTACCCACTCTTTCCCATAATTCCACTACTCACTTTTTCCCGCAATTCCAATACTCACTCTTTCCTGTCATTCCACTACCAGCTCTTTCCCGTTATTTCAGTATCTATTTTTTCCGACATTAACCTACTCACTCTTTCCAGTGATTTCACTCCTATTTTCAGTCATTTCACTACCGACTATTTTCAGTCATTTCATTACTGACTACTTTCAGTATTTTCACTATCCATTCTTTCCCGTCATTTCAGTACCTATTCTTTCTCGTCGTTTCACTACTTCTTCCCGTCATTTCACTACCACTTCTTCCCATTATTTTTTACCCATTCTTTCCCGTCATTTCATTACCTATTCTTTCCTAGCATTTCATCGCCCACTCTTTCCTTTCATTTACTTTCCTTTTTTTTTCCTGTCGCTTCAATTTCGCCTCTTTTTCTGTCATTTCATTTCTTCCATTTTCTGCTCATTCTTTCACGTTTTCCTTTCCTTTTTTCCATACTTCTGACCATTTGCTTTGTTTTTATTTCTCTCTCTCTTTTGATTCTTATATTTGTCGTTTATCTTGTTTTTCCAGTAATTTATTCCTGTTATTTCCATCTAAGGAATTTTATTTGAGAAATATTAGAAAGGTGAAGTACGAGCCCATTACTGTTGTTTGTGCGGTACATCAAAAACTGCGTCATAACCGCCGCGCAAACCATGCCAGCACAACATTATATAATTTATGAAAAACAAACATTTCCACACGACTTCATGCATAAGTAGTAGTGTTAGCAGTGCAGTCCATGCCTCCCTTGTGGCACATGCGTGAGTCTTCGTGTTGGCTGCAACACAATCACCATGGCGCTGCTATCGACCTCCGTCGTCCCCTGCTTGCTCGCCATTAATTTACCTGCCACCCGAACGAATGATTAATTTCACATGAACAGATGATGCACAGATTTCAGCGGTTTTATTCGCTGTTTCTACATTCTAACACTATATATTCGGTTCCATCGATGGTGTGGAACAGAGGATACTGAAGTCTCTGATTTAGTGAGGTTCTGGTTTCCGGAGTGTTCGGTAAACACACAAACAATTTTTCAGCCAGGTCTCTATATTATTTCCATTCAACATCTTTCTAAATAGAATATCATGAAGAAAGATAACTATGTCATCTTTTTTTTTTAATTCGGAATTACACTCCACACAATGCCATCAAGACAGAGAACTATGAAATCTTTTTTTAAAATCATAATTAGGCCTACACTCGACACAAAATTATGAAGACGGAGAGCTATGAAATCTTTTGTAAAATTCAGGATAACACTGGACAATTTCAGTATCAGAATTACACTGGACAATTCGAAATTCAAAATTATTACACTAAGGAATTTGAAAGTCATAATTGCCCTGTAAAATTTCAAATTCAGAATTATTGGAAAATTGAAGACCTATCTTTACAAAGGGGTTAAGCGCCAAAAACAAATTTCTGAAAATAATGATTAAAAACACACTGCCAATGTATGTTGAGACATCTCCGACACCGTCTTTTGGCTTACAGTTGAGCTACGACAGAACTCATTCAGTATGACATTCTCATTTGGACGTATCTCCCATAGATTAAATAAAATGGAATATAAAAGACTGGCACTTAGGCGCTTTGGAAAGATAGATCTTCGATTTCAAAGTCAGAATTACACTGGATAATTTCAAAGTCAGAATTGCACTAGAAAATTTCAAAGCCAGGATTGCACTGCACAATTTCAAAGTCAGAATTGCACTGCATAATTTCAAAGCCAGAATTGCACTGCACAATTTCAAAGCCAGAATTGCACTGGGCAATTTCGAAGTCAGAATTGCACTAGAAATATGGATATATCTCCCTGGAACTTGAGAAACTGGCACTTAATCCTTTTGGAAATATATGTCTTCAATTTCAAAGTTAGAATTGCACAGAACAATTTCAAAATCAGAACTGCACTGGACAATTTCAAAGCCAGAATTGCACTGCGCAATTTCAAAGTCAGAATTGCATTGAACTTCAAAGTTAGAATTGCACTGGACAATTGCTAAGTCAGAATTGCACTAGACAATTTCAAAGTCAGGATTGCACTGGGCAATTTCGAAGTCAGAGTTGCACAGGAAAATATGGATATATCTCCCTTAGATTGAATAAAATGGAATTTGAAAAACTGGCACTTAAGCTCATTGGAAAGATAGGTCTTCAATTTCAAACTCAGAATTACACTGGACAGTTTCAAATTCAGAATTACACTGGACAATTTCAAAGTCAGAATTACATTGGGCAATTTCAAAGTCAGAATTGAGGACATGGCCCGAATAAGAGCATTTACTGCTATACACTCGTTTCCAGTCATTGCTAAATTTTTTAAATAGGGTGTCTGCAGTACACTGTAGTAAAATTTTGTATCTCTAGGTTCATTACATGCGACAGGAGACGTGTTTGTCATAGTGCTGCGCGTGCGTCAGTGTATCTGGGAACCTCAGTTTGTTATAGTCACTAGGATCTAATGAGTCAGTCCAAGCAGACTGTTCACGAGTACATCTCTTGTGCTACACGTAAATCACGTCTGAAAACAATGGAGAAAAGAAAGCTGTGGACAAAAACAAGTGGAAAACAGAAGAAAGAAAAACTAAAAGAAACAGTGGCAAATCATGCACGACTTCTAAAGGAACTCAAATAGCATAAATATGATTTGTTTCGATAAGAAAGTGTTGTATTAAAACTTGTCATCACAACGTGTCTGAAGATGATCAACAATCCATTTTTAGATTATTTTTGGATATGGGTGCTAAAATTCAACTAGATGCCTTTCTTGCTTCTTATCTGCAAAGGAATGACCTTTCTGATGCATAAATACCAGCAGCTTCTGTAGCCCATAGTCCATCTGGCGTAGTGTCAGCGTCAGACTCGTCATCTTTCATTCACTTTAGCATCTGGAAGACTCCAGTTGAATTGTTAGATGTGAAGAGTTTGAATCTACTACAAATTAAACCAGTACCTATTAAGGGGACACTCAACTGTATTTTGGAACTTTTTTCCTATTTGACCAATCTTTTTCAAATTTGGAGAAAAAGTTTAATATACACATGGAAAGTAACATGCAAAATCTCAGCTCATTAGATTCAATACTTTTCAAAATAAAAAATATTTCAATTTTTAATCAATAATTAATTGAAATATCACTTTTAATTATCATTTTTTATTTTTTGGCTTTCTGAGTTTGACTGTGACTTCTCAATGAATAGTATTGATTTAGTTTTGTCACGTAAATTAGTGTAGAAATTTAATGACACTTTTTCTGCAATTTTTAAGTTGAGTGTCCCCTTAACCCCTCCAAGGAGAAGGATATGAGATGTCTCGATCCATTCTTGAATAAAAAAGGAAAAGTATGGTATGATAGCCTACAGTGGTTGAACAAATGACAACAGTAGCAACAGCAGCAGAAGACACGTTTGATGACGCATAATAACAAATAGGAGAAAGAAATAAAAATAAAAAATAAACATATATTTCTATTTATACATGTTTAAGTTACGTGTTCTCTATTTCCATTACAGCAGTGGTCGTCAGCACTCGCTGAAATGGGTAAAGGATAAGCGGAGCAACGTGTTGTGCACCGTCGTGCAGCAGGAGGAGGTAGAGAGCAGCTACGGAAGCACCATAGTGCAGTGTCTTCTCCGCGGGTAAGTGACGCTAGCCCGAGCGTGCTGTGTGCTGAGGACCGCTGCATTACAGTGTGCAATTATTGAAGTACAATAAATGCAAAGGGGAGATATGATTTTAAAAACTGTGGTATAACTGATGTAAAAATATTATGTAGGTACTTCAATAAACCAGTTTTATAGAGGTTTACAAGTTTGTTAAGCATATTAATTACAAATAACGTTGTTGTCGGGAAAAGGGCGTATAAAAAGTTTTACAAATCTTTTTATTACAGAAATGTGATGCTGTTTCTCAACAGTTTCCTTTATTACATTTATTTCAAAATAAATTTAAACAAGTATGTGTTCCTGAATATTTGTTTAACTTGAATTAGATCGGCGTAGCAAGCTCCTTAATATGTAAATCACGTTTATCTGAAAACACCATATTTCGTTACACGCCCTTATTCGGGCCATCTTTTCAATTACACTGGGCAATTTCAAAGTCGTTTATTGACTCCAATACATCAGCTTAACTTAATATAGTGTTAGACATTAATTTAGTTATTTTTTCGGTACTTTCTCTCTACAGATTTGTAGTGTTTAGTCTCTACTTGTATCAATCAGTCCAATCTCTCTCTCTTTCAAATTTAGTTTCATATGATATTAAATATTATATGCCTATTACAAAACTGAGATCCATATTTTATAGCCTGAGCAAACTCCCACGGACATGACTCTGCCGACTCCAGCGTTAGCTCCTACCCACACATAGCAGAATTACAACCACGTACAACCTACGCGCAAGCTATGATTAATCGATTTTTTCCCAGTTATTTTAATTACGACAGAATTTCCGACACAGAAGTAACATAATACTGTTGAAAGTGGGTCACTATTTACTTAAATACACAAGCTCTACATTAATTTAATCTCTAAGTTCTGAAACGTACTGAAATTCCTGTGTACTGAGGGATTGCAGGACATTTTTATTTTCAGTTTTAAGTTACAAGTTTGTTGAGTTTTATGAATTTTACGCTTGAGATAATCCCGTAAAACATAAATGGAGACCAGGGAAGCACAGCGGCTATAAAACCTAGTTGGTTCATTTTTCGTCGTCAAATATACGCCTTAAAAGTTGTGGTGAATGACGAGTTGTACGTATTGTTGTGTTAAAAATGCTGAAAATAACTGTAAAAGTTTTCCTTTCCTGTCACTTCTTCGAAGAATAATCCAAGAATATTATTTACATACGTCCTTTTAAGAATATTCATAATAACATTGTAAATAATCACACCAATTATCCAGTGAACACTCACAGCACACCACATTCCTACTCTTCAATAACGTTTACGATTCTGAAAAATTACATTAAACTTTCTGTGTCACGTATATAATTTTTACGAGTTCGACATAAACATTGAGTGAAACCTTGCTTTTTCACTCAAGAAAAACAAATTTGGATCAATTATGCGTTCGCGTCGTGAACATATCTTAAAGTGAAAAGTTTATAGTCGTGTGTCAAATGATTAAAGTAAAAAATTTCAACATCTGATATCAATTGCTTATCATCGACAGTGAATTACGACACACTACTCTGACGTCAGTTGCTTACCAATGATAATGAATTACGTCACACTATTCTGACATCACTTGCTTAGCAACGTATTGTAGTATCAGAAGAAATATACTAGGGCATTCGAAAAGTAATAGTAACATAGTTACTGTTTGACACTAAATTTATTTAGGTTACTTTTGGCATTACATACGAGTCTTACATGTGTGTAGCCCTAGATCCTATGTACCCAGATTGCTCCGCGTTAGAGGTTTTGAAGTTAACTTTTGTCAGGTTTACTATGCTGCCATCTAGTTGTTACATAAGGAGTCACGTCATAACTTCCATTTGAATTGCATTAGTGACTGTACTGCCATCTCGTGTTCGTTTACGGCGGACAGGTGGCGATCCTGGCGGTTGTTCTCTTCAAAGTGCAAACGATTTTAACAAAGGAACAAGCAATGTATATGATCTGGGGTGTAGCCTATGTCTTTCGTCAAGAGCATAGAACACTGCACTCTCTAGAATCTTTCACCTTCGCAAAAGTCTCTTTTGGTAGACTGTACGCTCTTTTGAACTCTTGCAGTGGTTGCAGGATTTAAAATAGAGTCTAGATCAGCGGTCATCAGCACAGTGCACCCTCTTGCCCGCGGATAAGAGACTGCACTATAGTGCATCCATGGCTGCTGGGGGGTATGCTCTCTCTCTCTCTCTTCCTGCTGCACGATGGGACATATTACGTTGCACTGCTTACCCTCTACCCACTTCAGCAAATGCTGACGACCACTGGTCTAGATCATCAGCCTGTCGTACAGATGGTCGGAGTTCGAGACCCGGTCATGCCTTGGATTTTTACTCATAAGTCCACAGTTTATTTTTTCTGCAGCTGTTTCTGACAGTTTGCAACCGTCATGAGTATTCGCACATCGAATTTATTATGTGTAAAATTGAATTGCGCATGTTCACGACGCTTTCAAGCCGTTGGAAACCGCTGCAGAAACAAACCTCACAACACTCGTGGCGAACAAGTTCTCAGAGTTATTAACGTGGTTCTCCTGTTTCCTCATGTTAATTATCAACATCATTACGTTCGATCTCCATGCCGTTATCATTCTATAGCATTTGCCGATCTTCGGCTAGCAATTCGCGAGGAGAACTGGTCGAGGGACGTGGAGGGTTGCTGGCTCGCTTTCTGGATACTCAGCGAACATTGGCGTAGTCAGCTGGTGTGAGTTAGGTATCCGCTAGTTTAGGGTGCACAATGGGCCAAAAGAACCTAGGTGCGTTTGCTCCATGAATAAGAACATCCAATCTAGTTCATCTTATGGCAAAATCACACAGAAATCATTTCATGGTGAACTACATTCTACACCATTAAATGCACACGAAAGATTCTTTTTTGTTCCCACACAATCACAAACTCCGGGATTTGTTCACGGAGCTAGACTAGGTTCCTGCCTAGCTCGGTATCCAGCGTGTTGGATGTTGCCATCAGCAACTGAATAATTTATATTCAGAATGAGGATGGCAAACATACATCACGCCCAATCACTTTCTAAGGCAGGAACATACTACATTCCCACTCCCCTCGTTAGAATACTCACTCTTCCCCACATTATGCCCTCA
The DNA here is from genome assembly GCF_040183065.1 of Periplaneta americana. Lineage (NCBI taxonomy): Eukaryota > Metazoa > Arthropoda > Insecta > Blattodea > Blattidae > Periplaneta > Periplaneta americana. The sequence goes on along the minus strand of NC_091123.1, from coordinate 74,910,176 downwards.
GGATCGATCGAGATATTTTATTAGGATCATATCACAGCCAATTGGATAGTGTCCTAAATTGAAACTACTTATCCTGCCTGTGATTTTTCTAAGGCGCTAAGAAAAAAAGTCGGGATAAGGTTTAAACAAATGAAGAGTCCACTTAATGAATGAGGGATGTCACTTTCTTGTCGAAAATGAGCCAAGACTGTCAATGCATAGCTTAAGACATATAGAATGTACATACAGAGTTATATGGCATTAACACTGATAGTCATTGTCCAGTAATGATCGGAAAATCACAGTTAAGCTTTGAGCGCTAAGCATTTCAAACTTTCAATTGCTTCTCCTGAAAAATGTATTCCAAATGACATCCATTATTCTTGCAGTGGACTCTTCAAATATAACACGAACTACATAACTCCTTCGACATAAATTTCGGTATTTTCCAAATTGAACTCTAAAATAATCGGAACCTTGGTCTTCGCGTGTCGTCTTCAATACTTCAGGGCGAACTTACTTGAACGTCACTCATCCAGTGCGAGGATTCTGATCTCCTGTCTAGAGACGACAGCGACGACTTCCCCTCTAACCACTCGCTCTTGCTAAGATTTTAAACATTTTCTGCGAACCTGCTATCATCCTGTTCAGTTTTGTTTGTGATATTTATCCCTCTCATTTGGTAACTATTGTGTTATGTCCATTTTCGGCCTTTTCCCTTCAAAATTCTCCTACATTCTTCCAAACCAAAAGGCGGAAATCGAAGTAAGACAAGTTAGTGTCGTGCATTACAGGCTATATGTTCGGTTCATGTTTGTCGAGTACGGCGAAGTTCGATATTTCCCGATTTTCGCTCCGCAGAACGAGGTCTGTCGTGTTTGTTCCACCTTATTATAAAAATATTCGCTTTCTTCACTCATGTTTTAAGCCTTTCAGAATTTTAGCACATATCTTGCGGCTGGTTTTTCATACGAAATAAGACGAAGTTTTTAATGTCTTGGTTGCTTCTCTCATGTTCGAACATTGCAAGACACTAAGACAAGTAACCAACAGGTTTCCAGCTCACATAGAAACTTATGGTCCTAACACACTTTTTGGCATTCACAACCAAAGCAAGCCCTTTTCACTCTTACGGTCCTGTACGCACTTTTTGATATTGACAACCAAATCAAACCTCTTTAAACTCTTATAGTCCTATACACACTTTTAGACATTCATAGCTAAAGCAATCCTCTTTTCATTTTTATTGTCTATACACACATCTAGACATTCATAGCCAAAGCATGCCTCTTTTCATTTTTATAGTCCTATACACACTTTCAGACATTCAAAGCAAGCCTCTGTTCACTCTTGTAGTACTACACACACTTTTATACATTCATAGTCAAAGCAATCCTCTTTTCATTTTTATAGTCCTATACAGTTATACACAATACACAATATACTTTGTATACTTTCACTCGGTAATGAGTTTTGGAATAATATTCTGGGGAAATTCCACAGATAGTAACAGTATATTCCTATTACAAAAAAGAGCAATTAGAATAATAGTAGGTGCCAAATCTAGGGAATCTTGTAGGACTATTTAAAAAAGCTACAAATAATGCCCATGGCTTCTCAGTATATCTTTTCATTAATAATCTTCCTCTTATGTAATCGTGAAAACTTTGTAACTAATTCAACAGTTCATAGCATAAATACACGTCAAAAAATGACTTTCATACTCCATCGGCAAGTCTATTGTGCTATCAAAAAGGAGTGCGTTATATGGCAGTAAACATTTTTAATAGCCTCCCTGTCGATATAAAAAATGAAACTCAAAACATAAGATTATTTAGGGCCAAATTAAAGAAGTACCTAATTTCTCACGCCTTCTATTCTATAGGTGAATTCATGACATTCAATAACGCTTCATGAAACTGATACTAAAACTTTGTGTTGTACTAGTAGACTATATTGTAAATATCTTCTGTATACATTTCATCTAGACTATGACTATAAATTCGGACTTTATAATAGTATTAAGTTTTTTGACTTGTTCCATATTCTAGCTGTGAAGCAATGTATGAATACCATGGAATGTTAATGAATACAATACAATACACACATCTAGACATTCATAGCCAAAGCATGACTCTTTTCATTTTTATAGTCCTATACACACTTTTATACATTCATAGCCAAAGCAATCCTCTTTTGATTTTTATAGTCCTGTACACGCATCTAGACATTCATAGCCAAAGAATGCCTCTTTTCATTTTTATATTCCTATACACACATCTAGACATTCATAGCCAAAGCATGCCTCTTTTCATTTTTATAGTCCTATACACACTTTTATACATTCATAGCCAAAGCAATCCTTTTTTGATTTTTATAGTCCTGTACACGCATCTAGACATTCATAGCCAAAGAATGCCTCTTTTCATTTTTATAGTCCTATACACACATCTAGACATTCATAGCCAAAGAATGCCTCTTTTCATTTTTATAGTCCTATACACACATCTAGACATTCATAGCCAAAGCATGCCTCTTTTCATTTTTATAGTCCTATACACACATCTAGACATTCATAGCCAAAGAATGCCTCTTTTCATTTTTATAGTCCTATACACACATCTAGACATTCATAGCCAAAGCATGCCTCTTTTCATTTTTATAGTCCTATACACACATCTAGACATTCATAGCCAAAGAATGCCTCTTTTCATTTTTATAGTCCTATACACACATCTAGACATTCATAGCCGAAGCATGCCTCTTTTCATTTTTATAGTCCTATACACACTTTTAGACATTCAAAGCAAGCCTCAGTTCCCTCTTGTAGTCCTATACACACTTTTGTACATTCATAGCCAAAGCAAACCTCTTTTCATTTTGTAGTTCCATACACACTTTTGGGTATTCATAGCAAAAGCAAGCCTCTTTTCACTCTTATAGTTATATACACACTTCCATTCATAGCCAAAGCAAACCTCTTTTCGCTCTTATAATCCTATGCACACTTTTACACATTCATAGCCAAATCAAGCCTCGTACACTCACGCAATGTACCTGACTGTAGCAGTATTTCCTTTATCCACGTTACCTGTCAAGTCTCCCAGGAAGCAATGTTAAAAACTAAGGCAACTATTTACAATGATTCAAACACGATTCACGCACTGCAAACACGACGTGATTTATTAAAGACAAAACAAATTCATTATAGTATCACACGCCACAAAAAGGAGAACAAAACACAATGCGGTGCACGCAGAAAGTTGGCGTTATTAATGACACGTCCAATATTAGAAATTGATTGACTCGATCCTATTATCAATCATGTACACGGCCGACCGCGCATTCACCAGACTGAACGGATAGACACTATACATCCGGGGTCGCCATGTGTATGTAATGACGTAATTACATGTCTCCGAAATGTGACACAGATGTTGGTGAACCTATTCTGAAACATTATACTTAAACTCCACTAAAAACAGAAGAGCGGGATCATAAATAGAAAGCGGATCCTGCCCTATCCCACAGCTAGGCGCATCTGTTGGTGTGCATTAAATCTTACAAGTTCCGCGTAACATGCAGCTTGCTGATGGTTTCTCATTAAAGCTCCGAAAATCTATCCTCCCTTATCTCAGGTTATTTTCAATTTCCTGCTATTCTCCTTCCAACAAAACATTATTTCATCACAGTTTTAAGGTGTACGAAAAATCAAGGAGTTGCAATGTACGAATAACAGCTAGACGCATATTCTGCTGTCCCTTTATATAGAGTATGACCACAGTCTACTATAAACAGTCGCGAAGCTCAATATGTAGTAAAAATTCAAACATGGGTAGTTGCCCACCACTAGGATCGCTACTATCGCCTCATCATCGTAGATCTCTCTCCTAGTAGACGACAAAATATGTTACACTTTCGTTGTTTTTTTTTTTTTGGAAAAATTAACACCTTCCTTCCATTATTGAAATATTAAATGCATAAAGTTAATTTATTATTTTAATGAAGTATATTAAATTCCACCATAAACTCGAAGATACCTGCAAGAAATAGGTTAATATTATTTTTGTTTGTGCAAAACGAACTGAAATTTACTATAATTGCTTCAATCATTCAAGATTATACCGATAATTAACAATGAAACCAATAAATATTAATTTGCATTTCCCTTTACAACAATAATAATGGAAATATGAATTAATGGAGTAACTTACGTGTACCGGTACTTGTAGTGTAGGCTTACGTAGTTAACAAAATGGGATGAGGTTAAGCAATAATAATCACACCAGAATTGGAAATAAAACGTGATCAATAAATTTTATTGTAACAGACTTTTTCTACGTCTCTAGTAAAGTAACAAATAAAAATAACAACAAAATTAACACCTATAATTAAAAACATATCCTTTGAAAAAAAAGTAGGCCTACGCAATAATAATCCCACCAGAATTGAAAATAAAACATGATCAATAAATTTCATTAAAACAAACTTAATTTTTCTACGTCTCTTTGTAAAATATTATTATTCCAATTATTGTATTTTAGCCATTAAAATTTTCATTACAACCAATAACGAACATTCACAAGCATCAATGTGAAATACGCAACGAGCTAGCACTCGATGGAAATACGACATAGTCCAAAGTCGACCGTGGACAGTCTATTGTTTCTAGTTGCTAACCGCTTGGAGCGCTTTATCACGAGATTTGCAAAAAATCACCTCAAGCTTCGCGACTGTATATAATAGACTGTGGTATGACGAGTAAGTGTTGTAATGCTGAAAAAATCCGATTCAAAGATTTCAGCGGAAATAGGTCTACACATTTTCATCATCTCTGATATCGAAAAAGTTGTCTTTGGCATCACGTCTCTCTGTGGATGGCGACAGATTTTGTTCATATTCAGTACCTGCTCGTCTATTCAGTCGGGTAAGATACATACTAAATAGCTATAATTTTAATAAAATTCATGTATATATATGTGTGTGTGTGTGTGTGTGTGTGTGCGCGTGCGTGCGTGCGTGTGTGTGTGTGTGAGTATTCGAATATCAAGAACAGAAAATTATGATTTATTTAAAATTGGCTTTAATGGTTTTGACGTAAAATCGTCTGTATTCGACCTACAAATTTGTCATCATCATCATCATCATCATCATCACCATCATCGTCATCATCATCACCATCTTCACTTCATGGTTTAGGCTTAGTGCCTGTTCCGTCTTCACATTTTATTCAGTTCCACCTCTTCCTAGGACGTCCAACATCTCTTTTGCCTTTAGGTTGATACAGTTGTATCAGTGCTGGAATTCTTTCGTTATCCATTCGAGACAGGTGTCCTATCCACTTTTCTTGATAATCTTCAATTTTTTCATTTATATTGTATTATATTTAATTCTTTACGGATATCCTCATTTCTTATCAGATCCCTTCTTGTACATCCCTTTAATCTGCGAAGAAACCTCATCTCTGCAGCCTGTAATTTACTTTTATCTCGTTCTTTAATTACCCATGATTCGCTTCCATATGTCAACACGGGTACTACCAGAGTTTTATAGAACTTTAGTTCTCTTTCTTTTCTAGTTTTATTTTTTAGTGTTCTATTTATTGTTCCGCATATACACTGGAATTTGCTTATTTTGTTGTCAATATCTCTATCTACATCATAAGTTATATTACAACCTAAATAATCAAAATGAGATACTTGTTCTATGGGCTTATTATCAACTATTATTTTTGTACGAATTTGGAAATTTACCACTGTGGGCAATTACTTTAGTCTTATGAGTTGATATGCTCAAATTATAGTTTTATTTTCCTAGTAGATGTAGTTTGTGAATGGCATATTGCAATTTTTCTTCACTGTCTTGTATTAATGTTACATCATCGGCAAACATTAGAACATTTAAAAATGTATCTTTACTAATCTTTATACTTGGATTCACCCTCCATTTTCCATTTTTTAATTAAGTCATCTAGATATACGTTGAAGAGACTAAGTGATAGGCTACAACCTTGTCTGAGTCCGATAAATGGCAGTTTACAAATTAAACGTGTATGAAAGAAAAATGAGGTCATATGCTACAGCTAGCCGTTTAAGTAAGGGTTCTCAGACGTCCCGTAAAATACGCGATTGTCCCGTTTTTCGCTAAAACGTCCCATTGTCCTGAGAAAAGTCTTCGGGACAGCTTTCCGTCCCGTATTTTAGAGTTCTAAACTGAGAAAAAACGAAAAAGTTTCAATGTCTATTCCATATTACAAATTACAAACATCGCACTTCATCATTGCAGGTGACTGTAAATGTTGCAAAATCAGATACACCACCTTTTTTTTTTGAAAATGAGTTAATGTTACATATCATATCTTCATATGATTCTACAACTTCTATAGCACTGTTATGCTCCAAAGCCAGATACATCACATGAATTTGTATGATGAGAGAATAGTATTGGTTGCAAATCCTTAGTTCCTTGCAAACGTTTTTCCTTCATTCTGAAAAATTATTTTTAGTGATGTATCTGATTTTGTAACTAAACGCCTCAGATGGACTATTATAGAACAATATTATTGTGAGTTATTAATTTCTCAGGGTGAGTGATGGTAACACCAAATGTTTAGATGTAGTCTGGGAGGATCTTTTTAAAAGTACTTAAGAAGAACTCTCAAATTTTAAGAGGGTAGTGGAGTTCATTATGTGTATCCCTGGGACAAATGCGTGTGTCGAAAGATTATTTTCTCACATGAACGCTCTATGGACTGATGAGAAAAATAAATTGTAAAAACAGTAAAATCAATGCTTGTTATAAAATGATTCTTCAGTGAGGATTGTGTTATTTTTCATGACATTATTCTTCAAAATAAACAATTTTTAAGTGAAATTCATTCTTCAGAGAAATATTGCAAGGTCAAGGCGGATTGATTTATAAGAATACGTGAGTAGAGTGTTTTGTAGCTACTGTATTTCTGTAATAACTTATTAAAAGCAATTTGAAGGAAATTTACTTAAAGAAGGTTAAACTTAATGCAAATACGCTCTTTAAGAATTTTGTTTACTATTTGTTTACTTACCCTTAGTAAAGTGTTTGTTTAGTAAACTTTACTATACACACACTTTGAAAGATTGGCATATTTGATGGATGCGCATAATAAACTTACTCAGTGATAACTGATAAGTGTTTCGTTTTTTTTTTTTTTCAATATGTCTGGGAACCCTAGTTTAAGTGCAAGGTAGCAGAGTCCATTTATGCAAGAAATGTTGGATATTAAAAATCGAAAATTAAAAAAAAAAAATTGAAAAAATCCATTACATATCTGTATGAGAAACTACGATTTTCATGAGTCAGCAATGCATTCTAATGGAAGGGAATAAGTCTCAAGCAGAGAAGATGCGTGCTCACTGCATTGGAAAAAGAAAATATAATGATGAAAACAAAAATGGTGAAGCGGTAAAACTAAGACGTGACAAAAACAGTGAAAAAGAACGTGTTGTTTATTGTGAATCGCACATTAAATTAAATAGAATGGAATTGATGTTATTTATTATTATAAACATTCATACATATATTACGCGGGATTTCGATGGTACTAAACATTCAATTGCAGCATTTGCAACATTTTCAATATCTGAATCCTCGTTTGAACTCATTTTAACAATGTTTGTTTATTTCTTCTAGTACTGCTGTAATTCCGTTATAAACAAAAATCTACCGTATTCAAAACTGATAAAACAAACCTAGACGAATCGCCTCGCAGGAAGAAACTAATAATAATAATAATAATAATAATAATAATAATAATAATAATAATAATAATAATAACAATAATAATAATAATTATTATTATATTTTATTTATTTATATTTGTTTAATGTGCTGTACAACAGCCAGTGGCCAATTACAGTTCAGCACAAACAATATAACAAAAACATAATACAAAAATAATTATTACACATAAATACAATTACATTTAATTACAATTATTGACGATGAATGGATAAATAATGGGTGACTTTAAAATACATAACTAAGAATACTATGAGACAATGATAAGTGAGTATAATGCCTAAAAGAATACATAAATGATAAATCATTACCAAGAGCAAACTAAGTCTATACATTGAAGGGATCGAATTCGCAGCCATGCATGTTGGCATTTTTAATGCATCTGGAGACTGGTGAAAGAAATTTCTAATTTCTAATATAGGAAAGTTTGTGGCCTCTCATGTCTTTTGTTGGAATACGTAAGGTGATATTGTTTAAGAAAGAGTCACAGGGTATCTTTGTGGACTTTACAAAAGAACAGATAATCTAGCTCATAGCGTCTAGCATATAGATTTTGACAATTAAAATATTCACATTTTCTCTCATAACTGTACCTGGAATTAATGGGCACAAATCTGAATGAATATAAAGATACAAATTTTCTTGGTATATTTTCTAATTTAGCCGAGTCTGTAGTTGAAATCGAGTTCCAAGCTACAGATGCATGTTCGAGTTTCGATCGCTCCAATGTATAGCAAAGCATTAAAAGAGAATCGGATGTGAAAAAGGAACAAGTTATTGACCGTATTAGTCCTAACATTCTGATTGCGTGATTGTAAATGTAATCAACGTGATATGAAAATACAATTTATTGTCAATAAATATTCCCAGATCTTTTACACAATCCGTTCTGTTAATTAGAACATTATTTAGATAATAATTACATTTCAGTGAAGAAGTTGTTCTAGAAAAGGTTATTACATTAGTTTTGGACACGTTAATTTTCATACCATTGTCTTCCGGCCATATAGCGACTGAATTAATGTCACATTGAAGTGATTGACAGTTAGTACTACTTTTGATTGTACGAAAAATTTTTAAATCGTCGGCAAATAATAAACAGTCAGAAGTTATTCTTTTACATATATCATCTATGAATATAATAAATAGGCGAGGTCCTAGAGTAAATCCCTGAGGGACTCGACAATTTATATTATAAGAATAAGAGTGTATATTAAACAGTCTTACACATGAAACTCTATTACTTAAATAATTTTCGAACCAGATTACGTAGCTTACAGAAAGGCCAATATTTCCTAAATTATGAAGAAGGATATAGTGCGGAACTACATCAAAAGCTTTACTGAAATCGAAATATATTGAATCAGTTTGTCCCTGCGTTTCAATTATTGGTACAATTTGATTTAGATATGTGACCAGGTTAGTGACAGTGGATTTAGTTTTAGTAAATCCATGTTGGGAAGAATTGAGCTTGTTTTTCACATAAAAGGATATATGTCTGCGAATAATGGAATAATAATAATAATAATAATAATAATAATAATAATAATAATAATAATAATAAAATCGCATCTTCACAAAATATGTTTGTAACTAATAAAAATAATACAATTACTTCTATAAAAATTCTGTATCGAAGTGGATAAAACTTTGTACGATATACTTATCGTAACTTCATATTACAATACCAGACTGAAAAGTTGTCAAATTTCTTTCATGCAGTGAGCATGCATCTTCTCTGCTCGAGACCTCTTCGCTTCCATTAGAATGGATTACTAACTCATGAAAGTCGTAGTTTCTCATACAGATATGTAATGGATATTTTTTATTTATTTATTTTTTTTTTTTTTTCGATTTTTGAATATCCAACCTTCCTTGCACAAGTGGACTCTGTTAGCGTGCACTTAAACGGCTAGCTGTAGCATAAATAACCTCATTTTCTGTCATAACAAGTTTCATTTGTAAACTTACATCTATCGGCTGATCAGTGACGAGGCGATAGTGCTACCACCTATAACCAACTAGATTCTAGTTGATTACAGATGGTAGCACTACCGCCACCTAACTAGTTGAATAAGAGAAATATCATTACCTAACTAGTTGCGTAATGAATGTGTTTACAACATTTTATTAGAGATGTAAAGCCCATATTACATAAGCAAAGTGGATAAAATTCTTTAATTTCCTCCAAAAAAAAAATATATATCTGGTGTGTAGGTCTACGTAATTATAGTACACCCAATGCATGTCTTCGAAATGATAACTAATTTAAAATATTGACTACTACTGTATGTATGTTAATATCATTCCCAATATGACAGGGTTAATTAATTTTTTCGAAACGCATACGACGCAGAAGAAAATGTGTGCCATATTTTTGATACCTACCCATTTTGTTTGTTTATTTTTTTTAAATTAAAGGGTAAATGACCTCAATTTCCATTTGCAAAAAGCGAAACTAAAACAGAAATAAGGGTACCCTTGAAATCGCCGAAAATTTTATGAGTAATGCAGGTTTATATATAAAAAATAACACCATTTCAATGACACAAGCAATGGATGTAACATAATTATATTAGGAGATTTCAAGATTCCAAAGTGATTGTGTTTAGAAAAGATTTAGGCCTGTGTTTCACACAATGTATTTGAACATATTATTCCCAACTATTTATATGTCCCACTATTAGGGTACTATTATGAAGATCTAAATTAATGGGAAATTTCATATTATCCTTTTAATGGGAACAGTAGGCTAAAGAGTTCCGAAGAGTTTGAGATGTTAAGATCAAATACACGATGTAAAACCTAAACTTTTAAAACAATTACAAGTTGTTTTCAAAACTTTTGCTTTGATCCTTTGGTAAAGCTTATTTCGAAGTACAACAAATAAAAGTCAATTAAACTATTCTTACGTGGGGTAGCCTATAATATATTTCTTGATTCTCCTCAAACGAATTTATATTGCTTAGTGATATGAATGTAACAAGGCTTTACCTGTGTTCTGGGAAAATGCAGAAACATAAATGTTTCATTTCTTCTAAACAGCACGCCACAGGAAAATTACATAATGTATACCGGTAACCTATATTTCATTTTCCCGTGTTAAGCGATGTTTTGTTAATACATCTTGTCCCGCATTGACGGAACGTATCGTGCAAATGAAGTTTCTTTTCAGTGTAACAAAAATTCGAAGTTAGAGAATTTGATTACACAGACATTTCGATTCTCTCAGGAGGTTTAAAAAAAACATTAAGAATGTTACATTCCAAGAGATTAGAACTTCTTTTATTAGATGTACAGTAGTGGCAAAAAAACCGGACCGACCCTTGTAGCTGATTTCAGAGCCTTGTTCACTCCAGAGTACGATAGACTGGTAACTAAGACTTTCCTGGTTCGAATTCTGCCTGAGAAGGAAACTTTTTTTTGTTCCTTATTCAAATTTATTCCCAACACTTTTCGATTGCAGCGATATTTTACTATTTAATTAACTTATTATTCCCAGAACATGAATTTTACCAGCAATCGAAAAGTATTGGGAATAAATTTGAATAAGGAATAAAACAAAGTTTCCTTCCCAGGCAGGATTCGAACCTCGAAAGTCTTATTTACGACTCTATCGTCCTCTGAAATGAATAAGGCTCTGAAATCAACTACAAGGGTCCGGTTTTTTGCCACTGCTGTACAATGAGGTACGTGACACTTTTGTCATATTCTGTGTCTAATATGACAAAGTTTTGCAGTTGTTTTTGGAATTAGGTTACGACAAAACTTTCAGTTCTACAACAACAGCACACCTTAGTTGCTGCCAGATAGGTAAGTAGCGCCATGAGGATAAAGCCCGAAACTACGACGTGAGCAGGTTGTGTAATATCCACTTGGCTGAGACTGCACAGCTTGAAGTACAGTGTGATACTGATTGAAGAACAAAATAGCGGTTATACTTAAATTTTATAGATATAGACATAGAGGAAAAGGTACAAATATCGTTTTTTTTTTTTTCGTTTTGGAACCTACATGTTTGGAATACTGAACGTAAAGTATCGTCCTGTTTGTTGCTGAATGTCCCTGTGAATTGTACACAGGACTAAAAAAGTTCGCAAAATGTTTGAAAAACAATAATTTCCTCAAAATCTAACATATTTCCTTCATAAAATTGAGGTACAAATATAAAATACTCCTAAGAATATCCATGAGTGAATTTTGAAGAAAATCTCTCAAAAATCACAAGTTTGTTTTTGACATAAAATACTACATACCTTCCTCCATTAAAAAAAGTAGAACCATCGGTATGGTACCGCCATTTTCAAAGTCCATACACCAATTTAAAAATTCCCGTGATGCTTTAAATTACAGCTGCGACACTCTGTTTTGTACTGTACTGAGCATTTCGGAGTTATTTGCATTTTCATTTACTTCTGTTTAAATATACCGCGCTACTTTGATTGTTAGATGTTCGCATAGGTACACTGGAGAACCAGGAGATTTTAATGTAAGTAATGTATTCAAATCTTTCATTGCTGTTTTCTCACATTTTAAATTTTCAGCATTTTCATTCCTATAAAATACTTCTTGCGAAGCAGATTTTGTGATAGACGGTTCAAACTTGGTATTTAAGTTCACAGATATGTACTGAATAAAAATAGCTCTGGGTTTTATGGTGAATACAATTTCAATATATATATATATATTTTTTTTTTCAGTTTTTAATATTTTATATTTAAAAAAATATGAACAACATTAAAAAAATTGTAGAGGCTTATCTAATGAATCAACATTGAAACCCAGGGCTATTTAAAGAAGTATATGTGTATAACCTATTCACAAATTATGAGGGCCAAAAAAAGAAGAAAGACAATTGTCACGCAAGGGGCTTTTTGAGTTACTCGCCCCCTAAAAATGTAAACTTGCCCATACCTTGTGAATCATGAGAGTTACAAGGACAAATTCTTGTGAGTTCTTTAGTTATATTAGTATACATCTATGGTACAAGTTTGAAAAATCTAGCTTCTATGGTTTAGAATTGCGAATTTCACTCGTGGGTACCCTTAAGAATTACAAGATTAACAAAATTTGAAAGTAAAAACGGCCTCTGCTAGAGAAAGCGAAGAATAAACATTCAGCATCTTCATTAGAAGGTATTTTCTCAATCGTAATCTGAATCCAGATGAATCATCTCTCACGTCTTTTCTCGAACTTGTTTTATGGCTTCTTGCATTGTCTTTTCAATCCACTGTTCTCTAAGTTTGTTGGAAGGTGATATTTTCCCTCCTCCTATAGTGCCAACAATAGCATCGAAGCAGAAAATCAAGGTATAAAGATGTAATACTAATAACTCTAGTATTTCATATGTGTGACACACTGATGTAAGCCAAAATCTCAAAACATAATTTAAAAACGAAAACATACACTGCTATAAACGTAGATTACTTCTCTTTAAGAATATGTATCATTAATATTTCTAACATTGAGATATTCATTCATCCATAGTGTTCTGCCCAAAGGCAGGTCTTTCACTGCAAACGCAGCATTCTCCAGTCTTTCCTATTTTCTGCCTTCCTCTTTGTCTCCGTATATGATTCATATATCTTAATGTCGTCTATCATTTGATATCTTCTTCTGCCCCGAAGTCTTCTCCCGTTCAGTATTCCTTCCAGTGCATCCTTTAGTTCATTGACGTATAACAATGTATATTGAAGGAAAGAACTTTCGCAGAAATTTTCGCTTTCCTCGAAAACGCAATAATGATACATATTTCAATAGTTCACCTTCTAACTGCAAACTAACACATTCCCGCAAAAGAGAGTATCAGTCCGTAGTAATTTGGAAGGCGTTCAATAGATACAAGTCTTCTCAGATCGTAGTATATCACACCATTTCATATTTGTACCACTTCCTCTATCTCTATACATATACACATACACATACGAATATTTACTTATGCGTTAATAAACCAAATTATTTTGTTAATTAAATTGTTTTCTTATTGTATGTATGTATGTATGTATTTATTTATTTATTTACACTGAAAGTGGGCAAGCACCCGGTGGCAGTGGTATACACAATATAAACAATACACAATAAAATTACAATACACAATACAATAATAATACACAATACAATGTAACACAATAATTACAATTAATAATAATAATAATAATAATAATAATAATAATAATAATAATGCATAAAATAACCTATTAATAAGTGAACCTAATTTTACAATACAACCTACATATGTATAGGCCCTACATAAGTTTCACATTGGCACTGATATTAGTATTTCACTTTACTCTCATATCGCTCACTGTAGTGGCACTATGATGCATTTCACTGACACTTTAGGACACATTTCACTGACACTATAGAACACATTTCATTGACGCTATAAATTATCACTGATCGGAACTATTCACTGCACTGTAAAACCATAACTTCACTGACTCACCACGCTTCACTGATACAACAGTTCAATAAATACATGTTACCTTAAAAAATTTAATGTCACCTCAATTTTAATTTGCACTTTATACACAACTTTTTAAAGTTATTCTTGAATCTCCTTAAGGAAGGTCAGCCCTCAAAGACCGCTGCATGTAGGTCATTCCAATCATTTATAGTTCTATTTAAAATTGAGAATTTACCTACATCCGTTTTCTGTTTCCTACATTTGATTTTAAAATCATGATCGTTCCTACCATAGTACGTTGGCTTTTCTAACCGAGCCGTTATGTCTACCCATGCTTTCTGACCTAGATGTGCTCTATACAATGATGTTATTCTAGTTTTCCTACGTCTGTTTACCAAATTTTCCCATTTAAGTTCTTTTATCGTATCGTTTCCATCTTCTTTTTTACCTTTAACAAATTTAGCTGCCCTATACTGGATTCTTTCTAAGGAATTTATCTGATATATTCTATAGGGATCCCAACATGTAGTTCCGTATTCCATTAACGGTAGCACTAACGTTAGATATGCTATTTCTCTCGATTTGGGGCTAGCCTTTTTCAAGATTCTCATAATAAAGTGAAGTGCCCTCCATGCTTTATCCGTAACATTATCAACATACTCTCCTCAAGAAAGTTTGGAGTTTAAATACACTCCTAGGTATTTACAACTTTGTTCTTGCGGAATTACAACACCACTGAATTCGTAATTAAGACTAGTTTCCTCTCGGGTTTTACAAAATGTTATAGATTTACTTTTAGAACCATTTATTTTCATCCTATGCATTAACGCCCAGTTATAAATTTTATTTAAGTCTGTTTGAATAGCATCCACATCTGAATTATTTCTAATCTGTCTATATATAATGCAGTCGTCAGCAAATAGTCTCACATTTGATGTATTCTTAAATAAATTTTTAATTTTAAGAAAGTGTTAATAATTTTGAAATTATAACGATTTTTTTATTACCTGCATACGTATGAAAACCGTAATTTATATTGTACATGTCGGATGAAAGTATGGCCGATATTAATCAAAGAAGAAAATAAAATCAGTACTACTAAAATTAAAAATTTGATACGGTATTCAGAATTCTTCAAATTGGAAATATTAATTGCTAAGTGAACGTAAAAGAATAAAAAAAAGGGGTAGTATATAATGGAGACTGCATGTTATTGTATATTAGAAAATACTACGTTAGTTAGTCATGCTAAAATACTTTTCAGAACAGTCAATCGAAATCCGTAATATATTGGGTATGGAAAAAAGGAGGGACACTGAAGAAGACACAGGTAGGAGAGTTTGAAGTAACAATAATTTCACTAATTTAAAAAAAATAACAGGAGAACCTCTGTTCCCAAGTTACCGTTAATAACGTTATGTAAGTACATATGTTTTTAATTTTATTAAATATTACAGCATATTCGGGCATAAACTCGGCACATTTGTTTAACAAGCTAACATACCTATAGATGACGTAACAGCGGACTACGTAACAGTTTTTTTTCAACCTAGGTACTAAAAGTAAGTAAAAAGTAAATCCGTGACTCTACCTAAATCCATGATGCAAGACCGACTAGCCCGCTGCTGGCCTCACGTCCACATGCCGAAGCAGAGGTGGACGATCATCCAACCAGAATTGATGTATCGTGTGGTTAGCACGATGATCCCCCCAGCCGTTAGAGCAGGTTTTCGAAAGCTTTATT
Organism: Periplaneta americana; assembly: GCF_040183065.1. Lineage (NCBI taxonomy): Eukaryota > Metazoa > Arthropoda > Insecta > Blattodea > Blattidae > Periplaneta > Periplaneta americana. Next base: position 74,894,271 of record NC_091123.1, on the reverse strand, counting down.
AACAAATTGCACCAAAATTTTTAAACCATGAAACCAAGCTAAAATCTGAAACAGATTTTAAAAGCTCGTCTTTACTTATGTACTTCACTCACAATATGTATGCGTGAAGAGAGATTGGAGACGGGAAGTGGGCGAAAATGATATGTTTTCAGTAATTATGCAAAAATTAGTAAAATAATAATAGATTGCAATAAATTTTATAGGTAGGATGCTCTTTATTTACTCTTTAATCTACATATATAGTTTTCTATTATCTCTCTTTTTACACATACAGAGTTACTGACATTAAATGCTTTTACGCACCGGAGTGACATTTTGCGCCTAGAGCAAACTCATAGATGAATGTTATTCAATGTTAAAAGTAAGTGTGGTTCAATGCAGCAATGGAGCTGAAACACCAGACGATGACGACAAACAGAAAAGAGAAACAATGAGATTCTACAAGGCAGTACTCAATTCCTGACAAAATCAGTAGTACTGTAATTTTATACAATATGTTACAAGAATGAATGGATACAGATTACCACTACAAAATTTGGACTACATATACACCGAGAAGAATAAGTTTCTATATCCGCAGATATTTTAAACCTGGCGGTCCGTTAGCCAAACGACTAGAGTGTCGGCTGGTAACCCGGGTTCGAATCCCTGCGGTTCTAACTAGAATTTGCGGTGGACAAAGACGATGTTTTATGTCGGTTTTTGCAGGATACTCCCGTTTCTCCTACCGACATATCACCATTGCTCAATTAATCATCATCATACATTACCTAATTCGCCTCCTATGGTGCACAAAGAGCAATGCCTTCAAGGCGGCTGAAAGAACTAACTTTGCCGCGTCGCCCAATAGATGATGACGCTTGGGTGAGTGACGCAAGTCAAGTGCAAGCCATTAGTTATATATATATATATATATATATATATATATATATATATATATATATTATAATTACGAGGCCGACGAATCCGACACAATCCAAATTCCCATATCGTTTCATCAGAACTACAGTGGGTTATCTTTACAAACTGTGGTTTCGAGATAAACTAAGTTTTAAGCTAGCTTCATTTTGTAGATCAGTGGTGCTTGTCAGTTTCTTGTTGTTTTAGCTTCATATTAAATCAAAAGTTTGTTTACACATTGCACTCGCTGTTCAATAGAAATTTTTATCCTCATTATTTAAAATATGATTTTTGCAAGATATCTACTGTTGTTCTGAGGTAACGATATGTAAAGCAGATATAGACTACAAATACCGGTAAATGGTCATGAGAATTCATCTCCAGATATTCTTGTTAATAGTAGTCCAATGACTGTATGGGAGAACTTCATTTTTCCAATCACAAATGGATAAACTTCCTGGAACCCAACACCCCGCTGTTAAATATTATAACATGCTTAAAAAAAGGTAGAAACAATTTGGGTTTCACATATTCACGCAAGACGCTCCAAAAGAGAAAAAGCTGCTAAGCAGCAGAAAATGCTTATGATGTTGCTCAGTATAATTATTGCAATAACAGGAAGAAAGTAGTTAGGCAGATAATGAACACTGGCTCTCAGCCTTTTTGTATCATTCCAATATCTGAAATTGAAGATTATTATTTCAATGTTTTTGGTCATCCTAATGATGTGAAAAATATAACTTCAAATTGTACCAATAATGCTAATAATACGTGCAATGTTTCAGAGATTTCCCTCAAAGACATTAATTTTTATTTTATTGGGTTATTTTACGACGCTGTATCAACATCTAGGTTATTTAGCGTCTGAATGATATGAAGGTGATAATGCCGGTGAAATGAGTCCGGGGTCCAGCACCGAAAGTTACCCAGCATTTGCTCGTATTGGGTTGAGGGACAACCCCGGAAAAAACCTCAACCAGGTAACTTGCCCCGACCGGGATTCGAACCCGGGCCACCTGGTTTCGCAGCCAGACGCGCTGACCGTTACTCCACAGGTGTGGACTAAAGACATTAATCAGGCTCTATCTAAAACCCGTCTAGGACCTGATAAAGTAACAGTGAGAGTTTTGAAATACTTAAGAGCAGGAAAATTGATAGCTTTATTAGGGACAGCTAGGCCTGTGCTCCTTTTTGGGATTGTTTCTAAAGATTTCAGAAAATGGAGAATAGTACGTGTGTGTGTGTGTGGTTGCAGGATCTTTTGATTTATGAATGTCTTTTGAGGACTATTACACCTTTACTACGTCATACTACTTTGACCAATAAAACGGTACGAAAGGACGTATTTCAACCAATCATGGCTGCTTATCGCACAATTTTATCGCGTCCCTAGCATTTGTTTAATTTTATCGCGTCCCTAGCATTTGTTTCTTTGTTTGCCAACATTTCGAACTGCACTGGTCTGGACGTAAAAAAAAAAAATTACAAACCACTCCAGTCGATGCACAGCAGTTTCAAATATGACTCGCATTGGCATTCAATAACAAGAATTAATAAGGATCACTGGTCATAGCTATGCATCTTCCCTGAAACCCTATTTACAAATAAATTAAGAGCACCATTCGGAAATCCTGAGGAAGTTGAGGAATACACCATGTACATCAACGAGTTCAATTCTTTTACGCACACGTCCAATATAACATCAACTGAACCACCAATCACTAAAACACTCAAATTTTAAAATTGTTCAATAACTGTTTCTTTTAAAATTATTCATGTTTATTTTTTATTTCATCATCGTTAATTAAAACTTTTCTTGTTTATTTCATCATCCCTAATTAAAACTTTTCTAACACATGTTTATATTATTTAGGTTATGTTATAGCTTCTGCTTTATGATATTATGGATAGTCACGTATCAGAGATTATTTAATACTAAGATTTATTGAAAATCATCTGTCAAGTGACGTTGATTACTGGGATTCGGATGATTGAAGTGGAATGCAAATGTTTTAATAAAAACGAAACTGAATCAACAAAGCCTTCTTGACTAGTAACCGTCTACAGAGGTCAATGAAGATTCCATAGTTGGCACAACTGCCATCTAGCGTAATGGTGCAATAATACATTTGAAGACAGTTGTATTTTCGTAAGTCAATTAATATTTTATTGTATTGGAGTACTTCGTTACTTCTAATCTTTATATACTTTCTTCTAATCGTGTAATAGTCAATTAAATCCCACTCGAGTTTTGATTTTCTCTAGATAAATCAAAACCTCTAGTGAGATTACTGTTGATAATTTTCGGTCTGTGCAAACACAGCGGTACCGGTTTATCTCTCATTTTGTGTTCCTTTACGTTTCCGCTATATTAGGCCTATATGTTTCTCTACGTATAGGCCTATCCCATTCTGTACGTCTTGTTACATCCATTTATGTATTCCTAATTATATACATCAAATTACGTATAAGCTTCAATTCCATATACCGTTAAAAAGCAATACTGATTCCTGCTTGTTTCAAGGCTATCAGTATACACTACCGAATAGAGCTATGATTAACCTTGTTACATGAACGAAATAGAACAGAAAAGATCAAATTATACAGACCAGTGTTTTAAAGTGACCCACTTTAGGCGCTGTGGTATGAAGTTGTATCGATTTCAGATTACTTTCAAAGCACACTCAATCAATGGATTGGGGGTATTCCTCTCCAATGAATATGGCGGCAAGGATTTCATATAGCCTACATAGATCTGCAAAACAAAACGATCACGTAGCCTCATCATTACGTGCCAATTCTGTTGCGAAACAAAACAGTCTCATGGACAGGTACAAATATAACCGTTCGTCAGGATGATCGCAAATGTTATGTCATATTATTACATGCAAATAGCTAACGATTTAAGATATGGCAGATATTTCTATTGTTAAATCATATATTACTTTTTGTAAAATAAAAAAAAATGTGATATACCTCTGAACAATGAAGAGGAACAGATTACGTAAATTCTAAACATTGGTTTAATATTCGAATAAATCAAATTCAGTTGGTAGCAGAATTAGAAATTGACGGATGAGAACTAGATAATGCCGCGCAAAATATCACATATCTACTTTCTACTCTCATACAGAACTATTAAAATATTAGAATGAGCTGCTTGCAGCGATCTTAAAATGTAGTTATAAACAGAGGTAACCTCAAAACATATTAAAATAATCGAGAACAAAAAGACGGATGGGTAGACTTCAGAAGAATAGAAGAAAAGTAAGAAATAAGTAGAAAGAGATTTCAATGCAAGAAAACCTCATCCCAATGTCTTCAGCAATATTGAAGAAAAACGGGATAGGCCTAATGTGAAAGTAGATGAAAGGAAATATGCAACAAGCAAAATGTAAAAACTTCATGGATTTGCGCTATTAGAATGCCTTCAAATGTAGTAGGCCTGTTAGGACTATACATGACAAAAATGCTATTCATATTGCTTTAGTTGTTGTATTTTAGGCAACCGAATATTGATTAAACGTTTCTTCAATAAATATACCATTTAAATAACGTTATGAACGACTTAACTATCAGTTGGAAATTATGAATCACCTTCTGTAGTATTCAAAATATACAATGCTTATGCCTAAGCCTAAACCGCATTTGAAGAGCTTCTTCGTCCATTTTATTAAAATAATCTTCTCTTTCGGAAATTATCCTCGCACATCTTGGTAAGAAATCATAATTTTCAAATATTAAGCCCATCTTTGTCTTCACCATAATGAAAATTATTGTTATTTATTATTATTATTATTATTATTATTATTATTATTATTATTATTATTATTATTTATGATTAATTTTTGTAATGACCAAATATTGACCAATTAACTTAAATGTAGTTTATTTTTTTTTAATTTTAGTAGGTTATTTTACGACACTTTATCAATAGCTCAAGTTATTTGGCGTCTGAATGAGATGAAAGTGCTAATGCCGGTGAAATGAGTTCGGGGTCCAGCACCGAAAGTTACCCAGCATTTACTCATATTGGGTTGAGGGAATACTCCGGAAAAAACCTCAACCAGTTAACTTACCCCGACCGGGAATCGAACCCGGGCCACCTGGTTTCGCGGCCAGATGCGCTAAACGTTACTCCACAGGTGTGAACTAAATGTAGTTTAATAAGAGCTTAAAGTTCAATTTATGTTGGTAAAATGCATTGTCCCTTTAAGTGTCAATTAAAAAGACTTTAAATAACAATTAAAGTTAAGTAAGTTCAATGAAATCGGCCGTAAGAACATCATTTTTTCCATCTTGAATCTTGCGTACACTACTTTTAACACTTTATTACAGAAGATTGGTAAATGGGCAACTTTTACATTTTTTTATTGATTTAATTAGCTATCTTTGTTTGGTTTGAGGACAAACGTTTTCATGTAGCTAGTAGTCATCATCAGGTCTCCAAATATATTTACACAGTGAACACACAAATATAAGAGAAAGTTTTACATTATGAATTACATTACCTTGTATAGTTAAAAATAAAGATTAAAAATCATGCAAGGGGATTGTAACTTTATAATTTGAGAATCAATGTGGATTCATACGAATTACAATTGCTTGATATATTTGGCCTGTTAAATAACTTATATAACAAAGTCTTAAAGTAACATATTTGATTCACCTGTTGCAAATAAATATTTGTAAATCAAAAACTTCAAACTATATAATATACAGACAGTGGATGCGGGATGACTTAAGGAAAAGTGAAGTTATTTCGTATAGTAGTATATGGCACGTGCCGCGTCGTTCGTCTTTTGTGTACCTGGCGAGTACAGCAGCGTACATAACGAAGGAACCCCTGTCCACATTGCAACGCAATCCTGCTCAAGTATTTAGTACGAGTTGAATAGTGTAGTGCTGATCCATTCATAATGTCGAAGTCAAAACGTTAAATTCGCTGAGAGATACGAAATGCAATTAAGAAGTATGAGAGTGACATTTTGTGTATTAACGAAGACAATATCGTGTGTAATGTATGTAAAATTGAAATAAAAACCAGAACAACTCAGGCTATAGAGAAACACTGCAACAGTACATCGTACAGGAAATGCGTTGAAATGAAATCTGAGGAACCATCATCATCATCATCATCATCATCATCATTTAGTTGTGCGGGTCTAAACGACACGTGCAACATGATGTTCAGTGCAATATTCCTCTAAAGAAATTGAGTGATCCCCATTTTAGAGGTTTTCTTCAGAAATTCTCTCGATACAAAAACTGTTTAAGCGATAGGCGAAGACGATTCAGCTTCGACAACTTACGAGAATAGCTATATCGTCGTTTACTGCAACGCTGGTAATTGCATCAATGTTGACGAGGACTGAACTTGCAAGGTATGTGCGACACTACTATAGTACGTTATTTTTCTTTTCCTTCTGACTGTACGGAGATACAGTAGCATGTTGAGGTCGTCTGTTTACGTTTAAAACCTGCTGATCCAATGGTCTGAATGAAAAAAATGTAACATATAGTAAATGTGCACTTACATTCAACGATAAGTCATCCCGCATCCACTGTCTAATAATATATAATAAAATCAATAAAAAAAAAACAGCAAGTTTTAGACTGTTATTGTTATTATGAATCATTTGTTAGTTATGCACGTTTCAAGATTGCATATACCACTTTCATAAGCATTATAATACAGTTATACAGAAATTTCGACCTTAATACACAGCTCGAATCACGCTCTGGCATTTAGAAGGTGACGAGAATTCACGGCAACGGCACTTCGCAATGGCATTACTTTTAGGTCAAAGTGTGCGACGATCTGCGGTCTCACTCTCTGTCTCTTTTCCTCTTCACACAGCCGGCAGAGATCTCCCTGCTGGGAACACTGCCTGCCCCATCTCTCTTCATTGATTCCATCCCAAGTCTATTTAAATTTAAACGAAATCTTTCTTCAGTCAGTCAGGAGGGCGAAATTTGGTTTTCCAATTGCAGTGCACCAAACTCTTAGTCCTCATGACATCTCATTAATTTGGACCACACTCAATCAAGCCTTCTTCGTACAGTCAGAAGAAAAATACAACATATAAAACTAAGTTATAGCACAGTATAGTATATACAGTCACGAAGCTTGAGTTGTGAGAGTGCTAGGAACAATCGACTGTGCCGGTACTATTTCATATTGTCTGTAATGAGGCGATATTAGCGATCCTAGTGGTTAGCAACTATCTATGGATGCATATTTACTACGTATTGAGCTTCGTGACTGCATGTACTAGACTGTGGTTATAGTGTCTGGATGAAAGATACCTAAAAGTATATAAAAACAGACTTCCGTGTTAGAGGTTCACATTCATGTTAGAGAGTTTTCGCACCCTCGTTGCCCGCTATTTGGCTAAGACAATGCTGACGTCTGTACTGATGTATTTGGTGACGTATGTTCATGGTCATAAATAGGGCTAGGATTTTGATGAAATTGCATCTTTTTTCTAGTAACTTAAGCCAGAAACATAGCTGCTTTAGTATTTATATATGATGAGATGAACTGAGTGTTTTAAGACTTATTTGTTACGGCATTTGTTTGCATTTTTTTGCCTGTTTCAACTCATAAGAGCATCTTTTGTTTTATTCGGTCATTTTTTAGGCATTTTCATTTAATTTTGGCCATATATCCCCATTATTAATGTAAAATAATGTTTATTTCCTTTGATATTTTCTTTACATATTTTGTCCATTAATACCCATTATTTTGTATAATATTTTAATCTTTTTTCTACACAAATATTGTCAATTTAATGTAGTACACCCCATGTAATGGATCAGTCCAACCACCTCTTCAATATAGACTCCTCTATACCTGCTAATTCCGGATAAGAGTGGCCTTGTTGTAAACTACATGGAAACTAAAAGTAAAGTAAATCCATGTCGCTACAGCCCATGAAAGGCGAAGACCGACCAGCTGACTGCTGACCTCACGTCCACATGCTGAATCAGAGGTGAACGATCATACATGGAAACTACATCAGGTAAAATACTAAATTAAAGTGTACTACTTAGAAAAAAGTTATGTAAAATTTAAATTAATTACTAGTCTAAATATTAAGTAGTACAAAACCTCTTTTCCTACTAAGCCAATTATGTAAGATCAATTTTTAAGGCATTTTTTAAAGATTAGGTCATAAATGCTTTGTTTTTAGGACATTTTTTCATGATTTATAGGTCATCAAAATCCTAGCCCTAGTGATAAGTATGACAATCTCCACTACTTTAAGGGTAGATTTCTAAAACGAAGTCTAGACCATGACCATGGCTTTAAACCGAGTATGGATTTACAAAACGAGGTCGTTTTCATTTTTCTTAGCCATGGCTCGAAACCATGGTCTGAAGCAGAGACCACAGCTGGGGTAGGTTTAGAGCCACGGCCTCATGTATACAAGATGGTGATAGTAGATCAGCTGGAAGATTATCAAGGAAAATTTGTGTCTGCGAGTATTAAATCCCGGATTAGAGTAATGAGAGGCAGGGATAATCCTTTTTAACTATATAACGACGACAATTTCAAGCGAACATTTCGATCTTCGAAGGAATCAACGCAAAATTTAGCAAGAATGCTAAATAATGATCTGCAACGAAATGCAAGAGGCGGCGTTGCTTGTTGCTTTGAGGGAAGTAAGACATAAGATTTTATATTAATTAGGCCTATACCTTTATGTCTATAAGACGATATATCTTAATTATTAGCCTTTACAGTAGTTTTGGATATTTAATACTCTAAAATAATATGGACCTACAAGAATATGAAGCAAACGTGAGTTTGTCTTCTTATTTTAAGTTTTATGCTAGTGGGGCTTTCCACGTAGTACTAGCCTATTATATGTGAAAATATAACCATACTACATTTTAGTTTCAAGTAATGCTAGAATTATTAGTTTGTAAATATGACATGTCCCATATCATGTATATGATCAGTGGATGTAATAAATGATTATGATTATGATTATTTTAAACGCACATAATAAATCTGTAAATTAGTAAATATAACAATATCTTAGCTGAGATCAAAAGAATGTGACTTACTGCAATTCAATAAAAATATTAATCCCGATGTTCGTTTCTTCTAATATCGACTGTTTACAGGAATAAAAATCGATTCTTAGCTGCGTTGCCATATATAAAATCCAAGAACCTCGGTTTCTTCTCAAGCCGCGTCTCGACTTCGATTTAGAAATCGCATAAGGATTTAGACCTCGATCGCGGTTTAAAAGCCGACGTTTGGAATCACGATTTCGTCCGTGTTTTAGAAATCGACCCTCAGAGATCGAACAAATCGTTTCTTAACGAAAATATTTTTAAAAAGGAGATGGTACAACATAAAAGTTTAGAGTCGCTTTACAACTAAATACGTTGTTTTCTGCTCCGTCCGTCCCAAAACCTTATTACACGATGCAATGCATTGTTGTCCATTTCCACCTTCCTACGCGCTACGACATATTTAAATATATCTACAGATTCTGAATTCGGCCACGCTTCGACGCGTACCGAGCAGATACCAATATCTCTGAGCGATCAGCCATCACTTGACACACACTTCCTTACTAAAGCGTCTCCATTGAAATTAATGGCACACACCTGTAATGGAAGCGAAATTCCGTAGCTCTGATAGGATTAGGTTCAGATAAAGGGTAGGTAGGTTAGTTAGTGGATAGATGGGGGGTGGAATCCCTCTCCATGGACTGCAACCTTGACGTGGTGAGAGGGCTTGCGTGCCTCTTTTAACAGAGAGGCCAGACTAATGGCAGTCCGGTAAAAACTTAACTTCAAAACTTAAGAAATAACAACAAAATTTAAACATCCCAAATACAATAAATTAAATAATACAATCAAACTGAAATGAATTCAAAGTTTCTTCGTGCTAAGATGAGAATACTGCTGAAGAAGATAATTATATCAATTATCCCTGAAATTAAATAACGAATCTCGGCTATTGAAACGTAGGCTAAGCAAAGTTTACTTAGACGTTTTCACAATCATATCTCGTGAAAGTGAAAAATTCCTAAGGTTTTATTCAGTCTTCAAACGTCAAAATATTAATCCACTTTGTAAGAAATACATGGGATTAAGTTTAATTGATATTAATTATATTTACGATTTTAAAAATAATATTTCTATACGTTTGTGAAACTTTTAACATCGTTTCCATAGAAATGGATGTATATTGTTCAGGCTATATTATTGTTTTCGCTTATTGCTTCATTTAATCAAATTTTCTGCTGTTCCGAATGAAATGTTCGAAGAATATTACTTTTAATGTGGTGTTGGCTAACTGCACACGGATCAGCGCCAGGAATAGGATATGACAAGTAACCCATTTAATAATATGATTCTAGTAATTAGTGTAACCGGACTTGCACTCCAGAAAATAAAGAGGTCAATATAATGAAGTATAATGATGAGTTTGAAAATTCGGTGAAATGTGTATATTAAAGACGGAGTTTTCATCTACACTGGTACACATTATCACGAAATTTTCCGTAGAAATTCAGGAAAACTACGAAAATTTTAATCTAATGTAGCCAATATTAAGAATATAATGCGGAACAAACGTATTATCCTTGCACACTTTGTTCATGTTTAAATGTAATATTACTCGGTGACCTAACTTCACTTGAGTGATTCGAACCTTGAGGAATACCACCTATAGATTTTAATGTGGTGGATGATACTGTATTTCCCACACGAAACATTTTAAAAGTTTTCAGGCGGGGCGGGAAGAAACAGCTGTAACCCATGCGCACTGCGTTGTGGTCAAAGGAATCGCTCGAGTGACACAGGAGACTGTAGAATTCTAGAGAATTAAAGAGACGGATAATGTTTTCAGTGGATAGTTTGGGATTCTTTAATTAGGAACATTAAATCCAGACGTTTGAGATGGGCAGGTCATGTAGAACGTGTGGGCGAATTCAGAAATACATACAGAGTGTTAGTTGGGAGGCCGGAGGGAAAAAGACCTTTAGTGAGATCGAGACGTAGATGGGAGAATAATGTAAAAATGCATTTGACGGAGGTGGGATATGATTGTAGAGACTGCATTAATCTTGCACAGGATAGGGACCGATGGCGGGCTTATGTGAGGGCGGCAATGAACCTCCGGGTTCCTTAAAAGACATATGTAGTAGCAGTAGCAGTAGTAGTAGTAGTCTGGGAGAAGTCTCATGATAATGAAATTGGTCACAAGGAACAGGATTTGGATTTCCCAAAGTTACGAGATAAAGAGCAGAACGACTGCCTATGGGGCAGATTTTCTATGAGTACTTTCACTTGTTTGACACTTAAAAATATATGTAAGCAATTTGTTATAAGTAATTATTAATGTTTAGATGTTATTTTATTGCAATTTATGTATGTACGTAACTTCGTTAGCATCATCCCAAAGAGAGAAGGGCACAAGTCCAATATTTTTTAAAATTAACATTTTATTCAGAAATTGTTTTTCAAGCGTCGGGCTTTCATTCTACATTAAAAGGTCACATGTCACTGTAATATTGAACGAATGACAAGAGTAGTAATATCCCGTTCCCTGGAGGAAGGTTCCAAGTCCAGGACTTGTGACCATACAATAGATTTTGTAGCAGTTGGCAATCTTGCGAGCTGAAGTTTCATGTTCAATTTATGGATATTTTTGTTCATTGTTGGAATAATATAATACAAATTCAGTTCTGTGGTTTGAAGTGAATTCTTACTCACAATAATAATACTGGTATATAAGAAGTGTCTTATAGTCAGTGTTATAAGAACAGAATGGAGAATGCAGAAAATAGTAGTAAGAATGGGAAGAAAAGGATTTCCCAGCAAACATCTTGGAAATGTAACCAAAAAAATGGCAAGAGTAAAAGGACTTGAATATACTAACTCCAAAGGAATAATGATTTCCGCTACCAAGTATACCCCTCCATGCAGGTAATTAAAATATTCTATTAAAACTAGAAAATTAATTAATATGTATTGCAGTTCAAATTAAGGTACTTGTCGTTTCTAATAAATTTATATTAGGAATAAATTTATCTATTTTAAAATTGTATCTTATTTTAGGTGCGCCAGACACTGTTACGAGGCAGTAGGTGATCCTGATGATGTTTGTATTCGCCTGTACAGCATGGAGTCAAAAGACATACAAGATGTATATCTTCAGGGTCTCATAGACACAATGGACATTGCAAGGCGTCGACCAAGACTTAACTACTTAAATAGTAAGAAGAAAAGTGCATCTTTCAAGTATCATGTTATGGTAGGACACCAACGGATCGGGGTATGTCTCACTGCATGTTTATCACTGCAAAGAATTAAAGTGAAAAGAGTGAGGAGGTTGAGAGAACTAGCTATTCTTGGAGAGAGCCCTTAAGGATATGAGAGGAAAAAATAAGGGTCATGCTCTTTCCGAAGAGACAAAACGTAAGGTGAAGGAACACACAGAGACTTTTGATATTAAGGAAAGTCATTATGCTCAAAGGTCATTTAAATATTTAGATTCAAGGCTCAATATAAAAATTATGTATAAGCTGTTCAAAGAGTTGCACCCTGGTATCATAATAAGCTATCAGAAATGTTATGTTTTAATTAACGACGCTCGCAACTGCAGAGGTTATATCAGCGTCGCCGGATGTGCCGGAATTTTGTTCCGCAGGAGTTCTTTTCCATGCCAGTAAATCTACTGACTTTAGCACACTTAAATACCATCGACCTGGCCCAGGATTGAACCCGCAACCTTGGGCATAGAAGGCCAGAGCTATACCAACTCCCCACCCAGATCGACGAAGCTGTCAGTGGTATGCAAAAATTTTAATGAAAATTACAATCTTTGATTTGGGAGTCCTCAAATTGACTGTTGTGGAACATGTGAAGAGTTAAAAAGAGCTAAATAATTCACATCTTAATGACAATGCAAAACAGACTGCTGCGGCTGAATTAATGGTGCACAAACGAAGAGCCAATAAATTCTATAGCCAATTAAAATCTGACAGAAGTGCTACAGAAGAAGTTCTTTATGCAGAACATTTAAGTGCCGGAAACATACTACATGAGACAGTTACATGTTAAACTTTTTTGCATTCATAATATTAAGATCAGTACCGCCGTCATTTGTCTGTATCATGGAGGTATTGCGAGAAAAGGCCCCAATGAAGTTTGTTCACTTTTACTTGATTACCTACACCTGTACTCCGATAACTGTGGGGGCCAGAACAAGAATCATGACATGGCACGACTCTTGCTAGCTCTAACAGATATGAAGAAATTTAATAATAAAAAGGGCTCTTAAAGTACATGACAGACTGTATGATTTGCATCATATTACTTCCATTGTGATAGGGTCTTCCAAAATCAAGAAATTCACAGTTAAAGAGGTGCAACTCATATACACTGACTAAACAAGAGAACGACCATGCGATAAACTGATAGTGATAAATCTAGCTGCAAAAATTAAGACGATGTATGACTGTGATTGGTTGGAATTCAAAATTTAATTACACTTCATTGGTCGAAAATGGAATTTTTTATTTATTTATTTTGCTAATAATTGTAACATAAAATTTAATCCATGTTGAATCTTTCATACATTACTTTTAACTCTTGAATATACATAATTGATTAAATGCCGATCTTACTCGTGTTAATTATGTAAGCATGTGTGGCTTACAGCTGTTTCGGCTCTGAGGATGGTGTCAAGTAGCACTGAAACAACTGTAAGCCACACATGCTTACATAATTAACACGAGTAAGATCGCCATTTAATCAATTATTTATCAAATTTAATATCAACAGAAAAATTTAGCTCGCCCCTGAAAGAGTAGAACTCGTACTTAGGGGCGGATGACATCATATAAACGAAATAGTCACATTAATGAAACACACTGGAGTTCATCTCATTCTTTTGGTAGTCTCTGGATAAACGTTTTAAATACGTCCCGCTTTCCAAAGATTCTCAGGGGGAGTCCGGATTCTTTCCCAGTCAATAGGAAGCCTGCGTTACAGTTTGCTAATCAGTTGATCACAATAGTCTGTTCGTAGTTGCCGTACGTGTTTTTTCAGTGCGAAAAGAGATTAAAAGTTTATTTAGTAAGTTATTGCCTAAACTTTTGATACTATGGCATTATTATCATCATCTTTATTATTATTATTATTATTATTATTATTATTATTATTATTACTGCATGTTTGTGATCATTTTGTGCAAAATTCGATAATTTTTAGAATACAATTCCATCATTATGTGTTTGAAGGTCGGCAATGCTAGTATGGACTAAACCAGTGGTCGGCATGAGAGCGCACTCTGTGTGTGGGTACCCGCTGCTTGCTCTGTTTGATGAGCAGGCGATCAGGCTGTCACACTGGATCAGTGACGTGTTGATCATGACAGAGCACGTTGAATCCAGCAAACGAAGGAGTGAGGAGACCCCACCTGATAGTCCGAGGCATGATAGATACTTTATATCTGTAAATAACGACCGTACAACATGTCTACTGTGTAATACAATAATTATCACAGCAAGCAAAAAATAGAATATTGAATGACACCTCAGAGCTAGTCTAGAAACGCTGCCAAGTATAATGAATTACGAGAGGAGGAACGTTCGAAGATTTTGACAGATCTGAAGTCATCGAAATAGTTATCTTTTGGAATTGTTAATATTCTTATGATTTGTTATATTTTATGTTATTAACACATGTACTATATACAAACAGATGCACTAACACCTTTACTTTTTTAAACTTTGCTCTAGAATATGCCATTAGGAAAGTCCAGGTAAACAAATAGGGTTTTGAATTGAACGAGTTACATCAGCTGCTTGTTTATGCGGATGACGTGAATGTGTTAGGAGAAAATCCACCAACGATCAAGGAAAACACGGCAATTTTACTTCAAGCAAGTAAGGAGATAGGTTTGGAAGTAAATCCCGAAAAGACAAAGTATATGATTATATCTCGTGACCAGAACTTAGTACGAAATGGAAATATAATAATTGAAAATTTGCAAATGAAGAGGTGGAAGAATTCAAATTGGCCTACTTCAGAGCAACAGTAACAAATATAAATTAAACGCAGATTAAATATGGGGAATGTCTGCTATTGTTCGGTTGAGAAGCTTTTGTCATCTAGTCTGATTAAAAAAAACTGAAAGTTAGAATTTATAAAACAGTTTTATTACCAGTTGTTCTGTGTGATTGTGAAACTTTCATTCTCATTTTGGGATAGGAACAGAGGTTAATAAGAAAGTTGGTGCGTTCAGCCAAAAGTCCCGGGATCGATACCCGGATCAATTTTTCCCTTGAAATTATTCAAGTATGCTTCACAGGGAGTTTTACCTGAAAGCTACATTTGAGGTTAAGGATGTTCAAGAATAAAGTGCTTAGAAAAATATTTGGGGCTAAGAGGGATGAAGTTACAGGAGAATGGAGAAAATTACACAATGCAGAACTACACGCATTGTATTCGTCAACTAACGTAATTAGGGATATTAAATCCATACATTTGAGATGGGCAGGGCATGTAACACGTATGGATGAATTCAGAAATGCATATAGAGTGTTAGTTGCAAGACCCGAGGAAAAAGACCTTGGGGAGGCAGAGACGTAAATGGAAGGATAATATTAAAATGGATTTGAGGAAGGTGGGATATGATGCTATGGACTGGATTAATCTTGCTCAGAATAGGGACCGATGGCGGACTTATGTGAGGGCGGCAATGAACCTCCGAATTCTCTAAAAGTTATTTGTAAGTAATACATATTTTACCGATTTCTTGAAATTTATATTTAAGCTAAATTTGATTTATTTTTAATAGCAGAGTTAGTAGCTCAACGGTTTACTTTTGTACTTCATTATTTTTTAACGTTTCAGGCAGAATACGTATTTACAGATTTGGAATCAAGCTGCTGTTCTATGTAGCTACAAAATGGAATACTTAATTACGAGACAATGCTGACAATTTTCAGAAGGACCTTCGGTGAAGCCGAGCTTGCAAATAACTGCTGAGACAGTACCATAACTCTATTCGAAGCTGCCAAATTTAACATAATCAACTTCTCAGTTCGAACTGTGACTCGCCCTATAAAAGAACTTAGATCAGATGTCGAACGGCAATTAAAATTAAAGCTGAAAAAATAACATAGTATTTACATGTAGGCCTACTTCGGGGAAAGTACGGATATTGTTAGTATTACATAATTAGTGACTTTCATTCGAGGCGCGGGCAACTCTTTCTGTGACGAAGGAATTTTTAAATATCAATAAGTTATGTTTTCGTTATTGTATAATAAAGCACTTTTATTTTATGGTACGAAAATTATGATTACATAACGCGCGCTTCACTACATATTTTGTTACTGAACGTTTCTGCAAAATATATCGCTTCATCAAAACAATGAAAGATCACAGGCCCGCCACTGCTATCTTCATATGACGTAAAGAGCTTACTTACTCCTCATGAACCCGCTGCTCCCCGCGACTATCCATTTTTTTATTGGGTTATTTTACGACGCTGTATCAACATCTAGGTTATTTAGCGTCTGAATGAAATGAAGGTGATAATGCCAGTGAAATGAGTCCGGGGTCCAGCATCGAAAGCTACCCAGCATTTGCTCGTACTGGGTTGAGGGAAAACCCCGGAAAAAACCTCAACCAAGTAACTTACCCCGACCGGGATTCGAACCCGGGCCACCTGGTTTCGCGGCCAGACGCGCTGACCGTTACTCCACAGGTGTGGACCTATCCATTTTACATGCCCGTGTGCAGACCTCTGGACTAAACTCTGAGAAATTGAATTTGCGATTTTGCAAACCAGGAAATTTGTACAGTACGTATAGGCCTAATAGAATAACAATTTTCGAATTTGTTTCTATTTTGGATAATTTTTGTACAGAACCCCAGTAGGTGTAATATACCAATATTTAACGGGACATTATTTATTCTGTACTTGGTTCAAATAAAAGCTCATACGTCGGTATCCCGGTACAGGAGTAAAACATTATTTTCGTATTATGAGGACAAAGCACGTTTTCTGGTCTTATGTTTGTCTCTTAAGCGGTAATCTTGCTACATGCTGGCCATAATATCGTGAAGTCTCGCTACTTGTATGTGCCTAATGTTTTAAAATATTAACTGAGAGGACTAGATGGACAGGAGGGCCAATCCATACAGTAAATGATAATTATTCATGTAAATATTTTCTAAACCAACCGTGGTTACCGTTCTTCTTTTTGAATTCAAGATATGTGTGTAAAATCGAGAACCAATACAATAGACTTATAGCTGCATAAAAATGACAAGTTAATATCTTTACTATAGTACTCTATATCTTTGCGTAGAACTACGTGCTGATGCAATCACCTGCAACTACATACGGGTGCGATCAGCTGTCGCCAGATGTATAGCTTTACTATGCTGTACGCCTATAACTTCATTTAGAATTACATATGGGTGCGATCAGCTGTCGCCAGATGTATAGCTTTACTATGCTGTACGCCTATAACTTCATTTAGAATTACATATGGGTGCGATCAGCTGTCGCCAGATGTATAGCTTTACTATGCTGTACGCCTATAACTTTATTTAGAATTACATATGGGTGCGATCAGCTGTCGACAGATGTATAGCTTTACTATGCTGTACGCCTATAACTTCATTTAGAATTACATATGGGTGCGATCAGCTGTCGCCTGATGTATAGTTTTACTATGCTGTACGCCTATAACTTCATTTAGAATTACATATGGGTGCGATCAGCTGTCGCCTGATGTATAGCTTTACTATGCTGTACGCCTATAACTTTATTTAGAATTACATATGGGTGCGATCAGCTGTCGACAGATGTATAGCTTTACTATGCTGTACGCCTATAACTTCATTTAGAATTACATATGGGTGCGATCAGCTGTCGCCTGATGTATAGCTTTACTATGCTGTACGCCTATAACTTTATTTAGAATTACATATTGGTGCGATCAGCTGTCGACAGATGTATAGCTTTACTATGCTGTACGCCTATAACTTCATTTAGAATTACATATGGGTGCGATCAGCTGTCGCCAGATGTATAGCTTTACTATGCTGTACGCCTATAACTTCATTTAGAATTACATATGGGTGCGATCAGCTGTCGCCTGATGTATAGCTTTACTATGCTGTACGCCTATAACTTTATTTAGAATTACATATGGGTGCGATCAGCTGTCGCCTGATGTATAGCTTTACTATGCTGTACGCCTATAACTTCATTTAGAATTACATATGGGTGCGATCAGCTGTCGCCTGATGTATAGCTTTACTATGCTGTACGCCTATAACTTCATTTAGAATTACATATGGGTGCGATCAGCTGTCGCCAGATGTATAGCTTTACTATGCTGTACGCCTATAACTTCATTTAGAATTACATATGGGTGCGATCAGCTGTCGACAGATGTATAGCTTTACTATGCTGTACGCCTTTATCTTTACTTAGAACTACATATGGGTGCGATCAGCTGTCGAGAGATGTATAGCTTAACTATGCTGTACGCCTTTATCTTTACTTAGAACTACATATGGGTGCGATCAGCTGTCGCCTGATGTATAGCTTTACTATGCTGTACGCCTATAACTTCATTTAGAATTACATATGGGTGCGATCAGCTGTCGCCAGATGTATAGCTTTACTATGCTGTACGCCTATAACTTTATTTAGAATTACATATGGGTGCGATCAGCTGTCGCCAGATGTATAGCTTTACTATGCTGTACGCCTATAACTTCATTTAGAATTACATATGGGTGCGATCAGCTGTCGACAGATGTATAGCTTTACTATGCTGTACGCCTTTATCTTTACTTAGAACTACATATGGGTGCGATCAGCTGTCGAGAGATGTATAGCTTAACTATGCTGTACGCCTTTATCTTTACTTAGAACTACATATGGGTGCGATCACCTGTCGAGAGATGTATAGCTTAACTATGTTATACGCCTAAATCTTTGTTTAGAACTACATATGGGTGCGATAACCTGTCGACAAATGAATAGCTTTACTATGCTGCATAGCTTTACGTAGAACTACGTGTGGATAGTGCGAAAAATGAAACAAGGTTGTGTATGCAACCATAATTTATTACCCGCTCGGTTTAAGCTACAATTGTTTTAATAGTATCACTTTCAACAACATTTTAAATCTGAATGGAAATTCTATCGCTGTTAAGTGAAATATACCAGGAAAAGGCATGAACCGATTCTACTCTAGTTCCTTGTGACAAAAAAATCTGAGTAGTTTATTTACTTTGTTTCAAACGGTTTGTGTTATTTATTAGATAATTACTCATTACATACTCTAGACTTATAGCAGACGTTGTCGATAAAGACATATTCAAGGCCACAGTAAGAGAAAAGACATAATCCAGCTTAGCGGGACCTATAAGAATCTGTACTATGTCACTGCGACTAGGAGCAGCGTTATGATTGGATAACACTTCCAGCCGTAACTTTCCTTTAGTGACTGAGATTCTATTGAATTCTGTGCCTGCTGTACTAAAGATATCACTACTAATGGCTAAGACGTGACAAACGAAGGAGCTGTGGGAGAGAACAGCCTATGTTAAAGATACTTGCGATATGTGTCCAAAAGGATCTCGGAACTTATACCTATAATGTATTTATGTGAGTAGGTCATTTGTCTTCGAAGTATGGCGTTCCATTAAAAGACCTAGATAATTCGAAGCGAAAAGATCCCCAGGAGGCCGTAACCTATTGGAACACAAATGGTTAGGGATATCCTAACACCAAGCACTAATTCATAAGACACAGCTTCCTTAGTCGCAGAGACTGCCTGTGCTTGCGTAAGCACCATCTTTTACAGTCATTTTGTTCTCGAACTAGAAATGTGAGCTCAGTATGCCACGAGCTGAATTCGATTCCAATCGCGATTCTTGCTCATTCAGAATTATTATTACCAATAGAGACCTGCAAAACTGCGCACACAACCGGTTTAGATTCGACCGGTCGGAGCTCAACCGGCTACGATGAACATCGGGCCGAATAACTCGGTTGTCGAGCGATTACGCCTGATGTATTGCAGAGTAGACTGAACATCAGGCGCATTTACATGAAACTAACGTTTTTCGAGTACACAACCGGAGTAACAACGAAATTTACGTTGTCTTATTGAAAAAAAAAGTGTTTGCAAGTATTCTTACAGTTCATTCGACACTATAACACATATATTTTCTTTATTATTCTGAACTTGCAGTAACTTTATAATTATCGTTTATATTTTAAACTTTTAGAGTTTCACTAATGAAAGTTGCTTATAGATATGTTAAACAATGTTATAGTTTTTCACAGAACAAGAAGTCCACAAGCCATGTATATTTTTCTTACCAATAAACGCTATATAGCTGACGTTTTTCTATACCAGTCTTAAACAGTATACGTCATAACTTCATCATTTGATTACGTCGTAACTCTTTCTCGTCACATATTGACTGAATCTTGTTCGATTTGTATAACCCATGATCGACATTACATAAGTTCATGTAAGATCGCGAATTATTTAAAACACAAATCTCACTCAGAAAGAAATGGTAAGGAGGAAGAAAATACGATCTCCAAATAACACCAGGTGCATTTCATCATACAATAACTCTTTAACATTTTCTCAGTAGGCTATACAAACAGAGTAATAATATTGAAGGATATTTATTTTGTTTAATTACAAAAATATGTTTGCTTCAAATAGGAATACAAATAATTTGACACTTTAATACATTTATTATTGTATTTCGAACTTGCAGTAATTTGACTAGTAACAAATAAATGAACAATGGACACAGTAACATCGAAGGAAATAGACGTAATGTATAATGTGAAATATCATAATTGAAACATATTCAAAAATATAATTACAATTCATTATAAAACAAAATAGGAAATAAGTACATAAGTCCATTATGACATTTGTACTTTAAACTAAAATAAATTATAGGCCTATCTCTAAAACAATAGTTGCATGCTTTTTAATTATTCTAATCAGTTGCAATATTATTTATTAAGAAATCAATTTAAAAAGATAAACAGTAATGTTATTTTCAACAATACGATTACTTTGGCCCCCAATGGTTGTTGTTCTGTACAAAATAAGTATAATTTACACATTTCTAAACTACGAATAACAAAAGAATAGCAAGGTTTAGAAACAAATCATTCTGTATAGAAAAGATGTACTTCAGAGAAAACAAGTGTCATTCAAAGAACTATTTTATTACACACGTATTAATATCAACTATTTGATGTTCACAATTATTATTAGGGCCTATTATCATAGACTACATGATCAGAGTTGACTTCTTGTGTTTATGTATTAATAAATCTGTTTTACTAGTCTAAAGTTACGCTCGGTGCAAACCTTATTCATGGAATGGCCAATATTCGTTTCACAAGTGTTGCTAGAGAGGCTAGAGTTGTTTGGTGATCTTTCCATCAATTTAGTATGTAGAAAATGAAATGAGCATAATGTATAATGTGAGATATAATAAGTAAATAAATCTAAAATAGAATTACAATTAATCACAAAACATAAAATTAAATAATTATTAACTCTAAATGCATTCCTCCAAAACAGTAGCTATTCATATACAGGGTAGAAGTGAAATAACCCTGCAGATTGTACTTAAATGAATGGAAAACATATTTTACGTTTAATTCTCTAGTCATAGTAAACATACTAAAAGCATTGGTTGTAGTAGGTTTCAGAAGATATAAAGTTATTTGTTTGAGTTTTACTATTGATCGAGTTTACTGTTTTTTAAGTGTGTCATTATTGTAATATTATAATTCAGTTTTCTAGTGTAAGCAAAAATTACAACCTTGGTAATTTGTGGATACCGAAAGTTTTTTTTTTTTTGTGCAATTTACGCTTTACAACGTCTGTAGTTTCACGCTGCATGCTGTTTGTTCTTCCTGATGATCCGCAGCTATAATATCTGGATGGTTCACTGTGATCTTTTTACACGCCAGAGCCGTCCACCCACAGAGAGATCGAATCAACTCGAATACACGTTAAACCGAATACTGAGGCAGTACGCAAGCAGATGTACTTCGCATACTGCCTATAATGCCAGCCGTTCAGTAGCGCTATGTAAGTTTGTTCGGTTTTCAACCGGTTTTGCAGGACTCTAATTACCAAGATCAAAGCAACCACTTCTCATATATGAATGCTTTACTTAACTTTTGTATTATTTCATTAAATTTAAACTTCACTACGTTAAATATTGCATAAAACATTAATTTTGTCGCTGAATTTATTCTACTTCAGTATTTAGTTACCACGTATTAAGAAGTTTCACTTAAAGTTCTTCCATTTTCATCTTGGTCCATCGCTTATTATAAGCAGGAGGTGCGTTATTTTGGAAGTAAGAAAAAAGATCGAGGTCGTGATCTGCATTGAGAAATTTGGCTCCTCTTCCACTTTGGGTTGAATCTCTCTCGGAATAGTTGATGAGCCACCGGAAATCAAATGGAGACGCCGCAGCGCCGCGACGCTCGATATCGCGCGAATATCGATCGGAGTCGAGGTCCGATCCACGAAGTGGAGCACACGTTCACAGAAATGTGTAATTCATCGCCGACTGTTGGAAGCCCACGCGACACGTCCAGAACAAAACTCACAACTCGAGTTAATTTCCTGGCCAGGTAAACAAAATTAGAAGGCAGCACGTGAGCGCGGTTTGAATAAGGACGGCGAATTGCAAGACCGCCCAGTAAGTGAGGGACAGAAAGAAAGAGAAACAAGAATACGAACTGCAGTAGAATTAATAAAAGAAAAATGTACAATTAATTAAAGAAACGTTCAATATAAACGAGGAAAGAATTGAACAGAACGAAGGAAAAGAGAAGAGGAAGAATAGCAGGAAAGAAAAGGGGAGAAAATGGAGACGTAAACAGAGAAGAAGAGACAAAAGCGACAGAAAGAATGAGGGTCATTCCCTGCAAAAAAGTAAGTTTTTGAACCATGATGTCTCGAAAGTTAAAAATATTGTTGTAGGTTATTTTGTATGTTCTAAATATGAATTTCAAGCAATACTATAGTTATATCTTTCATAGTTCGGCAACAATCAGAACTTAAAATATTGGTTTAACAAAGAACACGGTTTCATTCACTCAAGTTTTCTTACTATGTAGAGGAAGAAAAAAAAAATTTTAAATAGTTACCCACCGTAAAATAATTTTAAAAAGTGTAGAACACAAAATGCAATTCATTTTTACAGACGGAAAAACGTGTTTAATTCTTTAGGTATACTGATTCCACCGTGAAAATTTCAGAAAGTTGACTTAGGCCCTAAATATCATGTCAGTTTTTAATAAAAATAACTCACCGGAATAAAGGAGCTCAGCAGGTAGGCTCTCCCATAGTACAGATTGTTGCGCGATCAAGATCAGGGAGACGGACGTCTGATATTACTCATCGTTATGAAGTCTTTCGAACGCTGCGACCGCCACACGTAGCAAGCGATTTTCAACCGTCGGAAAAATAAATTAATAGTTTTATTAATTTAATTAATCACAGGTTTTCTGAGATAAAGTCATAAAACTTGGGAGGTGGATTAAGAATAAAATTTTCTTTAATACGAATGAAATTCGCATGAATTTAATATGTTGCATTCGAATATAAAACTATTTTTTTTTCAATGAGGCGTTTTTATGAGCATGCCTTACATACATATGTATGTATACTTTTTGCTGGTTGAGTGGAAGAGAAGGCCTTACGGCCTTAACTCTGCCAGCTAAAATAAATCATTATTATAAAATAAATCATTATTATTAATAATATTATTCGGATTAGTCTTTAAGGTATTAAAATATGGTTATTCAGGTTTACAATGGCGTCTGTTTAGTTTTGATGACATTTCATATAGGGTGTCTGCAATATTTTAAATTATGTATATCATACAACTGCCACCCATTTTTCAGCCATCCGTATGGCTAAAATATTAATGATATGGCGGTCATAGTTGTCAGTTTAATTTATTTTCACAATAACATTAATTATATTAAAAGCTAAAAAAAAGTCATGACATCGCTGGCATATTCTTAAAATTTTGTATGGATTGACCCCTGAATGAAGGAGAAAAAACAAATGATACAGAAAACAGAGACGGGGAGGGAAAGCAGAGGAGACAGAAAATAAGAAACAGAAAGAAAGAAGAAAAAAGAGATGAGAAGAGGTGGAAATAGTAGCAAAGAAACTTTTTTAAATAAAGAAATGTAAAAAATAGGAAGGAAAGAAACAGAAAATGAAATAAAAACGAAATATATAACAAGAAGAAAAACGGAAAAGGAAGTAAAATTGAAGATATAAAGTGGAAAGAAACGGAAAATACAAAGAAAGAAATGGAAGAAACAGAGAGAAAGGAAACAAAGAAAGAGGAACGAAAGGAAGAAACAGAGAGGACGAAACGGAAGAAACAGGGAAGAATGAAAGGGAAGAAACATGGATGAACGTAACTGAAGAAACGAAACGTAATGAGCGGGGTGATAAGAAACGGAAGAAACAGGGAGGAATGAAAGGGAAGAAACATGGATGAAGGAACGGAAGAAACGAAACGTAAGAAACGAGGAGATAAGAAAGGGAAGAAACACGGAGGAATGAAAGGGAAGAAACATGGATGAAGGTAACGGAAGAAATGAAACGTAAGAAACGGGGAGGTAAGAAAGGGAAGAAACAGGGAGGAATGAAAGGGAAGAAACATGGATGAAGGTAACGGAAGAAATGAAACGTAAGAAACGGGGAGGTAAGAAAGGGAAGAAACAGGGAGGAATGAAAGGGAAGAAACATGGATGAAGGTAACGGAAGAAATGAAACGTAAGAAACGGGGAGGTAAGAAAGGGAAGAAACAGGGAGGAAATAAAGGGAAGAAACATGGATGAAGGTAACGGAAGAAATGAAACGTAAGAAACGGGGAGGTAAGAAAGGGAAGAAACAGGGAGGAATGAAAGGGAAGAAACATGGATGAAGGTAGCGGAAGAAACGAAACGTAAGAAACGGGGAGGTAAGAAAGGGAAGAAACAGGGAGAAATGAAAGGGAAGAAACATGGATGAAGGTAACGGAAGAAACGAAACATAAGAAACGGGGAGGTAAGAAATGGAAGAAACAGGGAGGAATGAAAGGGAAGAAACATGGATGAAGGTAACGGAAGAAACGAAAGGTAAGAAACGGGGAGGTAAGAAAGGGAAGAAACAGGGAAGCACGAAACGGAAGAAACAGGGAGGCACGAAACGGAGGAAACCGACAGGGACGAAACAGAGAGAGACAATAAATAAAAGAAAAGTAAACACAGATTTACGAAACGGAAGAAGCAGAGATGAACGAAACTGAATAAGCAGCGAGGCATGAGACCGAATAAATACAGAACCGTATCGAAAGAAAAAGCGAAAAAACGAAACGGAAAAGCAGAGAGAGACGAAACGGAAGAAAAAAGGGCGAAATGAAAAACAGCAGAGGTACGAAACGAAAGATACTAGAAAGGAACGTAACGGAGAACACTAAAGAGGAATGAAACGAAAGAGATAGCAAGGAAAGAAACAGAAGATACAATACAGAAACACGGAAGATAGTAAAGAGGAATGGAACAAAAGTAGTTGTTTAATCAACTGCCCGAAGACAGGTCTGAACCTCATAAGTGACACCAATAAGGCATGGTTCCTGAGGCAACTAAGGAGATAATGGAGTAGGATGGACAGTTCCTTTTCACCCTCCATTGCATACATCGCTGACTAGTTACATATTACACTAATCAGACTTCAGATGTATGCAAAACAATTGTTCCTCCTCCGACACATAATGTCAATTGAGATGTAGACCTACTGTACATGTCAGCCAGAACCTCAGAGGGAAACGAAAGTAATAGAATGGCAAATACGGGAGATACTATGCGTTTACGAAACGGAAGATACTAAACAACAACGAAACGAAACGAAAAGAATAGAAAAGATGGGAGATACTACAGGGTGTAAGGGTATAAGTGCTATTATTTTAAGAGATGATTATTCATACCATAAGGAAGAAAAAATGTCCTTACAATTTTTTTCTAATTGCAATATTGAACTAATTATTAAAGTTTACAATATTAGACGTTTGACAACATTGCTGGATTGAGAGGAGAAAGTTTAGAAGTACACAGTACAAGCTGGTACAGACATACCAGTACAAAACAGATGGTTTGTTCTAAGCAGGAGTGAACCATGATAATACTGTTGCTGACATAAAACGAGCAGCAAATACAAACTTCCAATTTCATTAATAGGATATTATGGTAAATTTACATTTTATGTAACAATATTGCTCCATTTTTAATTGTACGTCTAAAAAATAAACAATAATGGTTTTCTGCACAAAATCACAAAAACGTTTTTTAATGCAACGTTTTAATCTCTCCCGCTTCCATAAAGCAGTATCATTTTTAAACAAATTTCTGGTTGTGTGATTTTCGAAACGGAGTAAGAGACTTCTAGTTTCTTATAATCGTTGAGAAACTACTACAAAAGTTCGCCGATTAGGTAACCTTCTTTGAGGAAAACGTTGACGGTACATTCTTCTTGCCTCACTTGAATTACGACGACTTTCTCCATAAATTAATAGCATATGACATTCTTAAACTGTGAGTGACATTGTCGAATACCCTGTACTTTAATGTCATCCGCTCGGCAGTAGACCTATGGATAGGGAGCTTGAACTCAGCTGACTCGTACTTACGTCTGTGCAGAGTACTGCCTGCTGAACACGTTGCCACGTCTCTCACGCCAGAATATTAACAAATTTAAGCATGCATTTTTTATTTAAATTTTACGAAAACGTAATAGAACACACAAATATTTATTTAAACTAAACTATTTGCTAGATACATTAATTCATATAATTGTTTTCGTAATTTTACTAACGATATAAGCAGTATAACGCAAATAAAATAAGAGAAGAAATATCTTTTTCTGGGAAAATTATCAAGTTTTGACCCTATGTTGTATGGGCATTTTTTGATCCTGTAGGCCGTCCCCGACGACTGTGAAAAGGACGGCACTTATACCCCTTACACTTTGTATAAAGGAACGAAACGGAAGATACTAAAGAACGAAACGGAAGGAATATGAACGGAAAAAAGGAAAAATACTAGAATAGAGGAATGAAACAAAAGATATTAAAGAGAAACGAAACGAAAGGAACAGAAATGATAAAAATGAACATACCAGAGAGGAATGAAACACAATATGATAGAGAGAGGTAAGAAAGTAAGAAATAACATGAAGATGCTGGAGAAATTAAAAGCAGAAAAAAATAGTAGGATGGAAATAAATTCAAATAATGTGTGTTAATTACTCGTAGCAAATTAGCTTGTTGCCCGTACACTCTCTCCCTTTCCATTCGCTGCGCGCACCCTCCTACACTGATTTCGTAAAAACCTGCAGTCTCTACTACAATTTGACCAATATGTACTCTTCTTTTGTTACCATGACAACGCTTTCTCCGTCTCACTCTGTGCAGCGGAACCAACATCCATCGTTTTTGATCCAGATGCGTCATGCTTCATGCAGGCAAAGAGAAGAGGAGAAGGGTGGAGGAGAGAGAAGGGGTGACGGAGAAAAAGCATAGTTTCTGCTTACAACCATGAAATAGACACAAGGGATGAAGCAAAGATAAAAAATATGGCAGACAGTTTAGTTGTGTGCTCATGAGTTAAAACGCTGCCTAATACGTGTGTCACCAAGAATTACGGCCGCTGAGCTGCTTTCTTTTGTCTGATCGCTGGATGAAACAAACGTGGAATTAAATGTAGGCTGGACGAAAACTGTTTGACTGTTAACAAGAAAATGGTTCTGTTCTCCTTAAGTTTGACATATAAGGGCATGTGGTGGTGGTGATAGTGGTGGTAGTAATAGTAGTTAATAGGAGTAGTAATGCTGTAGTTCTAAATAAAGAAGGCATACCTTACAATAACTTAAAAAAATTGTTTTTAACATATTTCGATAGCACAGTTCAAGAAGGAAACAACTCAAATTTTAAAGTTTTGAGAAATCTGCATTTTAAAGCTTTAGGATGCTGTAAAGAATGAAATAATTATTGAAATTACTCCATATTCTGTTAAGGGCTAAAGCAAGGAGATGCACTATCTATCTATCACCTTTACCTTTTTAACTTTGCTATACAAAATGCCATTAGGAAAGTTCAGGATAACAGAGAGGGTTTGGAATTGAATGGGTTACATCAGCTGCTTGTTTATGAGGCTGACGTGAATACGTTAGGAGAAAATCCACGAACTGTTAAGGGAAAAACGGGAATTTTACTTGAAGCAAATAAAGAGATAGGTTTGGAAATAAATCCCGAAAAGACAAAGTATATGATTATGTATCGTGACCAGAACATAGTACGAAATGGAAATATAAAAATTGGAAATTTATTCTTTGAAATTCAAATATCTCGGAGCAACAGTAACAAATATAAATGATACTCTGGAGGAAATTAAATGCAGAATAAATATCGGAAATGCCTGTTTTTATTCAGTTGAGAAGCTTTTGTCATCCAGTCTGCTCTCAGAAAAGCTGAAAGAATTTATAAAATAGTTATATTAGGGGTTGTTCTGTATAGTTGTGAAACTTGAATTCTCACTTTGAGAGAGGAACAGAGGTGTTTGAGAATAAGGTGCGTAGGAAAATATTTGGGGCTAAGTGGGATGAAGTTACACAAGAATGGAGAAAGTTACATAACGCAGAACTGCATGCATTATATTCTTCACCTGACATAATTAGGAACATTAAATCCAGACGTTTGAGATGGGCAGGGCATGTAGTACGTATGGGCGAATCCAGAAATGCATATAGGGAGACCGGAGGAAAAAGACCTTTGGGGAAGCCGAGACGTAGATGGGAGGATAATATTAAAATGGATTTGAGGGAGGTGGGTTATGATTAATGCTGCTCAACGGAGCGAATACTACTGAGAAGGAACCGAATATACAATATAGGGACCGATGGCGTGCTTATGTGAGGGCGGCAATGAACTTCCGGGTTCCTTAAAAGCCATAAGTAAATAGGTAAGTAAGTAAGACTGGGGTAATGTCTGGGTGTAGTAAGGATTTCCTATGCTGATTTAGAATCTAATGGCTTGGGGCTTTGGGTACAGGCTTGTCAGTAGATGATGGGATCTAGCCTAATAGGTTCAGAAAGGATGGCCCGCCTGTCAGCGTCGGATTCACGAATGCCTCCCAGGTCATCCGTTGGACTTAAGGCAATCATCGCATACAAGGCGAACAATTATTAGCCTAAACAACCTAAGTGCAAGGACCCATCCCGGATCCAGTCCTATGACATAAATAAATAAATAAATAAATAAATAAATAAATAAATAAATAAATAAATAAATAAATAAATAAATAAATAAATAAATAAATCGATCAGTAGGGCTTACGGAATGTTTGTACTTCCGAATATATTATTTTATTATTTCCGTATATCAGTACCTAAATTGATATTTGCACATGGAGCAATATGCGAACAGACATGATTTCTTTGTGTACATCCTTTCAGTAGTAATTGTTGTGTTTAGTCAACTGTCCGAAGACAGGTCTGAACCTCACAAGTGATTACAACAAGGCATCACTTATGAGGCAACTAGGGGAGGAGATAATGGGGTAAGGTGGTCAGTTCCTTTCACCTTCCATTGCATACATCGCCGATTAGTTACATATTACACTAGTCAGACTTCAGATGTATACAAACAATATTGTTCTTCCTCTGACACATATCGTCAAGTGAGATTTACTGCCTGATAATATATATATACATATCAGCCAGAACCTCAATCAGTGGCAACATGTAGTAGTGAGTAGGTACCACGGTTGATGAGTAAGCAACTGAAGGAAATTTAATGCGAAACGCAGGAAAGTTTCATGCCCTCTGAATCGGATAAAGCTGATGGAGTAACGCGTACTGTGGAATGACATTTACGAGTCACGTCACATGTAAAAACTTTTATTAAATTTCATTTGCATTTTAATCAGGAAAGGTTGATATTTGTCGGTCCCAGTGGTTACGCGGTCTAAGGCGCGGTCCTCGTAGGCGGCGCTGTTTTTGTAAATTCGAATCCCGCCTCGGGCATAAATGATGTCCTTTTATTAATGTTCTGCCTCGTGTGTGTCTCAGTGGAGGTCACTACGCTCTGCTGAGCGCAGGTTAAAGGAGACCTCACAAATGTATCGATGTCTGGTGTGTGTCCATAGAATTGTTTCCTTCCCTACAGGCATTGGTATGCAAGATCTATAACAGAGGAGATTACACGACGAGTGAAATAAAGATCAACGTTTCTGAAGATTTAATTCAATTCGATTCAATACCATTTATTTTGGCCATTAGATATACAGTTTTAGGCTTCTTCAGAATACATTGAAAAACATATAATACATTAAAAAACACTAATAAAAGAAACATTAAAATTTAAATAATACAATGAAAACATGAAATAATTTGAAATTTTTAAATTAAAGAAAACAGTTCACCCTTAATGTATTAATTGTAACTAATTGCAATTAAACGTATGCCATTAAAAACATTTTCATACAAGTTTGTGTTGAAAAACTCAGCAACAGAATAAAAAGGATTATTTAATAACCAATTGTAAAATCTAGTTTTGAACCTATTAATTGGTAATTTATAATATTGACTGGGGAGCTTATTAGCATATACCGATCGTACGCTTCAGGTCTGGGCCGAGTGAGCGGGCCAGTCGCTGTGGGCAGATGTCACGCCACCTCACGGCCATTTAAAGCGAATGTATGTCGCGCAGTATAGTTCCTTAGTTATCTTCATCATGCACTGTGCAGTGTGATAAATCTCTTCAACATCTAGACGTAACGTTACTTTCAGTGTTAGTTCTTTCAGATGTTATTTCCTTCTATGTTCATTAAATTAGATTATTAACCCAGCGAAGTGCCAGGCGATAAGAACAAAGAATTTTTATTTATGACATATGTGTAAAAACAGACTTCTGTCGAGAAGTTTGTAGGCAATTAAGAGGGAGAGATTCTGTGGCGTTCGAGTTCCAAGTAGAAAAACAGACAACTTTTTCTTAGATTAAGGGAAACGGGACCGCTGAACACTAGAATTCCTAAACCAAAATGAAGAATTGTAATAGATGAAATTTGTGCAGCATTGGAACGTTCCCCACATGAATTTCTACATCATGTTTCACAGGAAGTAATCTTTCAAAAACATCAGCCCATACATCTACTTAACTCTTAAGATTGAAACTTCACAGAATGGCTGTAATCTAAGAATTACATAAATTAGTACTTGTTATGAAATGAAAATCTTACGCATTGTGGGTCCCTATCACCAGTACGGCGCGTCCTCAGATTGCGAATAGAGGAGACGGCCTCCAGATATGGAGGGTAGCTGCGAATATATTGAATAAGTAGTCGCTGACTGCCGATAAGGGGTGGTCCCCACTTTGGGGTTGGGCGAAGGACTAACAACCGATCACCGTAAAACAAGAGCTTCTTACGAAACCCCAACATAAGTAGGCCTACATTAAATCCAGACGTTTGAGATGGCCAGGGCATGCATCATGTATAGGTGAAACCAGAAATGCATAAGATAGAATGTTAGCTGAAAAGCAGATGGGGAAAAAGACCTTTGGATAGGAAGAGACGTAGATGGGTGGATAATATTAAAATATATTTGAGGGAGGTAGGATATGATGGTAGAGACTGGATTAATCTTGTTCAGGATAGGGATCCATGGCGGACGTTTGTGAGGGCGACAATGAGGCTCCGGGTTCTCTGAAAGCTATTTGTAAGTAAGTATGGAATGAAAATATACGTAAGTGTGTGTATGTTATTATTAATACAAGTTATATGCGTTCAAGTACGTGAAAGGTTACGGATGGAAGTTGCTGATGTCTACACCGCGCATTACGTGGGAGGCTACGGAACGAAATTACAGCTGTCTACGCCTAGCGCCGCTCGCCAGGCATAAATGCGTTTTATCGGCCCATATCCGAGCCAAACGCTGTTTATATTAGCAGTAATAGTAGAAAAAGCAATAGAAGGCACTAGTAGCAATAATACGAGTACAGTAATTAGACATCTAAATTATTTTTGTGATATTTATACTCAAAACAATATATGGTGAGGTGCTAAATGTCAAATATGGCTGGCATTTCAATGTTACAAACATCGAATCTAAAGCAGTAATTTTATTTAAAAAGTTCTATTATGAGATGTCATGAAAACAGTAACTTCAAACACAACTAAATATATAAAGGAATAATTATATTTCTGCAATATAATACTTAATATTATAGTCGCGATAAAAATATGCGCACCATACCGCATCTGAATTAAACAGGTAAAATTAATTAGAGTAGCTTGCCTCGCCTGATAAATATCTTAAATTGTGCCAACCTAATAGTTACAAAAAGACTAATTATCGGAATATATATAACATGCATGTATTCGAGAAAGTGTTGTCAATAGTAGTCTATATAGCTCAATTGATGAATTGTATATGCTGTAAATTGAATAGTAGTCTGTACAGCTCAACTAATGAATTGTTTATGATTATAAATTGAATTAATCTACTTGATATGAATTGTACAAATTTGTATATCTTAACGAAAGTGTCCACATTTGCGGAGTAACGGTCAGCGAGTCTGGCTGCGAAACCAGGTGGCCCGAGTTCGAATCCCGGTCGGGGCAAGTTACCTGGTTGAGATTTTTTCCGGGGCTTTCCCTCAACCCAATACGAGCAAATGCTGGGTAACTTTCGGTGCTGGACCCCGGACTCATTTCACCGGCATTATCACCTTCATATCATTCAGACGCTAAATAACCTAGATGTTGATACAGCGTCGTAAAATAAGCCAATAAATAAATAATTAACGAAAGTATGCTTGTAAATTGAATTAATCTGTTTACTTTGTATTGTATGTTTGTATAGTTTGGCTGATGAATTGTATACGTTTCAAATTGGACAGTAATCTGTATAGCTCTATTGATGAATTGTTTATGCTTGTAATTTGAAGTAATTTGCATGATATGTATTATCAATTTCTGTATATCTCAACTGATTGAATTGTTTATGCCTTAAATCAGGTATGCTCATTCTCTGACTCCCGATTACGTTCTGTAATCACAACCTTCGAATGTAGAGCGTGCTGTTCACCGTTCGAAGCTCGACGGATGACTGAGAAAGGCAGTTCAAGTACTTAGTAAACGTACGAACATTGCGGGGCAACGACACAGTCAAAACCTTCTGTAAGCAAACGATCATTCCGTACAGTGTGGGAGGAAGACTATTTTTGTTGTGCGTTCGGTCAAAACGTAAAGTGTTTACTATGTTGTAAAGTACTGTCAGGAATACTACTGAGCAACATAAAACGACATTATACGCTCTGCCACCCAGAACATATCGAAGTGACAGGGAAGCTGTTTTCTGTAATATGTACTCATATACCAACGTTATTATTATTATTATTATTATTATTATTATTATTATTATTAGGCCTATTATTATTATTATTAGGTCTATTATTATTGTTATTAGGCCTATTATTGTTATTATTATTATTATTATTATTATTATTGTTTGATTTTATTGCAACAGAAATACATGTTATGATAAAATAATTTTTTCAGGGCTGCAACGTGCACTACAGTTTCAAGAATTGAAAGCACTTCATGAAAGGCCAAATATTAAGAGAGTCGAACAATTAGTGCCTGATCAAAATATAGTTAATTAAATCTCCGTACTGGAACAGCTCAAATGTGAATTCACAGAACATAGATTTAGTGGTTTTTAGATGTATGGAGAGTGATATTAATCTTTTTGTCAGTCCTTTCATAGTAAATGTACAATCCGTGAGAGTGCAGTTCCAGGATGCGTTAATTGATTTACAAAGTGACGTAGAATTCAGAATTGTTAAAAAAATAAACAAAACGAAATATCTCAAGATGAGCTTATTCGCTGCCACTATGTTAGCTACCTTCGCCTCGACATATGTGTGCGAACAAATATTTTCGAGAATGAAGGTTGCTAAATCGAAAACAGAGAACAGATGAGCATCTTTTGAGACAGCTGCGTGTTGCAGTAAATTCGTTGGAAATAGATTTCCGAATACTTGCAGAAAAGAATGCACATGTTGAACAGACCGCAGTGTATGGTGGAATATGAAAATAACAGTACATATGATATAATAATATCATAATTATATTAAACATAATAAATAATGTTATAACTGAATATTACAGTGTACACTCTTTCCTTTTTCACATTCAGTTTGTTATTCGTATTTGTAAGAGAGTGAGAGCGATGGCACGGGCGGTGCTGCAAAGTACTTGCGGAGCCCAGCCCGTACACTCTGTGTGTTATGCAGTGCAGCATTATCCGTGTAATCGGTGCTTTTGCAATTTTGAGCATACCTGCCTTAAATTGAATTAACTTACTTGTTATGTATTGTATTTTATAGCTCAACGAATAAATAATCGTTTACGTTTGTAAATTTAATAATCTGATTGGCTATGTACTGTATATTTTTAGTAGAGCAAGCGATGCAGCTCAGTCGGCAGACTCGTTGGCCTGCTGATCCGGAGCTGCGTTCGGACTAGGGTTGGATCCCCCTTTGGTCTCATTGATTGTTTTTTCCGAGGTTTTCCCCAGCAGTGGGACTGAAGCCGGATGGTCTATGGCAAGTCCTCAGCCTCACTTCTATTCACCCCCTTTGGTCTGATGACCTGGTTGGGTTTTTCCGAAGTTTTTCCCAACCATAAGGCAAATGTCAGGTAATCTTTTGGCGAATCCTTGGGCCTCACCTCATCTCGCCAAAATATTGTAAACAATTATAGACAATTTTTAAAAATTGCAAAATTGTAAAAAATTGTAAAAAAATTGGTAAGAATTGTAATTGTAATATTGTAAAATTTTGACTTGTTCCACATCTTAAAGCTTCATTGCTAATGTAAGATCTATGGAATACAATAAATGAAATGAAAATGAAAAGGTAGTGAAGCGAATCCAGCAGCAAGAATAAAATCACTAAATTTAAGCATATGATCAAGTAACGGGGGAAAGATATTGAAGTTGCAACTTAGTAAATCACGTTACATTGTACAGACATCAGTTTTCTACACTGCGTCTTTAACCAGTAACAACACTTTCTTTCAAATCCTTGCACTAATAGTTCACTAATATACGGTTGAATCTGTTGAAATAATCTTACTTTATAAAATAAAAAATACAATTAAAATATAATTAATAATTTAGGAACTTAAGAAATAAATATACAGAAGGTGAGTAAAGTATAGACATGAATCGGAAGGGCGACGATAATCATCGAAAAGGTAAAGAAAAATAGAAATAAATAAGTAAACGCTTTTTGAATTTAATTTTCACGCCCCTCACAGGCGCTCCCCTGAAGGCAGACTTGATTGAAATGGTCTGACACATGGAAACGAACTCTCATCCGGCGGGCGATTTCATTTTCCTGACAATGCTTCTCATATCAACTTAATTTAAACGGAAAGCTCAACGAAACACAAGTTTCACTTCCAACTCCGTCTTATAAGAGTGTGAACCTAGCAAGTCTCCCGTGGAAGGACTGACAGGCGACCTGTCATGTCCTATGCGACCTGTGACCGCAGGATATGACAGAATTTCCTTTGGTTTCTAGCGCGTGGCAGTTCCTTAGCCACGCTGTGCGGAAATTGCCTTCGAACGAGAAGAGAATTCAGAGAAACTTCAGTCCGAGTTCAACTCACCTACTCACGTGATCATGAGTGTAAAGCTTTAAGTAATTTAACCTGGAGCCATAATGTTTATACAACTATATGGTAATGTAATCGAAGAGTGAACGACGTTAAAACAGCAATGAAAATAAACAGTATAGACTACAGGTATTACAATGCATGGTTCGGGTTAAAAGTAGAACATGAGACAAGACAAAGTGGATTAAAACCAATGATACCGGCTCATTGTGCTGTCTCTAAATTTTGATGTAGGCGAGAAATAGCCGACAGAAATTGTCTGGAACCCTCTACCAAAGACAGTCTGAAAATCTACGAAAGGGAACTCCTATACAAGGGACAATCAATAAGTTTCCGGACTGCTCTGAATTTAGGCAACACACAGGACATAGGAAACGAAAGGTTATACAGAATCAGAGAAACGCCTGGAATCTATAATAAATGCATCACTTGAAAGGCGGAGAAGAAGACTAGTCATAAGGCGTATATGGAGAGATTCCAGGAAAAATCGCAGTAGGTCCTTGATATTACAAAGATATTCTTCACAGAGAAAGCATTGATGATGTCATCAAAGTCGATCTGACTAAGCACATCAGACTCGATGCAAAGAATCATATTCAAATTTATTCACTGTTGAAATAATATTGATTTGTGAAAGGCAGGCTGTGGTTTATTTTTAAGCATTGGTTTTGTTGTGGAATAATTATTACAAGTATTTCTTACTTCGATAGGAAGTATAAAGTCTTTGCGGAATAAATCTTTCATATCGAATTATATAGTGTACATGCTGAAAAGTGATTAAATAGTATTGTTGACGATATAAGCTTTATTGAAAATTTTACCGAAATTTCTGGTTACTATTCATAGCGGTAAATAATAAAAGACACTCTAATTTGATTTTTAACAATGCATTCTTGTTTACACAAGCAGTTAAATTCAAGTAGTTTCACAGTGTAATGATGTGATGCCGGCATTACAATGTAACTTTATTATGCAGCTGCACACTTTCCTTTTATTCTTTCCGCGACTGCGACAATGCGATAACAAAACAATATCCAACTTCCACAAGGTGTCCAAGAACAAATTTCAGAAGGGATTTAAGGCCTCCCCACACCGACGCGAAATATTCGCACCGGTGGCGAATGTTTCGCTTCGCAAAGTTGCCACTGCCTCAGTGTACATTGCGGTATATGAGTGTGCCCACACCGACGCGAAAGTATCGCCGGACGTCTGCGAATCTGCAGCGTTGAAATTTAGATTCGCCGCCTGCGCGGTTTTTTTCGCTGCCGCCGCGAATTTTTTGATAGTGTTCTGTGAGAAATTGTAAGGAAGCATCCAGTTTTATACGATTTATTCTAGAGGATTACAAGTAAGTAAGGAAAAATGGCAATATGAGATGCAATTCAATTAGAATTTAATGAAAGTGGTAAGTTATTCACATCTTTAACATATCTTAAGAGAAAAATTCTAGGCTACATACGGCCTGTCTATAAGGAATGATTTCATATTCGCATCTTCGTTGACTTTTACCAGTCCTTCAGAATATCATAGCATTCCTTAGTACAGAAATATATTTCTAGATTACCTACCTATATGAACTTTGCGTCATTTAACATCTTACTAAGGTTTAATAGTTCAAAGTTAATCATTTTCTTAGTTTAGGGAAGGTTTCATTCTTAAAAGCAAACATATAAGCCTATATTTAATAGCAATTTTTTGTCAAAGCTAATCTCATTCATATTTTATTCCTATGAAATACTCTAGGAACTTTTGTATTAGCTAGTACAGAAGAGTTATTTCGATGAACATAAATAGACCTATTAATTGTTTTCATTAAACCTTACGGATTTGCGCTGTATCTCCTAACATTAGTACTCGCGTTTGGTAATGTTTTGGACTTAAGCTAATATTTTTATTTTATTATGTGATATTTGTCTAGATAATGTTAAAATAACCGAATTGCAATTAATTTATAAATATTAAATACAATATTATAGGATTGTTGTTTAGTCAATTTTCCGAAGAAAAGTCTGAACCTCACAAATTATACCAAGAAGGTACCACTTATGAGGCAACTAGGCCAGGAGATAATGAAGTAGGGTGGCCAGTTCCTTTCCCCCTCCATTTCGTACATCGCCGAAAAAATTAGCAAAAATCTACACCTAGCAGATACTGCTTCACACTTACACTTACACATAAACAGGATAATTATATTAATTATACGCGAATACCACTACTTGTGGGAAAAACCTCTCCCAGATTTTAGACTTCGCATCATCTCTTGTCTTCCTTCTCTTGAAGGACGCATTATAACAGAATCAAAGAAAAGTTAGAAAAGACGAGACGAAGTAGAGTCTCTTCTGTTTTCGAGATTGTGTTACGCACTTAACACACGTGTATTGTAAACTATTTTTGCACGATCATATATTTAGAACTGCAAATTTTTATGATACTTTCTACGTTGAGAGCGCATTTTAGTGAATGTAGCCATTATACATTCAAGAGAGTATTAGTTTGCTAAAAAGTTTAATAAAAGTCAGTTTGGTTTTCTTTTTGTATCTAATGATGAAAAAAAACATGAAAAATATGTTATTGAGGGGGTTTAGACGTATTATATTATATTATAATAGAAACGCGGACAATTAAAGTATAATAATTGTTTCCAAATGTGAACGTATTGATTTCACGGCACTAAAATGATTAATATTGTGTTAGGAGTTTGTTGAACGTACTCTCATCAATTCCTAGAAAATTTCTAAATGACCGAGAATCTTCCAATGTTATCTCTCTGAGTAGGAATAAAAAATATATTACCAATAAAGGATCTTTTATTTCATTTCACTATTTTCAATTATTTATATGTGCTGGGATGGTAATTTATTTTATCAGGGATTCTCTGAATATTGGTTTCATAGGTAATTTATCTTTTCAGATATCTTTAACTTCTTGTTTCTGATGCATTTTTTGTATTTTTCTACGTGGACTTCACTTTCTCACTCGCACTTCTTTCTTTTTTCTATGTGTTCTCTCCTTCAGAGCTCTAAGTCCTTTGACAACGTTTGCAACCACAAGCACAACACCTAAGGCTAAATACTAGGTATAATCGTTCGCCATTTTGATTCTTTTCTTTTAATAATTTAATTAAATGTATTCAAATATTTCAGTTACATTTATTTTAATATTGTAACTACATTTATTTTAATATTGTGATTACATTTATTTTTAATTGCATTATTTACATTTTAATTACATTTATTTTAGTATTTATTATTACACTAGCCGTACATAAATAAATATAAAGTAATTACGTAATTAAAATAGGACGTTTGATCCAGGGAACATTCGTGTTTGTTTAGAAGGATAAATCGTTTAATATGTTACTTAATTGAAATTGTATTTAAATAATTAAATTGCGATCATTTTGGTCCAGAGAGCACTCATTTGGTGCAATGACAATTCCTTTAACATGTTTCTTATTTGTTATTACACGCAACTATAGTTTAATGAAGATTGACATTTCATTTAGTTTTAATGTGTAAACTTTATATTACTTGCTATATGGTTCCATTGAATTATGGTAATAACTTAATTTTAACCCTTGTTTTCTACGTCTTCAGTAAATGGCGCTTGGCCCACTATGGTTCTGAAACCTTCAAATAACTTAAATAGTGATACAGCATAAACAGTGATATGTAATTATATTTCTTTCTTTCGAAAATGTAAGAATTCACGATCTTCTATGTACCATTGCCATGGAATGAATAAATGTGTTTTTTCTTCCTACTCAAAAATTTTATATTTTGAACATGGAATTACTGCAGGAACAACAACGCTACAATCTGAGGCGGCGGTGAAAACGTATTGCATTATTATTTTAAAAGTCTATCAGACCTACCAAATTTTGCATAGAATAAAACTTATCGGAAATCATTTTTAAAGAAACTTTTGTTATGTAACATTTTTCACAAAAAAAAAATAATAAGCGAGATATTTCGATTTAATTCAGGCCCCGTTAAATGAAGTATTTTGAATGCCATATAGCCTAAAATCTAAATTACAACGAACTTAACTTATATTTCAATTTTCATCGAAATCCGTTCAGCCATTATCGCGTGAAAAGGTAACAAACATCCAGACAGACAGACATACAAACAAAAATTTCAAAAAAGCGATTTTCGGTCTCAGGATGAATAATTATACATGTTAACACCAATTATTTTTGGAAAAGGGAAAATTACCAGAAAATATTCGGCTACATATTTATTATTATATTATATTATATTATAATATATTATATTATATATTATATTATATAAAAAGTGCGTTGATAACGGATGTACTCCGATAAGAAAGTTTTTAATTTGTTGTGGGGGCTCTTGAATCTCAGAAGCAACAACCTTTACAACAGCGCAACATAATCTGCTTGGCTCATTACCCAATTTTTTTTTGCATTGCATTTATTGCATATATAGTCTATTTTATGTATTTTAACACGATTCGATTGAGCATAGTTAAAATTTGAATTATAAAATAATGGATTGCTAAGCTAACGTACTATTACTGCAAACTAAATCAATACACTCTCGTTGTTCATTAATTCTCCGAGATTAAAATGAGTGTGTACATAAATATTATTTTAAGAAATACAGAAAACGAATGTACAAAAAAGCCTATCAAATTTTCTGTGGATAGGAATAGTTTAATAGCTTTCCATTGTTGCTGTTCAAGGTCCCTTTTTCGATTGTTGTTGCCCAAGGCCCCTTATAGACGAAGTCATTTGTTATTTCATTGTACCGTCTTAGATGGTGTTATTTTAATTTTAAAACTCATTTATCTCATTAAATATCAGTCCTATCAAAATTTTGTAAAGATTAAAACTTATCGGAAATCATTTTTAAAGAAACGTTTGTTATGTAACATGTTTCACAAAAATCAATAATAAGCGAGATATTTCGATTTATTTAATTCAGGCCCCCTTATAACCCCCCTTTTAAATAAAGTATTTTGAATACCATATAGCCTAAAATATACGTTACAACGAACTTAATTTATATACCAATTTTCATATAAATCGGTTCAGCCATTATCGCGTGAAAAGGTAACAAACATACAGACATACAAACAAAAATTTCAAAAAAGCGATTTTCGGTTTCAGGGTGGTTAATTATATATGTTAGGACCAATTATTTTTGGAAAATCGAAAATTACCAGAAAAATTTCGGCTACAGATTTATTATTAGTATAGATTTCAAAACACATACGAGTAATTAAAACAATTTAAGCGATGGAAGTATTTTGTAAGCGAATTTGAAATCAGAACAAAGATTTCTGTATTAGCAGACAAGAGGTTGTCTTGAGTTCTTCGCCAAGTAAAAAATACTCTTTTCTTTAACTCGCCCTAACTTGAAAACCAATAAAGATTTTGAATAGCGGCAACTTTTAAAAGTAATTTCCATTCTTTCTCAACATTTCATTCGCTTTGACCCCCCATCTAATGTGAAAAATAAAAAACTTTACCGCTAACTACTCCTAAGGTCTAAATGTCTATTTTGAACAGATCACTTCCAAATTAGTATCTTTCTTTCCCCGCGTTTTAAAAACAATTTTGATTTCAAAATTTGTTCCATGCTTTCCTCAGACATTAACCTGCCAATCATAAAAATAACAGTGCCATTGACTGACTATCATAGGAGATACGACATGATATTCCTCTGCATACGCGAAATTTGGTCTCCGTCAGCGCTGCGAATATTTCGCGTCGGTGTGGGGTAACGTGCGAATTTCGTTGCCGCTGTATACGCGAAATATTCGTCGCCGCCACGCCTGCGAATATTTCGCGTTGGTGTGGGAAGACCTTTACCAAGCGTTTTAAAAACAAATTTCACTGTAAAATGAAAATGGGAAAAAAAAGGAAAGAAAGAAAGGAAGAGAGAGATAGAGAGAGAAAATGCCGCCCCCTGGAAATTGCCGACCTAGGCAAATGTCTAGGTTGCCTAGGCCTATATCCGGCATTTGGTATTTAAAATAATTTCGCAACATAAGAGAAAAAGTTGCACAGTAAAGAATCTTGAAAAATCGTTCGTTGTTAGTGCCGTAACAATTATTTGAATGGCAAAGAAATTAAAAAAAAATCTGAAAGTTAGAAAAATATGTGTGTAAAATGGGTAACTAATACCTTTATAGGAACAATAAATTTAATAAAAATGATGATGACTTGATGATAATTATTACTTTAAATTATTGTTTCCACGTATAGGCCTATATTATTAAAGCAAACAGATCACTAAATTGTACTTTTTACTGCATATATTTTAATTTTTAGCGCATATTTCAACCAGTTTTTACTGCATAGTTGCATGCATATTTTCATATCTTTTATTGCATAAAGTTCCGTGGTCTAGTCATCACCGTCCCTGTCGTCATTATCGTCAATACTATCGTCATCGCTGTCATTATCAAAGTCACCGACATTATCAAATCATCATAACAACCACTGCCTTCATAATCATAATTTTCGTTATAAATGTGACTATCATTATTATTATTATTATTATTATTATTATTATTATTATTATTATTACTGTCAATATTATCATCATGATTGCAGTTGCGTCACCATCAGTCGTCATTATCACTATCATTATCATCACCGTTACGGTCGTTATCACGGTCATTGCAATCATCGTCGTCTCTGCCATCATCATTACGAACATTAAAATAATTGTCTACTATGAAGAATTATCGTCATATAGGTCTAAAGGGTATATTTTAGTATACGACTAGAAATACATGGTAAGCATGGTACACGTTCTCTACTTCCGACAATTCGGACCTGCATGGGCGTAGCATAAAAGGTATAGGCCTATATAATACACATGTGGAAAAGGTCCACTACTGTGGTTAGGATTAAAGAGCAGAGCAACAGGGTTCGTCGCTCTTTACAGAACGTTCAGAATTCTGTGAAAATGGTATGGAAAATAAACCGGAACATGTGTAATCCAACTACAACAATGAAAACGAACTCCCACACTGTGCACCGATAGTCATCTGCTATCATTAACACCTTATTACAGGTGAAAATAACCA
Source organism: Periplaneta americana (assembly GCF_040183065.1). Taxonomy (NCBI): domain Eukaryota; kingdom Metazoa; phylum Arthropoda; class Insecta; order Blattodea; family Blattidae; genus Periplaneta; species Periplaneta americana. Next base: position 74,851,484 of record NC_091123.1, on the reverse strand, counting down.
TTCGGTAATGCTTATAATTGATTCTTCCGATAATAATTAACAATGCTTAACTGTTTTGAGTTTCCCATAGTGCAGAATGTTCAGAGTCCTGTTACAGACTTTTCATAAAACCTGCCAGTTTAATCTGGGGCAAGTTCGTTATGTAAACTTTATTATACCAGAGCTAAACAATACTAGCAGTGACCTCTCTTTAAATCATAATTTCATAAACCAGCCAGATTTCATGTCTGATGTTTTATGAGCAGCTAATTCTAAAATATGTGCAGATCACGAACAATCGAGCGCTACTTCTGCCTTTCTTTACGCACTGTATACAGAGTGTTTCCGAGGTGGTGTTAAAAACTTTCAGGGATGATGGCGAAGGGCACATTATCAATTTGAGATAAGGAACCATGGTCCGGAAATGACTGAGTCGAAAGTTATAAGCAAATATAGTTGTGTGGAAATGGAATTGTAATTTGGCACCACGTGTCCTCCTTTCCTTAACCTTTGGAACAGTCATGGAAAGATGGTATCGGCCTACGTGGATACTTGTTCCGATACAATCTGTGAGCTTGTCTACTGTTCCCATTGGCTCATCCGTATTCGAAAATCAGGTCTGCTTATTCCGCTCTAGTGTACTCCTCCATTTCACTAGGACTGATCGACTGGACACTGTAACGTGTACACATACACTGCTGTCTACAGACGTGCATATCAGGGCTCATCATGTCCGCGGTATCTGCATTGCTTTAGTGTAGTTTCCTGTCCCCATTCCTCAGACAGAACACTGAATGGAATACTGTAAGTAGCCAACGTAAACAACGTGAGATGAATACCGTATGTGTAAGATGCACAGATAAATACACATAAATAAGGTGCACAGAGGAATAAAATTATTTCATTTCCACACAACTATTTTTGCTTGTAACTTTCGACTCTGTCATTTCCGGATCAGGGTTCCTTATCTCAAATTGATACATGTGCCCTTCGCCATCATCCCTGAAAGTTTGTGACACCACCTCGGAAGCACCTGTATGAGCAATGTATAGGGTGTCCCAAAAGTTTCCATACATAATGAATGTTAGTTTCAAACAGAAATAGCGCATGATGTGCTGAATGTCGCCAACCCACTCCCCAGATCTTACACCTCTGGATTTTTACCTCTGGGGATATTTAAAGTCGCAGGTCTACCAGGAGAAAATCGGGACTTGCACCATTTGTAGGCCTGTATCATCGACGTCTGTCATCATGTGATGCTGGACATGTTGTAGAACGTGTGTCGCAACTGGATGGATCACATTTACCTATGTCTAACTCTTGAAGGCTGTCGCATTATGTCATTTTTATTTTTAACTAATACTTTCTATGTATAGAGACTTTTAAGATACTCTGTTTACCGATGTCGAATTTAATTCCTTGGTATTTTCAAACATTTACACGGAAGTTAACTTTTCTACTTTTTAGAATAACCTTACATGCCGTAGCGTGTTTGGTTGACATCATATTAACAGAAATTGTGACCAGATTTCTCTTAAATATCACAATTTCTCATTATAACTCCATAGTATATTAACACGAGACATTTGCTAATATCATATCGTTATGATATCGAAAGAAAAAAACTCGGAGACACAACTCCCGACCAAGTTCCCCTAAAACCCAATTATGCACAAGCTTGTTGTTGGTGTTACGACAGTATCTGTAATTTAACACACCACAAAATATTAAAGTAAAATATTGCTAATAACGCCGTACATCTGAAAACAGGTTTCGCCGTTCGAAGAGGGCATGGGCAAGTAATAGCCCGCTTAAAGGTGGTTCATCGTCAGCTTTCAGTAATAAAATCTCTCGACTTACACATTACATTACAGATGTAATTTATTGGTTTACCTTGTAATAAGTGCTGGAATTGTCGACCATTTTCTCTAATGCACATTTCACATCTTTTGAAAAGATTTCTAGACACATACTTTATTTCGTCTCTAACGATAGAATTGAACCCTAAGTCAGACCTGCAGAACTGCAGCTCCTCAGAGCAACTGCCTTCGTATCCCTTTTACCCCACCCACCTTTTCTACCGGTGTGGTCATAGCGTTCTAGTTACGATCGGCTGCATCAACATTCATTCTCGCGGCGGAAATCTAGCATAAATGTATACCTTGAAACAAGATAACGCATTATAAATACAATGACTTTATTACAACCCTTTTTGAAAATTACAGTGCCGCCACTGAAGGACCTTTCACGCGCAAAGAATGTAAAGAACTCTACTCAGAAGTCGATCATCCCCATTAGGACAGGAGTGAGGCTGGCGTCATATTTCCCCTACTTACGGGTTCTGCAGGCCTGCCCTAGGCACATGATCCGATTCATTCAATTTATGAACGACTGTTGTATTAGTGCAGTCCATCACTTTCAACACCAGTTTCGGAAACCCGCTATAATGGCTGGAGGGATCATTGTACTGACCACACGATACCTCGGTACTGTATGTATGATTGTTCACCGGCATTATCACCTTCATCTTACTCAGACGCTAGACAATCATAGCAGTTGATAAAGCGTCGTAAAATAACCAATAAAAAGAGTTATCGATAAGTCAAAGAGTCACGATAGGTCAAACAGTAAGTTATCGATAGGTCAAACAGTTATCGATAGGTCAAACAGTTATCAATAGGTCAAACAGTTATCAATAAGTCAAACAATTATCCATAGGTCAAACAGTTATCAATACTATAAAGAGTTATCAATATTTGAGTCACCAATAAGTGAAATATTCACCAATAGGAATAAGTGAAAGTCGCCAATAAGTGAAAGACTCATAAACAATTAAAAGTGTCACTAATAAGTAAAAAAGTGATCAATAAATGAAACAGTGGTCAATAAATAAAGCCAGCAAAAATGAAGAGTAATAATTCGAAATAAAGAGTAATAATAATAATAATAATAATAATAATAATAATAATAATAATAATAATAATGTGAAAAATTCATCAATATATGAGAGAGTCGTCAATAAGTAGGTAAAAGAGTGATCAATAAGTAAAAGAGTGATTGATAAGTAAAAGAGTAATCAATAAGTAAAAGAGTGATCAATAAGTAAAAGAGTGATCAATAAGTAAAAGAGTAATCAATAAGTAAAAGAGTGATCAATAAGTAAAAGAGTAATCAATAAGTAAAAGAGTGATTAATAAGTAAAAGAGTGATCAATAAGTAAAAGAGTGATCAATAAGTAAAATAGTGATCAATAAGTAAAAGAGTGATCAATAAGTAAAAGGGTGATCAATAAGGAAAGTGTGATCAATAAGTAAAAGAGTGATCAATAAGTAAAAGAGTGATCAATAAGTAAAAGAGTGATCAATAAGTAAAAGAGTGATCAATAAGGAAAGTGTGATCAATAAGTGAAAGAGTGGCCAATGAATGAAAGAGTGAGCAATAAGTGAAATAATAATAATAACAATAATAATAATAATAATAATAATAATAATAATAATAATAATAAATAAGAGAAAGATTCATCAATATAATATATGAAAGAGTGGTCAATAAATAAGAGGATAATCAGTAAGTAAAAGAGTGATTAATAAGTAAAAAAGTTATCAATAAGTAAAAGAGTGATGAATAAGTAAGTGAGCAATATGTGAAAGAATGATCAATGAGTGAAAGTGTGAACAATAAACGAAAGAATGGTCAATAAGTGAAAGAGTAATAATAATAATAATAATAATAATAATAATAATAATAATAATAGTAATAAGTGAAAGGGAAATAGTGGTTAATAAATAAAATAATGACCAGTAAGTGAAGGAGTGAACAATAAGTGGAAGAGTGGTCAATAAGTGAAAGAGTGAGCAATAAGTGAAAGAGTGAGCAATAAGTGAAGAGTGAGCAATAAGTGAAGAGTGAGCAATAAGTGAAAGAGAGAACAATAAGTGAAGAGTAATCAGCACATAGATATATGACGAATAAATATACGTCCCTAACGAGTGAATGACGAATAAATGAATTGCCGAGGAACAAGAGAATAAACGAGAAATGAGCGAATGAAAGAATAACAAAGTGATTGAGTAAGTGATGAGGAAATTGAAATTTCTAGCTACAGTAGATTAGTATTATAGTTTAATTGCTGATTGACCGAGTGGGCTGTGCTTACTGCCTGCATTGTGACCGCCATTTGTCGTACTTAAGTCAAACAAAAATTTGAATATTTGAATAAAGACTTCAAAAACATTATAAGTCCTTGCTTTCACTGCATGATTGAACACTAAAACTGCACTAGAACCTATATGAAAGAGTGGTCAATAAATAAGAGGATAATCAGTAAGTAAAAGAGTGATTAATAAGTAAAAAAGTTATCAATAAGTAAAAGAGTGATGAATAAGTAAGTGAGCAATATGTGAAAGAATGATCAATGAGTGAAAGTGTGAACAATAAACGAAATTTCTAGCTACAGTAGATTAGTATTATAGTTTAATTGCTGATTGACCGAGTGGGCTGTGCTTACTGCCTGCATTGTGACCGCCATTTGTCGTACTTAAGTCAAACAAAAATTTGAATATTTGAATAAAGACTTCAAAAACATTATAAGTCCTTGCTTTCACTGCATGATTGAACACTAAAACTGCACTAGAACCTATATGAAAGAGTGGTCAATAAATAAGAGGATAATCAGTAAGTAAAAGAGTGATTAATAAGTAAAAAAGTTATCAATAAGTAAAAGAGTGATGAATAAGTAAGTGAGCAATATGTGAAAGAATGATCAATGAGTGAAAGTGTGAACAATAAACGAAAGAATGGTCAATAAGTGAAAGAGTAATAATAATAATAATAATAATAATAATAATAATAGTAATAAGTGAAAGGGAAATAGTGGTTAATAAATAAAATAATGACCAGTAAGTGAAGGAGTGAACAATAAGTGGAAGAGTGGTCAATAAGTGAAAGAGTGAGCAATAAGTGAAAGAGTGAGCAATAAGTGAAGAGTGAGCAATAAGTGAAGAGTGAGCAATAAGTGAAAGAGAGAACAATAAGTGAAGAGTAATCAGCACATAGATATATGACGAATAAATATACGTCCCTAACGAGTGAATGACGAATAAATGAATTGCCGAGGAACAAGAGAATAAACGAGAAATGAGCGAATGAAAGAATAACAAAGTGATTGAGTAAGTGATGAGGAAATTGAAATTTCTAGCTACAGTAGATTAGTATTATAGTTTAATTGCTGATTGACCGAGTGGGCTGTGCTTACTGCCTGCATTGTGACCGCCATTTGTCGTACTTAAGTCAAACAAAAATTTGAATATTTGAATAAAGACTTCAAAAACATTATAAGTCCTTGCTTTCACTGCATGATTGAACACTAAAACTGCACTAGAACCTAGTCGCTGTGGAAGTCTAGAAATCATATGTGCAAGATCGTAACCAACCTATCTTTGTAGCTCTGTTTTTAAGAGTTGTTCTTATTAATTTATATTTATATTTGCGGGTTTGATTTCCCTCCGCTCTGTCTAAATTACATTTTTCATTAGCCACTTTTTAATTACGCAAGTCCCGTCTGTATTACACGTGTCGCATTTGGCTGGAAGGGACAAACATCGACACAACAGATGCACCGCAAAGACAAATTTATTTTTTCCATCTCGCAACATGAAAATCCGCACTTGTTTTGCCTCCAGTAAGATTTAGAGCAGCAATATTGAAGCTTCGTAAAGAGTCAACTTAATTAGCAAAATTTCATCTCGAAGCACAGTACAGGGCTTTCACAAAATTATGTAAAAAAAATATTCTGAAGAAGACTACAAGAATACATCTACACCTGATTTATTTCCTTTATGTTGAAAAAATAATAAATACAAATAAAGAGAAAGTATTGTCACGCTGCTAAAATATCTATTTCGAAATAAAAAATGCGCATTTCTAGAACTAATTACTATAGCTGTAAATTACTTTTAATATGATGTCTTTCCAATGACGCCAACTTTTGGAAAACATTGGGTGGGCTCAAACGCTTCTGTTATGAGTTAAAATAAAGACATTTCATAAATACTAATGATGATAATATCCCAACATGACGAATTATTGGGGGGGCTCGGGTCCCACGAGCCCATGTAAGTTGGCGCTACTGTCTTTCGGTGTACAACAATTTCGCATTAAATTATACGAATAATAGTATTCATTTTCAAGTCATTTAACAATAATTCACAATGTAGTAAGTTTTACGAAATCATAATCAGTTGTAAATTAAACATTGAGCACAATATCAACATTAATTCACAATTTAGTCAGCTGTTATCTATTTTTAATTATTAAAAGTTACTGACCATGGAGATCCACACGGTAGCGGAAAGTTATTAAGGCCTCCCTTAACAGACTCCGGCATTTTTCTCTTGTACGGAGGAGGGACCCGAAGGCTTACATTGCAGCCTGAGACTTATTGTGCTTACCACTTCTATTCTGTGAACGATCGGGTAACTGAATGGCCGCGCTCTTGTACAAGTACAGCACGCCGCACCGTGAACTGAACCCGAGTTGATGATCTGGATGATAAAGTTAATGACAGAAATTTGATGACTATGTACAAGTTAATGACAATGTAGAAAAGACTGGTGACGGCGCATAAGATAAGGTTGGTGACGGGGCATAAGATACAATTGACGACGAGGTAACGACTATGTAGAAGATAAAGTTGATGACTAACTTATATAGAAGATTAAAAGAAGATAAAGTTGATGACTAAGGCCTATAGAAGATAAAGTTGACGACTATGTAGAAGATAAAGTTGATTACTATGTAGAAAAGGTTGGTGAATACGCATAAGGTACAGTTGACGACGATGTATAAGATAAAGTTAACGATTACATAGAAGATGAATTTGACGATTATGTAGAAGAAAAGTTGACGACTATGTAGAAGATAAAAAGTTGATTACTATGTAGAAAAGGTTGGTGAATACGCATAAGATACCTACAGTTGACGACGATGTATAAGATAAAGTTAACGACTACATAGAAGATGAATTTGACGATTATGTAGAAGAAAAGTTGACGACTATGTAGAAGATAAAAGTTGATTACTATGTAGAAAAGGTTGGTGAATACGCATAAGATACAGTTGACGACGATGTATAAGATAAAGTTAACGACTACATAGAAGATGAATTTGACGATTATGTAGAAGAAAAGTTGACGACTATGTAGAAGATAAAAAGTTGATTACTATGTAGAAAAGGTTGGTGAATACGCATAAGATACAGTTGACGACGATGTATAAGATAAAGTTAACGACTACATAGAAGATGAATTTGACGATTATGTAGAAGAAAAGTTGACGACTATGTAGAAGATAAAGAGTTGATTACTATGTGGAAAAGGTTGGTGAATACGCATAAGATACAGTTGACGACGATGTATAAGATAAAGTTAACGACTACATAGAAGATGAATTTGACGATTATGTAGAAGAAAAGTTGACGACTATGTAGAAGATAAAGTAGATGATTATGCAGAATATAAAGTTGATGACTATGTACTCGTAGAATATAAAGTTGATGATGTAGAAGATAAAGCTGATGATGATGTAGAAGACTAAGTTGATGATTAAATAAATTAATATAAAGGTAACGATGTGGGTTATGTGAATGGGATAGTCAATAATATAATGAAGTGGCTGAGAATTGATAATATTTTATAGTAGTGTTCAAGGTATATGATAATATTATCTGTATTATCTTGATGGTAATGTGTTTATAATAAGATATGCTAACATGACGTTAAGAAAATGGATGTCAATTAGAATTTCGATGATCATGATCGTAGTAAGAAAAAATATTGAAATAATTGAAACTATTAATCAGAAATGCGAGAAGTATCCCGACAAAACACGAGCACAGTACTCTTTTTATCATATCAGAAATATAGAAGTCTACCCGAAGAAGATAAAATTAGAAAATTGGAAATCAGAAAGACAAAAAAAGACAATAAACGAGCAATGAAAACTGAAGAAAATCTAGAGAAGGAGAGGATATTTTACCACTCTGAATGAAAAATCAAAGTTTTCATAAAGGATTAATGCAATATAAATATTAATGAAGGGGAGGAAAGACCTTTGCCTTTAATAAACCATTTTTTGTATAGCCGTGCACTGTTGGAAATATGCAAAATTGTATAAATCTTGCTACCGGCTTTAAAAACTTTGTTTAATTTATGTTTCTGCCACGAAGAGGATGAGAAGAACACATTATTCATGCTAGTCATCCCTCTTTTGTTTTAATATCCCTCTACTGTATGTAATTTCAATAGCACTGATTAGACAATTACAGCAGTTCTAAGAAGACGGAATAGGGGTGGAACAGTGTCTAGGTCGCGGGTTGCTGCAAACTCAGCAGAATTCCTCCAGCTACTGTTGATGACGTTGGAAATCCTGGAAAGAAGGGGGTGTAGTGTCTGGCGGAGTGGGAAGGTTTTGCAAGAAGTTGGCGATGGGTTTGCTCTGTGCCAGAGCGAGATGGAGCGAGCTGGTAGTCATGACAACAGCTGGGCCGAGAGCTCAAGGGCTGAGAGAAGAGCCGTTCAGGGGCGCTTTGGGGAGAGAGGGGGTTGCCCAGTAATGTTACATTGTCGCAATAGTCCATAGTTTCTACCACCATCATCCCTCTCTCTGCGCGACTCCCCCAAACCCGTCCGCTACCGCAATCCACCACTCTCGACCCCCCTGCCAGGCCTAGACTTTCCCCACACCCAACCCCCCACCGTCTATGTTCTCGAATTGTCACGCCGCTCAAAAATAGCTGAATACATAAGCAATATTAATTATTCCTTTGTGTGTGATGAAGTCATAAATATCAATTTCGTTGCCTTTAATGTTACTCGGATATTCTGCTGTGATAGGAAATATAAAAACTTAGCAACAGATTTACAAATAAAAACTAATTCTACCCTCCCTTTCGGACACGTGCCAGGTCGAAAATTCTGAATCCTGTTCAACTTGTTGTTGTTTCAAAGACTATAGAACAACGCTGTCGAATCTCACGTCAATACACGACCTACCTTATACTTGTTTTCTTTGAAAGATGGGACATGACAGGAGCATTGCGATCGGAAAAACAACTGAATGTCACATAGCGTGGTAGACCTGTTGCTATGGTAACAACGGTTGAGTTGCCAAACTTAAAGCTCCCACATTGCGAGTGCTTAATTGCTCTCTTGGCGGCATTTATTTTACACACAGTGTTAGCATTGGTATGTTTCGCCTTTGATTGTGTCGATTTTTGTGTTGTTTTCTTAACTTTGCGTCAATTGCCAATGAATGTTCTAACGTCAGCCATCGTAACGTCAATTGATACCTTCCATCAGCTGGCAGCGTGGTAGTCCATATTGGCAACATAGCACTGTAGTTCCAAGTTCGGCCGCTTAACTGTCATGTCCCATCTTTAAAAAAAAAACAAGTATAGCTACAAATCCATCACGATGCTGGATGGGTACCTACGTACTGGTCCCATACACTGGTCGAAATTTCATGATAAAATTTGTTTCCCTCGTGAAGACCCGAACCAGCGCTCATTTCGTAACTCGAGTCCTTGTACGACGCCTTAGACCACGACGCTACGGCGCGCGACAAAAGGTTTGGTACCGGGGGGGAAAAAAAATAGGTATTTTGGTCTAAATTAATAAATAGAAAATGTGAAACAAAAGCAATAAAATCCTGCATACAATATACTGAAAAAAATACGGAATAACAATTTTATAAAAAGAAAGAGTGGGTGGCGAAGTTTTAAAACTCATGGTACTATATTTACAAGACTCTGGTGATGAGGAAAGTGATGAACTGCCCGCTGACAAAGACAATAACGATGGTGATAATATCGAAAAACGAGGGCGAGGTTCCAGAAGTTCGACCAGATTAAAGTAACAGGTAGTTAACAATTATTTTAAAAGTAAGCACATTTTTAGGAAATTATTGTTGTAACACTTTGCAAATTAGAGTTAATGTGCCTGCCTTCAGTGCAAAAGTGAGACAGAGAGAGTGAGAGAAAGAGAGGGGCAGAAGGGGGAGAGAATACAAAGCTACAACTCTGTGCAACTATTTGCGTTTCATTGACCGGTTTGAAACTGTATTCTATCTGGAGGAATTGTACCCGATTTGTCTATAAAAGTTCCATTTGGGTCAATTGGATTTCTACAAAACACATATACTATAAAGAAATGTTCTCGAAAGCGATAAATGTGTTTTTATTGGTTTAATAGAGATTCTCCACATTTTCAGCATACAATATAACTCCAATTCTGTATAAAATCATTCACAGAAAGAGTCCATCTCTTTTGGTTCACTAAGACCGCAAGGATGCAAGCACACTAGGAAAAGATCCATAATTACGATAGTACCACAAAATAAGTACGCAGTGTTATATAATGTAACATTTTCTTCAATACTAAACACAAATTACAACTTCATAAATCAAGTATGCAGCCTTTTTATGAGCTGTAATATTTTTAGAACTAAAATAGTTCCTAACAAACTTATAGTGTTATTGTGTTCGTGAAGAAAAATAGTATTTTACAAACAGCTCTGATAAAAATCGTGCTTGCAGCATAATGACTAGTGAATTTTACATAAAGTTTCTTTATTCAGAAGTTGTCCTTTCGACGTCATACGTAAGTAATTTATTCCAGCTTGTGGTTAGAGTTTCTATGGAAATTTTAGCCCAGCAGGTAGCGACATTATAAATCCCGTGGGAACATTAATATTATAATTATTTGCGATATGTTTAAAGTTTCCGCCATTTTAAATTCGACGAGTAAGTTGCAGTTTTTCTTACATGTTTAAATATTCCCGCTTGGCAGACATCTCTTACCGTCTGTGATATGCTCGGTGCCAGTGCCTAAACTGAACTGGCATCATCACTGCTTATTAAGCCACGGTACGCTTACAACCATTCACAAAATTGGAGTCGCACTGTACCTGGTGTCAAAAATGTACAGGATGGGACTAAATATGGTCCTCTTGAGAGATGAATTAGGACACTGAGTTAAACAAGACACTGTAATATTATTGTGACCTTTAGTGAACAGGTTTTGAGAAAAGTAGCATTATTTTTTTAATTGAATTTTGGAACGCGTATTTAAGAAAGACAGGAGACTTTGCGGAGAAGATATTGGGGGTTTTTGTAGAGGAAGTATCAACAAATGTATGCTTATTGGTTTGTTGCGTAACATTGGCGGTTTTGCTGTAATTTCATTAAGATCGGTAACAAAATGTGTGATAGGAAGACGTGAAGACAGTGCATTCAGTGACGGTAAAAGAAAGTCTGAAGAAAGACCGGAGCGGAAAGCGGGAAATGCACAACCACCAACGTCCCTCTGTGACAGGTTAGGTTACTCAACCTTTCGTGCAGTTAAGTTACATAATTTTGCGACTTAACCGCTAATGATACGTGAATACGTCTAGCGATGTTGCTATCTGTTCGCTTTTATTTGTATGAATATCTCAAAATCTGTTTTATGTTCAACTTCCCTCCAAGATTTATCTCTCAAAAGAACCCTATTTAGTCCCTTTCCATTCCATTCTACTCTGATATCGTTTGAAAATAGGACTAGGACAGATCAACACCTCGCGATTAGATGAAAGATAGAGTTCAGTTCTCCGAGATAACATTTTAAGGTCAGTTGCAAGCTGGTAGTAGACCGGGTCTATAGTGTTTCTCAATAATCCCGTCAAATATTAAAATATCCACGTGTTCATATTCGATGGAGGACAACGGATTAATTACCTTCTATCGTCTATGTTGAATTTCGAAGATAAATGACCTCTGCAGTTGATAGTAGTTAAGCAATTTGTTACTAATACCATTACCACAAGCTATAGACCTACAGACATATTAAATGTCCGGAAGCACGGCAGTTATAAATATTAGTTTATAAATCATTGAAATAATTTAAAATAAAAAAAATTGAGTAAATTATTAGTCAAGCAAAAACCGAGCGCTATTGGAATGGAAGTGGTTCGTCCATTTTGAGCGTGCGTTACACTGATTTCTACACTCCAGCTACAACACTTCAGTTGTATGAGATGAGGTATGTGGTCAATGTTTGTAGTTTACCGTACAGAACCTCTCTTCTACTTTAGCTTTGACATCATACAGCACTCAAGATACATCGCAAGATGTATCTATGTGTCGTTGAACTGTCAAGGAAATTCATAAAATTTCATTTGCTCTATACATTCATGTTCATTGCGCGACATCGGGACTCGAGTTCGTGTCTCAGCGTATTAATAAGATAATTTACATTTTCATCTGGAAACAGTTCTGTCGAATAGCTTCAACTTGAAACATTTCTTTCTGAAAAATAATTTTGCCAAAACTTTAAAATCTTTATCTTGTGAAACAAGCTCTCAGTGGTGGACTTCGAAATATTTTAGTCTCAAGAAAGTGTTCGATCACTTTTGATCAATTATAGAAACATTATAACAGAGTGAATTATGGAAGGCGTTCAAAGAAACTTTTGCATTAGGAACGAGAGGATTAAGTCGAAAGTGCAGAGGGAGTGGACATTCGACCAGAACAAATAATAAACTATTTCTTCAAGACGGAACAGACCTGAGTTATTTACTAAAACCTTTTGATCGTTTTAACGTTTGGTTAAGAATTGATATTTCTGTTTACTGTACTTTAACAAAAATCATACTTATCACAATACTATTACGACATTGTGAATATTAAAAATTAAAAGTCTAGAAAACACCTCAATGCGTATTTCTAAAAGTTTAGAAAAGTCTTAAAGTTCATTCCTTGCATCAATAACACTCAAATTGAATTAAAATAATTTTATAGAGACGTGCTGTAGCGTCACGATTAAGACGTTTCGCTACAAAGCCGGAAGGTCGCGGACTCGATTCGATAGGTCATGGATTCTTAATTTGATGTATCCCTTCCATTGCACTAAGGCTCTGGGATTAACTCAGTCTATTAACATAAATGTATACCAGAGGTATTTCCTGTGGGGTAAAGGCAGCAGGTACGCAGAAGTTAATTCCTATCGAATCTTCCAGAGCACGAGAACAATCACTTTCAGGGGAGTGCTAGGATTTTGATAATTTACAATTTCTTTGTATTATATTTTTCTGACAAGAAACATTATTATTATTATTATTATTATTATTATTATTATTATTATTATTATTATTATTATTATTGCTATTAATGTCCAATTGTCTAAAGCAAAGACGAACGTCCGTGTGCATTTGCACCGCCTGCTTTCACCCATGTAAATTAGTCTGAAGATTGTCTTATTCCAGGTGCTCTTGGCTTTCTTGTCTCGCCTAAGTCAGCGATCGAAAAACATCAATTGGAATGCTTAAAAAGCGGACTGAATACATAATAAATCAGTATTGTATAATACACAAAGCTTTTGTGATTCAATTACAGCATGTCTAGCATGAATATGTTCAACGAATCAGAGTCTCGATTGAATTCTCTGTGAGAAAGTGATTATTTATTTTCTGAGGCAGGAAATGGGGCACTCTGTTTAGTTTCTGGAAACGTTTTTACCACTCTTAGAAAATTCCAATTGGAGTGTCATTATGAAACATACCATGTTATTGAGAATGAAAATGTTGTAGGATTGGATCGTGAAGTCCTTTTCAATGACCTTCCTAATTATAAACATGCGTGATTTATTTCACTCTGCACCATGGAAACAACTCGCTCATTCTTAACCCATCCTCAAGTGTTATGGTACCGCTTCCGCTAAGAACCGGCTCCTCGACCATGAAATAGGTAAGCAGTTTCAGTCTTACATGGAATCTATCCACCACTGGTGTAAGGAGAGACTTACTGACTCACTTCCAAATGGGTCTTCATAACTTACAATGCCATTTTACATTTAATATTCATTCCGTACTTGGATTGAAATTAAAATGATATCACGCTAGTCGGTATATATATTTTCAAAAGTATATATCTATAGAAATGTTTAATAACTGCCCTCTGTATTTCTATGTAATTGAAAATTATTACAATATATTTTTTCTGTACAGATACTTCGTCTCCTCACTGACTACTTACTATAAGAATACAGAAATGTGTAATTGAAAAGTGTGATCCCAAAGCTCGCTCACTCCATTTGGCCATCTTTATGATTTATGATTATGTTTGAGATCTCTATCATTATATTTTAAGCTTGTTTTCTTCCAAAACAACGTCGATACTTGTCTAAAGGTTTGTGTTATTATACATGTCACCTGAAAACTCGCTCAGTCCGTAGACCGGTGGATAAAAAAAACTAGAGCAGTCCTTTCATAAAAAATGGACTTAAGCGTTTTGGGATCACATTCTTCAGTTTCGTTCGGTGCACTTCAATTTATTTACAGAAGATCAAAATATATTTCTTTTACTTCGAACATAGAAAAACAATTAACTTATTTTTTTAAAAAATATGATAAATTAACAACAATTTATTTTTCTTATTCAATTCAATCAAGAGATAAACCTAAAATGTACAGACCATAATGCAAGTACAACCTAGCAAGTGGGAAGAAGAACACTTAAACTGGGTCAAACAAGAAGAATGTGGCAAGTTCGTTTGACCCGTGAAAATACTTCTCTTTGCTTTTATTTATTTTTGCGATCCGCTCAAAGCAATTCCGTCTCTATGAAGAGCAGGAATTATTTACTTAATGTCGTGAAGATCTCCAAGCCTTGGGTTATCTTGTTTGTTTAGAAATCTACTTTAAAGCTGCAGCTGGCACAGAAGTCCCATCGTGTCACCAGACAACGAACAGCATAGCGAAGGCGACTGCTTCATATGAAAATCGTTCAATTCTATTCCCTCCACTGGTAACTCCTCCATGGCCATGACAAAGGAATCAATTTTGACTGGTGTTACATTATCAATAATAGCTGTACTGACAGGTTCGGGAAAAACAGCTCTTTCAACAGACTGCCTGGTGCGTGGTATTGTTAAATTTTTACACGAATTTGATTTACAGAAATGTGCGCCTTAGTAATCACCACGAATGACGGCCGATGGCCGCGCATGAAGAATGGAAGACAGAGATAGAGATCGATTTAGCGATGCTGTCAGATTGGAATCAATGCACACACATTTTACTACAAGCTTGAACTGTGCGTTTCTGACTTTCGGCAAAAATGATCGACCGGTTTCTATTTCCCGCTTGAAATAGCTGAGCACTTTATAAAGTTGTCTTTGAGCAATTATGTATGCGTCCGTGTTTCGTCGTGTCAACTTAACACGCAGGCAAAATAAACACAAACTAAATCACACTTAATTACTGAATTTGTTGATAATTAACACTGAAAAGCTGACTTAAAGAGGAATTTAGCTGTAATGGCGCTGATTGCCTTATAACACTGAACAACAAGAATTTTGCTCCGACTTAAAACAATGTGTCCGGTTGTTCTGTATGGTTGTGAAACTTGGACTCTCACTTTGAGAGAGGAATAGAGATTAAGGGTGTTTGAGAATAAGGTTCTTAGGAAAATATTTGGGGCTAAGAGGGATGAAGTTACAGGAGAATGGAGAAAGTTACACAACGCAGAACTTCACGCATTGTATTCTTCACCTGACACAGGCCTAATTAGGAACATTAAGTCCAGACAGGGCAGGGCATGTAGCACGTATGGACGTTTCCAGAAATGCATATAGAGAGTTAGTTGGGAGGCCGGAGGGAAAAAGACCTTTGGGAAGGCCGAGACGTAGATGGGAGGATAATATTAAAATGGATTTGAGGGAGATGGGATAGGATGATAGAGAGTGAATTAATCTTGCGCAGGATAGGGACCAATGGCGGGCTTACGTGAGGACGGCAATGAACCTTCGGGTTCCTTAAAAGCCATTTGTAAGTAAGTAAGTCTCTTATGGTTTGGTTATTGGTGTGCGTTGAATCCGAAAATGCATCTCTTTTCTTTGTATAACGTTAGGATCTTAAGATATACTATGATTTCACTTTTCGATAAGCGCTGTCCCAGGAAACATCTGGCGCGGGTTGGGGATTGTAAACCAAAACAAAGCTAATCAATTTTATGAGTTTATGACCTAATTCCGGTTTGTTATGGTTGTCAGCACTGCGCATTTTCACATGAAGTACTTCAATAGTGCTATAGGAACTCAAGAAAATTCGAAAATCGAACCCAAGCCACTCAAATGGAAGACTAGTGCTCTAGCACTGAGCCACACATGCGACCATCACAGCAGCTAGAAGTACGACAGAGAGAATAACGATTGCTGTCATCAATAGCCTATATACAAGTAAGTAGTCCATACTACCAGCACTGAAAAGATGCGTACGCCTATTACAAAAACACCAATTTTCAGTTACATAATTTAAGGGTATGGGTCGGTGAAAATAACAAAAAAAAATAAAAAATAAAAGTGGAAATTTTGTTTTAACTCTAAAAACAATAATGTTTCAGTTTTTTAAATGTGTGCTTATTCCGGCGTCTGACAATTTATAACTTCTCAAGACGAATTTAAAGGGATCAGCGCGTGCGTGAACCTGCAGCCCTTTAAACTGACACTCACCTGTCATTCTGACAGACTTTGTTCTTCATTATAACTAATTTTACTTTTCATTCAATTCATATTTCGCGCTGTTATGTATGAGAAAAATGTGTGTGGTAGACCTGTATAGAAAGGAAGTGTAAGTGTATAGTGTAAGATAAGGCCTTACGGCCTTAACTCTATCAGGTTAAATAAAGCCATTATTATTATTATTATTATTATTATTATTATTATTATTATTAGCACAGTCGGTAGAGCAACTAGCTACGGACTGGAAGGTCCGGGGTTCGATCCCGAGTGGTGACGGGATTTTTCTCGTTGCCAAACTTTCAGGACGGCCCCAGGTTCACTCAGCCT
Organism: Periplaneta americana; assembly: GCF_040183065.1. Lineage (NCBI taxonomy): Eukaryota > Metazoa > Arthropoda > Insecta > Blattodea > Blattidae > Periplaneta > Periplaneta americana. Next base: position 74,834,628 of record NC_091123.1, on the reverse strand, counting down.
CCTATAAAATTGAGTACAGTGTCTTTCCCGGTCAGAGCGTGATGCCGACCATACCACCTCATTCTAGTGCCGAGGTCATGGAAAGCATGGGGCTCTACCTCCATGCCCCCAAGTGCCTTCATGGCATGTGACGGGGATATATTATTATTATTATTATTATTATTATTATTATTATTATTATTATTATTGCATACATGCTGTACTTCGAGACTCATTTTCTCGATTTTCCAATTTTCAACATTTTGTAACATTCATAACCCACTATTGAATGCAATTTCTCTCCAATCTCAGTGAAATTTTGCACACAAGTCCACAAAAGCATTTGAAGTGAACTGACACATGTGTTTTCTTCTGATACTGAAAGGATTCAAGTTACCATGTGTTGAGAATATGGTAAGTTTTAAAAAATTGAAAAATTAACAAATAAAAGGGTAAATATTTTTTTCTTTAAAAGTAATTAGAAAAATATTAAAAGCACGAGTCATATTTTACATATATCCAGTCGCGATATTCAAAAAGTTTAACAACCATTTCTCTCATGTGTACATATATTAAACATATACAGTATATGTTCACGGTAACTGCAAATATTATCTAGAAATAATTTAACAACCGATTCTTCCGAACCGGCCGAATATCACCACTGCATACATCTACCACGAATTAATTAAACATAAATTTAAACAAAAATTATGTAAACTTTGAAAAGTAGGACAATTGTAGGCCTAATTCAGTATAAAAAACAACAAAAATTAAATATAAGTAAACTAATTGGAATATGAAAGTAAACATTTGTGTATTGCATGTCCACATTATAAGAAATATGTGGTAAAGTTTCAGATTAATTTGTGTAAAAATGTATAAGTTACAAATTTCACAGATCCATAGCATTAATAAATAAAAATTGCGTTAGACAGTTTTTTGTTTCAAACAACATCCTCTATCAACCAGCGCCAATTCACGCAATGTCTTTGGGTCCTGTAACATTCAAAATTCGAATCTAATTTAACATTGCTTACTCTTTCCAAACGCTGTCAGCAATTACCAGCTCTAATATAAATCCTTGATTTAAGAAATTCTATGACATTGCATCGCTATGAATAAGTACCATCCTGCAGTTCCACGTTAACCACAATAAAGACATATGAGGTTCTTTGTATTGCAGATCACGTCAACGGTAAAGACGTCAGAACGGAAAAAAATCTCTACAACTTCCCGAGGGAGCATTGCGTGGGTGTACATAACTATGGCCAGGAACCAGCGACCAGAATTGCATATAGAAGCAGTAAGAACAATCCAGCTTAGACTATAGACGAGGCTTCTCCCTGGAAGAGGACGCAGACTGGATGTCGCGTAGGAACGCACGGAGAGAAGGGGAGACTGGATATTACTGCAGCATAAATCGAAGGGAATCTGATACATTTGAATATGAAGAAACCTGACGCATCTACTTCAGTAGTAACAACATGAGAGGATATGAAGTTGTTATGTAGACAGTTAATCTTTAAAAGTGCAGAACAGAGAAAAGATTAAAGGGACACAGCTGTTCAAACAACAGCTTGCAAGATGTAGGCTACATTTCATTGTATTTCAATTTCAATCAAATATTTAACTTACATGACATCAAACTTAAAATACATAGGCCTACACTTACATACATAAACATACATAAAGCGCCAGATAAAGTTTAGCTACAATGAAATTACGTTATTTTACATAACTTATAGAGCGTTCAGAAATATACTGCACACTTCGTGCGTGCGTGCGTGTGTGTGAGAGAGAGAGAGAGAGAGAAAGAGAGAGAGAGATTTAGCGCCTCTTACGAGTAAGCCGTGTAAGAGAAATAGATCATAATCTGGTGTTTGTATTGATTTCAGATTTCAAGGGGGACATAAAGTTGTAGTTAGAGTGATGTGGATGTATACGAAACTGTTAGTTTTCAGAAAGGAAAAAAGAAACCTACAAAATACAAACGACTCTGACAACTAAGTACCCTCAGGGCAGACCTATTACGACCGCAAAATATAATGATGTTAGCCTACGTCATTAATGAAATTTTACCTGTTGTGCATCAAGACTTCTATCTTAATTTGAAATCAGAAAGCTCACCAGATGATTTTGTTGAGGACATTGATGGACATATGTGATTGTACTCAGATGTAACATATTTTCTTATTGTTATTAAAGAATAATGAATTAAGTTTTCAATGAAATTTTCTCTTTATTTGCAGAAAGCTACCTCAATTTCAGGTTCAATGTTTTGTAGGTCATTTATTAAAAGTTTAAGAAAGCTCTAAATATCTCAAAACTTCCTAAGAGAGGGATAGGTCCCTTTTTCTACTGACACCTTCATTTGTCGATTAAGCCAGACGTATTCACGTAAAACCATGGCCGTGTCTCCATCACAGTCACACCCCGATTTTTTTTTATAGGGATTAGATCTGGATTCATATTTCAGGTTATATAAATTCATAGAACACACCATTATGGTCGTCGGATAATCCACAGTTTTACATGCCGAACCCATGGTGAAGATGAAAACTGATAGTGAAGGATTAATAAGGATTGAGACAAAGTCGGGTCGTGGCCCTTTAAATTGGTACTGCCTCAGCATTCGCCTGGAAGAACTTAGGAAACCATAAAAAAAACTCAAGATAGGTTAGCCGGCCAATGGCATCGAACCTCAGATCTCTCGAATGAAAGGTGGGAGTTGTAACTAGTACTCTACCGTACTCGCTTGAAGAATTTATATCAAAATTAAATGATGGCATGGTTTCTAACAGAAGTATGAACAAATGTGTTATTTTGCTGCGATTTCACTTTGCAAAATATTATTTTATCAGTGATGGTGTGGAGTAAGTAAAAAGGTCTATGTGACTTCACAACACCTATACCAAACAATAAGCACGACATCGTTGCACGATATAATTTATCTGCTTATTGCCATTTTTAAAGAAAGTTCATCTTTACTCTATAACCAGATGATCACATCCCTGTCCGTTGAGATTCATGAGGGCATTCATATAACAATTTCCAAACTCTGTCACATGGGTACAGGAAATCTTTCAGATGGCTTTTACTGTACTTCTGACTACTCTACAGGGAAATTTAGTTTTTACGAAATTGTGACGAGTTCGTGGATATTTCAAATGTGGTGAAAGGGAATGTGTAAAAAGTTTCCTAACTACTTACTGGTTCTATCCTCAGGGACGTACAGAACTCAAGTGAGTCACATATGTTCCTTTTTCGGTCTCCGACTATAAAAGCAGGGAAGGATGGAACAATTTAACACAGGAGAACTTGACAGATTTGATCGTTTTAAATCCAATAGTTAGCTAAGCCGTCTTCACTAATAAGCAATGTTTGTATCTTTTTAATCTTCTAATTAAAGGATTCAGAACCATAGTGGGCCAAGCGCCATTTATTAAAACAGGAGAACGTAAGGGTTAAAGTTAAGTGAATGCCGTAATTTAATGAAGATTGAAATATCAGTTAGTTTTAATTTGCATACTTTATATTACTTGCTATATGTTTCATTGAATTATGTATTCACTTAATTTTAACTCTTGTTTTCTCCGTTTTTAATATATGGCGCTTGGCCCACTATGGCTCTGAACCCTTCAATTCAATCCACGTATTATCTTGTGGATATATCGTGGAATATTAAAAATGTTGACGGATTTAAATTAAGAAATACATTGTTCAGAGTTGTTGGGTTAGTGTCTCATACAGCATATCTGGTGTATGAATGACACCGGCGTAGCTCAGTTTGCTAAGACTCTTGCCTACTGATCCGGAGTTGCTCTCGGGTGCGGGTTCGATTCTCGCTTGGACTGATTACCTGGTTGGGTTTTTTTCAGAGGTTTTGTCCAGACGAAAGGAAAAACTTCAGGTAAACTATGGCAAATACTCGGCCTCATCTTGCCAAATATCATCTCACTATCGCCAATCTCATCGACCGTAGTTGATGCAGCGTTATTAAATAACCAAGTAAAAAAAAAAGACACTGTTCTTAGGTGTGAGATGGAATTCCTGAGACATCGTGTCTTACTTCCCTCCTATCTTTTCTCGTTATCAAAATAAAAACTCCCTATAAAAAGAGATGATTTTATGTGTGAAATTAATCTCAAAATATAGGTAAATTCCATCTTCTTTAATTTCACACTGAATCTGCAATCGTGAATTGAGTAGAAAACGTTCTATCGTGACATAAACGTAAGTGGTTAGAAATAGGCTATAACTTCTGTTAACAACTTGTTCATAATATCAATTAAGGAAATTATAACATTAAATGTAACTCTATATTCCTTTAACACACAGGGCGATCGGATGGAAATAGTTTTCGCTCACTGTCAGGTAAATTTTTATTTTATTTTATTGGGTTATTTTACGACGCTGTATCAACATCTAGGTTATTTAGCGTCTGAATGAAATGAAGGTGATAATGCCGGTGAAATGAGTCCGGGGTCCAGCACCGAAAGTTACCCAGCATTTGCTCGTATTGGGTTGAGGGAAAACCCCGGAAAAAACCTCAACCAGGTAACTTGCCCCGACCGGGAATCGAACCCGGGCCACCTGGTTTCGCGGCCAGACGCGCTGACCGTTACTCCACACTGTCAGGTAAATGCTGTCGGCCTTTTACTGTTATAGGTCGAAGGCGACTGCTGAGGAGATACTGTGTACATCTCCCCTGAATCGAAGGTGGAAAAGTTTTGTGTGTCGTAGTATAGACAGATAACACAGGCTGAAGGAGCGTCAAAGTCAGTGTTGCCAATATAGCCATTTCGAATAGTGATCTAGCAACAAATATTTCAAAATGCCACCTGTAGCATTTTAGCTACTTTCTGCGCTCCATTTAGCCGTTACTGGCCATTTTGAATTTATTTTAAATGCATTATGATTTTTATTTCTTATACGTGCATACGTGGATCTGCTTCTCGACTTCAGACTTTTCAATAGTCACTGCCGTTACACAAAATTGCACAACAGCATGCAATCACGCATTCCATCATCGGTATTCGGTACTTCCCCGGTTAAATGAATTTTCTCCTCTCCCTTTCCACTGAGCACATGATAATGTCATGAACTTACGATGTATTTCACATCATTCAAGACTGCATTTGTGTTGTGATTTTTGTCTGCAGATTGTATTACATTCGATCTTAAAATAATAGTTGGTATGTAGTATTTAGTAGTATTTATTTATTTCACCTGGTAGAGATAAGGCCGTCAGGCCTTCTCTGTCCCTCTACCAGGAGATTCCAACTATAATATGAAGAATAAAATTACAATTAGTATTCAATTTACAATTACAATTACAAATAAAATTACAATTAGTATTAAATTTACAATTACAATTACAATAAAAATCAAAGTACGAAAAGACCTGACTAATTAAAGCTAGATAATTTATCATAGAAAAACAAATAATATTTTATATTTATTGAATTACAAATTAAACCTACAATTACAATTACAATAAAAAGCAAGGTACGAAAAGATTACCTGACTAATTAAAGCTAGATAATTTATCATAGAAAAACAAAGAATATTTTATATTTATTGAATTACAAATTAAACCTACAATTACAGTTACAATAAAAATCAAAGTACGTAAAGATTACCTGACTAATTAAAGCTAGATAATTTATCATAGAAAAACAAAGAATATTTTATATTTACTGAATTACAAATTGAACCTAGAATAACAAAATTGTATAGTGATGAAATTACTGGAATTGAAATATTTTGTGATAGATTAAGGAAACTATTTACAAGAAATCAATTACTGACCACGTGCCTAGTAAGTTTGGATTTGAATTCAATTTTAATTCGACAGTCCCTGATGCTAGCAGATAGCGAATTCCAGAGTCTTGGCAGCGCTATTGTGAAAGAGGATGAGTATGAGGAGGTGCGATGGGATGGTATTGTTAGTATTGTTTTATGATGAGAGCGTGTGTTCAGATTAAGGTGGGAAGAAAGGTAAGTGAAGCGAGACGACAGGTACGGTGGTAGTTTAGCTCAGGTATCGTGCTGTGATATGATTGAAATGAGTGAATTTTTTAAATTAAATATCACATGAGTAACAAATATATTATTAATCATGCCGAAATCTAAATATATTAAAAAGTGTCGAAAAGGATGGGAGCATTTGGGGGAATTAAAAGACTGGATACAATCTGTTCCCACAAGCAATGCAAAAGCTTTTTGTAAATTCTATAAATCATACTTCTGCGTTAACTTTGCCAAATTCCAATGCTGAAGTAGAGAGAGTTTTCAGTCAAGTCAATATTGTTAAAGACAAACTGAGGTAGAGGGTGAAAATGAAAACATTTTCAGCTATTTTGAACGTCAAGTTTGGATTAAGCCGTATGCAATAGTGTTGTTATTCATATGAAGCTCCTTCTGAAGTTCTTCGCCGGCTTGTGGGAACAACTGCAACCTATACGTCATCAGAGAAAGATCCTAGTACTTCTGTAAGAGTGTTGGAAACGACTGAAACGAGGGACGAGGAAGATGGCAGCGTTGACGATGATGATGTGTATTTCTATTATGTGAGTTATAATTAACAATTGCCCATTTCTCTAATTCAGTGGTTGCCAAACAGCACGAAATTGTAACGTAATAGAAATGCAACCCGCACACCAATATCGCAGGGAGAGGGGTGGAGTGGGTATCTCTTCAGGTAATGCAGTGAATAACAGTGCAGAGACGGACTGTGTTGAAAAAACGAAAGCAATATAATATTCTTCTACTTATTAACTATCCACACTTTTTTCCATGTTAATTTTTTATCCTCCTATTAATTATTTTTGTATTATTAATAAAATAACATAAATTTATTTTCTTATTTAACATAGAAAGAGCGTGTACTTTACATCAGCAATAATTTGAAATTAGAAAAACGTACTAGGCTGGTCACGAAGTTGTAAATTACACTACATACTTAAAAAAAACCAAGTATTTTACTCCGATTAAGACATAGAAGCCGACATTTTTTATTGTTTATTTATTAATGAAATATTCAAATTACACTCATACATAGAAAAAAAAACGTGGAAGTATTTTACACCGATTAAAACATAGAAGCCAATACTTTTATTGTTTATTTATTAATGAAATATACAAATTACACTACATACGTCGAAAAAAACGTCGAAGTATTTTACCCCGACATAGACATAGAAGTCGTTACTTTTTATTGTTCGTTTATTATTCAAGTTACAGGTAAGGGCGTGGTAGTCTTCATAACAAGAAAAATAATGACAACGTACATTGTTCTTTTATACTTCATTTAAAATTTTACAACAAATTAAGTATCTCATATTTTTGTCATCTGCACAAAATAAATACTTTTCCTTCCATGCTCCTTAAAATTAAGTTTTTACTTACTATCTGTTTTCGAAAAGACATCGAAACATATTATCCTACACACTTGTAACATTACATGCGTACGTCCGCTGCTGATAAATGTCTTTACTTATATCGAAGTGATGGCTGTAAACAGAGGGTGGGGATATGATGTCATGGTTACGCTTGAGTGGAGACAGGGGCATGTGTCGCGACACAGTTTTTGGCGATCACTGCTCTAATTCCTTCTCGTTAAGCTTACAATACTATACACTTTTTTATTATGTTTGTACTTGACATACTTCGGCCTATAGTTTTTAGCGATTTAAACTTTAGCCACTTCTGGCCATTTTCGGAATCAGTTCTAGCCACTTTCTTCCACTAGGTGTTGGCAACACTGGTTAAGGTTAGAGCATTAGCATTAGTATGACTTCCATTCAGTACAATTCAGTTTACTTCGTAGCAATGCAGTTTACATTAGAGAAGCCAATCTTCACTCGTGATGCATATATTACAAAGAAATCATAGAAAAAGTGTCATGCTATATTTTTACTGAACTATCCTGACGATCAAGAACTATCTAATTCAACGCTATAGAATTTAATGTAAAAATTGAGAGAAACCGGCTCGTTTTTTAAATAAAAATAAGGCGTATAAATCGTGTTCTAACGGAAAAAATCGATGATGTAGGACAGGGATGCAAAACTTTGCTGCAATTGAAGCACGCGTCATAACCCGGAACACGTAACTCAACCCTGCCCTTCAACTCTGGCGTCATTGTACGGTAGGGGAAGAGGAGAAGAGAGAACAGTGTATATGCCAAAGATCACACAAACGTCATTGAAGGCTCTGACCTTGTGGATGGGGGAATGAACTCTTTCCCCATGTTTCCACCCCTCTCTTCCCCAGTTCTGCAATCCTGATATAGGATATAAGAGTCTCCCACAAATCGTTAAGAAAGTTCTCTGAAAATGTATAGGTCTAACTAGTTATCAGTAATTTGAATAATTCGAAACTAATTTTAAAAAGGGAGGTGGGATAACCCGAAAATGACTTAGATTAAATGTTACTCTATTAACAAGCTAACTTGTAGTGGAATTCAAAGAACAAGAAAAACAAAGAGACATATTCTTGAATCTAAATCACTCAGAAACCAAATAGAATCACATGAAGTAAGTAAAGAGTAAACTTTATTGGCGATTCGTCTGACAAAGAAATATTTGTAAAAGAAGTGTGTTCCTCTGAGACTGAGTGAATTTCCAATAATAGTTTAGTTTGTGCCTTTGATGTAGACGACTGAATTTAGTTACATGTTGTCAGGAAATATCAGTGCGTCACTTTGTTCTTTGTATACGTAGGAGAAAATGTCAACTGGTGAGAAAATGAGGTTCGCACAGCATATTAAAGGGAATTAGTGATGTGCCAAATACATCAGTGTGACTAACTACAAAAAACTAATACCTGTACCAAAGACTCAAATGAAAAATGAAATTCTAACACCATTTGCATAATATTTTAAATCTTGTTTTAAAATAAAAATAGACCCATATATGATGTCTTCTCCCACTACAAATCAATGGATAGCGAGTGCAGTTTCTAACCAAGCGGCGTGGGCAGAGTTTTACATCTCCATTCCACAGGACTGGGTGTTTGTCCTGCGATGTATTTGCGGTGGCCCTGCTGTATCAACTATCAAGTATTCGGAGCCTGTTGAGGTTTAATCTAACGTGTCATTTTACAGCCCATTTATTATTTTATGTAATTTATTTTTAGAATTACATATAAGGAATAAAAAAAATAAATCAAGTCTCTCCTAGTCTACTTCAACAAGTTCGTTCAATCAAAAATAGTCGCATAATGACTAATCAACGTGTTTCAGATGATCTCGTTTGATAAAACAAACTCAATCGGCACAGTTGAAGGCTGCAATAAATGTGACGAAGTTCATGCTGATGACGGTGAGTAAGTAAGCCCAAAGAGCTGTAGAAAGTTTGTACGTGATACGGAAGGGGCAGAAAAGTTTCGTTACGCACTGTTATGAAAACATCAGTTCGCTGCACTAATAATAGCAATATCACTAACATGAAATATAAGTAAACTGCTACAGTCCATTGTACAAACTACAGGCCTACTGAAACAAGGGTAAAACATTAATGCTAGAAAACTGTATATTTTCAGGAAGGCGTGCTAGTTGGTAACAATGAAATGGATATGTGCATACTTACTGTATACCCATTTCATTTTCCATACAAACTTGATAGATAGATGTGGATTTATTCAGAAATTATACATACAAGTGCGTTACACTACCAGAATTTTCCCCAAATTCAGTGCTCGGGTCTCTTGACCATACGTCCTTTGCACAACAGGTCCTACTTAGTAGGTTTCTCCCTCCCCACCTGTGATTAAAATCCAACCACTCGCCATAAAACATACAGATTAATATGCAAGTGGTACATACAAGACACATTATATCATATACCCTACCTAAACTTAATAACAAACATAAAACTCTATAATTCAATAGTTAGCATTATCCCTTTCTCATTTCGTATCATAAACTTCAACAGCTGATATTCTAAGCTGTCTGACCTTGAAAGAAACAGACTTTTGTTGGTATTCCCTATTCCACATGAGGTCAAGATATGGAAGCAAACCCCTATTCCGACCAAGCATGGAGGGTGGAAGATATTTTCTTAGTAGATTCTCTATTTCTGTACAACGCGCTAGAATGTGTTCCCAAGAATCCTTTACCACACATAATGGACAGATGCGGTCTCCTTCTTGTTGACAATTTTAAGAATTCCATGCTCCAAATCTTAGCCACTCCAAACTCGCTCTACTATTTTTGCTACAAGAATTTATATACTCACTCCTCTCCCAGTTAAGCATGAGGTCTGATTGTAAATGCAGTGAAGATTTTTCTTTCAGCGACTTCTTTCAGCACTACAAAATTGTATTTAATTTTGAACTATAACAATGTTATTATATGGTGAGTCAGAATGATTAATACCGTATGTATATTAGCAAGATGTATTTGACCTGAAATATAATAACATTATAATATATTATGATGAAAAAAAAAAACTGCAAATGTTTTTCATGCCAGATCGTGGAGCAGTGGTCGGCAAAGATTATGTCATATAAAATGCAGCCCACAACACACAGCACAGAGGAAGATAGGAGGGGGAGAATACCCAAACTACTAAATTTGAATGAACAAGTGACGGCTAAGGGCAGGTACATTTATGCCTTAACCCTCCGTCCTGCTTGTGTACGAGGGAGTTGATTCAAGTCAAGAAATGCTGATAACGGATAGATAAAAGAACAAAGATGAGATAGTGCGAATCAAGATGATTGTATTCTTACGAACAGGAGCTGGAGGAGACTGTGCATACGAAGAATGGACAAGAGTCATTTGAAGACCAAGACACGTACAAAGCTATCTAACCTATATTAATGACATAATACAGTGTAGTGACTAAAAACTGCAACACGGAAATTTTAAATGCTGTTTTATTAGGAATTGAAGATTATTTAAAATATAAAAAAAAAAACATTAAAAGGTATATCTGAAACATTGAAGAGTATTTTAACGCAATTTTCTACCCAAATTACTACCGTCCTTTGCAGTGAGGAGGCATTTAGTATTCTTCCCCGTTACGTCCCTTTGATTGACAAGTTATTTCCACGCAGTTCCTCCCTTGTTACTCTCCTTCGAGTCGACTGTTTGAACTACCAGACGTCGCGACTGAATAATAATTCTAATGAAGTCGCGAAGCTCTTGTGAAACATCTATCGCGTATCCAGACTCTACAAACAGCTGCATTTGTAACGAGTTTATTTGAAATTCCTCCAGCTACTCTCGAAAAGTCGTAATAGACGCTAAATTGTTATCAGCTCTTCAGACAATGCATGCGATGTTATCAAGTACAGAAGTTCTTCAATGAGTGGCAATAAATTTCACGTATCTGCAGCCCAAAATTCTTGTACGATGTAAAATAATATGGACTACTGTATTAGTGACACAGTGGTAGCTCGTGATAAAATATTGCATGTGTTTATAATGTTGTGTTTCAAAACCGAAGAGAACTTGAAATCATTACACAAAATTAATACGTAGGTTTATTATATATGTCATGATTCTAATGTTTCGCTATCGAAAAAAGAACGTGTATAAGTTCAAAATATAATATTAACAACAATAATAGTAATGAAATCCCAATTATTTTATTTCAGTTTGATCACCACGTTTGTCTTGCAAGATGTGTCAATATAGTATGGCACGTACAGCTAACTGAAGTACTCTGTAGTATACAGTAATTCACAAACTACACTCCCGTAGCAGAACACAGCTATTCAAAGTAAAATCTCCTGAGAAATGCTGAAACCTATAGACTACTTTCTACCTCAAGAATGCATCGACGCATCTGACATTTGCAGGACAGAATCAATGTTCACTTAAGACCTTGTGATCTTGACGAGTTATAAGCGGCCAGCTACAGACAATTTTGTCCCGCGCATGCGTGTCAAGTCGTGCAGCCTCCTTGAAAAGAGCATGGCTTTCATGTGAACGTACATTGCCAAATTTATACAGGAAGTCTGTGAAAGTTGCGGGAATTTAAACAACTCGATGCGGATATTATACATTCCTAGGACGTCAATATGTCATTAAATAAAAAATAAAAATAGTCGTGCATTCACAGAAACGAGATGTTCACGTGCTCTTATTGACGCACCACCACTGTAGTGACATGAGTATTGCTCAGTCTACTTTTCTCGAAGTAAGGACAAGTTGCAATGTACGTGACGGACCGAAGCAAATAATGACTGTCTATCATTTCCAAAAGCATTAGACTCACAGATAACTTTTTTTTTGTAAGAAGAAAAAACAAAAGTTACAGAAAAATTGTATTATACTTTTTGTTCAGTAATTTATGTTCTATTGCCAGTAATTTTCAGTAATTTATGCTCTATTGCCAGTACGTTTCAGTAATTTATGCTCTATTGCCAGTAATTTTCAGCAATTTATGCTCTATTGCCAGTACGTTTCAATAATTTATGCTCTATTGCCAGTACGTTTCAGTAATTTATGCTCTATTGTCAGTAATTTTCAGTAATTTATGCTCTATTGCCAGTACGTTTCAGTAATTTATGCTCTATTGCCAGTACTTTCCAGTAATTTATGCTCTATTGCCAGTAATTTTCAGTAATTTATGCTCTATTGCCAGTATTTTTCAGTAATTTTTGCTCTATTGCCAGTACTTTTCAGTAATTGATGCTCTATTGCCAGTATTTTTCATTTGTAGTTTATATCGTTTACATTCTGTACCTATTTACGAAACTTGAGGAATAAGTCATAACAACTACTTTTTCAAAGTTAAGTGATGATATCACGAGTTATCGCAATGAAAGCAATGTGTAGCGAGTCCACCGCCGTGCCATGCATTCATAGTACGAGTATGTGGTCGCATCACTACTGGATGCCAGTGTGATATGGTTATGGCACAGAGAGCGATGTTACGCATAGTGCGTAATGCAGTTGTGAGTCGACTGCCGAGAAGAGTGGGTATGATTTCTAGGATGGGTATGTGTGGTGTAATGCTATTCCAACTACCATAATAATGACGAGTTGCATAATACTGTGTCACATACAGATGTTTTGTTGCTACCCAACCCTATACTACTCCACTAGTACACATACTGCCCTTTCAAGTAGCATGATGCTGTGTCGTTTATGGATGTTTGATCCCTACCCTCCCCTTTCATTTTCACTGTTTAGAATTTCGAACCGCACCCGCATTCTCACGAAATTTGTTTTCCATGGCTTACACCCTAGCTCTCCTAGTATAGAACCAGCTCTCATAGTATGGAAAGGAAGTATTATGATGCTCGCAAAAATATAGACCTAATTCTGAGATTTTTTTCGGAAATGCAAGTACCAACATCCTGTGCAAGGAATGGTTGTAAGCATGAATCTGTTTGTTAAACTACTCAAAAAAATTGTACTAATAGTCGCTACTTACTAGTTAATTCACCGGAAATGATGCTGCTGCGGCTTTTCTGGAAATAAAGAAAACATTCAATGAGAAATTAGTCTCAAACATATCAAAATATTCATTTCTTTGTTATTTTTTTTTTTACTTAGGACAATGTGACAAATAGTGAAATTGGAACTAACGAAGAAAAAACTTTCAAAAAGAAAAATTAATTATGCACATAATTATATTAAATTTTGGTTGTGAATTTTTTACAACCCAGAAACCTTCAGACTAAATCAAATCAAGTAGTGAAGTGTAGTTTAGACTGCCTCATTGTTTTAGTATTATCATCCCTTAGCAAACACATCTGTTACGCGTAACACTAAAGCACTGAAGCGAAGTGTAATGCATTTCAACAATAATATCACTTTTAGATTAGGAATTATTAAATAGAAAAACAATGATAATGTACAGAACATGATAAGAAAATCTCATTTGACAATCCCGAAGTACTCGTAATGGCAATCAAAGGCATTTATCCAATATATATTAAAATTAAGCTAAAGAAAGTAATTTTGGAAGAAGTTAAGGAAAATTGGATAATGCAGGAAGTACAGCAGCGCCGATGCTCGCCACCAGTGACCGAGCCGTACCGAGCCATGTGAAACAAAAGAGAATCGAAGTGTTGCGGGTAAAATTCGTGACTATGTTCTTTAAGAATTTACTGTACTATTCAAGTGCAAGATTTATAGAGTATAAACGGCGGTTTTTTTTAATGCACTAAAAGCAAATGCATGTTTTCGAAAGTACAGTACACTACATTATCACAGCGAAATGAAGAAGAAATCTGATGTGGTCCAGGAAATATCGTTGAAATCGACAGTACATCTAATTGACACTAATATATCTCTTCCTCAAACTCAATTAACCTTACCTTTGATAGTGATCTAATTAACACTAATATATTCTTCTCATAAAACCTACCTAACTTCACCACTGTTCTTGTGTCTAATTTACACTAATACAATATATCCCCCATCCAACCCCAATTAACTTTGTCATTAACAATTGCGCTATGTCTGAATAATGTTAAAAACGAGGGGGGGGGGAGAGAGAGAATAAAAAATCTCATGATAAAAACGTCAAAGGTAAATGTCATACCCATATGTTGGCAACAATGTCTACTTGGTTATAATCGTAACGGTATGGTTGAAAGTTGAGGTATCTAATTCTCTAGTTCAACGCAAGTTAACACTTTCTGCTACCTTAGCTGCAATATGCCTTATGAAGACGAGAAAGACACAAACATAGAAATTACAAAATTTCTACAAATATTCGGATTGATATTAACTCTTAGAATTACATGTAACTGAACTTATCGTCACTACCACCACCACCACCACCACCACCACCACCAGGCCTAGTATTTATTATTATTATTATTATTATTATTATTATTATCATTATTATTATTATCATTATTATTATTCCATTGTTTTCTATATAATTGTTATTCATATTTGCTATGTATTGACATTTGAAATTAAATAAATAAATAAATAAATAAATAAATAAATAAAACCGCATCTGGCACAGGCATATTGGTGCACAGTCTAGTCTAGTGATTAGGAGTTGTACACCTTTTCTGGTCCCGAGGTAGAAATTTTACACGAAAATCTCGGACTCTGCCGGGAATCGAACCCGGGCCGGCTAGTGTGGAGGCAAACACACTACCACAGAGCTAACTCGACGGACATTGGTTCCAAAAATGAAGCCAGTAGTCTATCTATTACCGACCATTATTTACTACTTCATTTTTTCATATGTTAGGAATGCACTGCCAATCATGGAAATAGCAAGAAAAATTATAATTACTGTAAATTGTTGTAATTGTTCAGTTGTAACTCTAGATCATTGTTACCTTTAAACCAGTACCCAAAAGACTGACTTGCGTTCATTTATATCTTCGATATTGATTAAAAACTGAAATTATTCTTCATGAAATAATATTAATTGCGTATGTCTTGTAGAGTAATACTTTTTTAATATAGTACTTATTAGTGGTGTTCGGACAGCAATGGGCCCCTAACATCTGTTGTAACCCATGTGTAACTCTAACTGCTTGGCTAAAAGGATACCACTATAATAATATTATATGCCTTTTGCATTTCCGATGATATGGCGAAGTCTAAGGATCATGCAATAGACTGTTTACTAATATATCTGGGATAACTTGAAGACCTAAACACAGGCCTACTGTTATTACATACATCCATCCATCCATCCATCCATCTATATTATTAGTAATTAGATTGGTTTCTCACGGACCACAAGCTTCTTGTATCTACTCCATTGGATAGGTTAACTTTGACTCAATAAAATTAAAGTGCTGAGGCTCCAAATACGTCATGCGATAACTCAAAAACCATAGGCGATGGAAAATTTTGGTAAACAGATTTGAAATCTGTAGGAAATATCCATAAGAATGAGCTATTATTTCCTTTTTACCAGGCCAAATATTTACTCAGATATTTATACAGTGGCTATATTTCAATTACTTTTTAAAAACTACGGTTGACTAAAAACAAATCTGGGATATAAGGAATTCGGTTAATGTATTTGGAAATAGGGCAAAACAGTTTACAAGAATAAATCATAATTTTTCTTTTAATATATAAGAAATATAATCGGCACAGAATTTATGAAGTAATATATATCTAAATATATGTTCAAAAGTGACAATTATTAAAAAAACATGGATGATGGTAACATTTTGTAAACAGATTTGAAATCAGCGCGTAAAAATCTGCGAGAATCAAACATTCTCTCTCTTTTAACAGACAATACGTTCAATCATTACAAAATGTTATGTTATACGGGGAAGAATCTTCGACATTAGGATGAATAGACGAAAACTACTTATTGTTTACTGAAACGTACTTTTCGCAGGGAGCAGCAAGAAAATAAAGAAGGGAAAAAAAGAATTATAAATACAAAATTAGAGAAGTTATGGGGGTAGAAAAGAACATTATTGAAGTAATTGACGAAAGAAGATTCAAATGGTTTGGACTCGTGAAGAGGATAAAAAATGGAAGAATGGCTTACTGAAGATGATGCTGGAGTGGACTGCGGAGGGAAGGAGAAAAAAAGGAAAACCAAGAAAACAATGAATGAGGATGAATAGAAGAAATCTTACTGAAGCAGATGCTCAGGATAGAGATTTGTGGAGGAACAAATTTTTTTTGGGCGAAGTATAGACCTAACTAATGTATTGTAGAAAAATCGTAATAAAAATGTTTAATCAATGTGGAGATTATTTATATAACACAGAGCGTTCGCTTAAATACATATAGACCCCCTAATGTAGATCGACCGGCGACGCGCAACCGGTACGAAGGTCATTCAACACGTGGCAAACCGTGTACAACACGCTCGGCAGTCCAGTTCAGTCTCTCAGTAGGAGTGTTTGTGTTGACGTTAGATTGCGTGTTACTCTTCTGATTGTGTTAGTAAAGTATTTATATCTAGGAGTGGTTGTGTTCACGTTAGAGAGTATGTTATTTTTCTGATTGTGTTAGTGAAGTGTTTAGATTAACTTGCTCACATGGCAATACAGAAATTTACATTAAAGCAAAGGATTTTCATGGCAGAAACTTATTTGAAAAAGAGTGATTGCGGAAAGATAAAATGAAGAATTGCATAGCAACAGCAGTAAAAGAGCACTTCTAAATCTAAATCTAAATCTAAATCTAAACATTTCGCTAACACAATCAGAAGAATAACACGCAATCCAACATCAACACAACGACTCCTACAGAGAGGCTCAACTTGAATTCCGAGCGTGCGGGAGACGGTTTTCCGCGTGTTGCATGACCTTCGTGCCGGTCGCGCGCCGCCCGTTCGACCTACATTAATTAATAATTATTTATTTATTCTGGCGAAGTTAAGGCCATCAGGCCTTCTCTTCCACTTAGCCAGAAACAAAAGAAGCTGATACAATTTTACTAATATTTAAAGAACACTAATAAAAAATTTAGAGTCATACAAACACAAGTTGAGTAAATTAATGCAAACATACTAAATAATAATTACAAAATAATATAAGGCTAGAAGTTACATTCAATGAATATGCAAGCGGTAAGTGAACCATTATTACAGATTACAAGAATAACAAATTCAAAGTAAATTATAAATATACAAGACTGAGAAAAATTACATATGTATGTATGTATGTATGTATGTATATATATATATATATATATATATATATATATATATATATATATATATATATATATACGTATACACACACACACACAAAGGAGAATTAAACATGAATACTGGTCACGTGTTTAAAAAACTTACTTTTAAATTGCAATATGTTCGACAGTTCCTGAGTGAGCTGGGTAGGGAGTTCCAGAAACGCATTGCTGCTACATTATATAAGCGAAAGCTCTGTAGATAGGACTTAAATAATTTAAGAAACAGTTAACTTAAATTCCTCTGCGATATAAATATTTGGTAAATGGACTTGAAATCAGCGCGAAATAGTATAAAAATAAACCATAGCAATTTAGCTTTTAGTCGTAATAGATAAAAATTTAACCAGCATATATTTTATGACGTAATAGAAATATTCAAATTAATATGTATTTTTAATAATAATAATAATAATAATAATAATAATAAACAGCATATTATTATTGCTATTATTATTATTATTATTATTATTATTATTATTATTCATTCACCAAGCTGAATAGGTAGAATATACCCACGCATTAGTCTCCGCATTCAGCTTTCCCCTCAGTAACAGAAATATTCCATTCAAAATCAACATGCTTTTGACCTACAATTGAAATTCCATTAGCACTCGTATTCGCCACAATTGGACCCAAACGCGTTTGTTCTTCATTCAGATCACGTTTCTTTCTTTGCGTCGAGCATCATCAGTTTATTCAGCACTAATGAATTTTTAAAAAGAAGATTTCAAAACGCATCAATATAAGCCACAAGCATCAATGTAACAATTTATTTAACAACACCACTAATAAACGACACAGAATGGCTGAACAAAAACAAATTAACAATAATGACATATCTTCTTTGACAGCCTTGTAACTAGAAACATTCAGGTACAAGTATATGCTAACAAAAGCTCGGATAACGGGGGGAAAAACTGCCATTAGCGCTCGTACCGCACTCCAGAAGAGTAAATACTCGAGCAAAGATAAATACTTTCCAGTCTCCTCTCCACGAGAACGGAGTTGTGTGCGCTTCCTTCACAACATCACTGTTGTATCTTCAACCCTTTGCTACTAGAGCATGTAAAAACTGAATTGAGAACTTTAAAAAAGTATTCATTTTAAACAACTTCATAATTTTTACGTGTTCAAAACCGAAACACCATGGAAATGATACATGCTTCCTCATTAGAAACGATGCCGGTTTACATCACGTTTCTTTTTATTGTAAATAGTTCTATTTGGAAGGACCAGTTTAAAAAAATACATGCGTTACGTTGGAATTAAATAACTCACTTATTAACTTTCATTTTTTTTAATTTAAAAATATTTTTTCTATAATTCATGAAAAAAACGTTAATAAAATAAACTAGCAGCATTTCTTACAAACTAATTGCATAGAAACATGCACCTACCTCATAAATATTTGCAGCAAAATTTAATCCATATTGATTAATATTAGACATAAAAAAGTTGGTGTTGAATCAAGAAAAATATACTTACGGATTTGAAATTAAAATTAATATTTATGTAACACATTCCTATTAAAATTCTCCTCCGCTACATTCATTCAGGGAGCCAACTTTAGAACAAAAAGTTACTATATTTATAATCAGAAATTTGTCAAAAAGAATTATTTGATGAAAAAATAATTTTGACAGCTCTTTAAATGCCACGCCCTCTTACAGCCTTCATTCCATTTGGGGTATGAAAATATACATTCTAAAGAAGTGAAAGAGCCAATAATTTTTTGGAACATTTTCATGATTTTCAGTAGTCTCTCCCCTTAACAGTAAACTTTTATTTAAATGCTATATGTAGCATCGAGATGTTGTATTAACTATGCTTTCATATCAAGAAAATTTATTGAAGTGACATTTCCTTCAGCAAAGGACTTTTTTTTGGCGTGTGATGTCTACATTTGACTTAAATTGCACTAATAAAAATGAAAGTATTTTGTTGAACGGAAATTACATTGACGTTGCTATGGAAATGCTTACATAATATTCCACAAACTTTATAACAACGTGAACGAGTGCATTCCTCTACAGTTCTACACAAAGCGAAACCACATATACAGCATGATTCACGAAATTTTATCGTCACTTGGAGAGGGCTTTTCTGAGGTATAATGGAACAAAAGATTTAAAAAATAAAAAAGTCCGACTTATAGTTAGGTCGCTACAGGTTATTGAAAATTTGAAATTAGGAGCGAAATTTAATAATAATAATACTACAGAAAACAAATAAAGGAAAGGATAAGTCCCCACTCTTATAACTGCTTAGTTGTTATATACTTCAATCTGCTCATCAACTCTTAGTTTTACAAGAAATTTTCAAACGCGTCTCCCTCTACCTCCATACACTTGGTCTCACGTTTATGAATCGCGCGCGTCGCATTTCTTAACTTACCAGGGCTGGTCATAATGATTGTTGCGGCGTCGATAATGCACACAATTAATTCTTCAAGTGTGTGTACGTTAATCTGTACACATAATCCTTCATCCACCCCCATAAGCAATAATGAAGAGATGTAAAATCCGGGGATCTTGCTGACCAGGTATGAGAACCTCCGCGAAACGGTGTGGGAAATACTCATCCAACGATGTGGGAAATACTCATCCAACGGTGTGGGAAATACTCATCCAACGGTGTGGGAAATACTCATTTAGACAATCTCTCACGGCGATGGTGAAATGAGCAAACGCCCCATCACGTTGCAAATGCATACGCAGTCTCGTGGCAAGAGGAACGTCGTCTAGTAATTGTGGCAATTCGTTTTATAGAAAGTTTAGGTACATGTCATCAATTAAGTTTCCGGATAAAATGAATGGTTCTATCAGCTGATCATACAGAACACCACATCATACGTTTACACTGAATCGATGTTGAAAACCTTTTTTCTCCGTGGCTTTAGGGTTTATATCTGTCCGTTCATACAAAGTATTAATGCCATCCCATGTGAATTGTGACTCATCAATGAACATAATACAAGGGTAAAACTCTCTACCATTTCCGTTTTTTACTTAGGTGCAGAACTCAATACGATGGATATAATTTTGTAGCTCTAAATGTTGCACTTCTTGAAGATGATACGGTTTCAGTTCACTTACATGGAGTGTCCTCCATACCTTTGACTAAGAACACCGAGCCGCTGAGCTCAAAGAGTTTGTAATACTTATTAGAGACACATACCCGTGAGTGGCAGGCAAGAAAAATGTCACAAATTGAATCGGCTAGCATCCGCCATTAAAGGGAGCGTTTGCGGCGCGAAATTAGAAAACAGTACCACAATACATTGATGTAGTCTGGTGATAGACACTGTTTTAAACATCTTTTACAAAGGTCAAGTCGTGATGAAATAAACATGAATGGCAGAGGAACGCTATATTTATTAAAGTATTATAATGATTCATCTTTGGCGATATTCTATAAAATAAATTAAATCACCATATACACTCGGAATAAGTATGTGAAATACTGAATAATGGCAATGTCAACATTAATTTTCAGTATTACTAGTATTGTTTTAAGGACATAATAATGGATATTTACTGTAATATTTAAAATTATCTATATTTCAGTCCTTTCATGCAAAGGAAGAGGAAGGTATATGGTGCTTAGAAAATATTTAGTAGTGAAATATGAGATCATAAAAATTCTGGAAACTGATTTAAAATATAATGAGAATAAATTTTATCATAAAACAATCTATTCATTGTGTAGATGATGACCACCAAGTTAGAGGACAGTACAGACTTTTTAATACAATTAGTAGCGGTAATGGTAGGCCTAAGAGTAGTGGTAATAGTAGGTCTAGTAGTAGTGGTAATAGTGGGCCTAGTAGTAGTGGCAATAATAGACTTAGTAGTAGTGGTAATAATAGGCCTAGTAGTAGTAGTAGTAATAGGCTCAGTAGTAGTGGTAATAGGCCTAGTAGTAATGGTAATAGGAGGCCTAGTTTTGGTAGCATTAGTAGGCCTAGTAGTAGTGGTAGTAGTAGGCCTAGTTGTAGTAGTAATAATAGGCCTAGTAATAGTGGTAATTTTAGTCTAGTAGTAATGGTAATAGTACGTCTAGTAGTAGTGGTAATAGTAGGCCTAGTAGTAGTGGTAATAGTAGGCGTAGTAGTAGGAGTAGTAGTAGTGGTGGTAATATTAGGCCTAGTAGTAGTGGTAATAGTAGGTGTAGTAGTAGTGGTAGTAGCAGGTCTAGTTTTTGTGGTAGTAGCAGGTCTAGTTTTAATAGTGGCAATAGTAGGCCTAATAGTAATGGTAATAGTAGACCTAATAGTAATGGTAATAGTAGACCTAGTATTAGTGGTAATAGTAAGCCTAGTAGTAGTGGTAATAGTAGGTCTAGTATTAGTGTTAGTAGTAGGCCTAGTTCTTGTTGTAATAGTAGGCCAAGTATTAGTGGCAATAGTAAGCCTAGTTTTGTGGTAATAGTAGGTCTAATAGTAGTGGTAATAATAGGCCTAGTAGTAGTGGTAATAGAAAGCCTAGTTTTGGTGGTAATAGTAGGCCTAGTTTTGGTGGTATTAGTAGGCCTAGTAGTAGTAGTAGTGAGACCTAGTTAGTAGTAGTGGTAATAATAGACCTAGTAGTAGTGGTAAGAGTAGGCTTAGTAGTAGTGGTCATAGTAGACCTAGTATAAGTGGTAATAATAGGCCTAGCTAGGCCATCAGCTATATTTTCACTAATTTCTTTGCATTTAATACAACCAAAAACTATAAGTACATATTGTACAATATGGAAATTACATGATTAATTCATTTATTTTAGACAGAATAGTCTGAGGATTTTCTTATGCACTCTGCTATTATAATCTACTGTAACATGATGGCACCTAACCCTTACATACATTGTTGAAACCATCCTTACAAACCTGATTAATGTATTTCTGGAACAATTTTTTTCCAAGAAATATTCCGACTTTCTGTAAACACATTCAAAGGAGGAACTGCATTTGGAACATTCTTCCAAATATTAAGATATGCATGCTTTCCTGGGCATCCTACAATAGTAGCTATGTTCGGACAATTATTTGCGGCGCAGTATTTCACCGTTTTCTTATTATTTCCCTTCAAGTGTACTTATATTCATTCGTACTCCTCAATAAGCATGAACTGCTTGCACTCCCGGCGAAGTATCAACTCCCTTTAATGGCGGCCGAACAGCGGTTCAATTTTGTACGCGAAACTAGCGCCGTTGGTGTCTCTAGTTATATATTACAAACTCTTTGGCTGAGCTACTCGTTTTGTTGAAGTTCGAGGACTGCGTTGTACAGCGTTGAGAATGTTTTCTTCTTCTGGTACATGATGTTGTTGACGTCTTTCGCAGTGGATACGAACACTGGGAAGTGAACCAATTTGTCTTATTGTGTTAAATGTTCCACTAGTAGTCTTAAGATTCAGAATCCAACGATTAGGATAATGGCGGTGATATTCGGCCGCAGCAGCTGTTGCATTTCCCTCACACACACCATAAATAAATATTAAATCGGCATATTCCTCAGTTGTAAACTTATACGGCATCTTGAGATAACTAACAAGCTGCTAACTCCATAAAGTATGATCGTCAACTGAACATGCGACAAATGACTCTCGATGCATTGCAAAGTAAGCGCATGCGCTGACATTTGAGAGCACTATTACACCAACAAGTTTATAAAATCAAAGGGTTATTCCTGAATTATGTGAGATAGAAAAATCTTTGTTAGAAAAATATGTTCCAAACCACTTCAGGAAAATGTTTCATTGGTGGCGGTAAAACTTCGGGAATCAGTCTGTATACATAATCTACTTGGTAGGGTTTATTATAATCCATTGGTAAATGCAATGTATTTTAAAAATAATGTTATTAATTTGTGCTTTGGCATGGACGTGAAATAGACGTATGCACAATATACAGAGTGTTTCCGAAGTGGTGTTACAAACTTTCAAGGATGATGGCGAAGGGCACATGTATCAATTTGAGATAAGGAACCCTGGTCCGGAAATGACAGAGTCGAAAGCTACAAGCAAAAATAGTTGTGTGGAAATGAAATAATTTTATTCCTCTGTACACCTTACTTATATGTATTTATCTGTCCATCTTACACATACTGTATTCATCTGATGTTGTTTACGTTGTTTACTTACAGTATTCCATTCAGTGCGCTGTCTGAGGGATGGGGACAGGAAACTACACTAAAGCAATGCAGATAGCGTAATGTGTAACGGACATGGTCGTCCTGATATGCACATCTGTAGACAGCAGTGTATGTGTACAAGTTGCAGTGTCCTGTCGATCAGTCCTAGTGAAATGGAGGAGTACACGAGAGCGAAATAAGCAGACCTGATTTTCGAATACGGATGAGCCAATGGGAACAGTAGACAAGCTCACAGATTGTATCGGGGCAAGTACCCACGTAGGAGACATCCGGCCCATATCATTTTTCCACGACTGTTCCAAAAGTTAAGGGAAGAAGGGCACGTGGTGCCAAATTACAATTCCATTTCCACACAACTATTTTTGCTAATAACTTTCGACTCAGTCTTTTCCTGACCATGGTTCCTTATCTCAAATTGTTACATGTGCCTTTCGCCATCACCCCTGAAAGTATGTAACACCATCTCGGAAACACCCTGTATACGTAGCCACAGAAAGTTAGTAAAAGCTTGGCATTACACAGATGGATAAATAACAATAACAATATTTCTTCTTCTTCTTCTCTCTATGAGGGCGAGAGGGGAACATCTCATGCACCGCGACTTGAGGTCTATTGTGCGCCCCTGGAATGAGTTGCATGCCCACCGACCCTACCTACGCCGCACCGATCTAACCGCTAACACCCTGAAGACCAGTCCATAACAATATTTACTTGATATTCTTTACTTACATAAAGTATACCAGTTGATGGTTAATTGTGTCTGGCTGACAAACATTTCTTTACTTGTTCTCTTAATAGTTCATTCTGTTTTAATGCATTACTAACATTATTATTATTATTATTATTATTATTATTATTATTATTATTATTATCATCATCATTATTATTGACGACTCTTATTCAAAGCTTATTTCATTTCGTTCATTGGGCACACTTAAAATATCATACAGTAAATTGTATTTATTTGTCCTAATTCGATTACTCTCACTCCCGTATATAAGAGTAGACATCAAACATGCAACCAGAGATTTTTCCCAAATCCCCCATTACTCTATTACGTTTCCTGAAAAATATGATCTCCTAACCTTAAGTAGTTTATAAAATTAGCCATTTGAACCCGTACTTCTGGATTATTTCTTTATTACAGCTTTTAGATATTGTTACATGATACCTAACGTAACAGTAACCGATTTATTACTGCCAATTTTTTTTTCTATCTCTGAGATACCATGCGTTCAATATGTTATACATTCGCCATTGACTGAATATAACAATATTATACATCTTAAAGGATATTTCTTACTATTCTATTTCCTCCATTTTTTCTTACTTATGGCTTTTAGAGAACCCGGAGGTTCATTTCCGCCCTCTCATAAGCACGCCTTCGCGGTCCCTATTCTGAGTAAGATTAATCCAGTCTCTACTATCATATCCCACCTTCCTCAAATCCATTTTAATATTATTCTCCCATCTATGTCTCGGACTCATCAAAGGTCTTTTTCCCTTTGGCCACCCAACTAACACTCTATATACATTTCTGGATTTTTCCATACGAGCTACATGCCCTGTCCTTCTCAAACGTCTGGATTTAATGTTCCTAATTATGTCAGGTGAAGAATACAATGTGTTCAGTTCTGCGTTGTGTAACTTCCTCCATTCTCCTGTAACTTCATCCCTCTTAGCTCCAAATATTTTGCTAAGCACCTTATTCTCAAATACCCTTAATCTCTTTTCCTCTCTCAAAGTGAGAGTGCAAGTTTCACAACCATACAGAACAACCGCCAATATAACTGTTTTATAAATTCTAACTTTCAACTCTCTTAAGAGCAGACTGGATGACAATAATTTCTCAACCGAATAATAACAGGCATTTCCCATATTTATTCTGAGCTTAATTTACTCCCGAGTGTCATTTGCTTTTGTTACTGTTGCTCCAAGATATATGAATTTTTCCACTTATTCGAAGGATAAATTTCCAATTTTTATATTTCCATCTTATACTATGTTCTAGTCACGAGACATAATCATATACCTTCTCTTTTTGGCATTTACTTCCAACGATGAAAGAGTAATGGAACGGAGAAAAACTCTCTCCGGCACCGGGATTTGAACCCGGGTTTTCAGTTCTACGTGCTGATGCTTTATCCATTAAGCCACACCGGATACCCATCCCGGTGTCGGAGAGAATCGTCTCAGTTTAAGTCCCAACTCTTGGGTTCCCTCTAGTGGCCGTCCTCTGCACCCGGGTTCAAATCCCGGTGCCGGAGAGAGTTTTTCTCCGTTCCATTACTCTTTCATCGTATGATGACGCAGAATATCTACATGGAAATATCATATGTACTTCGGTACATTAAAATAATATAAGTTATATTTACTTCCAAACCTAACGCTTTATTTGCTTCAAGTAAAATTCCTATGTTTTCCCTAATAGTTTGTGATTTTCTTCTTACATATTCACGTCATCCGCATAGACAAGCAGCTGACGTAACCCGTTTAATTCCAAACTTTCTCTGTTATCCTGAACTTTCCTAATGACATATTCTAGAGCAAAGTTAAAAAGTAAATATCTCTATTTCCTCCATTTCTCTTATAATTGAGGCCGTTAGAATCACAGTGAACTAACAAATTTAAGAAAAATGAGAAAATTATACTGACATATACCTAAATGTTGTATCTACTGAGGGATAGAGTGATGCACATGAGCTCCATTATCTACTGGCAATATGTTGGGCAAAAAGTTCACTGAAAGTATGCTATCTCCCAAATTTCAAAGTTAAATATCTCAGAACATCTCCTATGCTACTTAGATCACGCTGGTTCTGATGGTCTCGATTGTTTTGTCTCGTTTCTCTCCCTTTTTCACTTCTAATTATTTCCCTTTATGTTAGTAATATCTCTTGTCACTACGCGTTAATGTATCTACATTTGCTGGAGTGCAAGGCCACATGTGGCTTGTGAGCCTCACATTTAACGCCAGTGATATGCTTGAACAGTGGAGTCTGATGTTACATATTCAGCTTCCCACACAGAATTCACCACATTCGCAATACCAAACATTTCCCACAGAGGTTGCATGCTGGTCAATAGTCTACGTTCTTGCGTGGGTTGCAACATACAGAATAACAGCCCAGACAGGGTTCCCACACCAAATTAGTTTATGAAATGTGATAGAGTGAGATATTAATATAATAAAGAAATATTAGCATTTATTATTATTATTAGTGTTATCATTACTATTACTACTACTGTTAATATTACTATTATTGTAATTATTATCATTATTATTATCATTGTAACTACTATTAATACTATTATTATTATTATTATTATTATTATTATTATTATTAGGCCTATTACTATTACGTTCGTTCAGCTGTCATGTAGTGTAGACATTAGAGATGAACAAAACTAACTGCCGCTCTCGCTCGCTGTGTTCGTTGTATTTGTCTTTCGAGTCTCGTCTCGTCATTCTCGTGCGCTTCGAGTCTCGCTCAACATTCTAGAAATAGCATTTGGTCGACGTGGAAAGATTTCGTAACTTTGAATAACATACATCATTGAAATAAACATAGTAACATTATAAATGTTTAAATGAGACAAAAAGACAAAACAGAACAGTATCTTTGTTATGAAAATGTTCTGGTTCTATTATATGATATTACCTATGGTTATATAAATAGAAAAAAAAAAACAATTCTCAAATAAATTTGCATTTCTAAGAATCATAAAACATAACGTTAATATCTTTTTACTTGAGATTGCACACTTGATCTCAAACATAAGAAAAGAAAATTCCTAGCCTTTTAATAAGGGCCTAGTAATTAAATGAAGACTGAGGAACGGATTATTATACACTGAAAGGAAGAGATGATGTTTCAAATAGCCTACTTGATTGTTTATACATATATAACAGTTGCCAACGTATGTAAAAGTTCAAGTATGGTCAACTATCCTTCCTGCGGTGCATTATTTTATGGGAGAAAAGTTTTTAAAGTGTGTCGGGCCTTGTGGCTCTCGTTTCCATCTAGACTCTATTAACATCGATGATGGTGATTATGACATCTTTATGAAGAACGAGACCTCTTTCTATTTGTGCAGTGGCTGTACAAAGGCTTTTAAGACGTCTTAACAGGATGATACAAAAGTGAGGACCAGGAACCAAAGTCTCAAAGAAAAAGGTTATTTCACCATTAAGGGAACTTCATCTTCCGACTCTATCCTCGACGGATTCGTCATCTGTTCAGGTCGAAACGGTAAGATTGAATAGTGAATCTATTTTGGACACTGTGAGTGACATAGTAGAATATGTAAAAAATCTACACAAGAAAAAATCGGAATTAAAAAATAAGAAGCAGCCTTAAATCAGTGAATTTTGGAATGGAGTTAGATATCATCTCCAGTCATTCTTCCACATCCCAATAATCTGCCACTTCTCGTCCACACTCACTGAATTTCGAGATATTTTCATTTTGTTTAAGGAAGAAATCTAACCTTCCCAAATTTGTAGCAAACTCCACAGCTGATTGCTAAAAATGGACGGAATAAGCGATTGATCAGTGTTACCAACTCCCAATATTATGTAAATGGCAGTGGCGGATCTGGGTCCATTTGCCGCGAATTTCAAGCTCAAGAGAATTTTAGGAAATCTGGAATACAATGCCTATACGAATTGTCAGAATTATTTTAAGCAAAAAGCATAATTGCAAAAGATAATTATCTTTAGCCTAACTGTACCCAAAATTCACTGATCTAAGTCAACCCATTCTGGAGTAATTAATATTTTTCCTACAAAATTTGTAACTTTTCAATAAGTTTCATAACAGAAAAATTGTTACATAATCCACAGTTTGAAGATAGATTGGGTTCGCAATAAAAACTTGACTTTTTACAGGCATTTGGTTACTGTATAAACATCAGGGGTTTCACATAAATATAAGGACAGGGGTGAAACATCACTTATGGAGAGGTGTCCTTAAACTTTGGTAGGAGCCGTATTCTCAGGATATACAGAGTGATCTGTAATTCCACGTATTTCTGTTAAGGCCTGATAGTCGAGGTAAAACGCAGTACATTTAACCCACTCCCCACCCCAACAGTATATCCAAAAGTTATTAGTTTTCCAGACATCTGAGATTGAAGACTGTCATATGGAAAGTGTAGGCCTAATACAATAATGACTAGGACGTCGAACGACCTAATGATATATATGTTTCCGATTGAATGACTCTTAGATAATGCATCACTAATAGTAACAGTAACGTATTCTACAGTGACATCAAAAAACTTTTTCCTCACATTTTTATTGTTTTACTCGACCAAGGCCAGTGGAGTACCACTTATACTTGTCCTGCGTTCGTATAGCGTCATTGCGATAGTTCACCTCACGCCCGCGTCTCCACTCGCCTCGGTCGAGTTATACCACAGTCTAGTATATACAGTCACGAAGGTCAATATATAGGCAATATGCATCCATAGATAGTTGCTAACCACTAGGATCGCTACTATCTCCCCATTACAGACAATGCGAATTAGTACCGACACAGTCTATTGTTCCTAGTATCTTCAACAACTCAAGCTTCGTGACTGTATATACTAGACTGTCGTTATACCTTGCTTTTTTACTATACCATGCAGGCTTTGCTTAATTGTAAATTTTAGTTGCCATGGTAATGTTTTACACTGCATAGATACAATCAGCACATTGTTAAGAATGCAAGGAAATAGTAATATCACTGCCATCGTGATCTAATACAGGCCGTAAGGCAGACCACGTGACTCGCTTAACAGCTGATCGCGAAAGGCGATCTTTCAACCATTTGAATTAGTTGCAGTGCATGAAGAATAACATGTATTTCTCTGAAATGCAGTGTAATTGCGTCAGTAAAATTTTAAACAGTGATTGTGAGACACTTGAGACACAATTTACTTGCAATTTAAGGTATAATATTATTTTTGGTGTGAAAATTACGTTGTTGCAGGCAAAGTTCGTATGTGTAATACCTGCCTTTATTTCGATTAAATATTGCGCCCTTATGTGGTTAAGTGAAATTTTGGTCTTATAAACAGTAGGGTAAATATGTGTAATAATATATACGTGAAAGTGAAACATTGACTGGCATGTAAAGTAAGTTGTGATTAGGCCTAAGTGCAGCGTTACCGATGTTACTCTTGTCTAATCCATTATTGTTAGTTTACCGTATTTGTCTTATTAAATTTACATTATTGCGCCCTTTTTATTTGTGAATAACCTACATTATACGAGTAAATAATACGACGTTTGATAATATACACAATTTGAACTAAAAACGAGATACATATAGTATATTACGAAAAATTATACCCTATAGTTTTCATTACTGTTACAGTATCTAGAATTGTAATTAGTTGAAATAAAGCACTCATGCTTCATTACGAAATTCTTGCACATTCATTTATGCACGTTTCAACAATTTTCAGTTGCATCGCACGCATATTTTAATGTGTTGAAGTTATAGGTTATGTTTATTCTATCAGTACTTGCCTTATTTCCATATTCGCAATTATGCATTATAATTAAGCATAACGCTACGTATAACTTATAAATGCAATTTGTCTACACTTCAATTGTATTTATTCGTTTCAGACGGTACTCCAGTCTGAAGTCTTATTAGTTTAATATGTTACTAGGGCTAAACTAGCGCTGAGGTAGTTCCCTTCGTATTCATACATCTTGTATATACAAATTAGTTCGGTTCGTTCAGGATTTTAATATGTCTTGCTTATAGGATCAAATGCATCTCCACAAAAAAATAAATTCAACTGTTTTCAGTTCAGAAATTACCGGAACTAAACCTCAGCGCTACTAAGTAATATAACGTATGTATATTTCATATGAGGGACTGTGGTGAATTTTCTACCTATAAGTAAGGACGGTAACCGTGTTCTGAACTTTATCCTAAAAATATATTCTTCTTTATTAAATCTCAAAACCGTTTTCGTTCTCAACTTAAGCCTAAAATGTTGACGCAGATAGGTTATGTTAACATGGTAAATTCTCTTCACATAAAAATAACACAGTTTTATTTATTATTCCTGTCACATTATGCAACACATAAATGGAACTTATGCACATATTACATTGGATAAAAATTTAATTGTATTATTTATTTGTTCCCTACTATACTGGGTTGTAATGAATTATATTTGTCTAACCTACCAGATTAACACACAACTGTACATACACTAATTTCATAGGAGGGACTGTGGTAAATTTTGTACCTACAAGTAAGGAAGGTAGACGTGCTAAATTAAAATCACAATATAAATAATTCTTCTTTATTAAATCTCAAAATAGCTTCCATTCCAAACTTAAAATGTTGATGCAACCAGGTTATGTTACCATGTAAAACTCCGTTCACATTAAAATAACACAGTTTTGTAATTATTTCTGCAACATATTATGCAATAAGAAATGTGAAGGGGTCTTATACACACATTACACTAAATAAAATTGAGCGCCGACACGCTATAAAGTAATATATTTCACTCAGCTCCGTATACTCAAATAGAAAAGCCCGACTCATCGAGTGACGTCACACAACCTGCATTACGGCCTGGTCTAGATCACGATGGCAGTGGTAATATGCGTTACAAGAGCTGTATGTTGAAGTTTTCATGTTCGAGGAAAAGTTTGAAAAAGCGAAACGTAGTTGAGCTTTTTTAATTTCCGAGAATTGAAAGAAAACATACCGCTCGTGTATCGTACATTATTTTGTGCGAAGATCGTTTATTACATACCTGAAAGAGGAATTTCTAATTAGTTGCAATGAAATCTCCATCTTGGTTTCTGTTCAATGACGGCAAATTTGCAAAACAAAAATATATATCTTCAACATTGTTGCTTTAAAATGTTTTCTGTGTTTACTATACTCCAGCAGGCCGTGATATACGTCTGTCTTTTTTTCCCCCAGTCTATGATGAGTCTGGAATCTTGTTGATTTTTTCACGGCTTCCTTAGACTAATGTTACTTGCATCACGAATGCAGCAACTTTAGTGGAGTTGTAGAGTTTACTTAATTTTTGCAAATATTTAAAAACAATAATTAACAGTGCAATTTAGGTGAAATTGCAGTGGCAAGTTTCCAATTTATAATTATTACTATATTGAACGTCTCTAAAAATAATATGTTAAAAGCCTAAAGCAGTAAAATCAATATGTGACTTAAGCGGTAAGAAGAGGGAAATTGTTACGTGTGTTAGGTTGGGAATACTGAATGTGGAATTTTAGACTTTCCGAGGATTGGTTTTGTGCGGAAACCAAGCAAATACGCACGATCTCGCACAAAAGTTTTTGATGTCACTTGATACTATTATTAAGAATGTACAGTACATATTTTATGTTTATGTTAAAATCACATTACCTTTAAATATTTTGTTCCAACTGTGCACCTCTGTGCCTGATGCAGGCCCTAATTCTTTCCCGCATTTCACAGCTTAACAGGAATACGTTGAATTACAAGTAATTCTGTATAGAAATCATATACAGGATGATTCACGAGGATTTACCGTCACTTACGGAGCTTATTCCCGAAGACATTCTGAGCAAAATATGTCATATAAACATTTGTCCTAATCTCAATATTTTCAAATTTACATTAGTTTGAAGTTGTTAGTAACATACCTTTTTATTTACTTTTACGGGTAAAAAAATATTACAAATAGGGAATGAACTATTTAGAAGTGCCATTTCTTTAATTGGCTAGTGTTCTGAAGCTAAAAATGTGTTGTTAATTGCTCTGTACAGATTTCATTTTTCAATTTTTAACCAAAAATGGCATCATTCTTACGCACTTATCACAATAGTAATATGCGTTACAAGAGCGGTATGTTGACGTTTTCATGTTCGAGGAATAGATTGAAAAAGCGAAACGTAGTTGAGCTTTTTTAATTTCCGAGAACATGAAAACAAACATACCGCTCGTGTATCGTACATTATTTTGTGCGAAGATCGTTTATTACATACCTGAAAGAGGAATTTCTAATTAGTTGCAATGAAATCTCCATCTTGGTTTCTGTTCAATGACGGCAACTTTGGAAAACAAATATATCTATCTTCAACATTGTTCCTATAAAATGTTTTCTGTGTTTACTATACTGCAGCAGGCCGTGATATACGTCTGTCTTTTTTTTCCCCCAGTCTATGATGAGTCTGGAATCTTGTTGATTTTTTCACGGCTTCCTTAATGTTACTTGCATTACAAATGCAGTAACTTTTGTGGTGTTGTGGAGTTTACTTAATTTTTGCAAATATTTAAAAACAATAATTAACAGTGCAATTTAGGTGAAATTGCAGTGGTATGTTTCCAATTTATAATTATTACTATATTGAACGTCTTTAAAAATAACATGTTAAAAGCCTAAAGAAGTAAAATGAATATGACGCTTAAGCGGTAAGAATAGGGAAATTGTTATGTGTGTTACGTTGGGAATACTGAATATGATATTTCACACTTACCGCGTATTGGTTTTGTGCGGAAAGCAAGCAAATACGCACGATCTCGCACAAAAACTGTTACAAATCATACGACTTTAGGAACTTGATTCTTTACAGTTTAGTTCTGCACCTAATTTACAGACTTAAAAAAATTTACAAGAGTGGCGTGATTTGCAACAATTGTTCTGATAAACGCGTAAGAAAATGTAATTTTGTAGTTAAAAATCGAAAAAGAAAAATTCTGTACGAAGCAACTATGGAATTCACAACACATTTTTAGCTTCAGAATATTAGCTAATTAAAGAAATGATACTCCTGAATAGTTAATTCTTTATCTGTAATATTCTTTTACCCTTAAAACTAAAGAATAATTGCATTTCACAAACAACTTCAAATTAGTGTAACTCTGAAAATATTGAGATTAGGACAAATGTTTAGATGACATTTTTTGCTCACAATGTCTTCGGAAATAAGCTCCGTTAGGGACGGTAGATCCTCGTGAATCACCCTGTATAAAATACCTAGAAAAGAAAGCTCTTTAATAAAATAAAAACAAATATGTTACCGGCCAATTCCCCTTAAGCTTCAGTGCAAGATGTCCCCAGTGTTTGGAAATAACTACAGTTGATTTTTGGTTCTCGATTAAATATTTTATTTTCGAACAGCGACAATCTCATTGCAGTTATTGTCTGAAGAAAACAATTTTAAACCTAAGAATTAGATTTCGCAAGATCTGAAGTGTCCCCGAAATTATAATAACAATTTTAAGCGCCGAAATCTGTGAGGGTTAAACCACGATCCAAGTTCCAGATTCAATTCAGACCTCAACGACATTTTCTTTAATGTACGCACAGAGTTGATCACATTATCGTACACTATAGCTGTGCTGCCTTCGCCTCAAAAATTGGGAACTGCCGCAAGGCTCTCTTCCCATTTCTATACGAGAGATTGATGCAACATTTTCCTCACAGTCGAATGTTTTCCACCCCGCCTCCCGAAGAAACGAGTTATAACTTTCAGCCTTTTTTGCACGGAACCGTATATGCTAGTACTTTCCATGTGAAAAGTAAGTGACGAGGAAAGCTGAAATGTAAATATGTCAATATCCGTGTTCGTATACAATAGGCTATGTAATACGGTTTATTGAGTGAAAATAAGGAATTATATGTACTGTAAAGAAACAAATACATACAATCTTCCGAAGAACATTACTTAAATTTGAAACTACAACCTACACAGGGTATAAGGGGTATAAGCACAGTCTAATATATAGCCTAGAGTCACGAAGCCCAATATGTAGTAAATATGCATCCATAGATCGCTACTATCACCTCATTACAGACAATGCGAAATAGTATCGGCACAGTCCTAGTACCCTCAAAACTCAACCTTCGTGACTGTATATACTAGATTGTGGTATAAGTGCCAATATTTTAACTAAGTAGCCCTAGTCATAGTTCCGGTTTGATTTATTACAAATTGAGTTCTGTGGACGAAAGAATTTTTTTAGTACCAAAAGTAAATATTTAATTCATTGTTATATGTTTCTTAACGCGAAACAAAATTGCATTTGTGGCTATCAATCAAGTACGGTGTGTTTTATTTATTTTATATTTTCATTCTTAATAAATCTATGAAAGAGAAAAATACCTGTAGGAAGTTGTAAAGGAATCTTCAGTAATAATTGTAAGCATTATTTTATTTTAAAAATTTCATTTCCCAATATTAAAAATAATAAAATGTGAAAAGTGTTTCAAGGTACAACAGTCTCCTACTATAAGCAGTAACATGAGCTGCTGCCAGAAGTCAAAAGGAGGATAGCAATGGCAAAGGAAGCTTTTAATAGAAAAAGAAGCATTTTCTGCGGACTTCTGGAAAAATAATTAAGAAAGAGATTAGTGAAGTGCTTTGTGTGGAGTGTGACATTGTATGGGCAAGAAAAATGGCGTCGTTGTTCCTAAATAACTCCTATGTGCAAAATATAAAATTGTTCAGTGAGAAGAAAAACACATTTATTCATTCTATGGCAGTAGTACATAGGAGTCTGTGAATTCTTAAATTATCGAAAGAAAGAAATATAATTATATTATATGCTGTATCACTATTTAAGCTATTTAATAGAGCAAAAATCTGAAAAACGATAAATATGTCACATAAGAGTTATTGCAGGAACAACGACGATGTATATCACGACGAAGTAAAAAAGAAGCACTTGAAATGTGGATATGGAGAAGAATGGAGCGTGTGAAGTGACAGGCAGGATAAGGAATGAAGCTGTGTTGAAAAGAATGGGTAAAGAAAGAATGATGTTGAAACTGATCAGAAAGAGAAAAAGGAATTCTTTGGGTCACTGGCTGAGAAAAAATTGCCAAAATCGTGAAAAGCATGAAGGTTAACTTATATGTTCCTCAAAGGCTTCATGAAGCCTTTGCCTTCACCATTCCTCATTATTTTATAGTGATGGGAGACTTGTGTCTGTGGCTGAAGCACTGGCGTGCTGGTCTTCGTCCTTGAGGTCTGGGTTAGATTACCAGCCAGATGTAATGGAATATGTAGTGGAGAAAGACTTTCAGAGAGATCTCTCGAGGGCAGTCCCATTTTCCTCTATTTCACCAACACTCATTTCATCTATCATCCGCAACAGTTAAAAATAGGCTGAAGTAAAGACTTTGAGGTAGTATGGTTTTCCAAAGCTGATATAAAAAGGATTTAGGGCTCCGAGTCCCAGGACTTATTAGGGACTTGTCTGAGAATGACAATTGGCTCTGTGAGGGCTGAAACAGGATGGTCCACCTAACATCATAGGATTCATTAATGCCATCCAGGCCAGCTCTTATGCTTGGCCAATAATCATATAGGGCAGGCGTCCTCAACTGACCGTGGCGCTAGTTATGTGCAGCGCCTCGCCTGCTGTGTAGCGATACCTGTGCAGGCCCACGGACACAGTTCGTTCTCTGTCTGTAGTACACAGTGGCGGACCAGAAATGTCAGAAGAAAGAATGTCCGATAGGCCATCCACGCCACTGAATTTGTTATTATGGGAAGAGTCATTTCTATTTGCTGAAAAGTCGGGAGTGTCCACGTGTTTGGTTTGTGGTAAACAGAAGGAATTTCAACCTACAACGATATTATTCGTCCTATCACTCAAATGATTACGAAAAATATAAGGGAGAAGAACGAACCACTCTCATCCAAAAATTACTTATATCTAATGTGAATAATAATAATAATAATAATAATAATAATAATAATAATAATAATAAACTAAGCATTACACATTCTTTCCCTAATTCTATCGGTACAAAAGTAACTAATATTTGCAATTCGTTATCTTAAAGTAATTTTAATAAGCTCATTTGGCATTTACTATATTTCTAGAAAGGAAAAATATTTGTTAGATATACTGTACAGGAAAACAATTCTCTTATATAGGCTGTAGTTTGATGGAGAAGAAGTATTGAGTAAAATTTATTAATTTTTATTAGTTTGTACATATTTGTGGCCTTTATTTTCATGTAATAATTTAGTTTACGGTTGTTGAACGAAGGAATACTTTATGTTAAACATACAATTGAAGAAACTGTTTCCAGCTTTAGGAACAAAATGGGTTGTTAAATTCAGGGTATTATGTGGGTGATTTCAGCATATTTAATGTGCTCGGTTCGTTTACTAATTTGTCAGAATAAATTAATGATTGCATGTTTCAAATTCTTTAAATTATAGGATAAATTTTATTACGTATATTTCAAATAGAAACACATGGAATGGTGCTTAACAAATAGGCTGTAAGTGTATAAGGGATACGGACAACGCTTGAATGACTGTACTTGTAGACCGCCACTGAGCCGGTTTCAACTGTCATCCCCTCCCCTCTTCTGCACAGCAACAGATTCACGGGTAGATTTGTGCACTGTGCAGCTCCAGCCAGCACGACTGTGCGATCGGTTGACGACGCCTGATATAGGAAAAAGGTTGGTAATATTGTGATACTAATAATATTATGATAGTTCTTTTTGAGAACTTTTTAGAATTTTACTGAGCGAGAGGAAGCTCGGTTTTTTGCGTCAACGTATTAAAGGAATGTTCGTGGACAAGTTTCTGCACAAAAGAGGTCCTTCTCTCGCTCAGCTAAAATTGTAAAAAAAAATTCTAAAAAATTACTATCATAATATTATTAGTATCACAATATTACCAACTTTTACCCTATATAGGCGATACAATTGGCCAATTTAAGCCTCATTGCAAGAATTCGTCCCGGGTTCGACCTTCGAAAAGAGTAGCCAATAGTGATGGGAATTCAAATGCAGAAATTGCTCAAACAGCACCGCACATACACTACTCCAACGATGTCCATTTTGGACAAGACCACCCTGACGTTTGAAATGCTCGGCAGATACTGAGCACTTCACGTATTTACATTATGAATAGAGTTTGTGATAGCTGGCAAACAAAAAGCGGGTTCCCAGCCGCTGAAACAAAAGCTTTGGGAAAGTTTGATTCCAAAGGACCTTTTCCTGCAACAACTCCCATGGCGATATCAGATACTAAACCTCACTGTAAGACTTCAGGTTTCAACGTCCGAAAATTTCCAGTAATGCAGAGAAAACAAAACCAATGTTCGTAGCAAGTTGTTAGTTACACATTCCGGATAAAACTGTTGGAGAGCAGGGCTGTCCAAATCACAGACTGTTCTTCTTGTTGAAGTAACTGTGACGAACATCCATTTCTTCTTCACCACCACTTTACCTTTACCTTCATTATATTGCCAATCATCATCATCATCATCATCATCATCATCATCATCATGAGCCTGCTATCTGCATCAGGGACGGGGAACTCATATTACAAACAAAGCAGTAGGCATGAATAGCTTACATACAACAGCAACTAAAGTACCGGAAGAAGCTAAGCTCTCTGAGAGAGGCTGTTCCCTGTCACTGATCTAGGCTACATCATCACTCGCATCGTCATTGATAGGTTCTTCCGACACGCTGGAAGTTAAATTTTAAGTAGTAGTAGTAGTAGTAGTAGTAGTAGTAGTAGTAGTAGTAGTAGTAGTAGTAGTGGTGGTAGTGATGGTGTTAGTGGTGGTGGCGGTAGTAGTGGCAGTGGTAGTGGTAGTGTTGGTAGTAGTAGTAGTAATGGTAGAGGTAGTGACAGTGGCAGTGGTGGTGGTAGTAATAGTAGTAGTGGTAATGGTAGTAATAGTGGTAGTGGTAGTGGCAGTGGTGGTGGTAGTAGTAGTAGTAGTAGTAGTAGTAGTAGTAGTAGTAGTGGTAATGGTAGTAATATTGGTAGTGGTAGTGGCAGTGGTGGTGGTAGTAGTAGTAGTAGTAGTAATAATGGTAGAGGTAGTGGCAGTGGCAGTGGTGGTAGTAGTAGTAGTAGTAGTAGTAGTGGTAATGGTAGTAATAGTGGTAGTGGTAGTGGCAGTGGTGGTGGTAGTAGTAGTAGTAATAGTAGTAGTAGCGGTTGTGGTGAGTAGTAGTAGTAGTAGTAGTAGTAGTAGTATTGGTGGTTGTAGTAGTGGTGGTGGTGGTGGTGGTGTGGTAGTAGTAGTGGCAATGGTAGTAATAGTGGTAGTGGTAGTGGTAGTGGCAGTGGTGGTGGTAGTAGTAGTAGTAGTAGTAGTAGTAGTAGTGGTTGTAGTAGTAGTGGTGGTGATGGTGGTGGTGGTAATGGTAGTAATAGTGGTAGTGGTAGTGGTAGTGGCAGTGGTGGTGGTGGTGGTAGTAGTAGTAGGAGACTAGTAGTAGTAGTGGTAGTGGCAGTAGTAGTAGTAGTAGTAGTAGTAGTAGTAGTTGTGGTGGTGGTAGTAATAGTGGTAGTGATAGTCGAAGTGATGATGGTGGTAGTAGTAGTAGCGGTTGTGGTGGTGGTAGTGCTAGTAGTAGTAGTAGTAGTAGTAGTAGTAGTAGTAATTTTATTTATTTATTTAGTCTGATGGCGTTAAAGACATAAGGCCTTCTCTTCCACACCACTAGAAATACAATACAACTATAGGAAAAATTATGCAGTGTATCATGAAGCAATTAATATAATGTAATAACGTGTGATAAAATGAATATGACATAAAAAAACTGAACATACAAGTAGAAATTGAAAATAATAAAAATTAGGCTAACATATCAAGCAATGACGCAAAAAAAAAGAAAAAAAAAAAAAAAGGATGTAAAAACATATACAACAAATACAGACACAAAATAACATTGACATTCAGCGGCATAATATTGATCAAAGGAAGATAAGCTATTCCAGTATCCTGGCACAAAGACAAGAGAAATGTTTAATCTAACAAAAGCAAATTATTGCCAAAATACTAAAGATAAAAAACGTCGGCATAAATGTAACAACTTCATAGAAACGTATTTCGTGAGATAAACCATAGGTACATTTTTAGTTTACTTTATAACGTGACAATCCAGCAATTCCTGACGTCATTAGGTAACGAATTCCAGAGGCGAGGCAATGTTACAGTGTAAGAGGATGAGTATAGTGAAGTTCTATAACGAGGAATAGAAAGAAGAGATTGATGCTGATTTCGTTAAGTAGTGTAGAACTGAAAGTGTGAAGAGAAGAAATTTTGAGAAGGATTATGTAAATAATGATAATAATAATAATAATAATAATAATAATAATAATAATAATAATAATAATGATAATAATACGAACGACAATAATAACGCTAATAATAATAATAATAATAATAATAATAATAATAATAATAATAACAGTAACAACAACAATACGAACCACAATTACAATAATATAATAACAACAATTAATATAATAATAATAATAATAATAATAATAATAATAATAATAATAATAATAATGAAGGAAAGGTGTCTGCTTACAGCATAGAGAGATAAGAAGGTACAGTTTACAGGCTTTTCAGCACTACTCTCAGAAAGTGATGAGCGATTGTAAAAATTTCCTTATCTCGGGGAAATTTAGCAACCGTATAAACAGGATAGAAAAAAGTTGTAGCTAAAATTCGGGGAGAATTTGTGCTTTGAAAATGTGTAATGAGATTTTTAACATTAACAAGACTTCAACTATTACAAAACAATACAAATTAAGTTTAAAATATTTAACCTGGAACAATGGATACCTTCAGCATGGCATTGTTAAATTTAACGTTCAATGTTTATGTTGTCAATTGTCTTCTATCTGTTGCAATCGTATACTAGTGTTAACGGAAAAAATACAAATAAACTATGAACTATTACCCTATACATCAATTAAAATTAAAATGTATATGGTACTAGAACAATAAATAGAAAAGGTAAAGTTTACCTTTGGTATCAGACCAAATAAAAATGATAAGCTAATCGAACTGAGTATTATTAGTATATAGGGTCAATAATTAGTCTTCCAGTAAAATTTGATTAATTTCATCACTACACTACATTTTATGAAATAAAATAAATAATTAATTTCCAAAAGAATCCGAATGTGTCTGAGGACAAAAATTATTAACAAGTTGTATTTTTTTTCAGTTGATTCTAATTATATTCGGTAACGTACGTAAGGGGAAACGGAGGTGAAAATTTTAATTTAGTTTTTATTTATCCAATATATTATTTGGTTTTCCCCACTTCAAAATGACATATATCACACATGACTATACTCATTTCAATTTTTCAATTTTTTTTTAGAAGGGTACGCAAGTTTTAATTTTAACGCTTATTCTTCATAAATAATTTACGGATTTTGGGCGAAAAATTGTTTTTATTTTATTTTTAAAATTTATTCTTTGATTTTTCCTATTTAAAATGATGTAACATATATGATTATGCTAAAAGCCTACATTCATATTAACTTTTCGTCTTTCTGAGGAGGTGGGTGTAGTATGTGTGTCTTATTTTCACGCCTACAGTGTTTTCCTTAAGTTTACTTTTTCCTTACAAAACGATATTTTTCTCTGCTTCCATTTAAATCGGAAAGCTGAAATTTCCAGGAATTGCTTATTTCAATGTTTCACATGTACTGAAACAATGTTTTATTTTTAATTTCATAAATTTTGGAGATTTTACAGGGAGTAATATAATGGAAATCGTTGAAAAAAAATTCAGTCCTACAAATGGGGAAAAATGGACTATTCATATTTAACAATTCAATCGTAGTTTTCTGCCCAAGGGCAGGTCTTCAACTGCAAACCCAGCAATTTCAAATTTTTCCTATTTTCTGCCTTCCTCTTAGTGTTCGCATATGATCAATATATCTTAATGTCGTCTATCAATTATCTTCTTCTGCCCGAACTTTTCTCTCGTTCACCAGCCTTCCAGTGCATTCTTCAGTAGCAGTTTCTTCTTATTCAATGACTCAGTCAATTTATTTTTTTTTCTTCCTGGTCAGTTTCAACATCATTCTTTCCTTAGTACTTTCTTTTTTCTGAGGTCCGCAGAAGATACTCCTTTTTCTATTAACAGCTTCCTTTACCATTGCTATTCTTTTTGATTCCTGCAGCAGCTCATGTTACTCCTTATACTACACCCCAAGTATTTGAAGCTGTCCACTTGCTCTACTGCCTTATTTAGGATTCGCACGTTTACCTTCTTTATTTTTCTTACGATAACCATGGTTTTCGTCTTGTTTTAATTCATTTATCTTATCCCATACTTCTTACAACTGTCATTTAACTCTAGTAAGAAAATCAATTAAAGAAAACCAAGTTACTTTTTTATTAGGTTATTTTACGACCCTTTATTAACAACTTAAGTTATTTAGCGTTTGAATGAGATGAAGGTGATAATTCCGGTGAAATGAGCTCGGGGTCCAGCACCGATAGTTACCCAGCATCTGTTCATATTGGGTTGAGGGAAAACCCTGGAAAAAACCTCAACCAGGTAACTTGCTCCGACAGGGAATCGAACCCGGGCCACCCGGTTTCGGCCAGATGCGCTAGCTCTTACTCCACAGGTGTGGACTATTAAGTTACTATTTCGGCATAAAGTCAAGTTATGTGTTTATGAGCTAAAAGAAAATAAGCTGTCTAGCTTCAACAGCTTTTGAGAAAAATTCCTTAAGTAAGACAATTTAACATTGTCAAGATAAGCAATTCCGTATTCCATTAATATTTTTGGGATTCTTTTCACAGGACAAACGATATGTCCTTAACACTACAGTAGTCCACAGCTGTTGAGTAAGTTAGCGCGTCTAACCGCGAAACCAAGTTCAGGTTTTTTCCGGGATTTTTCCCTCAACCCAATATGAGCAAATGCTGGGTAACTATCGGTGCTGGACCCGGACTCATTTACCGGAATTATCACCTTCATTTCATCCAGACGCTAAATAACTTGAGATGTTGATACAGCGTCGTAAAATAACACACTAGAAAAAACACTACAGTATTCGCCACGAAAGATGGACAACAGCCACGTAAGAAAAGTGAAGGACGGAGAAGGAGATGGTCTTGGCAATGTTGTGAGATCGTAATCCGCTCACTTCAACCTTACCGCAAGCTTAAAGTGTGCGTTCCTGAGCTTTGTAAAAGCTATATATCCCATATATCGCATAAACGTCGGCCGGCTTCTACTTCCCGCATAAAATACCGTACTCTTTATACATCAAGTTCCTTACCTACTTATGGAACACTTATCTCTTCTATGTTCTGCCACGCCAAATAAAAACTTAACACTACTATATACACGTTATGAAACAGAACGAACCAAAACACACTTAAATCACTACAAAAATTCATTGGTAAGTAGCACGGAAATGCAGACCAAAAGAACGCTTGGCTGTTACAGTCAGGTGAGTTTCAATGGGACGCAATAAAAGAAAAAAGTCAGGCCCTTTTGACAAGGAATATTCTTCGTGCGAAACACGTTGAAAGCGATCCCATGGGCAACTAATTGGACGGAGTTGCCAAAAACCTGTTTCGAGAAATTGGCCATTGAAATAAATCTGTTTTTTTTTATTTTTTATAAAACATTTTATGCAAGAAGTATTATAACATTCATACTATTACAAAAGATAGCACAAATAATACCAGAAAAGGCTAACCCATTTTTAATAAGAGACCAGCAGTTGAATTAATATTTCAAAGCAAAATAAATAAACGAAATGTATGCAATAAACGAATTTTTGCTTATAAATAGAAAAATTCAGATATCGCATTTTTTTCGAGTTAAATTAGCCTGCCATCAACAGATTTGTGCAAATATCCCATTTTTTTTTTCATATTGTCGATTGGTCTATTATTGCGTAACTCCGTCCAATTCTGGCAACACTACATTCCGCTACAATGCTGTAAAACGACCACTTTACCGCAGTCGCTGAAAACGATTTGCGAAGTAATAGAGTCATATCCACCAATAATAGTCACGGATGAAAAGAATCAAAACACGAAGATTATCTACAATATTACCTCATGAAGAGAGCCGTGCAAATTCCACGTATTGTATAAAAATTAGTTATCAAATGAAAGATGGGGGAATATATGGCGCAATATGCATATGGCGAACATCCCTAGAGCATGGAAGAGAACAGTATATTGCAATCTTAACCAGATTAAACCAATTGAAGAAAAGAGACAATGTCATAATTTAACAGATTTCTCTGCATGCAAGAAGTGTGGGTGGCTAGACACACTGAAACATCGTGTCACAAATTGTCGTGCTGCGAAAACGATATGGGGAAGTGCAAAAGCTTTACTCGTAAAAATATGGCCAGATTCGCAAATATATAATTGGTTCCAAACATTGTTGGTATTAGACTCACCAACAAAACAAAACGATTTTGTAACAGTCTGACTTGCTTCAAGGTTGCTGCACTACAAGTTGACGAAGTCCCTGCAGAGAAAGGAAGAATTCTTACATAGGCCTATTATGTTGAAAGAGGAGGCTGCCAGGGGAGAGTCCCGGTTTTGAGTTGCTGTCCCCGGAGAGCAAATGTCCCCGTTTTGTCCCCGGAAATTAATTTTGTCCCTAGAAGTTTTTATTTTGTTTCAA
This sequence comes from Periplaneta americana, assembly GCF_040183065.1. Classification (NCBI taxonomy): domain Eukaryota; kingdom Metazoa; phylum Arthropoda; class Insecta; order Blattodea; family Blattidae; genus Periplaneta; species Periplaneta americana. The sequence continues at coordinate 74,790,470 of NC_091123.1, read as the reverse complement.
TAACATTTTACACGTAAATATCGTGATGGAACTGCTGCGATCCATGCACATTTATGAACGGTTCTCATCATGAGGCAGAAAAACCAGCGAGCACAGTGTGAGATATTCTGCACTCTTTGAGAAGAACATAACAACTTTGTTTTCATCCGCGTTGCGCGGAAGCATTAGAACTGTTGCAGCGTCCATTTTTAAGTAGTTCAAAAAATGAGGAGTTTTGTGACAAACCAACAGGTAAAAAGTGGTATGATATTTTTCAACATTAAAAAAAATTTCATTCCATTTGAAAATCTTCTCAAAATAGTGCCATTAATTATGTGTCTTCCAGTCAGTAATTCATCAATTGGAAGACTTTTTCTCCACAATGAACTCAATCTGGACTGATGAAATGTCAAGACTGAAAACGGAAACGGTTAAAGTTTTGTTATAAATGAAAACAAACTTTCATTTCTCATGTGAAGAACTTAGTGTGAAGCTGTATGAGATTGAACAGATTCTTAAAAAGATACATTCTTCTAACAAGTACTTGCAAAATGTGTGTTGAGTTCATTGTGTACAATATTAGGCCTATGTGAAAAACTTTCATGCATGTGTCAGTACTGAAACTGAATTCTTAATGGCTATAATTATGTATAAGTGCTATGTGTATTTATGCATTAAATTCAAAAAGTTAAGATACTCTACCAAGTTATTAGTGTGCAAAGTTCTCTCATTGTATCTACTCTTACATGTATTTTCTGTAACATTTCAACGGAGAGTGGCTAGTGAAGCGTTTGTGGTTTTTCTTGAAATTACCGATGTCCCCTGCTGGACCATAAAAAATCTGGTCTGTCTAAACTGAATAGTAAATAAGTGAAAAGAAAATTAATTTGTATATTTATCAAATATATTCTAAAATTATATTGGTTTGGTTGTATTAACTCTTAATTTCAATGTAACATTTTTACAATTGTGACAGGAGACTGATTAAATTGGACTGTGTGCACTACTCAGGCTCATTTAATGTGTATTGCTCATTCATTTCAGCTTATTATACACAATGTAAATATTGATAAATACAGGGATAATCATGTGTATTAGAAGAGTATCTAATAATGCTACAATTGAATGTGGTGCAATGAGGTGAATATGATGTTATGTTACGTGATATATTTAGGATAGTTATGTGAGATGTTGCGATATATTAATGTTAATAGGTATATTTTGGCAATTTTTGTGCTAATATTTAATATTATGTGCCGTACTTACACTATATACCAGATGTCTTTGGAGTAGACCATAACAAGGGTCTCGATGCAACTCATGTTATCGCTGCGCTCCCATTGGTTGGTGAGTCATTACTTAGCTGAGAGCGTTGTAGTTACTAGCGCGTGCATATCCTGGTTACAGACGGTATTCAGAGACGCGTCCACTACTACAGTTCTATCGCGTCTAGCATCTGTGCGGTGTATGAGCAGACGACAGCAGTACAACTAGTGACTGATGCAAGGAGGTATGTTCAAAGACACATTACTTTAATTTCCACTTTTCGTTATATGAACGTATTCGGTCACTTAATTCATACACAGACATTTATTATCGTGTGAACCGCGCTCTCTTGCATTTCGTTCCGTTGTTTATATCTACTCCAAAGACATCTGGTATAGAGTGTAGTTCAATATGATATGAAATGATGCTGTATGATTATTATTATTATTATTATTATTATTATTATTATTATTTAGGTTAACATAGTTTGACTTGTAAATGAAATAAGTATAAAAAGTCCTTCGATAACTGAATTAATAATCTAAAGAATGATGCAAAAATTACATTAGGTCATTTATACAATCAAAATGCGACAAGCGCTTTCACCAATTAATGGCATCTTCAGGTCTAGTAACATATAGTGATACTGTGAGCATAAAGTCATGAATAGTTTGGCAAAACAATAAGATTCGATAATTGCATGATGTGAATATGGAGATGATGAATTAAAACAGTATTACCTGAAATAACTGTACAATCACAAAATATTGGAATAATAATCACCAGGGAAAGGATTTATATGTAAATACATATTTACTTATAAAGCTAATATAATTTATATTTTGCATTATCTTTATGTTTCACAATGTGTAGGGTTGAAAAATCCTACTTTTATTTTCCATATTTTTCCATATTTTAGAGTTTAGTACATATTTTCGTTAATTTCCATATATTTTCCATATTTCATATAAAACAGTCCATATTATATTAGGTTTAACAATAAAACAAAACAAAATTCCATTAACTTTTAAAAATACATTTCAACAATAGAGATTTAAACACATGTTCAGTAATCCCTTTAACATCAGAGTTATTTGAAAATTAGCAGTCCTATCAACAATGGGAAAGTAAGTTACAAAACTGTAAAAAATTTAATTTAAAATTTTTAACAGACTTCAGTTGTGCAGCTCAGCAGTTAAATGCCAGTCAGAGTACACATAGGTTCAGTTTTGTAAATCATACTATAAAGACGGTAAATATGCCAAAAGTACGTCATTCAGTCAATTTAAAATCAAAACTAACAAGTTACATTTCAGAATTTAAAGAAGATGGTTTATCAACTGACAATAAAATATTATTTTGTAATTTGTGTCAGTGTGCAGTATCATCTACACAAAAGTTCCTGGTGCAACAACACATTACAACTAGTAAACATCAGGCCAACAAACAACTAAATTCCAAGCAGAGACAATTGTTTTTAACACAACCAACAACATCGAATGTAAGATCTGAGTTTAACATCGACCTGTGCCGTTCTCTCATCTCTGCTGATATTCCTCTCTACAAACTAAAGAATAAGGTCTTCAGGGAATTCCTTGAAAAATATACTCAACATACAATCCCGGATGAGTCAACACTTAGGAAGACGTATGCTCCATCCATCTACGATGAGACAATACAGAAGATAAGAGATGAAATTAAAGATAGTTCAATTTGGGTTTCCATTGATGAGACTCCCGACAAAGAAGGTAGACTTGTTGGTAATGTAGTTATCGGTTTGTTAAGTGAACAATATTCTGAACGAATTCTTTTACATTGTGATGTTCTAGAAAAGTGCAATAACAAAACTATAGTTAAACTGTTCAACGAAGCTATGGGTATCCTGTGGCCAAAGGGTATTATGTACGATAATGTGTTATTCTTTATTAGCGATGCTGCCCCTTATATGGTCAAAGCTGGACAAGCATTATCTGTTGTATATCCTAAATTGACTCATTTTACTTGTGTGGCGCATGCATTTCATCGTGTGGCAGAAGTGGTCAGAGACAATTTCCCTAAAGTAGATTTGTTGATTTCATCAGTGAAAAAAGTATTTCTCAAAGCTCCCAGTAGAGTTAACGTGTTGAAAGAAATGTACCCTGAAATTCCATTGCCACCAAAGCCAATTTTAACTAGATGGGGTACATGGCTAGAAGCAGTTGAATATTATGCCGAACATATAGACTCTATTAACAATGTTCTCCTTGCATTGGACTCTGAAGATGCAGTCTCAATTGATACTGCGAAAACAGTTACCTGTGACATAAGTGTGAAGAATGACTTAGCTCACATTCAGCATACATTTTCATGCATCATAAAAACGCTCAAAAGTCTCCAAAATAGGCACCTTTCACTATCTGAAAGTTTTGAAATTATAAATAGTACTGTGGAACAACTGAATCGTGGTAGAGGTAAAGTTGCAGATGCAGTAAGAGCTAAGGTGGACACTGTACTTTCAAAAAACCCTGGATATGAAGAACTACAAAAGGTTGTTGCTGTGATGAGTGGTGAATCAACAGTGAAGATTAACTTGGACTTATCCCCAGCAGACATTGTGAAATTGAATTATGTACCAGTTACTTCTTGTGACGTCGAACGCTCTTTTAGTCAGTATAAATCTATCCTCAGAGACAATAGAAGAAGATTCACTTTTCAGCACTTGAAAGAAATGTTTGTAACCTATTGTTATGGTAACAGACAATAAAAATTGTGTTTTGTTGAAACTACATTGGAAGATAAGGTACGTCCATTATATTTTTTGTTTAGTTTGATTAAAATGTACCAATATTTAACGTACATAGTCATTTTTTTATAATTTTAAGTCCATATTTAATTCCATATTTTGGTAAAAATCCATATTTAATTCCATATTTTGGTAAAAATAACTACATATATATTTACATATTTCATATATTTTTAGTCCATATAAATCCGTTCCCTGATAATCACTTAAAAGCGTAGTGGTTGTAGTGATTAATCATCATACAGAGTAGTCCAAATATTAAAATGAAAACAACCACACATTAAATGGAAGACTGGGAGTACATGTGTGCAGCATAGATGCATGAATATAACATAGTTAAAACGGGTAAAGTTTTGCAGCAGTCATCACGACGCAAAATATGGGTAGTGTATTAAAAATCCGTAACAATCAATAAAAACGTTTAAATAAATGAAAAAGAAATGTAAAATATACGGAGCAAAGTAGAAATGTATCCAATAAATGGAAAAACTTACAAAATTGATCCCGTGGAAGAATCCGATACTTCATGGCCAGTTGCGTGATGTCGACTGGTGCACTGACATATGAAAGAACCACATCATGATGCGAGTGGAGGAGGGTACATGTTGCAGTAAGAAGAGCTCCTATTGGAAAACAGTTTGACTTGATTTGTAGGCTGCGATTTAATGTGCTGTAATTAGGGTTAAGTGAGTTCTTATTTCAATATAACATTTATTATTATTATTATTATTATTATTATTATTATTATTATTATTATTATTATTATTATTATTTTCATGGAGCCTTAAGAACCATCAACCAGGTTTTCACAACCACGAAAACCCAAAAACATACTAAGTTAAAAGCATATAAAGTTCTAGCAAGACCTGTCCTCATGTATGGTAGTGAGGCCTGGACTGTCCGAAACTCAGATTTTCAACGCTTAACAACTGCGGAAATGAGATTTCTAACGAGGACTGCCGGCTACAGCTTGTTTGACCACAAAAGGAATGAACTAATTACAAAAGAATTGAAAATTACATCTATTTATGAACATCTCAACCACTATAGACAAAAATGGCTTAACCATGTCAATAGAATGGACCGTTCCAGACTCCCAAGACAAATTCTCCGCTATATGCCACATGGAAGACGATCTTTGGGACGCCCCCTGAAAAGATGGACGGAGACCGTAACAGGCCACTAGGCCTAATACCTGCAAGGACGATAATGATGATTATTACTAAATATAAAAAATTACAAATAATTCTATTGCGCCTGAGGTATGTTAGGGCTGTAATTCAAATAAATAATAAACGTAGCATATGAAGAACATGTATTTATAAAATCATCTGCCATCTGAAGTGGCCACAAGGTTCCAAAACAAAGATAAAGTTCTTACAAATACGTTCACGTTCTTTTAAATTATTATAATAGAGTAATAATAGATTTGCTTCTGATCTCGCGCCTACTATAACATCTTCCAGAAACAATCGACCCTCCAGTAAAGAAAAATAAAATTCATCCTTCGTCTGAGGGCGAACTTCTTCTTCCCCAGCTCCATCGCTGTACTAACTGAAACACCTACGCTTCAATAAGAATGATTGTAATGGAGTAATGAGTGATAATTGTGAGAAGCCAAAAAGAATGGGGGAGAAGAAGAAGACGTTATGTCTCTAAGAAAGCAGTCCCAGTGTTCACGTTCTTGTACTTGATCTCGCGCCTACCATAACACCTTCCAAAAACAATCGACATTCCAGCTGCTGAGGAAAGAGAAATAAAAGCTATTGCAGGGTGTGGTGTGTTCGAACGAAATTTGCATGCCACCCTCGTTAGCAAGTCCCAGCACATAGTAACTGACTAAAACACTTCCCTCCTCTCCCCTTATTTACAGCGACAGCCTCCCTTCCAGCACTCCGAGCCAACTTCTTTGTTGGTGGCTGGGGTGTTCGTTGTCTTGGAGTTCTGCACCCTGTAAACCCTGACTAACTTGTCATTTCTTAATGAATACAAATGCCACATTAATATCTGCCCCTAAAGAAGTGCCAGCCAAGATTTCACTCAGTCTTGCTAATCGTACCGATATCTGAACGCCAACTTTTCCATCTACTCCTATCATGCATTCGCGAAGTAAGGACGTTATAGGATAACATTGGCGATAAAATAAAACTTGATTATTGAAATGGCGAAGGATGGGTGGAGCGGAGAAAAACTCTCCAGCACTGGGACTTGAACCCGGGTTTTCAGCTCTACGTGCTGAAGCTTTATTCACTAAGTCACACCGAATTCCAGTTCCGATGCCGGATTGAATCCTCTCAGTTTAAGTCGTACCTACTCTGTTCCCCATTGTTGACCTACAGTCGTGTACCGTGTCACAGTCACTATGCCACAGATGTGTGACAATGGCTCACTGTCCAACACACTTTGTGCAGAGGTGCACTCATTACGAGTGACCAAGTGGCCGAGATCCGACGGAATGAGCGCCGTCTTAAATCACTAAGAGCGCTATTCATAGACATTTCGCTAGCCCGCGCTACGAGCGTGCTAAACTAGCCGCGGCTATCGACTGATTACTTGTACAGGATTCATATCATATCATATCATATCATATCGCTAACACTGGTTTATGAATACGAAAAACGTTAGTTCGCTGATCATCCATCGGAAGCCCGCGCTAAGAATGTCTATGAATATGGCCGTAAGTGATTATTTACACATATCACTTACGCTCGACCATCCTTCATCATATGATAACGCAGAATTCCTGCACGGAAATATCACAAGTACTTTTATACACCGCAATAATTTGATTATTGAAAACTAATAACGTATAAACTACAGATGAACAAAACTAACTGCCGCTCTCGCTCGCTTTGTTCGCTGCATTTGTCTTTCGAGTCTCGTCTCGTCATTCGCGTGCGCTTCGAATCTCGCTCGTCATTCTCGAAATAGTATTTGGTCGGCGTGGAAAGATTTCGTAACTTTGAATAACATACATCATTGAAATAAATAACATTATAAATGTTTAAATGAGACAAAAAGGCAAAACAGAACAGTATCTTACTTATGTGTTATACATACCTATAGTTATGTAAATAAAAAAAAACAATTCTCAAATAAATTTGGATTTCTAAAAAACATAAAACACGACATTAATATCTTTGTACTTGAGATTGCACACTTGGTCTTAAACGTATGAAAAGAAAATTCCCAGCCTTTTAATAATGACCTAGTAATTAAATAAAAACTGGAAAACGAATTATTATACACTGAAAGGTAGAGATGTTTCAAATAAGCTACTTGATTGTTTATACAAATATAACAGTTGCCAAAGTAGATAAAAGTTCAGTCAGGTATAAACAACTGCTGACTTCGGGACTTCGGGAGATGCTCAATATAGAGTCTCGGAAGACTCACATCCAGTCTTTACGTCAAGGACGCGACGTAATTCAACAGTGCCGTGCGGGTTTTCGGCTTTGCGGGCGCTGTTAGTCTCATTTTCTCGATCGTTGTTCATCTCTAGTATAAACCATAAAGTTTAGACCAACTGGCCTGTTCGGGCTGCACAAAAATTATATTAAAGTAAACGGTAGATTTCGTAAACAATAATCAAGACAAGTTGACGAATGTCAAAACTTGACAACTGCACAAGAGCTTATTTTTATTCCTTATCACATCAAATTGATCGTGAAGTTTTAATATGAGAATTCGTTTTTTAACTAAGTTGACTATCATCATATCGCCTAGGAATCACACAGTCACTCATCTTGAGTGACTGCGAGTAAATAGAGTTTTCATACATTTTGACAAAGACACTTCGCAAATCCTTTTGGTAAAATGGCAAATGAATTTGCTGCCGAGTTTTTTTTATAACTGATTGTTTGTCAGAAAGGAAATGTGGTAGATATTATTTGCACGACAATAACAAATCTATATCACGAAGTTGTGTGTCGGAATAAGATTATTTTGTTAAAAAGTGCGAACATTTAAGAAAAAATATATCTCAGCTATTCAAACCTTTCATGTACTAAGTCACAGCAAATGCTATCGACTTTCCAAAAGGATAAAAAAAGGTTAATGTGACAGTGTTTTTCTGATATTAAGTAACATTTATGACATTTCTTGTGTAAATTATTTGGATTTGTTGTTTTATCCAACCAACTTTTATTTCTAATTATGTACGGGAGCGTTCGAAAATACCTGATAGTGATCGATTATTTGTTCGTGTAAGTGTGACTTCGTTAGTCATTATTTCTATGAATAGATGGTGAAGATAACAGTCAGTGTTGCCAATAGCATATATATATATATATATATATATATATATATATATATATATATATATATATATATATATACTAATAATAAATGTGTAGCCGAAATTTTTCTGGTAATTTTCTATTTTCCAAAAATAATTGGTCCTAACATATATAATTAACCACCCTGAAACCGAAAATCGCTTTTTTGAAATTTTTGTTTGTATGTCTGTCTGTCTGGATGTTTGTTACCTTTTCACGCGATAATGGCTGAACCGATTTATATGAAAACTGGAATATAAATTAAGTTCGCTGTAACTTAGATTTTAGGCTATATGACATTCAAAATACGTTATTTAAAAGGGTGATTATAATGGGGCCTGAATTAAATAAATCGAAATATTTCGCTTATTATTGATTTTTGTGAAATATGTTACATAACAAAAGTTTCTTTGAAACTAATTTCCGATAAGTTTTATCCCTTGCAAAATTTTTATAGGACTGATATTTAATGAGATAAATCAGTTTTAAAATTAAAATACAATGCAACCTAAGGCGGTGTAATGAAATGAAAACAAATAACTACGTCTGTAAGGGGCCTTGGACAACAACAATCGAAAGCTATGAAACATAGCCTACAGAGAATGTTTCTGTGTTTGTATGAAGTAATATCGAAAGCTAAATTAACCGATTTGTATAATTAATTATTATTTCACCATTGGAAAGTGTAGCTTCTCTAGATGGACATAATGCTATAATGTTATTACAGTAACTTCTGAGTGCTCTCTGGACCAAAATGACCGCATTTTAATTATTTAAATAAAATTTAAATTAAGTAACATATTAAACGATTTATTCTTCTATCAAACACGAATGTTCCCAGGATCAAACGTCCTATTTTAATTATGTAATTACTTTATATTTATTTCTAATGGGTGCAGCGGAACGCACGGGTACGGCTAGTATATATATATATATATATATATATATATATATATATATATATATATATATATATTACAGCAGCATTATAGAATTCAAAACTTCATCCTACTCTAATGATTGTAAAAGTCACTAAATTTAGCGGGAAACTGCTGATATCGTCAATTATGACAATAATGTATACTTAATCTACAGCACCATTTTCTACAACACTTTTTTATCCGTCCCAATAATGGTGTCATCTATTGAGAATTAGCTGAATTATTTCGAAGTTTGTCAGTTTGTTACATCTTTGTTTCTGACTTAACCTCCTGATAACATATACATCAGATTGGCCATTCCCATTTTATGAAAAGGCATCATATAAAAGAAAACAACCACAACCACCAAGATCTCCACTGTCAAAAATGAATTTTTTGTTAATGATGAAATTCCATCAGAGTAAAATTGATCAAATTTGTCTTGAAAGTGCATTAGGCTGATCAATCTTGTATGTGAGATCAGGGTTTATCCTGAGATTAGAAAGTTCATTTACACGATCAGAAAGTTGTAGGTCAGATATCTTTGAACGCCAGTGTATATAATATGTTCTAAAATATCTAGTTTTCAGGTATGGCTTCCTGTGAAGCTGATTTGAATGATGTCAAGGGAAAAATTGTTTCGGGACGGGGCATCGAACCCGAGACCTTTGGTTAAACGTACAAACGCTCTCAAACTGAGCTAACCAGGAACTCTAGCAGACACCGACTCAATTTTTCCATTTTACATCCACAGACCTCAAAGTGGGCTGACAACCGTCAAGCAACCAACACTGAGTGCACACAAACTCTGTGTGACTTGAATTGTGGTTTTCTGTTAACGAACAGTGACGTGTATTATGCAAATCTAGCTTTCAGATATAGTTTCGTGTGAAGCCGAACAATTTTCCCCTTGAAATTATTCAAATCAGGTATTTCGGTACACCACATAGCTTATACATTATCTTAAACACATGGTTTAGGACTACTAAAAAGTTTTTATTTTAGGAATGACTTGATTTAAAGTATTTTGTCCTGAATACCATGGAATGTCATCAAGAAACTGTAAAGTACTGAATAAAGTGTCAGCTCATATTCCAATTTGAAACCAAATTTCGTTATAATATTTATCTTACTTAAAAGCATTGTTGTTCAGGATACTGCTTCGAAATCAAAATTTCAAATTATATCAAATTAACGTAATACATTGCTTAATGAGACTTGACTACCAAATAGACAATTAACTGTACTCTAATAATAGGGCACAGCCAGTATATGTCAGAGCGAGGTGGGGAAGTCAGTTGATCTCATATACTCCAGGGACATTATTTCAAATCCCACGTGAGAGTTGGGATTAAGTCCAGCACTGGTACAACCCTGAATGCGATTTCCTGTAATATCGTACATGAGGGGTTATGAGAGCCACGTCAGTGACTGGACGCCAGCGTACTTGGTCTTCCATTCAGGTGGGTATGCTCGATATGGAATTGTGGACAAAGCAGACGTCGCAGAGAGTTTTCTCGGGGTACTCCCGTTTCACCTTACATTCCCCACAACCCTCTCCTTTAATCCATCATCGCCAATAGTTAAACGTTCTTAGGTCAAGTCTTGTGGATTTTCATATTTCTGCGATACGGATAAAAGATTCAAGGGTTCATGGCTCTGGGACCAGGAGTTTATCAGGTACTATTCTAGAAGTGGAACTTGGCTATGTCAAAGCAGAGGAAAGATGATCCACCTGTCAGCATCGGATTCACACCGTCACCTGTCGGACTGAAAAAATCATAGAACACAGGGTGCATAGATAGTGAGTCAAAGTGCATCAATTCATCTCGGGTCCGTCCCTCGAAAGTCCAACCAAGAGGGCCTACAATCAGTACCGTGCACGTTCTTTTTTATTATGGTTTATTTAACGACGCTCACAACTGTCGAGGTTATATCAGCGTCCCCGGTGTGCCGGAATTTCGTCTCGCAGGAGTTCTTTTACATGCCAGTAAATCTACTGACATAAGCCTGTCGTATTTAAAGGCTAGAAACTCCGGCGCTGAACATGTCTGCTTTAGACTTAATCCGTTGAAGCACTTCAGTGATTGGAGGCCACTTAAGCGCTCATTTTCAGAACAGCTGATGTGCAGTAGTGGAAAAAAACCAGACCGACCCTTGTAGCTGATTTCAGAGCATTGTTCACTTCAGAGCACAATAGACTGGTAACTAAGACTTTCTTGGTTCGAATCCTGCCTGGGAAGGAAACTTTTTTGTTCCTTATTCAAATTTATTCCGAATACTTTTCGATTGCTTGTAAAATCCATGTTCTGAGAATAATAATAAGTTAATTTAGTAGTAAAATATCGCTGCAATCGAAAAGTATTGGGAATAAATTTGAATAAAGAACAACAAAAAAAAAAGTTTCCTTCCCAGGCAGGATTCGAACCACGAAAGTCTTAGTTACTAGTCTATTGTGCTCTGGAGTGAACAAGGCTCTGAAATCAGCTACAATGGTCGGTCCGGTTTTTTTTCCACTACTGTAAACTGTTGTCCGTAATCCATTTATTCCACTATTTCCTCATGAACATTAAATAATACGTAGTTTGTTTGTAAAAATGTGAAGGGGCTGCAGTTGTGAAGTCCTCTGGTATGACAACTAATCCATTGTTACAATTTCGAAACGATAGGGGTGTGTATGGTTGTATCATAATTATATAAGAAGCGTCCTAATTTTAAAATCTATTTTGAGGACAAGGAAGTATCTTACACACCGTCAAATGCGGACAGAACTCTAATTAGACAAGTCGCCATAAATTCTCACTCTTTCATTTATAGAAGTAGGCCCCTAATCATATTTGAATTATCACTATATTTATTTGAAAATAAGGAGAAAAACTTTAGGAAACCGATTTTATATTATTTTTTTTTAGTTGGTTATTTAACGACGCTGTATCAACTATGAGGTTATTTAGCGTCGATGAGATTGGTGATAGTGAGATGTATTTGGTGAGATGAGGCAGAGGATTCGCCATAGATTACCTGGCATTTACCTTACGGTTGGGGAAAACCTCGGAAAAAACCCAACCAGGTAATCAGCCCAAGCGGGGATCGAACCTGCGCCCGAGCGCAACTTCAGATCGGCAGGCAAGCGCCTTAACCGACTGAGCCACGCCGGTGGCCTTTTATATTGTAATAGGCTTAAGTTTTTGCGAATGTCTTTTGCCAAGACTTCAAGTCCATAACATACACAGAAATTATCTCATTTTCGAGATTAGTTTTCAGCTTTTAAGTATTGTCACTGAGCACCTTAGCACCAAATTACATAAAAAAATTTAAAATGGCGGTTTATTTAACGACGCTCGCAACTGCAGAGGTTATATCAGCGTCGCCGGTGTGCCGGAATTTTTATCCCGCAGGAGTTCTTTTACATGCCACTAAATCTAGTGACATGAGCCTGTTGCATTTAAGCACACTTAAATATCATCGACCTGAGGTGGGATCGAACCCGCAAACTCAGGCACAGAAGGCCAGTGCTATACCAACTGTGCCACCTGATTTTGCCTGATTTTTTTAATTATGTTAAATTATGTAAATCTTAAAAATACATTTTAAATTTAAGTTCCAGTCTCTTCCAACAATTTTACACCAGGAACAGTTGTTTCCTAATCAAGTCTCGAGCAGACAATTTGCATGTGTTAAAATGTTCTGGTCAAGGGAACGAATGAAATGCTTGAGGTCTTCGTTGCGTTTGTCCGGCTTGTAACCGAAGTCATTTGACAGAGAAGAGAAGAGAAGACGACTCTCACCAGGGATTTAAATACTTTTCCCAGAAGTCGCATTTCTGCCTGATTGCGTATTTCTAGCAAGAGAGGAGAACTATTTGGAAAGCAAATGAGCAAGGGAGGGGAAGAAGAGCAAATGAACCTAGCGGGGTTAAGGTTGCATTTCAACGAATGAGTTCTATTTCAGGCTATCAAGAGAAAGTGGAAGCAACACATTATTACTCTTTTGCGTTTAAATGTAATAGAGTCAATAATTTCATGGGCCGTCGGACGTGAGACGCTGTCTACGGAAGTATTTTTTTTTATTGTTTAGCCTTAACTATAGCGTTCACATCCAGAAGGAAGGCCAGTAGCGACTGTGGAGTGCCATTCTTCCTGTAAAATTTTTAAATAGTTATTTCGTTTTCACTTGTTTCTTTTAAGCCAAATAAGACATATAGGCGCATGTTATTACTAAGCATGACAAAAAACACCACACTATACCTCCAGCTATGGCTGACGTCACTGCCGGTGTGAGTGTAAAGGGCAGAGCGGGTATTATGTGCTAACTAAAAACATTAACCCTTGCCTTATCACCTAATCCCTGTCTGTTGGTACTGCGTCAGCTCATAGAGTCGCTTTTTTTTTTTTTTTTCAACGATCTTCCTTTGCCATGAATGATATATTTATTTGGTGGAAATACGTGAATAATCTATCATCATCACCATCATCATCATCATCATCATCAACGTGACTGCGGCCTAGGGTCACCGATTCTTGAGACTGAAGTTCGGAACGCACGGAGTTTACATGACGTCATGACCCATCGAGTGGGATGGCACTGAGAGGGCAGAGTTGGTTTCGTAAGAAATTACGTTACAGCCTTTCTTATTCTGCTTGGCGTGTGTCCTTGAAATTACCACACGTACTTGAGATCCTGTGAGTAAACAAGTATATTTTATTGCCTTTCATTTATTTAATTGATTATTTATACATGCATATTTGTGGTAATGTTAATTTCGCTGTTTTATAATTCACACTACTGAGGAACATGTCGAAAATTAAGAGCACCAAGCGTTCCCTTCAAAACGAACTTATAGAAAGTTCGGAAAGAAATATTTTCTTATTAAACCAAAAAACACTAAATTTTGCAAAATGTTAAAAAAGTCTAAGAAGAGATATAACTCGATTCTTTCAAAAGCAATGCAATAGCAAAAGGTACATGAAAAATATTTAAATTATAAGTTACACTCAAAACTGGTCTTCAACATCAAAATCAAACATAAAACATGGAAAAGAATTTCATCGAGATTTGTGTATAATGTTGGTACATTCCAATATCTCTTTAAACAATATTTCAAACAGTTTCTTGAAAAAAAATTATTTTGATATGTTGCGAATGTACCTTGTAATTTGGTGCATTGAATTATGAAGAAATATATTTTATGTAAGCACTGTATATCTTTTCTTTTCTGCTCAAACACAAATGATTATTTTATATTGTTAAAACTTGTGTAGTATAATGTAAATTGAAACATGTAATGTTAGACAATTATTTTTTGTGCTACATATAATATATTTGTAAACATGAACATTTATTTTGTGTCCTACTGCGACTGAATGTTTACATGTTGAGGCAAGGAGTAACTGCACTCTCAATCTCCCATTCCCCTCGATCTATACAACACAGTGGTCAGTGCGTTCGTAACTTAAGGCGTTTCGGTACCCTGCGCCGCAGTCTGATGATGATGATGATCATCATCATCATCATCATCATCATCGTTAGAAATTTCATCTTCACAATGCATTACAGCTCATGCATTTTGTCAAGACACTCCCCCACTGTTCCTACAGAGCTACGCACGAGATCGGATGAGTCTACTTATGAATTATAGGGGAATGCGTTAGTTTTTGCCTTGAACTCGGTAGATACACGCCCGACCTTCCCTTCTACTCCTACCCCCTGCACAGAAACGTTGTTCCCGTACTGCACATCGCGAGTGTCTTGACAAAATGCATGAGCTGTACTTTACCTCATTCAAAGACGTTACTACTCTTTGGTATCATCGATTTTACATCATACCGCAAGATTTCCTGTCGGTAGGTGCATACTACTGTACGTATCACAAAACTCTAGTGTAGTATACATTCATGTTCATGTGTGTATGTATGTACGTATGTAAATGGTAGGCCTATATATTATGAGTGGTCTTGCAGAAAATGGACTGCTTCTTTAAAATGCGTGATGGTGTAAAAATTCACTACACTGTAAAAAAAAAAAAAAAACATTGAGTATAATCAAGGATCTTGCATCCGATACAATATCACGAAATATAATAATGTAAAAGAAAATATTAAGAGTCCTGATATTGCACAATGGTAACCAATCCGGCATTTATCTTTTCAAACCTCCAGTAGTCGAGCGCTCAAATGTCACGTTAGTGGTCGCGTGAATCACAGTAAGTTTTTTTTTCATATATAATTCAATTTTCCTAACTTTTGTGGTTAATTATTAATGATTAATCCTAAAGAAAATCGGTGTGGATTGGAAAGCGAGAATACTGTTCAGTAATCTTTATATGAAACAACGAGTCAAAATCAGGATAGGAGAATAAATGTCAGAAGGAAGTTAAATTGGGAAAGGAGTACGTCAGGATGTCTTTTATCACCTACCCTGTTCAACATCTACTTGGAGGATTTAGTAAAGAACTGTTTTCAGAACATGGGAGGAGTGATCGTAGTAGGCAGAAGAATAAATTGCAAAGATTTGCTGCTGATATGGCGTTGTTAGCAGAAGAGGAAATGATACTAAAGGATATGCTACTGGAGCTAAATGAAGCTGTGACCAGTATTGGATGAAGATAAATGCATATAAGACGAAGAGCATGGTCACAGGTATAAAAATACAGAAGATAAACTTGCGAATTCTAAATGAGGCAATAGAGTAAGTGGACAGCTTCAAATTCTTGGGGTGTACTATAAGCAGTAACATGAGCTGCTGCCAGGAAGTCAAATGGAGGATATTAATCGCCAAGGAAGTTTTTAATGGAAAAAGGAGCATCTTCTGCGGACCTCTGGAAAAAGAACTAAGGAAGAGAATAGTCGAGAGTTTTGTATGGAGTGCGGCATTGTATGGGGCAGAAACATGGACATTACGACGAAGAGGAGAGGAGAGGAGAGGAGAGGAGAGGAGAGGAGAGGAGAGGAGAGGAGAGGAGAGGAGAGGAGAGGAGAGGAGAGGAGAGGAGAGGAGAGGAGAGGAGAGGAGAGGAGAGGGGACGAGAAGAGAAGAGAAGAGAAGAGAAGAGAAGAGAAGAGAAGAGAAGAGAAGAGAAGAGAAGAGAAGAGAGGAGAGGAGAGGAGAGGAGAGGAGAGGAGAGGAGAGGAGAGGAGAGGAGAGGAGAGGAGAGGAGAGAAAGCATTCCGAATCTCACCGGACCGGTAGACATCAATGACGTCACGCAGCAGCGAATTAGGAACAAAACTGCTGAAAGGTTCAAAGGCTAACATGGCGACTGTACAAGTTGTTGTCTGAGCTACGCTAGCAAGATTTTGCGAAATTTCCGTACTCTCATCTCGTTCAAAGAAAAGAGAGCATAAACAATTTATTTCTTGAACCGGTAGTAATAACTGGTCCGTTGACATGTTCGCTCATAAGCCATTAACATATATATATATATAATTTTTACGTTGTGCTCATTACAAACAATACAGCAGAACGAAAGCAGAACAGACCGCCATGACACAACAGTTCACGGTGTCATTCGTCTGCTAGTTCCCGCCCTATACAAGAACCAATCAGATTCACTGATGGCGGCCGATGGATACTGCCACCACGTCTGTAAGCTGATGGAACCGGTGCGACACCGGTGGAGCATCAGTGACGTCATCGTTTATATTCGGAACACCGTGATGCCATCGGATTGCTCAGCGATTAGATTCGGAACATGCTTTTTGAAATGTGGATATGGAGAAGAATGAAACGTATGAAGTGGACACACAGAATAAGAAATGAAGCTGTGTTGGAAAGAATGGATGAAGAAAGAATGATACTGAAACTGATCAGGAAGAGAAAAAGGAATTGGTTGGGTCACTGGCTGAGAGAAAACTGTCTACTGAAGGATGCACTGGAAGGAATGGTGAAAGGGGAAGAGTTCAGGCAGAAGAAGATGCCAGATGATAGACAACATTAAGATACATGGATCATATGAGGAAACAAAGAGGAAGGCAGTTAATAGAAATGATTGGAGAAAGCTGGGTTTGCAGTGAAGGATCTGGCCTTGGGCAGAACACTAAATGGAAAAAAAAATGGAATGGATTAAAAATTAACAGAGTCTAATTGTATTCATTATTCCAAAATTCACAAAACAATTATTTGTCCAATTATATATCATAATACATGTTGTTAAAACATTAATTTGGAGACTGAGAACATTTCTGTGCGGAGCACAGTAGTGATCCAAGAACGCTCCAACTTAACTGCGCTCCAAGACAACACTTGCTTAGCACTTGTCAATTACAGCGACTAGCTGAGAGAAATATACAACGAACGAAAGGTACCCAGATGAGAGGTACAATAAGTGCTGCCATCTCGGATCATAAATAAACTACTGGACCACTATTGTGATCCACGAGACCATTGGAGGGTTAAGTAAATCGATTCATGCTTACTTTTATGATTGAGAAAACCGCTAAAAAATCTCGAACAGATTTGCAAGCTATTAACCTTCCGAATGCAACTCCAGTTTCACCACTGAACCACCTCGTTCGCTATTTTAAGATTTTATATTTTCCCGAGGAACTTATTTTCAACAAATTTCTGCGATTTAGAAATTATCGTGACTTGTTTTGAAGACCCATATATCAATGGCCCAGAACCAAACTATTCCAAGTCCATTTTACTATTTTTTTTCAGGAGAGCTATTTTAAGCTCCTGAAATTGAAAGCTTCATGAAACAATTTGGAATAGCTTCATAGCAACCTTATGGAGAGAAATATTAATAATTTTGTTCGATTCATGTATGCATACAAGAATTGGAACACAATGAAACACAGATTTCTTTCTTATAAAAAGTTGGACTTAGAACAGTCTGGTTCTCAGCCATCGATATATCTAATTTATTTTACAAAACTTCAGTACTACGTCACGAGGAATAATGTGTTGCTTGATAGTCAACAACTCGGATCCCTAAGCATTTCCGCTCCGCATGGATGGACATTTTGTGTGTTATGAAAGAAATGTCAGTTGAATTAAAACTTAATGAAGCTGATGTGTGTAAATATTTATCTTATTTAGTAGCACTGCTGACTTCCGCTTCTTGTTAACTCTGGTTTAGTGCACGCCATTCAGAAGCCTACTGTAATAGTCGTGAAAAATCGTACTGAATACAAAAGAAAACAGTTCTTTATTTATGCAGATGAAGTTAATTTCGTAGAAAAATCATAAATATCAGGGAAAAAGTAACATTTATAAAAACTCGGTAGAGTTAGTAATGCATAAAAAATTAAATTATTCTTACTCCATTACCTGCGATCCTTAATATCCTCCCATAAATCGTGTAAAAATAAAACAGAGCTTGAAACACTTGAATAAATCGTTATCCTTGGGTGTACTAGAGTGTGGTTGGTTGAAAAAAATATTAATATCGGTTGTATAGACGTAGGAGTCTATGTGTACGTTTTGTGATAGCAATAATCACAGTTTAGTATATAGAATTAGAGATAGGAACGATATATCGGTTTTTACGAAATACCGATATTTTCGTTTCGATATATCGGTATATCGATATCGAAATTTTGATTCAATATATCGGTTTTCTCGTAAATTTATCGGTTTTTTATATTTGTTTTCGTTTTTGTGAAATTATTATGAACAACGAAATCCACACTAGTTACCTCCGATAATTCCCTGAGAGATGGCGTTAATAAAAGTGGGCAGTTACATAATTGTGCAACCTTGAAATGTCCAATCCAATCAATGTCTTTCTCTGATTGGCTGGTCTGGAATTCAAATTCAAACTGTTTAATATGCAGTACCAAATTCAAAATGCAACATATGCGAACATGAGACTGAGACGGGAGGTTTATCTACTAATGTTTTGGTATTAATGTTCTCCAAGGCAGAAGCAACTGCCACTCTGAAAAGGAACCGTCTCACTTCAAAACTTTTATTTCTATGTTTTAAGTGGAAAGAGAAACAAGGATGTAATACTGGTTTGAGATTTGTTTACGGCTAGGATTTCTATGCACAACCTAGTACTGTCATTGTTTCCTTATTATATATTTTAGTATACAAAAATTCTATCTCTATCATCATCACCATCATCATCATCTTCATTATCATCGCCATTGATATTTGGAATGTTGGAGTGTAACAATAACTTGCAATGGGAACTTACTACAGAAGGATTGTATCAAATCAATTGTGAAGTTTTTTAAAACTTCTAACATTCTAAGTACTGTTTACTTAAATTTAAAAGTGAATACAAGTACTGTTTACCTACATTTAAAAATGAATACAAGAACTGTTTACTTACATTTAAAAATGATTGCGTTGTTATATAGAAAAGAGCATTATATTTGTGTCCTGGATTGAATCCTATACAAAATTAGAAAATTGAATCGTAGATTGGAATAAACTGATAGGGATCCTAAAGAAAATTGGCGTGGATTGGAAAGAGAGAAGGTTTTTCAGTAAGCTATAAATGAAACTAGTGAAAGGAGAAGAAATGTCAGAAGCAGGTGAAATAGGGAGAAGAGTACGACATGGATGCCCTTTATCACGTACCCTGTTCAACATCTACAGTACTTGGAGGATTTAGTGAAGAACTGTTTTTAGAACATGGGAAGAGTGATAGTAGGAGGAATAAGAATAAAAGGTTTAAGATTTGCTGATATGGCGTTGTTAGATGATACTAAGGGATAAGCTATTGGAGCTAAATAACAGCTGTGAGCAGTATAGAATGAAGATAAATGCCAACAAGACGAAAACCATGGTCATAGGAAGAAAAGTAAAGAAGGTAAACTTACGAATTTTAAATGAGGACAGCTTCAAATACTTGGGGTTCACTATAAGTAATAACATGAGCTGCTGGCAAGACGTCAAAAGGAGAATAGCAATGACAAGGGAAGCTTTCAATAGAAAAAGAAGCATCTTCTGCGGACCTCTGGAGAAAGAACTAAGGAAGAGACTAGTGAAGTGCTTTGTATGGAGTGTAGCATTGTATGAGACAGAAACATGCACATTATTAAGAAGTGAAGAGAAGCGAATAGAAGCATTTGGAATGTGGATATGCAGAAAGATGGAGCGTCTGAAATGGACAGAGTAAGGAACGAAGCTGTGTTGGAAAGAGTGGATGAAGAAAGAATGATGCTGAAAATGATCAGAAAGCGGAAAGTGCCTACTGAAGGATGCACTAGAAGGAATGGTGAATGGGAGAAGAGTTTGTGGCAGAAGAAGATATCAGATGATAGACGATATTAAGATATAGGAATCATATGCGGAGACAAAGAGGAAGGCAGAAAGTAGGAAAGACTGGAGAATGCTGGTTTTGCAGTGAAAGATCTGCCACTGGGTAGAATACTATGAAAGAATATATATATATATATATATATATATATATATATATATATATATATATATATATATATATATAAAACAAAGAGGGAGGTAGAAAATAGGAAAGACTGAAGAATGCTCTGTTTACAGTGAAAGACCTGCCTTTGGGAAGAACACTATGAATGAATGAATGAATGATTGAATGAATGAATGAATGTTTCAATGTCAAATGCTGACCCATATAGAGTTCACTTAACACTTTCCCATTGTATCATTTAAGCTCATCTTACCTTCACCATAATTTTGATTTAGGTTAGGAATTACGTAATAATTATGGTATTGAAAATGTATTGTTTATCGTTGCAATTTTACATTTTATCTTTTGACTATTATAATGTTAATTTCAATGCTAATAAGGAATAGGCTATTAAAATTTAAGTTTATTGTAATAAATGTACATCTACAAATGTAATTGCATTAATATGTATCAATTTGCTTACGGAATAGCGATATATGGAATTGTTTCGATATACCGATATATTTTCTGCAATATATACCGTTTATGGAAATTATGTTTCCAATATATTGCAATATCAATATATCGGTATTTAAATTATTTCCTCCATCTCTATATACAATAGAGATGGGAAAAGTTGTTACTTTCTCGTAACAGTTCCAACTGTTCCAGTTCCATGAAAATATTAGGTTCCAAATAACAGTTCCAAAATAACAGTACCACCACATATTATATAGCCTACGCCGAAGTTCAGCATCAGCTCGAATCCCTCTCTTTCAGTGTTTTTCCCTTTGTGGCCTGACTCCATGTTGTTACCAAAACAGATAAATTCTGTAGGATCATAAATTAATTTTTACATTAATTTGGAAACTGCACCAAAATAAAACACACCAGGAATGAACGAAACTCTTTCAGAGTCAAGTCCCTAAATTCAGTTCTGCCACTATGTTAAAACCCTTTAGTCAAAGTAGTTTATACAAACATTTGGGTAAAAAAGGCAAAAGTGTAAGTCGAGGGCCATGAGAAAGTCCAGAAGTCATATTGACACTACTGACACCACGAAACCAGTTACGTTATATTTATGCACGACGCCAGTTCAGGATTAAAAGTTGGTATTGATTTTGTCCCTGAAAATTGTTAAAAGTAGCCAGATCTAGTGATAAAGTCGCTAACTTGACAACACTGCAGCAACGGTTGTCATAATGTAGTTCCATACACGGCCGACTTGATGCTAGCTTCGCATCATAGAGTTTGTTATATATTACAAACTCTTTGCTTCGCGTCACCTTTAAAAGCGAAGGGAGCATCAAGTCGGCCGTGTTCCATAACATCGAGTATATTATAACATATAACAGCAAGTATTTTGTATAACAGGTACAATACTACTAGTATGTAATGTAACAGTAGTGTTTTGGAACAGGCCGTTACGTTATTTTATAGTCATAACTCATAATGTAGTTCCATAACATCGAGTATTTTTTGTAACAGCAAGTATTTTGTATAACAGGAGTATTTAATGCAACAGTGGCATTTAGGAACTTGTACGTACGTACGAGTAGTATGCAATATAACAGTGGTGTTTAGGACGCTGAATGATCACATACTTCCCTGTATGCCATGTGATGCATTACGATGTCATAATGAGTCGAGATGTGAATTCCTGGAAATGAAATCTTTTCTAATCCTAAATTGAATTCGAAGATCAGGTTTGTTCGAGGCAGGAAATGTAATGTAATTTTTAATTATTTGTAAATTGGTCACGAAATCGAAATGGATCCCAGTGGTAAATAAAACCTAATCTATTCTTCCTCTTCTGTTTAGCTGAAGGTCACAGTAGTGTTCAGTTTCTCCAAAAATGCGTAAATAAAAGCTATAATCATTTCGGCCCTGCTAAAATTCATATTAATAATGTACCGTCATGAAGAATAATAATCTCATTGTAATGAAATATGAAAATTTAACGTTGTACTTTCTTTAAACAAAAGAACTTCAATAATAGTCATGTTTCAACAGACTAGTTTAATTTCAAGAATTGGTAATGAAACTAAAATTGTAAAATATTTGGAAATAAAACATAACCTATATATTTTCATCTCCCTTGATAAAATTCACAATGTAGTTACTATAATACAGGCATTATGTTATTTGATAGAATCGTATACTCAATTAACATCAGTTCCAAGATAATGTGTACATTTTTAAAGACGATCTTCGTATCTTTACTATTTATCTTTTACTTTAGTTTCCAACATTTATTTAAGTACGACGAAAGGATTCCTAATTCTGCTTTCAAACAGTGGCGCCAACTTATATGGGCTCGTGGGATCCGAGCCCACCCAATAATTAGTCGTGTTGTGAGATTTATTTAACTTAAGGCTCGTCAATTGTTTGAGCCCACCCATTGTTTTCCAAAAGTTCGCGTCACTGCTTTCAATAGTACCAAACATGTTCCGTTCTGTGGAACAGCCGTTGTCATAATGTAGTTCCGAAGTGAAACGAGTATTTGTAACCGCAAGTATTTCCCACTAGCTCAGAGCAACACTGTTATTTTGGAACATAGTATTCCTAGGTGCTGTTACTTTTTGGAACAGTTCCAAATAAGGAACGGTTCCAAAATAACTGTTACGTTATTTTTTTCCCCACCTCTAATATACAGTCACGAAGCTCAATACGTAGGGAATATGCATCCATAGATAGTTCCTAATCACTATAGTCCCGTCGCTCTAATTTCCGGCAGCCAATCGCGTTGCAGGTCGTCTACATTTAAACGTGTGCGTCTTGTGATTCGCTGATTCATTTCTTAAGGCTCGATAAATACTTAATATAATCGCCTGCCATTTTCGCTCTTTCGTTGGCGTTCGCAGAAAGCACACGAAGACGTTATTTGCCGCTCAATTATTTGCTGAATTACATTGCGTTTGATTTATTATCATAGGAGCTACGACATGATAATGTTTAACGGTGTGGCAAATAGATTCCTCCTATGGTAGCTCGGCAACCTAAGAACAATAATGGCGAATGATACTACCTACCTAGAATTTATAGAGCCTTCACTTTCTAAGAAGTAAGCAAAGAGGCGGAGTCACGCCGGAAATAACAGCGTCGGGACTATAGGATCGCTAATTACCATTCTTCATTAACAGCCAGGATATGAAATTTTCATACACATTAAGAAAACCCAAAATTGTTTACAGCAAAGATCTACAGAGAGACCAACATGCTAGAAATGTTAACCAACATAACTACTTACGAAACTTCAGCTTCCGTATTCACACCGTTTTCAATAGTATTGAAAATTTCATGAAAAAAAGAATCGGGGAAATCGTATTAAGTACGGTAGACGTATTCAAATCGATTTGAATACTCATGAAAACGTAGTAACTGTGCTCCTAATACAATATTACTTGCAACTTGAACATTGTCCATTGCTATCGATAGGAAGGAAAGTAAATAATTGCTTGTACGAAAAAAATATATTTCTCTATTTAGTTAGTTTGAGCTTCAATGATACAGTTATATAGAACAGAGTGCTGCAGAACAGCGCTTAGAACCAGTTTATATTCGACCGGTCGGAGAACAACCGGAGAGGTTGAACATCAGACCGAATAACCGATTTTCAAGCGGTTGTGCCTAATGTCTTTCAGGGTAGACAGAACACCAGGCGCACTTCACCATACGAGAACGTTGATGACATTTTCTGACTACACAAATGGAGTAACAATTGAAGGAAATTTACTTTTCATAATTTAAAAAAAGTGTTAGCTTGAGATAGGTCTATAACTGATTGGACACTTTGGTACATTTATCTTCATAACTAATATGTATATAAATCAACTAACAGACATCGGCAACAACAAAAGAAATAAGCGTAATGAATAGATAAAATCTGACATGTAAACAAATGCAAGAATAAAATAAATTACTATTACTTATAAAATAGAAGAGCAAATAAGTACACATTTACTATTGTAACGTTCATACTTTAAACTCAAATTGCATAGGTTGCCTGTGAAATATTAATTGTCAATATAGCCTATGCTATGGATGTACATTATTATTTCATTAATAAATTATTTTTAAGGAGATAAAAAGTTATTAGCGAAAATAAAAATACTCTCAAGCTATAATGATTGTAGTTTCACGATCTGTTGCTTCCGACGATACTTAACTGCAATATCTGAATGAATGAATGAATGAATGAATGAATGAATGAATGAATGAATGAATGAATGAATAAGAGAGAGAGGAGGAAATATCAATTGAGAGGTACACGATGATAATCGCGTCCTTGCAATGATTCCTGAAACTCCTGGATGGCTCAATGTCGTCTGTCTTTCATGATCCACAGCCGTCCACCCGAGAAAGACATTCGTTAAACAGAACACTGGATCACTCCGCGAGACGGAAGAGCTTTGTATACTATCTATAGCGCCGGGCGTTCTGTAGAAATATCATTTCTAGTTTTCGTAACCGGTTGTGCACGACTCTAATATAGTAGTTATATTTGATTTTATATATCCTGTCATGGCTAAAATCAGTGTAAAAACGATTCTAAAAACAAATCAAAAGTTATCGATCGAGATAGCGAGTAAAAATATTAGCCAAATTATAACTAAAATCTACGACCATGCTGTAAATTACAGCAGAGGTAAATAATAATACTTACAAATGGCTTTTAAGGAACCCGCAGGTTCATTGCAGTCCTCACATATGCCCTGTGCAAGATTAATCCAGTCTCTATCATCATATCCCACCTCCCTCAAATCCATTTTAATATTATCCTCACATCTACGTCTCGGCCTCCCCAAAGGTTTTTTTCCCTCCGGTCTTCCTACTAACACTCTATATGCATTTCTGGATTCGTCCATACGTGCTACATGCCCTGTCCATCTCAAACGTCTGGATTTAATGTTCCTAATTATGTCAGACGAAGAAAACAATATGTGCAGTTCCGCGTTGTGTAACTTTCTCCATTCTCCTGTAACTTCATCCCTCTTAGCCCAAAATATTCTCCTAAGAACCTTATTCTCAAACACCCTTAATCTCTGTTCCTGTCTCAAAGTGAGAGTCCAAGTTTCACAACCATACAGAACGACCGGTAATGTAACTGTTTTATAAATTCTAACTTTCACATTTTTTGACAGCAGACTAGATGACAAAAGCTTCTCAACCGAATAATAACAGGCATTTCCCATATTTATTCTGCGTTTAATTTCCTCCCGAGTATCATTTATATTTGTTACTGTTGCTCCAAGATATTTGAATTTTTCCACCTCTCCGAAGGATAAATATCCAATTTTTATGTTTCCATTTCGTACAATATTCTGGTCACGAGACAATCATATACTTTGTCTTTTCGGGATTTACTTACAAAAATATCGCTTTATTTGCTTCAAGTAAAATTCGCGTGTTTTCCCTCATCTTTTAAGAATTTTCTCCTAACATATTCACGTCATCCGCATAGACAAGCAGCTGATGTAACCCGTTCAATTCCAAACCCTGTCTGTTATCCTGAACATTTCTAATGGCATATTCTAGAGCAAAGCTAAAAAGTAAAGATGACAGTGCAACTTCTTGCTTCAGCGCGAAGTGAATTGGAAAAGTGTCAGAAATTGACCTATACGGACTCTGCTGTAAGTTTCACTGAGATACATTTTAATTAGTCGAACTAGTTTCTTGAGAATACCAAATGCAATAAAAATATTATATAAAACTTCTCTCTTAACTTGGTCATATGCCTTTTTGAAATCTGTGAGTAACTGATGTACTGTACCCTTATACTCCCATTTTTCTCCAATATTCGTCGAATACAAAAAAAACTTATCAATAGTCGATCTATTGCGCCTTAAACCGCACTGATGATCCCCAATAATTTCATCTACGTACGGAGTTAATCATCTCAAAAGAATATTGGACAAGATTTTGTACAATGTCAACAAAAGTGATAATCCTCGAAAGTTACCACAGTTAGTCTTTTCCCCTTCTTAAAAATAGGTATAATTATGGACTCCTTCCATTCTATAATAATAATAATAATAATAATAATAATAATAATAATAATAATAGACTAATAATAATAATAATAATAATAATAATAATAGACTAATAATAATAATAATAATAATTCTAAAGAGAGAAGAAAGGAATAGGTCTACCACTAACTTCTTTGAAACACTAAATGGAAAAATAAGAGGAAACCAATCGTCAATCGAAAAAAAGAGAAATGGAAGATGAGATATTATAGAAAAATAAAGGAGTAAATGAAAGAAAGAAGAGAGGATGACGAACATGAGAGAATAGTAAAGAATTAGAGGATTAAAGAGAATGTGGGAAAGAATAAACATACCGTGAATTGCTAAACAGAGTTTCGCCCATAACAAGTGAAAACCGCTTATGAATCTGGGTGCAGGCATGCATAATGAAGGAAGCAGACGCGTTTGTTTGTGCACCTCAGCGATTAGTGTTAATTCATTGAGCCTCGTTCATTAGTAAACAGTTGTTCTGCATTTTCACACGACGGACGACAAAAACGACCCCTCGCTCGCCCAGGGCCGAGGATCATTAGCATAAAGTGCGGGTCTCGACTTAACTCAGCGGGGCGCGGACCACTGACTCGTTGCTTCTTGTTTCTCAGGATTAGGCAAATGAGAGGCCCTTATCTGCAACCCCCAGGTTATGCCCGGGCCGGCGCGGCGGCGTGACTTTCAAAAGGACAAACAAACACGCAGAGGCGCAGAGCAAAGCGCAAGAATGCGTTATCACAACGCCAATGAGTGTGGGAATCCGCTCAAGATCGAATTCCTTTCCTTTGCCACCGCGAGCCGCGAAGCTGCCGCTATTGTCACTGTAGTTTTTTTCTGTTCTCGCAAGCGGAGACGAACATTTCAAGTGATAATCAGACGTTATTAAATCTAATCTCCTTTACCAGCCGCTTTCTTCACACTAGTAATACCTACGTAATTCGTTCTAAATTATAATAATCTGTTACTGGTTATACGAAGAACACAATGGTGTATGCATGTACAGTCAAAAGACAAACCTCCAGTTTTTTTTTAGCTTTTTTACATACACCTGGAATCATTTATAGGCAAGTAAATACAGTATTATTTCGTTACTGAAATTATACAAAGGTATAATAATAATAATAATAATAATAATAATAATAATAATAATAATAATAGTCTATATTTTCTTCAACATATCTGTACCAATGGTCCCAATAGCGTGGCTTCCGAAACAGGGAGAGCAACCTAAGAGTATAGTAATAAATTATTATGTATTATTGCTATTATTTATATAATTATTGTTACATCACATATTCATTTTTGTATGAGGTCTCGCCCACCTCATTGAATACTACACGGCTACTATGAAGTAGCCAATATGTATTATTACTATTTAATACCGGTGCCGGTACGAATTTTTCTCGTATTAAATAGTAATAATTATTGTTATTATCATCATTACTTATTATTATTATTATTATTATTATTATTATTATTATTATTATTATTATTATATTTAAGGGGGACAAGACTAACTCTAGTAACCTTCTAGGAATGTCACATTTGTTAACGTCGTACAAAAGTTTGTCGAATATCCTTTTGAGAAGATTAACTCCATATGTAGATGAAATTATTGGGAATAATCAGTGTGGTTTTAGGCGTAATAGATCGACTATTGATCAGATTTTTTGTATTCGACAGATATTGGAGAAAAATGGGAGTATAAGGGTACCGTACATCAGATAGTCATACATTTCAAAAAGGCATACGACTCGTTTAAGAGAGAAGTTTTATACAATATTCTTATTGAATTTGGTATTACCAAGAAACTAGTTCGATTAATTAAAATGTATCTCAGTGAAACTTACAGCAGAGTCCTTATAGGTCAGTTTCTGCCAGATGCGTTTCCAATTCACTGTGGGTTAAAGCAAGAAGATGCACTATCACGTTTACTTTTTAGCTTTGCTCTAGAGTATGCCATTAGGAGAGTCCAGGATAGAAGAGAGGGGTTGGAATTGAACGGGTTACATCAGCTTCTTGTCTATGCGGATGACGTGAATATGTTAGGAGAAAATCCACAAACGAATAGGGAAAACACGGGAATTTTACTTGAAGCAAGTAAAGAGATAGGTTTGGAAGTAAATCCCGAAAAGACTAAGTATATGATTATGTCTCGTGATCAGAATATTGTACGAAATGGAACTATATAAATTGGAGATTTATCCTTCGAAGAGATGGAAAAATTCAAATATCTTGGAGCAACAGTAACAAATATAAATGACACTCGGGAAGAAATTAAACGCAGAATAAATATGGGAAATGCCTGTTATTATTCGGTTGAGAAGTTTTTGTCATCTAGTATGCTGTAAAAAAATCTGAAAGTTAAAATTTATAAAACAGTTATATTACCGGTTGTTCTGTATGATTGTGAAACTTGGACTCTCACTTTGAGAGAGGAAAAGAGATTAAGGATGTTTGAGAATAAGGTTCTTAGGAAAATATTTTGGGCTAAGAGGGATGAGGTTACAGGAGAATAGAGAAAGTTACACAACGCAGAGCTGCACGCATTGTATTCATCTGACATAATTAGGAACATTATATCAAGACGTTTGAGATGGGCAGGGAATGTAGCACGTATGGGCGAATCCAGAAATGCATATAGAGTGTTAGTAGGAAGATCGGAGGGAAAAAGATCTTTGGGGAAACGAGACATAGATGGGAAGATAATATTAAAATGGATTTGAGGGAGGTGGGATATGATGGTAGAGACTGGATTAATCTTGCTCAGGATAGGGACCAATGGTGGGCTTATGTGAGGGCGGAAATGAACCTCCGGGTTCCTTAAAAGCCAGTAAGTAGTAGTAGTAGTAGTAGTAGTAGTAGTAGTAGTAGTAGTAGTAGTAGTAGTAGTAGTAGCAGTAGTAGTAGTAGTAGTAGTAGTAGTTATATTTTATAGTTGTAATATTAACATATTCATGTGACTAATAGTAATGTCATAGCAATTTAATTTTTGAAACGCTACACAATATCGCGCTGCGGACATAATACATGCTGCTTGCTGATGCTTGTCGTCAATATCAATACAACAGAGAAACGTTTTTAGAAAGAGATGGAAGCGAAAATTCATTTGCATACCCTGAGAGAGAAATATCTATCTATCCCTCTTTTTTCCCCAGCAACCCATGGTCACAAGCAGGTACTTCAGGAAGCTAACATCTCATTTTACCCGCGCGTTCAAGTTCATCCCTAGTCAAAACATCGTATGCAAAAGAAATGAAATATAAGAAACAACGAATAATAAAGTTTTAACTGTGTCCAAATAAAAAAAAAATATTTCCTTTAAAATTAAGAGGGGAAGCAATGCTTCCATCACATCCATGGACGCTACGCCGCTGTACTGCATTGTCTTTATAGCATGTTCTACTTATAACGTCATGTGTAACTATAGTGAGGGCTTGTGTAAACTGAACAATGAAGAAACTCAAAATGGCTTTAGCAAAAAAATATATTTTGTTCTGATAATTAGGAGAGAGATTCTGTGGAGGCTTTATGTAAAATTAATACCTAGAAAATCTGAAGAAAGATAAATGAAGGAATTTCATTTTAAGAATGGACGAGATGTATGTAACAGTGTGGAATTAATAACGGACGACGTAATGCTTGCGTTTTTCAATCAAGAGATAGGTCTGCTTATATAGTGTGTTAAGCTGTAGCTATGATTTTTTTTGTATATTATTTCTGCTTCTGTAAGTAAAGCTAAGTAAGATTATCTGTTAGCGTTTTTAGTAGACTAGGGGCAGATTGTATAAACCATTTAATCTTAGATCAGAGGTTAAATTGATCCTTGTTCTAGCTGAACTTGGAATTTTGTGTTGTATAAAGTCTAATCTGAGATTAATTTGTCTCAAACTAAAGGCAACTTTGACTGAAGAAATTTCTCCGATTAAGTTAGATGATCCAAGTTCATTTAGGCCTATTTATTTTCTGTTTGAAATATACGAGTGGCAGACTGTGCAAATAAAATAACCATTGTTATTAATATTAATAGATATGGCAGTTACACTTATATATATATATATATATATATATATATATATATATATATATTTTTTCAATTTCTTGCCTTAATACTCAAACAATCTTATATTTTATAAGGCTCTATCGTGTACAGATGTATCAAATAACATACCTAACCTATAATTATATTATGTTTATAACAACCATTAATTATTAATGATTGTGATAGGTACATTCATAAATTTTCAATTTGCCGTTTTATAAAGCTTTTATTATGTTTAGCAGTATCAAACACCATAACATGATAACAATTTGGAGAACAGTCAACCTTCTTCTTATTGTCCACCATTATTTACATTGCACAAATAAACCAGTGTCTCCAACAGTGTATACGGAAAGTCGCCAAAAAGTAGTTGTAAAGTCGCTAGATTTCTCATTATCAACAAAGAAAGATTAAATTTTGTCACTATGGGGTGCTAAAAAGTTCGCTAAACCCCTATTTAAGCAATACAAAATTTAAAAGAAATTGTTATTGAAAAAGAGTTAAAGTCACGAGATTGGCAACACTGAACAAACTTGCACAACATGGTCGGCGCATCACATATTTCACCTGTTTATGCGATGTTGCCAAATCATTTTCACGTGAACTTAGATTGCATTTGAACCAAGGTAATTTGATCGCAGAAAAGTTTTATACAATAGAAGAAGAATCTGAACTCGGTTCACTTTTCGATCTTCGATCAAAGTTGATCTTTAGTCAGGGAGTTTTATACAATTGGGCCTAGGAAGCATTGCCTACAATTTCTGTGTTCATAGTTGGCGAAATGGCGATATGTTGATAATGGATAGTTCTGAAAATGTTTCGTCGTAACTGTTTATATTACTATGACAACTTCGCGGTAATCGTACGGAAAAGTGAATCATAATGCTTTTGCTGTACGCGTAGGTACAACGAAGAAGAACTTTCCAACCAATAATATGTTATGAAGCATAATAGTTTTCATGTAGAAGTGCAAAAAGCATTACCACTTTAAATTGCCTTGATTTTCAAAGCTAATTTCGATATAATTTCAATCATAACAAAAAAATGATAAATTATACCGAAAATCAATCGAATTAAAAGTGGCAATGCTTTTTTCTTTCTCCTGCAAAAAAAAAAAAAAAAAAAAAAAAAACATAGCGGATTTCGAAGGTGCAGAGACGATGTTAGAGATCATTTTTGTTACAGTTTATTTTTTGCTATAAGGGTTATTTACTAATTGTGAAAGTGGATTTTTTGTTATACTTTTCAGGCATCTGCTATGCTGATCTATATTGCCTTGGCCGTGACGCAATTCACAGTTACTGTCACTACAATACCATCCTCAGCTTATCAGACCGTCGCTGTAGTTTTTGT
Source organism: Periplaneta americana (assembly GCF_040183065.1). Lineage (NCBI taxonomy): Eukaryota > Metazoa > Arthropoda > Insecta > Blattodea > Blattidae > Periplaneta > Periplaneta americana. The sequence goes on along the minus strand of NC_091123.1, from coordinate 74,758,511 downwards.
TTCTATCGAATGCCATCGGCACTTTCAAAACCAACGGCCAATAAATAATAAATCAAGCAAATGGAGCCAATGCAATATTCAGAACGCTGAACAATATCATTTCGAATAAAAAAAACTTGAAAAAGGAACACGGATTGCAATCTACAAACCAATTACGAAATCTGCGTTAACTTTTAGGTGGGACATGACTCCAAAACCGAAACATCAAAGTCAAATATGTTAAATAAACCACCAAAATGTAGATAGTATGCAGAATTTTATTACTGAAATCCATTAAGGGACAAAAATCTGAACTCCGCTATTACAGAGGAATTCCACATTGACCTTAATAACTAGGGGAACAAGAACAACTGGTAGTGAGGGCAAATGTGAATCGTATGGACAGGACAAGACGAGTTAATAATAATTTCACGAAGACAATACGTGTTTTTTTGTCATACGACTTACGTACTTTGCAATAATTCTGTTATTTGTATTTAATAATATAATTTTCATAATTTATTTTCTTTACTAACTGTTATTGAAAAAGCATTACGGATACATAGGCCTACAGCAAATGTAATAAATTACACATTCGAATAAGAAGTCATTTTATGGATTGTATATGTTACCGTAAATGTATAACCTAACATTTACCGTTATATTGCGGTAAAACCCCGATATATCTTATTACAGTAGATCCATACATTTTGAACTTTCACCAAGAAATGTTGGTAAATCTCAGGATTTACCGATGCGAGCTGGTAAAAGCTAGATCGAAGAGTCCAGAACGAAGATTTCTGCCTCCATTGTGCAGGTTCAGACATAATTGCAGGATCGATAAAGTGAAGCGGTTCCGAGAGGCTGCCAAAGAAAGAAAATTAAAGCAGCCACTTGTAACAAAATTCCAAAACTTACAGTCGGCCATAATTTGAGAATTAAATTACGCAATGTAGACCGGGCAAAAATTGAAGCAAAATCAATAATAGCAGTGGTCATAAATATTCAAGATGACGAGTTTTGTAAACTCGGTACCAAAGCTGGCAAACTGAAATCATTGTACACTAGGAACCAAGAAAAGAAAATTTTATCATCGAAGAAGAAGTAGGAAAAAAAGAAATTAGTGTACGGGAAGTGATTGGCAAACTATCTTTTGTTGGAGGACAAGGGTTCAAAAAATGTAATTGTTTAAAAAAAAGTGTTGAACAAAAAAGTTTGTTAGTTTCATTTTGGAGATGCCGATAAGCTTAATGTTTTACAATGTCAATTTTTTATTTTCCACCTTTGCTTATCTTAATGTTTTTGGATTTATATTAACGTTTTCGATACTCAGTGTGTATCATCTTCAGATCTGTATGTCAATATGTATTGGGAAGACCTAGCCTCTTATTGTGTAGTGGGTTATTCACGTGCGTGTGACCCATTATGATTTCTTAATTTAGCTAAACAAGCAACCACATACTGCAACAAGTACATTTATAGTAATTTTAGCTAAATTAAGAAATCATAATGGGTCACACGCACGTGAATAACCCACTACACAATAAGAGGCTAGGTCTTCACAACACATATTGACATACATATCTGAAGATGATACACACTGAGTATCGAAAACGTTAATATAAATCCAAAAACATTAAGATAAGCAAAGGTGGAAAATAAAAAATTGACATTGTAAAAAAAAAAGTTTGTGTAAATAATCTTCCATGTTCTGTAATTCTGAATGTCATAACAGCCAACCTTGTTGTAACAAGTATTAACATTCATAATGTTTGCTTTAATTTATTTGTGGGCCTGGACTGTTGAGGGAATATAAAGGCTTTGTTAATTTTTGTACGCAATATTATAACAGACTATAATATTTTTCACTATTTTTAATACGGAATATTGTTTATTATAATCACATTGGAATGTAAGAATATTTAAATAACTTCAGTTTAAAATAAATATAAATTATTTCAGTCACTGCTGAGGTATTTTTTAAATAGATCCTAAAACAACAAAAAAGAGATGAATCGGAAATGGATATGTAAAAGTGCGAAGAACGGAAAATCTTAGTAAAGATTTTTTTTATTAAATTAATAACATTTTACCACAACTGATCGGTAAAGTCTGAGATTTACCAACATCTCTTGGTAAAAGTTCAAAATATATAGGCTAATAAGATATTTCGGGGTTTTACCGCACCATAACGGTAAATGTTAGGTTATACCGGTAAATTCTAAGATTTACCGGTCTTCGTACATTTACAGTAACATATACAAAAGAAAGCGTTTGCAAATCCAAAAAGTAGATCAATTGAAAATAGATGTTTCTGATTAATTTTACAGAACTGCACATAAAACTGCTAAAGAGCGTTCGCAAAGAAATGGGTTTCGCTCAGGTAAATATCGTCGGCCTGTTACTGTCGCTGTTATAGATCGAACGCAATTGAGAAGAAAACAGTATGTATATTTCCCCTACATCGAGCGTGAGAAGTTTTGTGGTGCGCAGTATCGATAACACAAGCTGAATGGACGTCAAGGTTAGAGAATTAGTATACAGCTGACTTCTATTCAATGCAGTTCAATTCAGCTTAGTTAGTGACAATGCAGGGTACACATTAGAACAGCAAATCTTCATTTATGATTTGCATATTACGAATAAATCGTAAAAAAGTGTAATGCTAAATTAGTACGGAAATATCCCGTGTTTAACAACATCGTACTCAACGATAGAGAATTCAGCTTATAAATCGAGAGAAACGAGCTTATTTTATATACAAAATGAAGGCGCATGAATTTCGCTTTAATTGAAGAAAAACTCAATGACGTAGATTAAGCTATAACAGTCTTCTACGAAATCAATAGAAAGTTACCTCAATAGGCAGGTTTATCCAAGGCAACAACTTGTAAAGTGACGAGATTGTTGAAACTATAGCTTTATAAGGCAACAGTCGTTCATAAATTGAATGAAATTGACATGTGTCTAGGATTCATTTCTATTGATAGAAACGTAGGCCTAAGTCAGCGTATGTCAAGAAATATTTTCGAAATTTATGAAACGTGGTCGATAAGATGATGGTCAACAGATCAAATACTTATAAGTTAAAACAATAAATTAATATATACAGGGTGATTCACGAGGATTTACCGTCCCTTACGGAGCTTATTTCCGAAGACATTTTGAGCAAAAAATGTCATATAAACTTTTGTCCTAATCTCAATATTTTCAGAGTTACACTAATTTGAAATTGTTTGTAAAATACCATTATTCTTGAGTTTTAAGGATAAAAGCATATTAGAGATAAAGAATGAACTATTCAGGAGTATCATTTCTTTAATTAGCTAATATTCTGAAGCTAAGAATGTGTTGTGAATTCCATAGTTGCTTCGTACAGATTTTTTTAAATTTTTAACTACAAAATTACATTTTCTTCCGCTTTTATCACAACAATTGTTACAAATCATGCTACTCTTGTAAAATCTTCAAGACTGTAAATTAGGATGCATAATTAAACTGTAAAGAATCAAGTTCCTAATGTCGTATGATTTGTAACAATTTTTGTGATAAGAATGATATCATTTTTAGTTAAAAATTGAAAGACAAAACCTGTATAAAACAACCGACAATACATTTTAAGCTTCAGAACACTAGCCAATTAAAGAAATGATACTTCTAAATAGTTAAGTCTCTATTTGTAATATTATTTTAGCCTTAAAACTAAAGAAATAAATTATTTTACAAACAATTTCAAATTAGTGTAACTTTGAAAATATTCAGATTAGGACACATGTTTATATGACATTTTTTGCTCAGAATGTCTTCGGAAATAAGCTTCGTAAGTGACAGTAAATCCTCGTGAATCACCCTGTATAATGTAATGCACAGGTTGTGAGATTTGTCAAAAACTGACGCTGTGAATCACCATTAAACGGGCTGTTACTTGCCCGTGTAAGGGCTTGTCCACACGGTACGGTAATTTGTCGAAACGGGCATTTATTCGAATCGATTTCTTGCGAACACCAGTTCAATTTTTCCCGTGCATATTTAAATCTATGTTATTTACTGGAAAAAATCGTGCTGTCAGCGCGAAATCGATTCCAATAAATGCCCGTTTCGAGAAATTCCCGTGCCGTGTGTAAAGGCCATCACGTTTTGAACGAAACCTGTGTCTAGCTTTCATCCGTTATTTGTACAGAATATTTTATTTTTATACTTATAAAAATTGGCTTAAAGTGACGAATGTTGTAGGATATTCCTGATTTGTAATGATTCTAAACACATTTCTTCGTTATAAAATTTAGTAATATTGTTATTAAGACTGTTGAAAATTAAAATAATCTCTGTAAGTAATGGATTTTTCTTAGCAAACATTTTTCGTTCGATATGAAATATAGCGTATTTTATTTATCAGTTAATTATGCATAAAATTACGAGAAGACCATGATTTCATATTTAATATAATTATTTCCATTGTATTTGTTTCAGTATCAAAACCAGCTTTCCTCCAATAATAACTATTCCACATGCAGAGAGACAGACTACGTCAGGGATACTGGAAATGCTATTTCCGCATAGGTAGGTATATAACAATAATATTTTTGTTAAATTATTAAAAGTAATGATAACTATATTCTTTCCTATTGTAGGCCTATTTCTTGTGGAATTTTGGATTTTTCATATCCATGTTTTAGGCATGACAATAAGTTCTTTATATAGAATAATTCAAAAAAGTAAACTTGCGAATTCTAAATGAGGCAGTAGAGTAAGTGAACAGCTTCAAATACTTGGAGTGTACTATAAGCAGTAACATGAGCTCCTGCCAGGAAATCAAAAGGAGATAGGAATGGCCAAGGAAAAGGAAGCTTTTGATAGAAAAAGGAGCATCTTCTGTGGATCTCAGAAAAAAGAAGTAAGAAAAAGATTAGTGAAGTGTTTTGTGTGGATTGTAGCACAGTATGGGGCAGAAACATGAACTTTACGACGAAGAGAAGATAATAAAATATAAACATTTGAAATGTTGATATAGAGAAGAATGGAACGTGCGACGTGGACAGACAGAATAAGAAATGAAGCTGTGTTAGATTGGGTGAAGAAAGAATGATGCTGAAACTGATCAGGAAGAAGAAAATGAATTTGTTAGGTCACTGGTTGAGAATAAACTGCCTATGAATAATGAACTAGAAGTAATGTTGAACGGAGAAGAGTTCAGGGCAGAAGAAACTACCAGATGATAGATGTATAATTTATGGGTCATATGCAGAGACAAAGAGGAAAGCAAAAAATAGGAAATATTCAAGAATGTTGGGGTTGCAGTGAAAGACCTGCCCTCGAACAGAACACTAAGAATGAATAGCATGCTATAAAAGTGAGAAATCATGACAAAAAGACGTGAAGCTTGGGCTGATATATACGAGTTTTAATAATTTAATATGATAACATTTAATTCGGCCATAACAATATAGTTGCAACAAGCCCTGATTTAATTCGGGAAGGAGGAGAAGAAGAAGAAGATTTCACGACATAGTTGAACTAGCTATAAATGATTTCTGCATCACCTTCTTTCACAAGATTTGGGCCCAACCAATGCTACTCTCTCAACTTCTCTATTCTCTTCTGTCCACCTTCAACTTCCGGCAATCCACAGTGTAACTGAATATGCCTACATATTAAACATTTTTGTTTCACGCATACAGGATGTGTACATATTGTTACATGTTTTTATATATTGATATATCGATCAAAGTTTTGAGTCCTGGCAGAAAAAGAAAGAAACAGAGAGAAGCAATTAAAATAAATATTTTAAAGTAACAAATGCTAATAACAATTAATAAATTAAATTTAAATCAGTGGTATATACGAATTATGTAATTATGTAGAATGATCATTGGTATCGTACATAACAGAGTCATTCGTATGTAATATTCGAACTTGTAACTTCGTCTGAAATATAACCCTATAACGCAAACAAGATTGATCCCAATAAATTCCCCGGACAAAGAGAAAGGCTACCACTATTTACGTCAAATGTAGATGTAGAACAGAAATTTATAGCTTTCGTGTTTGCCGAGCTAGCAGTTGATTGCGGGTGGATGCCAATGCGACGAGAGCGATCTTGAAAGAAGTCTGAAACTAGGATGCTCTGGCTCCCATTGATGGAGCTGTACCAAGGTATCATAGAAAACTGCTGTCGAAGTAGGCACCGCACCGCTTGAATGGTATGTTTTTAGTCTCAGAAATAGGAAATATATGATTCAACAAAATAATGTAACTTCAAATTAATATTAAAGAGACATCACACAAAAAGAAGTAATGTAAGTTCATACACTTACGAGTGAATAAAGTACAAAAATACAGAACGGTGGAAACATGCAAAGTTAGCAGAATATATCGTTCAGATCTCTCTTTCTTTAAGAACTGGGTCGCGTATGCCGTATTATGAAGATCGCTTAAAAAAAGTAAGTAATAGGCCTATACTAAATTATCCAAAATACAACATAAATTAAATGAAAACAAAAAAGTAGTCACGAACAGAAAAATCGATTAATTATTCAACAAAATCAAACAAACTTCATTTAAAAAAATGCTTAGGGTCGTTCCATATTTTATGATATTAAGAAAATTATACGGTGTACGTTAAAAATATTCTCAATGCCAGTGGTACTCATTATGCGGACATTTGTTGCGGCTATTGAACTAGTATTCGGCCTACTATTACCGTTCTTTTTCTGAGAATAATTTTTTTAATTTCTGTAATAATGTGCAACTGAAGAAAACTTTGGTTACTCTACATCATTACCGCCAGTGAAGTGTTCAAAGACATGTATTTGGTTTCTTTAAATAGGTAGTGTCATGTCTCATGTGCTTATATATTGACATACTGGAATTCATATGATATGATATGATATGATATGATATGATATGATATGATATGATATGATATGATATGATATGATATGATATGATATGATATGATATATGATATGATATATGATATGATATGATATGATATGATATGATATGATATGATATGATATGATATGACATGATATATGATATGATATGATATGATATGATATGATATGATATGACATGATATATGATATGATATGATATGATATATGATATGATATGATATATGATATGATATGATATGATATATGATATGATATGATATGATATGATATGATATGATATGATATGATATGATATATATGATATGATATATGATATGATATATATGATATGATATAAAGGGTTCAGAACCATAGTGGGCCAAGCGCCATTTACTGAAACCGTAGAAAACAAGGGTTAAAATGAAGTTATTACCATAATTCAATGGAAACATAACAAGTAATATGAAGTATACACACATTAAAACTAAATGATATTTCAATCTTCATTAAACTATGATATTCACTTAACTTTAACCCTTGCTTTCTCTGTTTTTAATAAATGGCGCTTGGCTCACTATGGCTCTGAACCCTTCATATATGACATATGATATATGATACATGATTTATTCATTGATAGTGTTCTACCCAAGGACAGGTCTTCACTGCAAACCTAGCATTGTCCAGTCTTTCATATTATCTGCCTTCCTCTTTGTCTCCTCATAAGATCTATATATATATATATATATATATATATATATATATATATATATATATCGTAATGTCGTGTGTCATCTGATATCTTCTTCTGCCAGGAACTCTCCTCCCGTTCACCATTCCTTCCGGTGCATCCTTCAGAAGGCAGTTTCTTCTCAGCCAGTGGCCCAACCAATTCCTTTTCCTCTTCCTGATCAGTTTCAGCATCATTCTTTCTTTATCCACTCTTTCCAACACAGCTTCGTTTCTTATTCTGTCTGTCCATTTCACACGCTCCATCCTTCTCCACATCCACATTTCAAATGCTTGTAGTCGCTTCTCTTCACTTCGTCGTAATGTCCATGTTTCTGCCCCATACAATGCTACACTCCACACAAAGCACTTTACTAGCCTCTCCCTTAGTTCCTTTTCCAGATGTCCACAGAAAACGTATGATTGATATGATATGATATGATATGATATATGATATGATATGATATGATATGATATATGTTAATTCCACCAGCTTACATCGGTCGTGATGGCCCTACATACTGTAATTCATGTAATAAAGAGTTAAGGGTGTTTGAGAATAAGGTTCTTAGGAAAATATTTGGGGCTAAGAGGGATGAAGTTACAGGAGAATGGAGAAAGTTACACAACACAGAGCTGCACGCATGGTATACTTCATCTGACATAATTAGGACCATAAAATCCAACCGTTTGAGATGGGCAGGACATGTAGCACGTATGGGCGAATCCAGAAATGCATATAGAGTGTTAGTTGGGAGGCCGGAGGGCAAAAGACCTTTGGGGAGGCCGAGACGTAGATGGGAAGATAATATTAAAATGGATTTGAGGGAGGTAGGATATGATGGTAGAGACTGGATTAATCTTGCTCAGGATAGGGACCAATGGCGGGCTTATGTGAGGGCGGTAATGGACCTCCGGGTTCCTTAAAAGCCAGTAATTAAGTAAGTAAGTAATGAGTTAACGTTTTTATCTTTACAATAGCTTGAATCAAATTTTGATAAGTATCCAAAACATTCTCAATCAAGGATATAAAAAACTGAAAATGTTAAAATTGTCCGTAATATCTGAACAGAAAGTATGTATCCTGCTGTATATAAAAACGAATTGAAAATAAAAGCATCGTATCACGTAGCAGAAAAGTGAAGCTATTTACAGATAGGTGTTAAGGAATTTAATTTAGAAATCTTCTCACTATTCCTGAGCTGCCACAAGGGACAAAGAATACTTAACCATATAAATGTTTACAAGTTCAGTGAACCATTAATTTTGTTTTCAAATGAAACTCCTACAAAAGTACATAGCTGAAAATACATTTTGCGATGCTGGCATAGACGCTAGATATATGTGACACTTTATTTTCTGAATTTCTAAATTCAAAACAGTGTATAGGTGAAATAAAACAAGTTCGCCCTTCTAATACAAAATATCAGTAATGTCAGTTTTAGGTATGTTACTTTATATCGAAATAATAGTAGTAGTAGTAGTAGTAGTAGTAGTAGTAGTAGTAGTAGTAGTAGTAGTAGTAGTAGTAGTAGTAGTAGTAGTAGTAGTAGTAGTAGTAATATTAATAATAATAATAATAATAATAACAAATAATTTAATAATTAAAAATCGTTAAGTTTCAAAACTGTGAAATGCATTGTGGCTCTCGGCAAATTACTATTTCTCACGTTTGGCTGTCCTCTAATTTCTAGCGAGTACCACTGCTCTATGCCGTCATAACTCATACAATAATATTCACAAAAGTATTCTGTTTGCATAAAATAAATAAGGGTTTACGTCTTTGCCCTTTCTGCCCAAAATATTTTCACTCAATTTTAATTACAATCATGCGATACTTTCGAAAAACCGTGTATACTACCAAAGTATAATTTCCCTCGCAGCTATTTATTAACAATAAGTTAAATAATGGGTGTAAATTAATCAGCCGTCGCTTTCACCACCTTCGTCTAGCAGCTAGTTACAGAGAATATGAATTGTGGGCCAATTAATAGGAGACATGAAGGCTACAACATGCTGTCTGTGAAGACGACGCGACGCGACGCGACGCGGTGAATTATGGGGTGTGATAAAGGCGAAGGAAAATGACAGGATGAGAGGCGTAACAACTGGTAGGCGAATCCTGGAGTAACCACAGAGGAGTCTTCCAGATAACATATAATCGACATTTCGTACCAGATAGCCTATCTACTCTCCGGATTGGAACTGTGACATCGCATAGTCTATTTAGCCGTTAGCCGAACTGCAAGATATATCATAAAACTATGTTTCGCCTGTTCTTTATAAATCGTTCTATGTTGACAACTTTTATGATTTTTTAAGTTGTTTATTTAACGACGCTCTATCAACTACTAGATTATTTAGCGTCGATGAAATTGGTGATAGCGAGATGGTATTTGGCGAGATGAGGCTGAGGATTCGCTATAGATTATAACCTGATATTTACCTTACAGTTGGGGAAAACCTCGGAAAACCCAACCAGGTAATCAGCCCAAGCGGGGATCGAACCCGCGCCCGAGCGCAACAGACCGGCCTTAATTGACTGAGCCACGTCGGTAGCCAACTTTTATAACTATGACATTATCATTATTATTGCGCCAACTATTATAAACAAAAAATGACAATCAGAAAAATACTCAGATTTTCTGCTGTATTTTTTTTATTACATATTTTTGCAGTTTGGTCTAAGAATTAATGTCAGTCAGCGAATCACTGTTTTTAATTGGTTATATTAGGACGCTTTTTCATTTGCTATAGTTATATAGTTATCACTATCATCATTGCTATCTCTGTTTTCGTTTCTCCCCCCCCCCCCTTGTATTAGCTCGATGAGAGTTCTATAGTGTTCTTTTGACTCTGCTGACCCTCTGTAGGGCTTTAATTTAATTTGTATTATTTTTATCAGTGTTTGTACTTCTTTATTGTATTTGTATGTGCTATGTGGTAGGACGGAAGAGAAGGCCTTATGGCCTTAATCCTGACAGATTAAATAAATAAATAAATAATATAGCAAGCGAGATGAGTCCAGGGTCCAGCGCCGCAAGTTACCCAGCATTTGCTCTTGGTGGGTTGAGGGGAAACACCGGAAAACCTTCAATCAGGTAACTTGTCCCAACCAGGAATTGAACCCCGATTCACTCGTTACACGGTCAGGCGTGCTAACCATTATTCCACAGCGGTGGACTGTGAGTCACTGTTCTGAAAAGCAACTTTATACCACATAAAACAAGAAAAATTACAGTAACTATCCCTCTATTGTATCGAGCGAAGGGCAGTTTCCAAAACTGTCAAATTCCTTCTGATACAGATACTGGCCGTGACTCTAATGGATCTTTTCAGAAAATCGTTATGATTACGAAAGAGATACGCAAGAACAAATTGTGATTTTACTACGCATAATTGGCAATGCTGAGTCTCACTGTGTTAACACCTAACTGATAAAGGAGTAGAGAGAGAGCTAGAGAGAGGATGTGGGAAAAAAATTTTCAGTTCATGGGATTCTATCGCTACTATCGCTACTGGGCCAAACAGTCTACAGTAAGCTCACAACGGAACATTTTAATTGTGTATATACAGTAGCTGGTGGATTAAAATGTAGTGTAATAACAATACATAACTCAGTCTTCACCGAGATTTGAACTCTGGTCCGCGATTGTCATCATCCAGCCCTCTGCCAACTGACAAGCAAACGTTCTGATGGGGGCAGATAAAGTTAAATTTTTTTTCTTCCACCATGTTAATAATGTCAAAAGAAGTGCTTATAAAAATTTTGGCCACTCGACCGCAATTATGAGGGCCGTAAAAAATAAGTTCGCCAGGGACCGTTAAAAAAAAACAAATTTATCAGGACAGGCACAGCAATTGTAGAGCTATTTTTCAACATATTTTCCAACGAAACTGAGATATTTTTCATATCATGGGATCGACAGAGAGAGGTGCAGACGCAGTCAAACGCTGGTTCCGATTTGAGGCGGCTGACTTCTACAACACAAAAACTGATTCTATGGTATGACAAATGGCTCAATTCATGTGAGGGATATGTTGACAAATAGCGCAACAATTGCTGTATTTGTTTCAATAAATATTTCCATGCAATTGTGCTTTTTTTTTTTTCTATAAACGGCCCCAGGGAAAATCACTTGGACGGCCGCGTAACTGCGGTCGAGTGGCCAAAATTTGTACAAGCACTTCTTCTGACATTATTAACATGGTGGAAGAAAAAAATTTAACTTATTTTATCTGCCCCCATGAGAACGTTTGCTTGTGAGATACCAAGGCGACATTTTTAATTCATAGTTACAATTTTTTACGTTTGATCCCTTGATTTAATTTTTTAACTATTGTAAGTATTAAAGAATCGGTAGAACGGAGAAAAAATTCTCTCTGGCACCGGGGCTCCAACCGGAGTTTCCAGCTTTACGTGCTGTACCGATTCTTCACCATATGGAAACGCAGAATTACTGCACTGCAACTCCATAGTTATGTATTGCTGTACATCATAGTAATATGATAAAGCGTAAGTAATCACTGTGTGATTAAAGACGGCGCCATGTTCCGTCGGACCCCGGCCAGTTAATCACTCGTAATGAGTGCACCTCTGTACTAGTGGTTGGACATTGTCTACTGTCACACATACTATGACACGGTACATGAGGGAGGCCAACGAAGAGGAACACAGTAGGTAGAAGTTAAAATGAGAGGGATTCAATCCGGCATCGGAACTTGTATCCGGTGTAACTTAGTAGAATAAGCACCAGCACGTAAAGCTGGAAACGCGGGTTCGAGTCCCGGTGCCGGAGAGAATTATTTCTCCGTTCTACCGATTCTTCACCATATGGAAACGCAGAATTACTACACTGAAATTCCATATGTACTTCGGTACATCATACTAATATATTGTAAGTAGGCCCAGTTGCAGAAACACCAATCAGATATGATCAACGATCAAAGAGGATTTGATTGGCCATCAGTTCTATTTTCGTTGCAGAAAGAACAATCAGTATTTGATTGGAAATCAATCTTGCATCAGATTTGATAGACAGATTTTTGCTGATTAGTGACTGATCATTCATCAAGTGTAAAAAAAGAATATGGTTTATTTAACGACGCTCGCAACTGCCGAGATTATATCAGCGTCGCCGGTGTGCCGAAATTTTGTCCCGCAGGAGTTTTTACATGCCAGTAAATCTACTGACATGAGTCATCGACCTGGACCGGGATCGAATCCGTAACCTTGAGCACAGAAGGCCAGCGCTACACCAACTGCGCTAACCAGGCCGACTTGATCAAGTGTATGTGAAATTATAGGAAATAATTAAAGTATCGATCTAAAATGACCTAATATATTATGATGAAGAAATTTTCAAACAAAGAAATATTCGGTAATCCACAAGCGATGTCTGACGTCATATGGTGAATGACGTGATTTCCGAGACAGGGAGAGAAAAATGTTTCTTTCTTTTAATCACAAGGCTCTCTATGAAGTTCAATAACAGGGCTGTATAAGAAAAATTTGGTCTCTCTTTTTCAGTTAAGTTTATTTCTTTTACTTTATTCTCTAGTCTATAGAGAGGAATCGGTGTTTTACTTCCAAAAAAAAAAAAAAACAGCAAAACGGCAAAGCCATTTCTTTCTTAATTCAGCAATTAGTATTCGGGGCAAGTTGGAGATTCACTTTCGTGCAACGCAATGAACAATCAAATAAATCAGACATCAACTGATTGGTGATCAGAGATTGATTTGATTTGCATTTCTGCAACCGGGCCATGATATTATTTATGACAAGACAGTACGGTATCTCATTCAATAACATAAATACAGGCATAATATTTATCACGAAGGGAAAATCCAGAGGAACAACAAGGTCTAATTACAGAAAGTATTTATAGAGTTCTCATACACCACAATGACCTCAGTGTCTCGTTTCCTATCTCAGAAATGATTATGAAATCAACCTCCCAAATGCGAAGAATGTAGTCTATTCTGTTTAGAGATCAACCCTTTGTTCATTATCACGTTTTCACCGATATGTAATGATGGAAAGAATAGTAGTCTATTACCACTCGCGGATTTGAATAAAACATTGAGTGTGGTGGCAAAGCCTATGGTCTGTGAACGTTAGAGGAGAGTCACAAAATGTGTCGCATACATATTCGGTAATGCGGACTGCTTATTATTTCAGCAGATCAAGCATTGTACGATCCTGGTTTAATCCACGCGCGTACTGGTAGCTGGAAATTATTCACACACTTCCTACTATAGCTCGACTAAATTTTGATTTCCGACCGGAATGTTATTTGCAGATAGCAGAATCGGTATCGCACTGTGGTATTGCTGACGCCAGCGTTCCTGGCGCGTGTCCTTGAGTAAAATGCACGGTCTGCGAGCATCTGTTGATAGTGTAGCTGAGAATGGTACCACCTCCTATACACGTCACGTCAGCATTCTGCCAACCACAGTTGCCAGACTTACTGACCAGACTGCGGCAAAAGTAAGATACTCGCACTTAAGTTTCCCTACGCTAGCGTTCCTGAAGTATGTCCTTTAATACAGTGTCCAGTCAGTGAATTTATTTTGCAGCTGAGAACGGTACCTCCTCCTAATACACGTCACATCAACAATCTGGCAATCACAATTGTCAGCTTTATCGCTCATAGACTGCTATAACACACCCGCACTTAAGGTTCCCATTACTTATTCCACATGCCAAAAACGGTGGCGGGGCTATAAATATAACGAAAGAGAGATGAGGAAAAGGAGTAGCAGGTACAGTTACACAACAGAAATATCTCGACATGTGACTAAATGGTAGGTTTACCTTAGTAGCACCTAAAGTATTGATCTTAAATCTTATACATTTCCTTATTTCCTATAAATGATTTTTACGGAATTCAGTAAGTTAGAAGAGTAGCTCGCATGTCTGGTGCGCTCACTCATATATAATGGTCGACCTATAACTGTCCATTAGCCTATTTAAAGCTCCCAAATGCTGGAAACATATCTGATTATAAACATTTCTGCACGTATCAGGAATACAGTGGCACGCAGATTATGTCAGCCAGTTTTGTTGGTTTGAATGTTTTATTCTTGTTTCGGTTTACACATGGAAAGTATGGTTCTATGATACGAGACCTAATTAATTAAATTATTTAAAGATATTTTGAGTAGGCCTATGTCATTTTAGCGACACTACCTACCATGAGAACGTCACAACCTGGATAGACCATGAAAAACGTTAGATTCAGACTATGACATAACAAATGCTCCACGACATACGAGATCAATGAGAACTCGCGTGGAGCTGTATACTGCTTGTTGGAGTATGTTATATTCAATTATTCTGTCGCTGTTTTTCACTTTTGCTGTCACGAGTTTCACAGATTCGAACTGTGAATGATTACAGAAGGCAGGATTCAAACTTTTATAGCTACATTCTAGTTTATAATTTGTTCCATCGATTACATATTTCCGTTTTAAAGTAGTATTAACTAGAACCTTCTAGAATCACCTGCTATCGGAGTTCGACATTAAAGAGTACGAAAAGAAGAACCAGGATCGAACCCTTACAGACCAGTCAAAATATTCATATAACACATTACTCTGAGATCCATTAACTAGCTTGAGGAATCCACATCGTCTGAATCAATATATTAATTAGTCACCCGTTTTATACCTATTTACTATTTTAGTTGTTTTAAATCTTTATTAAAACTAAAATACAAGGGCTGCGAGTTAGAGAATTTCAACGACGAAAAGTGTCGACCACTAGTTGTGTTGTGCGTGATGCCTAAAAGAAAGTATGAATGGCTTGAGACAGACACTCTGTACATGACCACCTTAACAGCGGATTCTCTATGGAGGGAGACGCTCGGGTCAAGGTGGTCATGGATTAACTCTCACTGGATTGAGAATGTATACTTTAAATACCACTACTACAAATCATAATAAAGGATATTGCCATGTTTTAAATCATAAATTTACCAATAACAATCCATTGGTATTATACCTACGTGTAACTGTGAATAGGGTCACGTTACGACGTTAGAGAATCGCTGACCAACTTTTCCGTAAACGACTGTGTCCCATATACTTTCTGTAAGTCTGATATATAAGGATTTCTATTCGGTTGAATTGCAAGAGAATAAACAAAGGTTTCCTCGTTCTGTTTCTCTTATTTTTTCGTATACAAGAGAACCAAGCTTTAATAAAAGTTGTGCGTCTGACCCAACTCTTTCATATAACATTTTATGACCCTTGAACAGCGCTCAAGTCTAGAAGACTTGCGCGACAGGCATATCGACGTGTTCCTAACAAGAAACTGAAATGTTCGAAGACGAAATATTCCCACGCACAGCGTACCGAATAAGATGGTTCATGGAAAGTGCAGAAATATTGGAAGAAACAAATGTTCACATTAGCTGAAAAGAAAGACCGCAAACTTGAAACGCAACATTTAAATGAAATCTATACCGAATTCTAAGGTTTCAGGAGTAGAGTGTAACACACCGAAATAGGTGCAAACTATGAAATATTCTTTCAAAATATACATTTTTAAAATAGTGTTAAGGTCAGATAACTTGACTGTTCATGAGTTGCAGCTTGCACGCCAAGAGCGGCCATCGCCGGCTTGCTAATGTTGCACATTATAATACTTCATGTATAAGTTCCTACCAACGTAGGCCTACTTCCATTTTTTTGTTTCTTTGGTTTATTACTCATTACTTTCAGGGCTATTTGTATAAATAGTTAATCTGGGGTCAGGCAGTGAAATGAACTTCAAATCTAGCTGAAGTTAGATTTTCGGTTGTACAAAATGGGTCTTCGCTCTAGAATATACCATTAGGAAAGTACAGGATAACACAGAGGGTTGGAATTGAACGGGTTACATCAGCTTCTTGTCTATGCGGATGACGTGAATATGTTAGGAGAAAATCCATAAACGATTAGGGAAAACACAGAGATTCTACTTGAAGCAAGTAAAGCGATAGGGTTGGAAGTAAATCCTGAAAAGACAAAGTATATGATTATGTCTCCTGACCAGAATATTGTACAAAATTGGACTACAAAAATTGGAGATTTATCCTTCGAAGAGGTGGAAAAATTCAAATATCTTGGAGCAACAGCAACAAATATAAATGACACTCCGGAAGAAATTAAACGCAGAATAAATATGGGAAATGCCTGTTATTATTCGATTGAGAAGCTTTTGTCATCTAGCCTGCTGTCAAAAAATGTGAAAGTTAGAATTTATAAAACAGTTATATTAACGGTTGTTCTGTATGGCTGTGAAACTTGGACTCTCACTTTGAAGAGAGGAACAGAGATTAAGGGTGTTTGAGAAAAAAGTTCTTAGGAAAATATTTGGGGTTAAGAGGGATGAAGTTACAGCAGAATGGAGAAAGTTACACAACGCAGAACTGCACGCATTGTATTCTTCACCTGACATAATTAGGAACATTAAACCCAGGCGTTTGAGATGGGCAGGGCATGTAGCACGTATGGGCGAATCCAGAAATGCATATAGAGTGTTAGTTGGGAGAGCGGAGGGAAAAAGACCTTTGGGGAGGCCGAGACGTAGATGGGAAGATAATATTAAAATGGATTTAAGGGAGGTGGGATATGATGGTAGAGACTGGATTAATCTTTCTCAGAATAGGGACCAATGGCGAGCTTATGTGAGGGCGGTAATGAACCTCCGGGTTCCTTAAAAGTCAGTAAGTAAGTAAATAAGTACAAGATGGGTCAAAAGTCGCTTTGGTTGTAGCAAACGGGATAGTGTGAACGCGAGTTATCGGGGCTTTAAAACCGGGATTCTCGACTGAGGAGGCGTACTCTGAAAGAAAAACACTCAAACGAGACTATTATCTTTGCATTTCGAACTGACGGCTCAAGATCAATTAATGGACTCCATTTGCCACGTGTGCTTACCCCAATCCTGGACCATTTTCCTCAACTAAAGTTAGCTGGGACAGCCGGAATTACCAGTGATTCAGTTCAGTGACTCGTACGTTTGTACGCAACCTTGATCCGCCAGTTCGAAATGCACAGATAGTAGCAACCTACTAGAGTGGATTATTGCAATATTGCTCACAGTATCAACAGTGTGTCCAAAAAAGTCCTGTTTACAAGAGTAAATAAACAAAATGAAGATAGATTCAAACCAAGATCTATCTCGTGTGTTGTATCTCTACACTGTAGTACTGTATTATGAACATTTAATTTTTTATATACTGCTATATTTCATTTGCAAACACTTTTAAATTAATTTCTATGGATTAATATACCGTGTCCCGCTTAGAGGGATCGACAAATAAATGCTCACTGCTTAAAATGAGATAAAGATTTCGTTGTGATTTACATCTGACAAGATAGAGAAATTGTCCAAGTTTATGCAACAAAGTTTTAAAACAGCTGCATGAGTAAATTTCATTTATTTATGCGTAACTTTCGTTTGTTGCTAGGACACTAAAACAAGCCTGACGTCATTTTGTACGAGAACACGGTATAGTAAACATGTGGACACCACAACAGAAAGTTCAGTGCGTGCTATGGCTAGCAGAAGAAAAATCTGTTACGCGAGTACAACGCCGTGTTCTTCATACACGGAATGTAGATCCACCTAGGTATAGGCTACAGCAATTCTCAAGTGGGACACAACACTCCGAGAAACAGGATCTTTGCTACCGCAGACTGGGAAACAAGCGAAACGGTGTGTAACTAAGAAGACAGTCGAACGTGTGCGAACGGCATTCACTAGGAGTTCACAGATTGGATTGACGAGGAACTCCGTCATTGGACTGTTCTTCTTCGTAGAGACTACGGTCACAGGAAATGTGTATCTGGACATGTTTCAGAACTTCGTTGTCAACAAACTTTTCCCAGAATCGGTTTTTCAGCAGGATGGGACACCACCCCATTATCATCAATGGGTGCGTGAGTTCTTGGATGAAAAATTCCCTGATAGGTGGATCGGAAGACGAGGACCCTTTGCCTTGCCACCCACGTCACCCGATATGACTCCCTTAGACTTTTTTTCTGGGGCTTTGTGAAGGATGCAGTGTTCTGAAGAAGTAGAGCTAACAACACTTTGAAGCAACTGAGGCAACGCATCACAAATGCGGTTGCGATAGTGACTCCAGAAATGCTACGGAACACTTGGCGTGAGGTTAATACCATTTAGCTGTCTGCAGAGCAACTCAAGGCACATATATCGAGTTGCATTGAGCATTCTCCGAAACTCTGAGAGTTTTTACATCAAGTTATGTAAAAAGCTATGTTAAAAATAATTATTTACAGTTGAAATTATCACTTATTTCTCGATCCCTCTAAGCAGGACACAGTATATATTATTCACTAGATATTAGATAATATATGGATATCTGTCATAAAGATTTCAATTCCTATAAGGATCGTGCATCATACTTTCAATTTGTTTAAGAAATCTTATACCAGTTATGAGGAAGTTTATGAAGAGCTTATAAAACAATTTAAAATGACATACAGAGTCATTACTGTCTCTTTTATGAGGATACACCTCCTCACGCGCCTCAGAAAATCTTTAATGAACTCTGCTGAATACGTGGCAGTAATTCTTGGATTAAGGATTTGGATAGAAACTTCGCTTTAGTTGAATAACAGACAATATGGGAGCGAGCACATTAATCCACTAGGTTGAAGAGGCTCAGTTGCGTACGGGACTCGAAATAAAACAACGAAAAGTAACTTATTAACAAATCGTATCAATAAACTTACTTGCATTTCGCTATGGTGGACTTACTTTTAAAAAGTGAAGTACAACAAGTTTTTATATGTGATAGAACCTGTGTTAAGAACATTAAATCCAGACGTTTGAAATGGAGAGGGCATGTAGTACGTATGGGCTAATCCAGAAATGCATATAGAGTGTTAGTTGGGAAACGGGAGGGAAAAAATCTTTGGAGAGGTCAAGACGTAGATGGGAGGATAATATTAAAATGGATTTGAATTTGAGGGAGGTGGGATATTATGGTAAGAACTGGATTAATCTTTCTCAGGGTAGGGATCGAAGGTGGGCTTTATGTGAGGATGGCAATTAACCTCCGGGTTCCTTAAAAGCCAAAAGTATGTAAGTAAGTAAGAACCTATGTTATTTTTTTATGTAATGTTTCGAAATTCGAAACAAATATTATTTATAAAGCATAGGAGAACGTGAGGTTAGTAATATTGTACAATATACTGTGCATCTGCAGTGTATGAACTGTAACAAAATCAGTATAACAATAAATCTCTTGGAATACAAAACGAAATGTCGTACTTTGATTATTTAATCAGAAACCAATGTCAAATTGACGTTATTGTAGAAAGAGGGGATCCTTTTGAAGAATACGGGGAATAGAAAGTTCAAGATTTCGTCTATCCAAAGAAATCGTGTAGTGGTTAGTGAATGAAATTAATGACAGATTGGAATTTCCTACTAATCGAAATAATCCTATGTCACCTACGAATAGAATGTTAACTACGTTAAGACCGTATGTTACAGGGACATTTAATTTCGTGATTGGTGATATTTTTAACATTCATCGTACCACTTCTATTAAAGATGATTAGTCTTTCTGTCCACGCTATATTTCATTTCCTACAATTGTCAAATGTAAGGAATATAACCTATCTAGTGCAATGAATTCCACAAAGTAGATGGATTTTCAGGTGTTGTGGGAACGGTAGACTGTACTCACATCAGAATTCAGTCTCCCTGAAGAGACAATGAAGCACTACCGCAAGATAAAATCTTAGTTTTCTATCAACTGCGAAACCATTAGTGATCATAAGTTACGTTATTAATTAAAGACGGCTTAATAGTAAAAAATATTCATTATTACAAATATTATTACTAGGGATAACTTATAATTTTATTGAATATATAAAAAAAGCTGTAGAATGTTATTATGTGAATTTCCAAATATAAGAGATATAATCTATCTGGTGTGATATTAAATTCTATGGCTACCTTCAGCAATGTAGTTTGTTTTCCTTTTAGGGAACAACCGTCGATATTGTTTTCAAGAACACTGACATAAGAACCAACTAGCTCTAAAGATAGAGTTCCTAGACAAATTTGAAGAAAATATGGGACGCTTATCACTTATCACTGAGTAAGTTTAGTATGCGCAACCATCAAATATGCTAATCTTTCAAAGTGTGTGTGTAATAAAGTTTACTACACAAACACTTTACTAACTAAGGGTAAATAAACAAATAGTAAACAAAATTCTTAGGGAGCATATTTGCATTAAGTTTAAGCTTCTTTATGTAAATTGCCTTCAAATTGCTTTTACTAAGTTATTACAGAAATGGCCACAAAATACTCTACTCACGTGACAATATTCTTATAAATCAATCCGACTTGCCCTTGCAATATTTCTCTGAAGAATGAATTACACTTAACAATTGTACATTTTGAAGAATCATGTCATGAAAAGCAATACAATCCTAACTAAAGAATATTTTTACAACGAGCACTGATTTTATTGTTTTTATAGATAATTTATTTTTCTCATCAGTCCATAGAGCGTTGCGAGAAAATCTTTCGACACACTCATTTGTTCCAGGGATACACATAATGAACTCTACTACCTCTTCAAATTTGATATTTCTCCTTCAGTACTATTAAAAAGATCCACCCAAGGTTCATCTAAATGTTTGGTGTTGCTATCACTTGCCTTGAGAAATTAATAACTCACAGTAATATTATTTTATAATAGTCCATCTACAGTCACCTGCAATGATGAATTGCGATATTTGTAATTTGTAATAGCCTATAGAATAAATATTGTAACCTTTACGTTTTTTTTCAATTTAGAACTGTAAAATTCGGGACGGAAAGCTGTCCCGAAAACTTTTCTCGGGACAACGGGACGCATTAGGGAAAAACGGGACGATCCCGTATTTTACAGGACGTCTGGAAACTCCATCTAAAGAATCCCTATTTCATAGTCTGAAAAATTTGGGTTCTCTTTTCGTTCTCGAAACTTATTCTCTCTTCTGCAGCGTTATAAAAAAAAAAAAAAAAACAAATCAAACAGAGCGGTCTAACAAAATTGAAGTGCGTAAGAATTGGGTAAGATCAGTTTTTATCTTTGCTCTCCTATGGATGCTTTCCTTTGTAAGAATAATATGCGATCTCCGAGTTAACCGGAGTGAAGAGGGCGGTGAGAAGAACGAGTTTCTGTGACCGGGAATCATTGTTGATGCACCGCAATCGCATTTTGACCGCGGTTTTCTTTTTTACCGTGTTCCCGTAACTTTTGAACATTAGGTTTTTTGATCGAGATTGGTGTACTCTGCCATAAAAGTAATTTTATTCACAACTATAACAAAAATTAGGGTTTTCTAAATGATTTTGTGTATGCAAAGTAGGTACTGTAGATGAATTTTTTCTGAACATTGTAAGATGAATTTACTTTATTGCACATATCTAGTAATAATACTTATTCATCTTACAAGTGACTAAAATTGAACGGTGTTTGTGAGTAAGTGCCATATTTATAACACGAGCGCATAGCATTTTATATTTTCTCAGGAACACATAATGGACATTCGGCAACGTGTAATATACAATGTCGTATCTTATCCCAGTACGTATTGTAATTATTTTCCTTCTTATATCAGTTTGCCTTAATGGAAGTGTTTACAGCCCCAACATTATGTAAAAATTTATTTGCCGCTAAGTTACCGATTTGATATAG
The DNA here is from genome assembly GCF_040183065.1 of Periplaneta americana. Lineage (NCBI taxonomy): Eukaryota > Metazoa > Arthropoda > Insecta > Blattodea > Blattidae > Periplaneta > Periplaneta americana. The sequence continues at coordinate 74,736,205 of NC_091123.1, read as the reverse complement.
GCCTAAATAAAATGTTTCTTTCCAATCAACAAATCACTTCAGAGGATGAAATAATAGTAACAATAATACAAAGTGCCATTATTTCACATGTGAAGTAATGAGCTATTTCTGACAGTTGCTAACAGTTTGATGAACAGTACAATATGTCACTAGGATAAGATAAGGTGATTTTGCCGCACGCTTCAAGGCTTACTATATTACATAACATGAATAGTAATTAGCTAGAGATGAACAAAACTAACCGCCGCTCTCGCTCGCTGTGTTCGTTGCATTTATCTTTTGAGTCTCGTCTCGTTATTCTCGTGCGCTTCATCATTCTCGAAATAGCATTTGGTCAGCGTGCAAAGATTTCGTAACTTTGAATAACATACATCATTGAAATAAATAGCATTATAAATGTTTAAATCAGACCAAAAGACAAAAAAGAACAGTATCTTAGTTATCAAAATGTTCTGGTTCTATTAAATGATATTACCTTTGGTTATATAAATAGAAGAAAAAACAATTCTCAAATAAATTTGCATTTCTAAGAAACATAAAACATAACGTTAATATCTTTTTTACTTGAGATTGCACACTTGATCTCAAACATATGAAAAGAAAATTCCTAGACTTTTAATAAGTGCATAGTAATTGAATAAAGATTGGGGAACGGATTATTATATACTGAAAGGAAGAGATGATGTTTTGTTTGTACATATATAACAGTTGCCAAAGTTGATGAAAGTTCAGTCAGGTATAAACAACTGTGGCAATTCAAAGCTGTTTGACGTTCGAGACTTCGGGAGTGATCAATCTCGGCGTCTCGGAACACTCACAAGTAGTCTTTACGACTTACGTCAACCACGCGACGTATAGAACATTGTCGCGTGGGTCTTCGGCTTTGCGGGCGCTGTTAGTCTTGCTTTCTCGATCGTTGTTCATCTCTAGTAATAGCAGTCTGTTCTATGGTGACGTCTTATTGTTGCGGTAATAAATAAAAAATAAAGTTATGTATGCAACAAATGTGTAGAAGTATACTTTTTATACGCTTGTAAAAAGTTCGCTTTACACACAAGTTGAATAAATAACTATTAAAACTGATGAGTAATTGACTTTTAATAGTTAATTATAAAACATACGAAATGCGTCCTGTAATGGTATGCACGGCACTGATGTCGCTTACTCCTACTACAACGGAACACAGTGAACATTTGATATAAATAACAGGCAGTTCAGAGCCTAACATTATGGAATGAGTGAGGATTACTGTTCTAAACCATAGCTGAGGAATAAAGTTGACAGCAACATGCTTAATTAGACGAAAAAGTAGAGGAGAAATCATTAGAATCTGTTAGAGTAAATTAAATACGATTTTTTACTAAGAATAGTAAATTAAGACTAGTTTTGATGAGATTAGACAGAGGTGTCAATTGACCTTGTGTATAATTTTCTACGCATTCACTAAGCTCCTCTCTGTCTTAATTCATGAACAAACCAGAACTCTAAGTTTTTTTTTTTTTTAACGCTCAAGAACTCGTTTAGTTCCGTAAAGTAATACCAATATCTGCGGACTCTTATACATGCTTAGGCTTCGTTTTAGATTTTGATTCTCATAAGACATATCTAGCCATATCTGTGTATTTTAAATACCAAACAAATACAGTAACATGAAGATTGTCAGACAATAGTTTGCTGACTATTTTACATGTTACAATTCAAAATCTAATCAGTGTGATTTAATTAATACCAAAACATGTTTTCTGTTTTCTAACTGAAACATTGTACAAATGGTTACTTGCAGGGTTTAAACCACAGTCGCATTTAGCTACTCGACTTCTAAAAATGCAACATACTTTGAATGTAAACGTGCAAAAATGCGACAACCACATTGGACTACAGAAACGAAGATGGTAATGGAGAAAATGAAATCAGAGATGTGTTTGAACTAATCTGAATTTAAATGAAATTCTAATGGCATGGGCAATATTCAAGAAGGTATTGAGCAATAGATATTCAGGAGTTGATTTCAAACAGTTGATGCAATTCATATAAGTTAAGTGAACAATTTCTTATAATTTATTTATATACTGCAAATTGTGAACGAGGATTTAGCTGTATGAATCTTGTAAAAACTGTAATAAGAAAACCGTCTTTCAATAAAACGAGTTAGCACTGTGCTAACAATAAATCTTGAAGTGCCTACTAGTAAAGAATTTCAAGTTTATAGTGCCCATAAAATATCGTATTTTAATGTGATGTAAATTCAGCAGTCCACACCTGTGGAGTAACGGTTAGCGCGTCTGGCCGCGAAAACCAAGTGGCCCGGGTTCGATTCCCGGTCGGGGCAAGTTACCTGGTTGAGGTTTCTTCCGGGGATTTCCCTCATCCCAATATGAGCAAATGTTGGGTAACTTTGGTGCTGGACCCCGGAATCATTTCACCGACATTATCACCTTCATCTCATTCAGACGCTAAATAACCTAAGATGTTGATAAACCGTCGTAAAATAACCTACTAAATTCAGTTGTAATTGATTCTAAACATACCTACGTCTAATGATGTACTTACATAAGGATATCTAGAATGTGATGATATGAATATTGAAAGTAATAAAACGCCGAGAAACAAATTACATAACTTTTGTTTCTGCATACTTTATTAATTTTATCTTTTTGCATAATTATTTATAATACTGCACAAGAATTTCGCAACTTGCACAAATATAATTTTTAATTTGTGCATTTTTGTAACAATTATTTATTTTCTAGCTTAAACCCTGGTTTTTTGCATCTCAGTTGGACTAGCTTACAAAGCAAGTAGTATACAAGCTTTTCCTGCCTATATAAGAAACGTATTCTCTTGAAAGATGTTATGGATATTGTTGTTTTATAGGAGTTGTATGTTGTATAGATGACCTTGCACTTCTCAGTGTCCATTTAATATATAAAAAATTCACTTCGAAATACAGTTACCGATGCCATAGAAATATTTAAGAATTACATTATTCTATTTTGAAAATAAACCGGTTTTTAACACGATATTGTACTTTAAAACAGAAAGTAACATTTGTAGAAAAATGTTATGTTTTATTTAACTACGCTCGCAACTGCCGAGGTTATATTAGCGTCGCCGGTGTGCCGGAATTTTGTCCCGCAGGAGTTCTTTTACATCCCAGTAAATCTACTGACATCAGCCTGCAGCATTTAAGCACACTTAAATGCCATCGACCTGGCCCGGGATCGAACCCGCAACCTCGGGCATAGAAGGGCGGCACTATATCAACAGCACCAACCAAGCCGACCATTTGTAGGAAAGTTGACAGAACATTACAATCCTTGTACAGACCTATTTATGAGAATGTAACAGGTTAAGAACAGACTGTACTCTCGTAAGACAATCGAATTACATTAATTGCTCAAACAATTAGGTTCCTGAGATAAATCCAATATACTCGTAAAACCTATAAATCTTTAAACTTGACGGAGCGTTTGAATTACAGAAATTAATTCAATTTCAGACCATCAATTCTACAGTAACACGAATTTCGGTAGAGATTTATATTTCCTCAGCATTTGTTAAAAGTGATGTTCAGCAACAGGAAGCAATAAGCGGCGTCTATTGGCTAACACGGGATTTATCAGGCTTCCCACTATAACATGCAAATTACCATCGCTTCCATGCGTCATATAAACCCGATATCGAGGATAAAATAACAACAATAATCCTCTTTGTTTATTATTTTAGTAGCAAACTCACCCATTATCCCTTCCTGTAGCGGACAGCTGTTTCGACGGGATTATTCGAAACCAGGACTGCTGCGATGCACGGGTTGAAAATCAGCGGCCTCGAAACCCATCTTCGCGCTCCAACCCCCTGGTACACTGGAATGAATAATTCCATTCAACCGCTGCGCTGTAGTATTGACGCCGACAACAGTATGCGTAATTAGAAACAGAATTAATTATCCAACACGAGTCTGTATTGTCAGGCTGCCTCGGAGGGCATGTGTCTCAAGGAGGTGAAAATCTGAGAGATAGTGTGCAGATAGCACTTCACACTCGCTGGGAACCAAGAACAGTGTCAATCAGCCGGTGCGGCAGCGTCTGTGTGTATGAGAGAATTTGTCTTTCCTTTTCAACTATTGCTACAATTTTATTTATTCTTATAACGTGGTTGAGACAATAAATTGATCTGATATGATGATATGCAGGGTTGTTTCCGATCTCTGATAACGAATTTGAATGACGTCATGTGCGTCAAGAATCACACCGACAGCTGAATTGCGGCGAGAGGTGACAGGCCAGTAGTGAGTGATTTCATAATCAGAGTGCACGGTGTATCACAGTAGCAATGCCCAAGAAAATCGAGCCTTTTGGGAGGGGTACATAACAACCCTTTCCGATGCCAAGTACAGTTATGTGAACATCATAGAAGCCTGTAAAAACGTGGTTTCGTTATTTCTAAGAAATACTTCTTGTGTGCACCTAATAAGACTCGCAAAACTCGGATGGGATTAATTCCAGAGTGGAAAAAGCAAGCAAATCCACCCCCCGTCATAAGTCGCCGCACTCCACGAGATGATACAAATTAATTCTATTCGAACTTTACTAATCATATTAAGTACACAGAAGATGCCTTTCTTGGAAATAACGAAACCTAAATTATTGCAGGCTTCCTTTATTTTCACTTAACTATACTTGGCATCGGCAAGGGTTATGTAACTCTCCCAAAAAGGCTCGATTTTCTTGGGAATTTCTGCTGTGAGTCGCCGTGCACTCTGACTATGATATCACTCACTACTGGTCTGTCACCTTGCGTCACAGTTCAGCTGTCGTGTGACTCCTGACGCACATGATGTCATTCAAATTCGTTATCAGAGATCGGAAACAACCCTGTATTAGAGGAGTGCATTTTAGTCCCGAAACCATGAAGTTAAGTGAACATTACACTATTGTCAACTAAAATAACACTGCAGCAAACATTACGCGAAGTTGCTTGAAAGTACAGTTGACTCAAAACAGAATAAAACTGGATCGAAAGCTACTTAGGCATGAAACTATGAATTATTCATGCTGAAAATATATGTAAGTAAATGCATATTTACCTTATATATATATATATATATATATATATATATATATACACACCAATTGAAGAGCTCTCTGTAAAAAGGGGATGACTCCGCTTTTTGCTGAAATTAATGTTTTCCTTGTTTCATACATTAGAAAATATGCCCAACCTTTTAGTGCAAGAAAGGTCTGATTCCGAGCATTTGGTAGTACATTGTTTAATACAATTTTGCTCGTTCTGCTTCCTGTTTGACATAAAAATTGTTTTATATTAAACATATAGCGTATTTTGGAAAATCTATTGATTTAATTCCCAATATACTCGGTCATTTTAAGAGAACAGTGTATTATGATAATAAATTACTGAAAGAATTTTAGTTTTGTCCTTTAAATGTACGGAAATTTGATCCGAACAAATGTAACTTTTCGTTCACCGAAGGAATTTTACAATGTTATATTTATTCGGATCATATTTCTGCACATTTAGACGACAAAAATAGAATTCTTTCAGTCATTTATTATTACAATACACTGATCTCTTAAAATTATCGAGCATACTGGGGATTAAATTAATGGCTTTCCCAAAATATGCTATCAACTGTTTCACATAGAACAATTTTTATCTCGAAAAGGAAGCAGAAATGAGCTAAATTGTGTTACACTTTTTTTGTTTGAAATATCTCAAAGAAAAACTCCCTGAAATTAATGACATTATTTATGGTTCATATACTGTATGGTCGACACGGTCTGTGGAGTGACAGTCAGCGCGTCTCGCCGTCAAACCAGGTGGCCCGGGTTCGATTCCCGGTCGGGACAAGTTACCTGGTTGAGGTTTTTTTCGGGGTTTTCCCTCAACACAATATGAGCAAATCCTGGGTAACTTGCGGTGTTGGACCCCGGACTCATTTCACCGGCATTATCACCATCTCATTCAGACGCTAAATAATCTAAGATGTTGATAAAGCGTCGTAAAATAACCTACTCTACTGTATGTATGTATGTATGTATATATGTATGTACAGTATGTATGTATGTATGTATGTATGTATGTATGTATGTATGTATGTATGTATGTATGTATGTATGTATGTATGTATGTATGTATGTATGTATGTATGTATCTATCTATATATGCTTGTATGTACGGATACATGTATGCTATGTCTTTTGTTGTAGTTTATATGATATGATATTCACTTATTTGTTTATATTTTACGTTCCTAAATTGCTGATTAATATAAATGTTTAAGTGATAAAATGAAACTCCTGGGTACTTAGGACATACTATGGAAAAGGAAAGAAGCTCAGTTAACATTGAATGTTTTTTGTAGTTTTCCACAACTTTGTAAAATTGCAGCTACCTCATTTTTTCTGGGATCCCTTCAATTTACAATACAATATAATTAAATAATTATACTGTCACAATGTAATTTACAATATAGACCGTACTTATTGTGAATCTTTTTTTTTTTAAGAACACAAGTCAAGAAATCAATAAAATTGCGCTGAACAGCTTTATATAATGTAGGCCTACATCATTTAATACGTCATTTGGTATAAACATGGCACACGTATTCGCATTTTTTAAAACATTTTAGTGGTGAATTGAATTTCGTCTTTATTTGTAACAGATTTAAGTCACTCACATTTTTTCTTTTTTCAAAATAAAACAAATCACTTGTTTCTAGTGTGGTAGGAGGCCTATATAGATACTCAAAATCATATGGTAACTTGGTAACCAGGAAAAGTTGGATGTTTACTAAATTTGTGTTTGAGCTGGTATAGCATAATATTAATAATACTTTAAATGTCTTCAGATGAACCTGATGTCATAGAGAGGTGCACGAAGAATAGTCATATAAACAGCTCAAGTGCAAAGCTTCGTGGTGAATGTCATGTCAAAAATTTAGGGAACAATATCCGTGCCAAACGTTCCTACTATGAATATCGATACATTTAACGATAATACTCGTATACCAATTCTCACTAAAGTTAATAATTTTGAAAGCAAAGGTCTTCTAGATGTTTATCTTCAATGTTTCATTGAACTACTCATAGCAATAATAGGCCTACTAGAGAAAACTGCAGAAAACTCTGCAGATAACGATAAAAATTAAGTCATTGACGCTGTTGCTCAGAAAGTTGTGTGTTCTAACATTATTCATCCTACATATTTATTACACAACTTTTAACACTATATCACTTCGGAAAACGTATTATTTGTCTTTCTTGTGTTAAATTTTATATTACCTTTTTAACATGTTTCAGCCTGCTATTGGCCATCATCAGAACTGGTTGTTGCTGGTCTTGGCGCCTTTTGTTCACACACACCCCCACAGGAAATTGAACAAAAGGCGCCAATACCAGCAATAACCAGTTCTGATGATGGCCAATAGCAGGGTGAAACATGTAAACAAGGTAATTATAAAATATAACACAAGAAAGACTAATAATATGTTTTCCGATTATTCATTCATTACAACACGTAGAATTTATTTTTCCTGTAATAAATTAAACAAGTAAAATAGTAGTAGGAATATCTCATATTTTAATTTGTTATTTTACGACGCTTTGCCAACTGCTATGGTTATCTAGCGTCTATGTGAGCTGCAGGTGATAATGCCAGCGAAATAAGCTCAGGATCCAGCTCCGAAAGTTACCCAACATTTCCTTTAATGGGTTAAGAGGGAAAACCCCCGGAAACAAACCTCAACCACGTAACTTGTCCCAACCAAGATATAAACCGGGGCTGCTCTTTTCATGGTCAGGCATGCTAACCGTTACTCCATAGAAGTTTATTTTGAAAAAAAAAAGTAAGCCAAATTGTAAAATTATACAATTTTTGTACTTTAAATTCTCAATTAGTAAAATAAATAAATTATTAATTCCCAATGGAAAATAAAGCATTATCACCAGTTGAAGAAATATTTTCTGCTTAATGGTAGGCCCTAGAACAGATTTTTAATCTCCTGGAAATTTACGTTTGTATGACTTAACTCCGTATCAAAATAAACGATTAATTTAATCAATGTAACAAAAGTTTGCTTGCAGAATGAGATGCAAGTATCGCCATAGCATTTGCGACGAACCTGTTACCGGAATCTTCACTCTCCTTTATTGTAATCCAATTTATTTTCATCTACTACTATTACTCAACACCTTGCGTATTAAAACCAGGAAAGAGACAATGATGAGATTTTATAAGGTTTTGGCAGTCCCACTTCTATTATATGGAAGTGAAAACTGGACATTAAATAGATCTGGAAAAAGGAAGATCGAAACGACAGAAATGCGCTTCTTAAGAAGGATAGCAGGATATACTCTAAGGGATCATATTCGCAATACCGATATTAGATAACAATTACAAATATATGAATTAGTAAATAAATTTGCAGACAACAAATTAAAATGGTTTCAACATATAGACCGAATGGGCACCTCTCGACTATCAAAACAGGCGTCACAATATAGACCTAGACCTAGACGTAGACCAGGTGGAGGGATATGCTTTGAGTCGGCACAGGCTTATAGCCTAACCTTGAAGTAGAAGAAGAAGACTATTACTCAACACACATTTTTCATTGCAGGTTACTATTTATATTTCCGCGAAGTTGGTTCTGAAGTACTTTCCTATTGATATAACTTTCCATAAAAGCTGTAATAATAGGATTTTACAGTTTTCAAAGCAGTAACAGCATGCAATAACATGTGACAGTCCTCGATTAAATTTCCGACAGGAGGACAGGGAGGCTGGCGTTACTCCCAGGTTTTGGTAGCCACGACTCAACTCCATGAGACTCTTTGGATAGTGCAACCGCTTTAAAATGACCTTGTCTTAACTGGGCTAAACAAAATCCCTCCCTAACAATATCTACTTTTGTTGATCGATGGAACTATCATAGAGCCAATTGGCTAGTATAGATCCATCGATTCATAGAGTCATTCATCCTAAGAGCCAACTGGCTAGTCTCTGATATTGAGACAACTCATCCTGCCTAAGGTTTTTCCGTGGTTTTCCTAAGGCGCTAAGACAAATGTCGGGATGAGCCCTAAAATAAATGGGCCACGGACCTGCACTCATATCCCCATGAATCTCTCTAATTAACTCTAAATTAATTAACAATTACATCTCTCCCCCCTCTTCGCAATTGAGCCATCATATAGCCAAATGGCTGGTCTCGGAATTGAGACAAATCAACAAGGCTCATGACAACAATCACCTCCTACATAATAGCCAAATTGGCTAGTCTCTTATATGAGACAACTCATCCTGGCTAAGGTATTCCGTAGTTTTCCTCAGGCGTAAGACAAATGTCGGGATGAGCCCTATAAGAAATGGGCCACGGACCTATATGCCCTTCCCCATATATATTCCCCTTTATTATAATCGACGTATGCCCTAGTTCAGAACATATATAAATTGTCTATTAAATATAGGAGGTCACTCAATTAGTCGCAATTGAAAGGACAGGGACCTCTCAAATTGCAGATTTAGATTTCACGGCGCTTCTTCCGACGGCCTTCACATGCTTTGTCATCGAACAACAGATGACAGCGTCTTGCCATCCTAACGGCAAACACCAGCCAGCTCTTCCTCTTCCCGTTCCGTGATCACTTCATCAAATCTCAGTCCCCCTCGCGTATGTGGTACCTAAGAGGTTACGTCCAATTTCGGCTTCTCCTTCAAAATGTTCTAGAGTTCCTTCAGTGGAGCAGTGTAACCCGGAGTGAGACTAGTGGCCAACAGGCTTGGAGCTCACATATTTAGTTTTGTACAGCCCACAACCCCTTGCAAGGACGCGTTTTGCGTACCTTTTAAAATTTTTTCCTCCCAATTCCCTTTCGATTTTTCGATTTTCTGTACTGGAAACACACCGCTCTACCGCACGCGTGACATCCGATCGCTCTGAATCCAAGCGACTAACCTGAACACCCCTTGGCGTAACTTAATGGACTCGCCTGACCAGGCCCATATTGCCGGCGACTGTCAGGACTAAATACTCGTACTGTATCCTGCAGCTCCAATCAGCAGGCAGACGCTCAATCATCTGAACTACACCTATGACGTCTTGCTCCTTACTAGAAAAGACTGTGCCTGTTCTTCACGTCACCAAATTTTTTATTCTCCAGACTGATGTGTCTGAGAGTGAACGTCGATTGAAACTAGAGATATCACTGCAGGAGTCTCTCTTGAGACCATAGAATTTTCTGACCGACAAAAGGAACATCAAATTAGGATATACGAGAGCGGACATAATAATGTATCACAGGATACCTAGTGGAAAGAGCAGGGTTCTTTCACGTGCTATATATGTAAGCCATAGGACTCTGTTCTTACTTCCAGAAGGAAGTTAAACTAAAGATTATTATATTCCCTTAAAAGTTAGTATATTTTTCTAGATCGAATTTAAATTCAGAAACTTCTGACATAATGGGAAATTGGTAGCCGAAATATTTAGGACTACATTATAAATAATAGTTATACCATAATACACTGCGTGGCAAAGTCTCTCCGCAGTGAACTCAGAGGCGCGTGAGAACGCTTAAGTTGGCAGCACTAAGATAAGGCGAGGGAGCAGCGGTGCGACTTTGACCTAAAGCAGGCAGTAACTGAATAGCATTCTACGTATAGCTATTCTAGCGTGGACGTTATGCTTGTAAGCGGAATTCGTTGCCAACGTAACTGAGAGTGTGCTAGCGCATCACCCTCGCTGCGGAGAGACTTATGTCACGCAGTGTACAATATTTTACTTTAAAGTGACCAGAAAATTTATAGATATTTTGTTTTATAATGTCACAGTATTATCTCTCTATAGCTAGTATAATTGAAAATAAAAAGAATAATTAATAAATAGAAGTAAAACGGACAACATTTCTAAGTAAGTATATGAATTTATATTACACTTGTACTGTGCGATAAGTGAAAAATGAGACTGCAACAAACATCCAAAAGTTACCATCTACAAACTTAATTCAAATATGTTACGTTTAAATCTAGTAAACCAAATACAGTTAACTCAAGAGTCTGTTAATAGATAACAAGTTTGTCTAGTACTTGCCGGGTCTCGGTTAAAATCTTGATAAGGCACTTGCTCTCTCGAAGTGACTGTCGGAAAAGCGAGACCTAACTAGGTTGCTGCAATCTCTTCCTTCCAACCCCCCTTTCAACATCCGTCGTTACCGTCGCCTTAGCATCTTGCTCTCAACCAAAAACTTAAAGAATTGACCAAGCATTTCTAAACACTGTAAAGATAAAATACCTTTAAATTTTAAAATATTTACTTAAATAGAGTCTCAAATTAGTATCATTATATACCATGATTATGAACACGTTAAAGTGTTTAAGGACTTTACTAATAGACGGTAGTAGGCCTATATTATACACACTATTTAAAGGGTGTAATTGATGTTTTGTTATTTGAAGTGTTGTATCAGTGAAGAAGTGTGTTGTGTCATTGAAGTGTGAAGTGTGTTGTATAAGTGAAGTGTCTTTGGGTCAGTGAAGTTTTATAGTTCATAGTGGCAGTGAAAAGTATTTGAACAGCGAAATGTTTTTGAAGTGTTAGTGAAATCAGGATAGCATTAGTGAAAAGTGTCATAGTTCCAGTGCATTGAGTGAGTTTACAGCGAAATGAGTATAGTGCTGAAAGATACTTGTGCAGGTATGAACATATCATACTCGTGGGTTTTAGTTTGGACTTAGGGTTAAGATACAAATTAGATTTACTTTAAATGTTATTTTAAGTGATCGTGCTTCATCAAATTTAGGATGCTCCTCGATATTATTATTAGGCCTATTATTATTATTATTATTAATTGTATTTTTAATTACCGGTAACTGTGTTTATTATTCTCATTATTGAGTGTAATTAATTACACTGCCACCGGGTATTTACACATTTGCAGTGTGCATACATGCATGCATGCATGCATACATACATACATACATACATACATACATACATACATACATACATACATACATACATACATACATACATACCATGACTATAATACCGGCTTAGTATTCTAACATTCGACGCTTTTGAATTAAATTAAACGATTATGGTTTAATCGAAGATAAAGTTTTTAATAACTGGGACTAATTTCAGGACTTCATGTTTTCTGATGAACAAATAAAATAGCAAATGATTTTAACATGAAGAGCTATAAAACGCTAATGAAATTGGAATAGAGTAACATAAAATAAAGTGAATAAGCGATTCCTATAATTGTAGACGAATAATGAGTTTTTTTTACATAAATGCCGGAGATAAGTATGTTAACATGTTTATGTATGTTTGCGGTATCCTAAAATGTTCATTAGTGAAATGCGCAGCATAGAAATGAATATTCAAACTTTGCTCTGTGGCTGTTAGGAATGGATTTAAGAGTGGAAGTGATTGATACACGATTCTTAAAAGGTATCGTACGCAACTAATGAATGGACATTAATCTGATCCACAAGACAAGGATTATTATAGCATAACCAAAACCATTCAGAAACCTAAACCAAATGAAAATGTTTTTAGCTGATCATTTTACTACATCTTATCAACTGCTATGGTTATATGGTGTCTGAATTAAATGAAGGTGATAATGCTAGCGAGATGAGTCCAGGGACCAGTGCTGAAAGTTAGCCAGCATTTTCTCTGAATGAATTGAGGGAAAATCCCGAAAAAACCACAACCAGAATTTGAAACTGGACCCTTTAGTTTCACGGTCAGACGTACTAACCGTTACTCCACATTGGTGGACATGGAAATGCTACTTTGTACAAAAGAAAGCAGTCAACTACCAAAAACAGCTAAAAAAATATCGACCTAAAGCACAATATTGCGAGGTTGGAGAAATTAATTACAACTGCAGGCAAAAGTACCAATTTGTCGTAATTCCTAATACTGCTGGAGATTATGATTTTGATTATGATGATAACGATTATTATTATTGTTATTATTATGACTATGATTACAGCGATTATATTCATAGTGATTATTACACTAATTTATAAGAAGTATAATCGTGATGTACTTCTCAAAAGTATTAATTAAATAGGCCTATCAGTTGTTAACGATTTATCAAATCATAAAATAATTCTGATAGATGTGTTTCATTATTAAATCGTCATTAAGTAAAATCACAATACAAGAATAAGAAATTGAAAAGTATGTTCTAATTAAAATGCAGTAGTAGTCTTAAGCAAAATTTCGTCCCTCCATAACATACTAAATTAAAATTATCTTAGCTTCAACGCAGTTAATTTTAAGCCATTTTTAATCTGCTAATGGACTCACCATAGAACTCCACTAAATTGGGGAGGACAGGAAGAAGAATCTTCCACTAAAGACAGTGCATATGAACGCAATAAAAACAAATAATTTATTCGTGAATGGGATTCGAACCTAAATGAGTAACCACCAATCAGCGTAAAATTTGTATTTAAATCATTACCTATTCCACTATCGACATCTGTCTCACGTTATAGGCCTGTCATGTTTCACTGATAATTTACAGTAAATATTGAATTATTTGGTACTAACTATATAATTTCTGCGATGGCTGTGTGGTCAGACCTTCACCCTGTCGTGCAGACGGTTTGGGTTCGAGTCGCGGTCATGTCTGGAATTACTCATTAAAAAATCCATGGTCGCAGTTTGGGACTTTTTTTGGAGTTCTCCCGTTTCCCCATATTAAGCACCTACGTCATTCCGTCAACATTTCTCCAGTCCGTCATCATTCTATAGATTCTATAGCATTCCCCGAACGTCGACCGGCAACTCATGGAGGGGACCAGTCCACAGTGTGAAAAAACGCAAATCTAGATGGACAAAATTAATAACTTCTCTGTATTTCAATGGATTCTTATGAAACTTTGTACAGATCTTGTAGGTAGCATATATTTTTTGTGTACAAAGTCTAATTAAGTTTGAGTATGGGGAACTACCTCTTTATAGAGGGTGATTTTAGACAAAATTAATAACTTGTCTCCTATCTAACAGATTTTTATGAAACATTGTACGGAAGTTACAGGTAGGATATATTTTTTGTGTATAAACTATATTTACGGTTCCATTAGACGAACTATACCTATATACGGGGTGTATTTATACAAAATCAACTTCTTTAATACTTAACAGTTTTTATGAAACTTTGTACACGAGTTACATATATTTTTTTGTGTACAAATTCTGATTACATCTGTATGCTACCTGTAGGCTTGATTGTTGTACAAAGTTTCATAAAAATATATTATATAGGAGAGACGTTATTAATTTTGTCTAAATTCGTCATTATAAAGGGGCCGTTCCTCTTATAGAAACATAATCAGACTTCGAAGACAAAAAGTATATGCTACTTCTAACTTCTGTATACAGTTTCATAAAAACCTGTTAGATAGGAAAGAAGTTATTAATTTTGTCTAAATGCATCCGCTATAAAGAGGTAGTTTTTCTTGTGCAAACGTAATCAGAATTCGTACACAAAAAATATGTGCCACCTGTAAGGCTGTACAAAGTTTTATAAAAATCTGTTAAAATGCAGAAAAGTTATTAATTTTATTCAACTACTAGATTTGCGTTCTGATCCACGGTCAGTTTGTTAAGATTAGATGAAAATGTGTCCAATGTATTTTTAACTTGCTGTTTAATGTCATGTGAATAATTTTGCAGGCCTAAACACTCACACAATGATTAGAAACTTTCTTATTCCATTATTCTTTCCTGCTGTTAAGCCAAACGTAAAACATTTGTCGCCTCGTTACTGTGTGCCTGACGACTGAAAAAGCAAATCAATTACTGAAAAATGCCGAAGAACGTGCAAACTTTAAAACAAAGATTCAACACTCTACAACATGATGCTGTATTAAATGCTAAAAGAATTGTTGTAACCGAACGTGACCGACTATACTGAAACTCACATTATATTTGGAGAAATTAAAAAAAAAAAAAAAAAGAATGTATTTTTCCATTGTAATATTGAAACTGTACTGTAAGAAGAAAAATACTTTGCAAAATTGAAATTGAAGTTACATTAGTAAGAACGTACCTATCTGAACAGACTACATGTCTTACAACACAATAAATCACTAACAATTCGCTCTTATTCACTCACATAGTAAGCCTCTGTGTCTGCGACTGAACAGAAGCGAGAAGTGTTACAGAGAACTCGTTGCTCATACTCTTCTAAATATAGCTTATTATAGGCTAAAAAATAAAAGCTATTTCTCACAGCATTCACCAAATGTAAAGAACATGAATTCATATTCACCTATGCCAGACCTGCAGAACTGTAGTCCTCAGAGCGACTGTTTTACCATTCCTTCTACCCCATCCACCTTTTCTACCAGAACGGTCATAGCATTCTAGTTCTGCTCGGCTCCATCAACATTCATTCTCGCTGCGGCAGGTATACAATACGCTATCAAGAATTACAAATGAACGGATAATAAAATCCTTAGGAACATACCTTTAGAAAGTAAGAGAAAAATGAATGAGGGAAATAAATAAGTTAAAAGACATGTAAAGTAGATTTTAAAATGTATGTGTGCATATAATGTAAGAAGGTCTACCTATATAGCTATATATCGTCCTATTACTAGTAAAACCGATTAAGTCCACTTTTTGTGTAAAATAAGTTAAGTACAATCTCCGATTTGTCTTTCCGTGCTCTGTACAGTATTCTACTAAAATGGAATAAGTCCGATATGTTGCATGCAGGCAACAAAGCAATTACTTTCTTTGAAGAATTTATTATGATTTTTTGTGCATTAATAAAGTTTCAATTCCTGTTTTTATAAAACTTGTATTACTGGTCTCAACTGTTTTAACTAGTAATAGAACGATAAATAAATTGTACGTTGATAAGTGAGCGATAGCTATATGATCGGCTGTCAATGCTGTCATTCAACATTGTAACGCACTCCAGCCAAATAAATATATAAAAAAATAAATAAATACACAATACGGTACACGTACTGCAGTTTAAAGAGAACTGGAAATTGGCAAAATCTAAATCCGTGAAGAAATACTACTTCCAAAGTAAATAGGAATATGATCATTTGGTGTTCAATACAAAAGGATTGCTTGTTTAATGTGTCCCATCCAATTTATTTCTACTAGTCATTTCAATATTAAACCACATCTCAACAAAGCCCATATTAAGAATTATGGAATGCACAAACTTTCGGGTAAGTTCATTATTACGAACTGTATATTGATTATTTATTTATGTACTGTTAAATTAAGGACGCCACTCGTTGTGTTCATTTTGAATTGAAATTAATAGTGACTTTCAAAGTTCATTACTTAAATGCTATAAATTCATGTTTCCGTAGGTGATGATAGGAGGAAAGTTTTCGAAAATCTAAAGCAGGCTAGGTGGAAAGAAATCTCAAAGAACCTACCGACAGAAAATCTAGCGTAATTGTAAACCTTGAAACGAGATAACGCATTATAAATACAATAATTTTATTACAATCCTTTTTAAAAATTACAGTGCCGCCACTGATGGACCTTGCCCGGGAAAAGAATGTAAACAACTCTACGCGGATAGAAGTAGAGTGAGGCTGACGTCATACTTCCCCTATTTGCAGGTTCTGCAGGCCTGTCCTATGCTTAACTTAACAAGTCAATTTTGATTTTTGTCCACCTAGATTGG
Organism: Periplaneta americana; assembly: GCF_040183065.1. Lineage (NCBI taxonomy): Eukaryota > Metazoa > Arthropoda > Insecta > Blattodea > Blattidae > Periplaneta > Periplaneta americana. The sequence continues at coordinate 74,719,499 of NC_091123.1, read as the reverse complement.
GAAAATTGCACACTGTGCGGCCTAGGAACGTACGAGTTTGCTTGCTCGAAATCTAGGTAAGCAGCGAACCTTAATGTAGACAGACGGTGAAGGTTTGGGGATGCGCGTACTGTATCTTCAAGGTTAGCGCAATAGATCTTAAAAGTCACAGTGCTGGCTCGTAGTGCGCCCCTCCCGAAATTTCCTTCTATTTCATTCCAACTACATAACTTTCTGCCTCATTTTCTTTTATTTGTATTATATATAGGTTTACATGAACAGTATGAAAGGGCTGTAAAGTATCTTCTTCCTCACAGAGACCGTACACAACTACTGAAGCACTTGGACACAGATGGCCCATTGCGCTCCGTGGACTATAAATCAACCCAGGGAACCGCAGTGAGTGACCAGCTTCACGATGTTACCGAGTTTCATAGGGAAATACATAATCGTACATCATAAATCATGGCGGTCCTTTTCGTAATTACACGGCGCGTACAAAAACCCTATCCATCGACTATTCTCGTTTACATCAAAATTAAACTCTGCCAGTCATAATCCTAGCATGCCATCCTACCGACGGGTATAATGAATTCCGTCACACTAGTGTCTCCATTGAAAAACGCAATACACACTGTCAGACTGGTAGGGTGAAGCATGTTCTTAATGATCTTTGCAGCAGTGATGTCAAAGCAAGCGTATTTTTCTGACCTTGACGTAGTGCGCGGGCATCAAGCGCTAGGTATGGAAGGAGGAAGGATTATTTATATGAATAAGCAGCCTGTTGGATTAAGAAAATAGTGGTGTATAAACTTCAAACGGAACGTGAAATTTTATGTCGTTATTTTCATATGCGTTCTTTCTGTTTGATATTATCTATATTATCTGTAAAAGAACAGTACTAACACCAATTTCTTAATATTGCACTTGTGTTTTAAACGTTAATAACATTATAAAGAGTTAAGAAGGAATATTCACATAAATTCCATGGTAGTAAGTTATAACTATATACTTGTACTTTACTAAGTGAATGAAACACAGAAAGTGATATCCCAAAGAAAGAGATTGATTACGACATGATAAGTAGGAATTGATATTGATGGTATCTTTAGCCTTGTAAAAGCAATCAATGAACTAATCAAAACAATATTATAGTACAAAGCAAAGCTACCTATGTTTTAACTGTAACTAATATTACATAACAAAACTCTTATCGCATTATGCTTTTAATGTGATACTGGTGCGCAAATTCCTATTATCAGAATATTAAATTATTTTCTCGAAATCTGCTGAAACTATAGAGCTGACTTTTTACAATACATGGCCACATATCTTTTATTTATGATGTAACAGTAGTTGCTTTGTTAATTCATTTCCTTACAAATATTTTTCCATGCGAATATTTTCAAAATTTCCATTACACTGTCTCCAGTAATACATATTTACGATATATTAGATTTCAGTACCTGTAAGGCTACTAAATAAACATATCTGAAAATTTCACTTTTCTGTAAAAATAAGTTGAGAAAATATTCCTTTTGAATAAAAGAGCAAACTTGTGAAAAATGAGCATTAAAATTAAAACTTACATTCTTATAATGCACTTATACTTCTCAGACAAATCTAAAAATTAACATGGATAAAGTTTTAATAAGTTCTCTTCCCTTTATCTATTGAATCAGTGCTGGTCATCCCTGTATATAGATCGACCAAACGGCATATAGCGCTCAGGCTCTCCTGAGCTCTAAAGCGCGCGCTTACGCCTATGGGCATCTTTTGACATGACTTATACCGTGACATTACAAAGTAACTATGTATGTTATGTACTGTAGCCTACCTTTGTTTGACAAAGAAAGTAATAAAATATGTCATTATTACTGTTTAAATGCGTCATGGGCTAGGGTAAAATTTTATTACAATTTACCGTTTTTAAATGTAATAGGTAACATTAAAATAAATAATTCTAACTATAAAGCTAAAAATTTTGGTAAAATCAGAGGTTTTTGAACTTAAAGTAGCCTGCAAATCACAGAAACCTGCAGAAAAGTATATTCTATTATCCATGTGCTAAAAAGGATAAATGTTCATCTCCCCTCTTGCTTAAAAAAGTCCCTTGTGCAGACACTTCGACTATGCGGACATTTTACTGACTGACCTCTCCAGCGACAACAAAATGAAACTTCAACGTGCTCATAATTTGTGTGTACGTTTTGTAAGCAATGTTCGTAAATATGATCATATTACCCCATCCCTGGAAGCAATAGGTTCACTTAAACTAGATAAGAAAAGAAATTTACATTCACTTCTCTTTCTCTTCGAAATCTTGAACTCTTCTATTCCTTCGTACCTGTCGTCTCGCTTCACTTACCTTTCTTCCCACCATAATCTGAACACACGCTCTCGTCATGAAACAATACTAACAATACCATCCCATCGCACCTCCTCATACTCATCATCTTTCACAATAGCCCTGCCAAGACTCTGGAATTCGCTACCTGCTAGCATCAGGGACTGTCGAAATAAAATTGAATTCAAACGAAAACTTACTAGGCACTTGGTCAGTAATTGATTACTTGTAAATAGTTTCTTTAATCTATGACAAAATATTTCAATATTCAGTAATTTCATCACTATACAATTTTGTTATTCTAGATTTAATTTGTAATTCAGTAAATATTAAATATTCTTTGTTTCTCTATGATAAATTATCTAGCTTTAATTATTCAGGTAATCTTTTCGTACTTTGATTTTATTGTAATTGTAAATTTAATACTAACTGTAATATTATTTGTAATTGTAATTGTAAATTTAATACTAATTGTAATTTTATTGTTGATATTGTAGTTGGAATCTCCTGGTAGAGGGGCAGAGAAGGCCTGACGGCCTTACCTCTACCAGGTTAAATAAATAAATACTAAATACTAAATACACCATGAAATCAGATTTATTTCTAAAATGTCGTACTGTATAGTAGTAAGACTTTAAAGAGAGGTTAAAAAGGTCTAAAACCATGACATTAACATTAAAATATATGTTATAAGATTATACATGAACACTACGTCATATATCACTAACAGTACAATTAAGAATTATACTTTACAATAAACAGGAGAAGTGACCACTATGGTAAGATCACAACTGACATAATTTCAAGCTAATTTTTTACTATAAATTCAAAAGAGAGAGATTATAGACCACTCTAGGTCGAATGCTGTGGTAATATTTCAATTACAATGTAGATGAAACGGATTTCATTCGTGTATTACCATTGAGAATTTTTTTGGAGTAAAATTTCAGTCCATACGATATTTTGAGAAAAGAAATGAAATCATAAACTAATTTCGGTATTTTTCTCTGTGCCAATACGATCTGAATATTAAATCAAATTTAAAGAATGTAAATCTGGAAATGAAAAGTATTAAAATTGTTTCATATAATGTATACGCAATGTGATATGTCCAATAAAAAAATTGCAATTTTTTAACTTTTGTGACTAAATAAGCAATATAAAATCAATTGCAAAGCCATATTAGCAGGATGTAAAGCATTACATCTACAAAAAAAAGAAGTAGTGAAATACGAAATTAAGCCTAGGTAATGTCAATGCCCAAATTAAGTTGGAAACATGACCTTTCAATATGAATGTGCGTGTGGAAGAGTTTTTTGTAGTCATTATCCATGATGTGGAGAACGATGGAGGAGAGTGTGAAATGGACAGACAGAATAAGAAATGAAGCTGTGTTGGAAAGAGCGGGTGAAGAAAGAATGATGCTGCAATTAATGAGGAAGAGAAAAAAAATTGGTTGCATCATTGGCTGAGAAGAAAATGCCTATTGAAGGAAGGAATTGTGAACGGAAGAAGAGTTCGGGGAAGAAGAAATCAGATGATATATATTTGGTTGTTTTGGGTAATATATTATTTCGTTAAGATGGAGTGATTCTAGCAATATCATTGAAAAAAGTCTATAAAACGAATTATGAATACACAACGATATTCGAAATATTGCGAAAAATTGAACACGTCCTCACAAAACTATTAGGTAATAGAGAAAATCGAACTTCAGATTTGAAACCACCGTATGTCAATTAACTAAAATCGCATATTTTCATTTTGTGAGCGACAAAAAGTTGAAATTTGTTGTACAGTGCCATCTTCAAATGGAGTGAAGGGGAGCATATTATATAGTTATCATCCTACGTCCAGAAAATGACGTTGTTGATGGCGATTGACAGTACCTATCATTACCTCCGAGCTCTATAATTAAACTTTCAACAGCAGTTTATTAGCAGAGTACATATAGTTATTTCTCTGTTTCTATTACTTTCCGAAATAGAGAAGATAAAATGAAATCCTAAATTAACATATACATATAGCTCTCAGTAATATCTAAGCAGTGAATTTATTTAATGTAACAAAAAGACAAACTCAAGTGAAGTTCGTAAAACAGAGTTTCCGGATGTAAGCAGTGTAACATCAGTAGCCTCACACTTCGATATTAATTTTGACATTTTCAAATTCAATGAAAAATATTGAACACAACACAACGAGAAAACGGCATTAACAGAATGGATTATACACAGAATACCCAGACAAACTTTGAACCACAAACCTAAACCTAAAGGTCAGGGGTTTTGGATCGGTCAGTTTGAGATAGAAATATCGACAGCGATGAAGATCTTACAGGTATCTTTTTTTAACTTAATAATGACGCCCATGATGACAACGATGTAAGAGTCCAAAGTCAAATTTCTGCATTAACTTGTTAACGTATCCGCATTTTCCGTCTCATCTTTATAAGAGTAAAAACAAAATTACTAAGGGGACACGAACTAATATGCTCTTCTGGAAAATGTATATTCTCTTGTAGGAATTAAATCAGGACCTTGACTGAAAACAAAAATTGAAACCTAAAATCAGGAATCAAAATTATAAACAAATTACAAATTGCTAACTGAATGACAAAATGTAACAAAAAATTGTAACAGTATTAACACGAGAGAAGAATTACAACTGTTAAATGGACGGAGTTACGCAATAACAGACCAACCGACAATTTGAAAAAAAATGGGATATTTGCAAAAAGCTGTTGATGGCAGGCTAATTAAACTCGGAAAAATCTGCATATCTGAATTTTTCTGCTATTTCTAAGCAAAAATTCGTTTATTGCATAAAATTCATTTATTTATTTTGGTTTGAAATATTACTTCAACTGCTGGTCTCTTATCAAAAATCGGTTAGCCTTGTTTGGTATTATTTGTGCTATTCTTGTAATAGTATGAATGTTATAATAATTCTTACATAAAATATTTTATTAAAAAAAAATACAGATTTATTTCAATGCCCAATACCTCGAAACTTGGCGCTTGGTCTCTTCTTGCGTAACTCCGTCCAAATAAGCCTCAATCTATAATTCCAACGAAAAGTTAGTTGTGAATCGCGCTAGGTTTAGACTGAAAGATCTCACTTGTAATGTGAAGCAGAACAAATCTTAAAGATCTGAACTCTGGCATAGAAAATTATAACCAATAATTTAATAAGTTTAATTTTTGCACTAATTTATCAAAATATCTCTTACTTCGTAATCTCAAACTAACCTATGTCGTCTCCCACGTGAGATCTTGGCTATAAATAAAATTTAAATTAAATATCACAACCTTGTAAATACCCCTCACTGAGTTTCTCGTTGATAGATCTACTTGAATTTTATCAGGCGGTACATCTCATCTGACGATATGTGAACAAATTATTGTTGCATACATCTCAAGTCTGATTAGTTAACTATGTTACTAGTCGGCGATGTACGCAAAGGATGGTGAAAGGAACTACCCACGCTACTCCATTATCTCCTGACTTAGTTGCTCGTGAGTGATTTCTTATTGGTGTCACTTAGAGCTAGGATTTATATGTAGTAAGAGTTAAGAATGACGCCGAGTATAGTTGAGTCGATGTGATGCCGGTTAAGAAAGTCCTACGCCTGGTTCACAAGACTCGAAATGCAAGAACAGAGAACTTAGTCACAAGGACTAGACAATGCACCTTTTAAATACCGCGCTGTTTTGTAAGTCGCGGTTAAGAGGATTAAAGACCCTTAGCGTTTACTAATGAAAGTACTGAATGACAAACATGGCAAGTATAAGGAGTGGGGGGCATGGTTTGCATGTTTATAAACTATACCGACTAAAAATATTAGCTTTTACTACATACGAATCCTAGCTCTGCTTATGAGGCTCTAAACAGTCATCGGATTGCTGACTAAACATACATGTAACTAGGCTTCGTATTCCAGCTACCTATAAACTGGAATGAGGTTGTCTGATTCGAAGTAGTGACGATACAGCGCAAGTACAAGTACGTTCGTATACAAAATAGTTACGCATCCCCTGCTCTCTTCCTCTAGAAAGTAAAAATTGGGACACAGTCATAGTGAGTAGTCTTATCGATCACAGCTCTTACTAGTCGTGTTATTTAAATAACTACAACTTTGTGGCTGATTGAAGGTTCATTGCAGAGGTAAAATGCCTTAAGTACGAGTAAGTTGTTCAAGCGTGTAATATTGCAGGGCATAGTTGAGGATATTTCTACTAATATTTTCACTGTCACTATAGACAACATTATATACACATTGTGTAAGATGAAAGTAAAAGTGACAAAAACAGTGCACTGCAATACCAAAAGGCGCAGAAAGTGTGTTGAACGTTATCCAAAAGAACCAGTACCATTAAAATCTGAAAATTATGAAGATATTAACTCGACGTTTAGCATGGATTTCTGAAGCATACCATGATGTTCAGTGCCAAGATCCCAATTAATAAATTAAATAATCTACAGTTTAGGGAATTTCTAGAAAAGTACATAGAAAATTAGTGGATTATCAGTGATGAGCGACATATGCAATATACTAATAAAACACGAAAAAAATATCAGACAATAAAAATATCTTGTACATAATGAATGCACCAATAATGTCATGTATTATTGAAATAATTTCAAGTGACATCCGCATGTGTTCAAGTTTCGTAACTTACGAACGCACGTTATTATTCACTGCAAAAATCAGGATGAAAATGAACATTACGGCTCAAGCATGTGTTTACTAGTATAGCTCCAGAATGTCGGGAGTTGACTGTACTCCACGAACACGCAGCAACAACGTGTTTGTTTATATCCTAATCAGTTGCATTACCTGTGTTCGGCGTACTATATATCCAATGTGTCTTTAACTTCAGTCTTTAGGTAGATGGAATACGGAGCCTACATATAACCTTGCAGATTATGTTTTAAAAAATGTGTCCATAAAAAACGATCCAATGAAATTAGTAACTCTTACATATATAAATTACTTACAAATTTATAACATAAACGTAAAATGCAGAACCATATTACAGAATGGGTGACCATACATTTGTCAAACTAGTTTCGAAAGAGATAGAAATGTGCGTTGTTTCAGGGTAAGAAGGAAAGACGATCTTCCAGTACGAATGTGAATTAACAGATGCCATAGGTATAGTTCATGGATGATCACGTGTTAAAGTGAAATATCAAATTTACATGCCTACGTACATGTTCCTCGCGAGATAATATGGGTACGCTTTTCTATGGTCCCTAATGAGGCAGAGTCTTAAGACAAGAACAAAAACTGAAAACTTAGAAAAGAAAACTATCGGATGCATAAAACTTGACAAAATCGGAAATATCACAATTAAGAATTAATTTAAAATTTTCAATTTCAATGACAAGTACAGAAAAATAAAACCTAATGGGAAGAATATAAACAAAACAGAAGGTAAAGAATTGTCAAAATGTATTGAAACTTTAAGCCCAAGTGCGGAGAAATGTGGGTAGCTCTGGCTTGAGACTGAAGTTGTTTAAATAAAATTCCATAAGAGCGGGTCTAAACTTTCGACGTTCACGCCTAAATTAATTGTTCACAATTTGGTAATGTAAATTGTACAGTGCAATAAATTTGCAACTAAAAGGGAAGGTAATATTAAAAGAATGAAAGATCGTATGTTTACATCGAAAGATATAAATGTGATTTACATCAAGTTAGGAAGTAGAAGGGCTATCTAATTCTAATAGGGATGAGCAGTCTTTATAAGTATACTCCATGACATCGATTATGTTTATGATGATTTAGTATCTCGTATTTCGTAAAAATGAAATCTCAATTAATGCGTGTTACCTCTGCTATGATATGCCTAATCAGATGTGGGCCTGAAATCGAATTTGAAGCAATACATATCTTAGAAATGAAGACTACAATTTTTTTTCATAAAATGCGATGCAACTAAATCATATACATGTGATGAGAATCATAAACTGTTCACTGTAATATTAAGTGTAAAATACAAAAAATTGAAAACTAAGGTCAAGGACATATTAACAGAATGGAATATTACAGACTTGTCAGCCTGACTTAAAAAAAAAAGATAGATATAGCATGTGGGCTGACTCAAGTTAGGATGGAAAGAGGATCTTTCAATTGTATTATGAATGTGACTGATGTTATCGATATAGTCCATGATTATGTTTAACATGTATCTCGTATTTCATAAGAATGAAATCTCAAATTAACGTCTATGACCTCTCCTACGATAATCAAATCTGAGCCTGAAATCGAATTTAAAGTAATGAATAATAATCAAATCTTAAAAACTATTATTAAAATGTTTTCACGAAACACGATGTAATTAAATCACCAACATTAGATTTATAAATTGTTCACAAATTTCTATTATGAGAGGTAAAATATAATTAGAGTATTGAAAACTGTAGGTCAAGGATATATTAATAGAATGTGTAGAACTATCACATATTAGTCGAACATACTTCAATAGAGATAGATACACATGGTAAAAACATAAATTTAGTCACTCATTTAGATATTCATAACTTCATTGGATAGAACACTTATTTATTTTGCTAATAATTGTAACATAAAATATAATATAAACAGAAAAACTTTAGCTCGCCCCTGAGAGAGTAGAACTCGTACTCAGGGGCGGATTCGTGAATTGAAATTAAGAAGTATGTAATACAACTTGTCTTAAGAATATATAAATTTAAATTTTTCAATTTTTATAAAATCCATATATAACTTTTTAAATTTAACACTAGAACTATAAGAGTTGACAAGATTAGGATATTTAAATATAAATTTGTTATATATTCTTGGGCCTAAATTACTACTATGATTAAATACTGCAGCAGTGTTGCATTTTGGTTCAAATAATCTTAAAGAATTCATATCTTTTGTTTCGTAACTATGAGAATACAATTCAAAATTATTTCGATTTTTATGTATATTGAACTGAGAACTGTAATAAGATTATTAAAACAAAATTTTTTCTTATTAACATTAGAAAATGAAATTATAAGTCGTCTTAGGCAACTCAATTCATGGTCATGAATGTTCCTCTTTGAGTACTATATGTAGTTGCCTAAAGTGGGATAGATGGTATCGATATAGTCCATCATAATGATGATTATGATGTAGAACATTACACCGCAGAGCTTAAATTCAAATTTTATCTTTAACTGACATAAATGTCACGTTATACTATTCTACGAAGTTCTAACAGCAAACGTAACCATGTTTTACAGATAAAATTCTTCAAATATAAATAAAACGCATTGATATACAGTAATTTTAATAAACGCATATAATTTATTACTCGAATTTTATTATATGTATTTAATAATTACTGTTAAACGGGTTCTCAACACAAACATTTTTAATTGAGAGATAGATGGAATTATGGAAGATGTAGGCGTAAAGACGATATCTGCAGTCGCACTAGGCTGAAGACAGCAAGTTATCTACAATAAGGTAGTATCGGTAGAGACATCCAATGTGAGGAAGACTACACTACATGCGTACACCAAGCTAGAGAACAAAGTGCTTACACAAGATCCAGTGCGTGAGGGTGGAACACTCCGCGTCACTCTGATCACTACCACCGACTCGACTCAGAGCAGCCTCATCTCGGCACTGAGCCCTCTGTCATGGACCAGGCGCTAAAATCCGCGCAGACTGCCATGCGCACCAAGTCACTCCCGAGCCCACCCGTCTCTGTATACTTGACCTAAAAACCCCAGGCACACACTCTCAGCATAAGCATTCATAGCATCTCATTCTACGTACGTGCGTGCGTACATGCCATCTTTATATATACACATATTTCTGTATAACGGCTGGTTCCATATATATGAGAAAAAGAAAGTTAATCGATTCCAGGCAGTGTGTGTGACATCATCATACACCCGGTAGTTCTCGATAATCTGCTGGTTTCCTGTTATTGCCTCTGGAAAAAATACCGCGGTTTGAAATCCTATAGAGAGTAATGGAGTATTAAGCAAAATAACTCTTATACAGGTGTATCATAGTTATGAGTACAAACTGCAAGGATGAGTACAGAACAATGAAACAACGTTGAAAGTTTAACTAAACATAGGTCCCGAAACCACCAGTTTTCGAAATCTGTGGAATTTTATATCTCGTCAGTACGGCCTATAGGTGCTCTGGGCTTCGATATGGACTGCAGGAAGAGAACTTTAAACATTTTGCACTCAATATGACCACGGCTACTGAAAAAGTAGGCATCAGCACATTTCCTCATCGACAATCGTACACGTTCGAATATTCTTGCATGTCTCCAATGCGCTGACAACCATTGCCAATGCATTCCCACAGAGCTAGAATAATTAAAAATAATATATAAATAAAATATATTTTAAAAATCCAGAGGATTGAAATCGGGGGGCCGGGGAGGCCACGGTGTTGTAAGCGACTGTCGATACACCTGTTCTGTTGTATAATCTTGTGCATAAGAACAGTCGGATGTTCAAAAGAAAGTGAGCCTGTACTCCGCTATGTAAGTACCAGAGCAGCTGCATTTCCCAAAGAGGCGAATCATCCAGAAGGTCACGCAGTTCATGTTGGAAAAATAAATGGAAGTTCTCACGACTATTAAGTCTGACTGGTTAAGAAATTAGATTGAAAATGTACGAGGTGTATTCGGTTGGCGGCCACAGTGATGACATATCCCGGAAAATGTTTGTTTCTGGAACTGTGTTTATTGGGACATTTTTGCTTTGTTTTATTGTGTCGTAGTCACCCCTGCGGTTTGTATCTATAGACTAATTGTGGAAAACCCGGTACTAGGCTTGAATCGGAAAATGAATAACTGTGGGCCCTATAAAATAAATTTACTGCTTAAAAGAAACTATACTGTAAGTTCACAGGGCTAACGGCTTCGAAGCTGGGTACCTGGTTCTAATGAAGTGCATAGGTAGCAATATAAACATGGGGGCATGAGATAGTTACTCTGCCTGCCATAATAAATTCACTTCAATTAAATTCCCCAATGTAAAAAAAATTACAAAATTAAAAAAAAAGATAAATAAAAATCAATAAGGACAGAAATCTATGTCCATGCTTGCCATTACATCGTTTTCAAGTCTTCACAACAGATTTCACAAAGACAGAGGCTGCAGAGACGTCAGGTAGAGAAGAAAGAAAAAATAGACTTGTATATTCCACCGTGTCCTGAAAATTAACATATCTAACGTTTCGGAACTACATCAGGGGAAAGAGGTATGGTCAGACGGGTTGCCTACTCTGTTGGCTCATTATGTCTGGATACTCCAAGCAAGTACACTTGTTATGAAGTACGTGCACTTCCATTTCCCTCTCATTATAAGTACACGTGTATATCCGTTTCCAGTACAATGTCAGATGTCTCCATAATTTATCTCTATTTCCGTTAAACACTTATTTATGGTATTTCTTTACGATTTTATTCGAGTCTTCATAGCTCTTTGAAATATGTATTCAAAATTATTAACTCGGTGTACTGTACACCACAATTATTATTTTATGAAGTCCGTAATAATCGCTTGCAAGTCTTGGCACACCGTTAAGTAATAAGTTAGATAACTTGATAACAGTGCGGCACCCTTCCTCAGAAGTCAAAAATAAGATTTAGCAGTATTCCGTGTACGGCCAAATTTAGAAACAGGGATATTCCGTGTATGATAAAATTTAGAAATAGCAGTATTCTGAGTACGGCCAAATTTAGAATTAGCTGTATTCCGTGTAGGGCCAAATATAGAATTAGCAGTATTCCGTGTATGGCTAAATTTAGAAATAGTAGTATTCCGTGTACAGCCAAATTTAGAAATAGCAGTATTCCGTGTAGCGCCAAATTTAGAACTAGCAGTATACACATTACAATGTCTTTCTTTCTGAAAAAGACAATCTCATTTTTGCTCAAATCTACACATTTCCACAAAAGTGCGTCATCCCGTATATTACGTACATCTGCAAATATCGCTACACAAAACGCTATGGGCCAGTGAGACATAGGATGATTGACAAGATTAGTTCAATGAAGAAAAAAAAGCCATTACTCCATTGGGAATTGAACCCGCATCACAATATTTTGTATTAATTAAAACCTAAAATTGCATTTAAAAATCACCCTATATCAATGAAAGAGGTCTTTACAGTAAATGATTATGTGGTGGTAGTGGTGGTAGTAGTGGTAGTGATGGTAGTGGTGGTGGTGGTGGCGGTAGTGGTGGTGGTGGTAGTAGTAGTAGTCTTTGATAATTTTGATACCTCGATATTCTCGATACTTGGGAGTATCGAGAGAAATCGATAGTTTTGCAAAGGGATTCGGTAGGCCTACATTTTAGCTTTTAAGGGGTTCCCTTTTTTCTTATTTTGTTTTCTTTCTTTCTTACTTCCCCCCCCCATCTATTTCAGCGACAGATTAGACTTTCACTATGCCACAGTTTATGGGGTCACATGATATATCCACTTATATTCCGCGTTTTATAGAAATATGTTGTCTGTTCCACTATTCAAGAAACTTTTAGCCTATAACAGTAGCCTGAAATATAATCCTCACTCCTGGTAAACCGAAAATTCAACAGGACCAATCGTGACGTTGTGAATTCCCCCATTATTGTGCTTAAGATGAATTCATAGGAATCAGACATATTGTAAGAGATTTAGACCCTAATATTGCTACCATCCACACATAATGGCTCCGGCAGGTAAGCTGTAAGACGTGTGAATGAACTCCAGATATCTAACTAGTGCTGGTCATCGGAGTGACTACTACCGCGGAGGAATCGGAGAATAAAGCTCTCCACCGGTGATCTCCGGTACTATCGTAGGTGGAACAGGGAACATACGGAGGAATGCGATGGTTCGGAGCGAAGCGAAGTTGGAGGACGTAGAGCTCAAGGACGACCGGCGCGTACAGACTGAGGGTAGTTGTGAGTGGAATAAAGTGGCATGAAAATTCTTTAATTTAGTTTAAGATAATAATAAAGTCGCACGCTGTGAACTTTGTTGGCGAATTTACTCTAAGGGTGGCGGTACTTCGAATTTGTAAGACCATTTGAAGCGATCGCACAATCGCGAACTTGAAGAAAGTTAGTAAGTAAATTTAACTGTTCAAAACACTTTTGAACTCTTTTAAAAAGCGTGTTTACTTTGATTTATATAAAAAAGTTCTAATAAATAATTTCGTAGTTTTGTGTGCAGAGTAATATTGCGAATGAAAAACTGAAAAGCAGAAGAATTTCAGCATATTGATCCAGCATATTGTTACGAGATGAAACACTAAACTTCAGTGATGAGCCGCTTACTTGAAATGAAATATGAGTTGGTGATTGTTTTGCCAGAAAAGCCAAACGCTCCTAGGACGCTAACAGGTCCATATTTGGAAATCTCTATGGCGTGGACCAGATTAGATAGATCTTCTGAGTAGGTATAAATTTTAAAATGTAGGTTTGTAAGTGTTGAGGCTAACATTAAGAGCCGCTGTTGTGGTACTCGTACTTGCTGTCAAAAATAAATTATTAACATTCAGATACACATTGACGGTTAATTAGTGATATCGTTTTCGTAGTTTTAAAATTACGCAAAACATATGATAAGATTTTTTAACTGCTTTAGTGCTATTGTTCCAAAGATCCACGTGTAGAAAAAAGTCTTGAAATTTCTATAAAACGTAACTTTCAAGGCAACAAAAAATCATACATAACTTATATGGAATATTTAAAAGGCAACTTGAATTATTAGATTAAAATATTGAGTTTCATTCTGAAACTAAAGAAAATTGTGGTAATAATATAATTACAACTATCCTTAAGTTGATATCCGCTTATATTTTTTATTACAGAGGAAGAGTGACGCGTTTTAGAAGAGACAATTCAAATACTGACATCCTTTAACACAATGATCACAATCTTGTCTGGTGAAGAATCTTAATAAATTATTTTGGACAGTAAACTTTAACCCATTGATACCATACGTTTCTTTTGTTCCATTCTGAAACTCCCTTAATATATTTTACGTTAAACTAAACCGATTAGAATAATAATTGACAAAAACTGTTTGTGAATAAACGAGTGTTTTCAGGAAAATTATAAATGTTTATATTTGCGGCTGAAAAGATTTACTTCTGCGTTAGTTTTCAGTTAATTTTAATGTTATTAATTTGATCAATGACATAAAACTAATATGCCTTTCCACATATATTATGAATTTCAAAACTGGAAAATCAGCTAACATAGTAGGCTACTTCAAGCAAAACAAAAAAAAAAAAAAAAGAGCCGGAGAGAGAGAGAGGTAAATAAAAAAGAGAAAACAAACAACAAAAATTACACACTTATTTTAAAAGATACGCAGACGTCAGCGGACTCCAATCGCTAACTGATCCGATTAAAGGAATGCTCAGCGGAAAGTGTATGTCTGCGCCACAGCACATATACAACCTGCGCGACATCAATCGGAGATAATCGGAGGTCTCCGATTGAAAATGCAAAAACAACCGCTCCGGAGAAAATCTAATCATGAGCAGCACTATATCTAACTAAAATTCGCAAGGTCCGTTATTCACCAGAAATTTACTGAAACTTTGGAATTCCTTACATGCTTCTTAAATAAAACGTCATTAATGAGGTACGAAATAAATTAGTAAAGTGTATAAAATTCCAAAGTCTTTAAAATATATATATATATTTTTTTTATTTTATTTTCTCAGTTTTCCCTTTTAAAGCTGTAGTATCGAGTATCGAATATCGAAACTCTAAAACACGTATCGGTATCGAGGCATTGTGGTATCTCTAATAATGGTGGTGATGATGATGATTATTATGATAGTCTAATAATAATAATAATAATAATAATAATAATGATAATAATAATAATCGTGTAAAATAGGGTTCAATGAACTTGGAAATTCAATAATAATAATAATAATAATAATAATAATAATAATAATAATAATAGTAATAATAATAATAGTAATAATAATAATAATCATCATCATCATCGAGTAAAATAGGGTTCAATAGTCTTGGAAATTCAATAATAATAATAATAATAATAATAATAATAATAAAATGTCATTTAGTAACACTCGTTTTTGTGCTTGGCGATACCACGACATTATGACGTATTTCATACAGAACTTGCTGCCATATGATACGTCACGCTTTGCACTCTCTAGAGTTTACGTCACAAAAAACTGGTCACCGAGAAGCTCTGTTTACAGCTTGTAAGGAAGAACGCAATTTCTTAGATCCGCAGGAATCCGAGATCAAAGAGGCTGCACGATTGACTCTACACAGACCGCCCAGCGAGTGATGTCATGTCCACGAGAGACCAGATCCCTTAAGACGGGCTGCTCAAGTCTTCGCTCGCTGCTTGCAGCTTTCTGACGGAAAGCACTTCTAAGGGCATCGAAATTATCCACAACGGTTAAGATGCAGCTCTGTGCGGTCGTGTATTCAAATACAAACTTGAGAATTTGAACTTTTTCTCATTAATGAGACTAAGGGCTTGTATAAATCTGAGACAGGCAATGAAATTTACCTGTAGTTAAGCCGAACATAACACTTTTTGTTGTATACACACTAATCCAAGAACAATTTCTAAGATCAAATCTTATTGGCGAATTTTCTCGCTTCAAGCTGTATATAGAACTTAGTTTAACAAGAGTAAAATAATTCTTTAACAAGATCAGGTAGATTGTTATTAGAAGAGCAAAATTCGCTCCATCGCCGTGGATCGAACCCGAGTCCTGGGTTCTACATACCAAGCGCTCTAACCATTGAGCTACGCCGAAGTTCAATCTACAGCACCGGATCGAATCCCTCTCCTCTAGTGTTTTCCCTTCGTGACCTTACTCCATGTTCGACATATATATTTACATACGAGCCGTTGAGAGCAGAAGTGGTGTAAGTCAAGAATGGGTAATGAGGGTTAAAGTAAACATTCTGTAAAATACAGCGCAAAGTAGCAATTAATATTCAATTTATTTAACCTATTAGTAGTCACTGGATAGCATGAAGGACATATTAATTGCTACTTTGCGCTGTGTTTCACAGAATTTTTACTTTAAACCTCATTACCCAATTTTGACTTACACCACTTCTGCTCTGAACGGCTCATATGTATATTGAGTCAACTGGCATTATACAAGGAGCGCACTCAATTGAGTGACTTGGTGGCCGGGATTCCACTATATGCACTGTTGGGCGAAGAATCTACGTAAAGATTAATTTTTGGACCTACAGAATATATCTGTTATGGTAACAATCGCTATTAGAAGAGAAAAATTCGCTCCGTGCCGATCCCGGGTCCTTAGTTCTACGTACCAAGCGCTCTAACCATTGAGCTACGCCGAAGTTCAATCCACAGCACCGGATCGAATCCGTCTCCTCTAGTGTGGAGTAGAAGAGTTCGGGGCAGAAGAAGATATCATATAGACGACATTAAGATATATGGATCACATGAGGAGACAAAGAGGAAGGCAGAAAATAGGAAAAACTGGAGAATGCTGGATTTGCAGTGAAAGACCTATCCTTGGGCAAAACACTAGGAATGAATGCATGAATGAATGAAACTTGTATGTAAATTAAACAGTATAAACAAAAAGAGTTCTATCTACGTATGTAATTTATTTTATCGTAAAAATCTATATTTTGCACATTGTTACAAAATTACTGAAGTCATGTAACGATAAATTTCGCTCACGTTCCACCTTCAATCTCTTGCCACGCCCAAGTACAAGAATGTATCTATACATACCCAGAGTAAAATATGTAAATAAACATGTGTTTTACGAATCGGTATTCAGATTTAAGCTCGATTTTACAGTTCAAGAGCTTCGGTACAATTTGTTAATGATGCTTTCTTATACTGTATTGTAGGGCTGGGCATCAGGAGCGGAACTAGACTCTGAACGGGGAAGCTTAATATTCATCAGTCTCGGAATCAACGCTGCGTGATGTTCGGCGGGGAAGAAAGGGGATGAAGAGAAATCATATGGCTCCCCGTGAGGGAGTAGAATCCGCTCTTACTGCCCAGCCCTGCTGTATTGAATAGCATACTTACGTAGTCCGCCGTGACGTCATCTAGAAGTAAAATATCATGACAACGCGAAGCAAGCATACCGAGTACATGCGCGAATCTACTGTAATATTTAATAAAATACAAAACATATAGTACATATGAAAGTAGATTTAATAACTATATTCAACAGTAACTTTTTAACAAAGTAGATTTGTAACAAAGATGCTCCTGTATCCCTTTGAAATAATTTAAACTTCTTTAGTTCTGACGCTTTTCAGTGTTCCTTTACAGTTCGACACACATTATTTAATTTTTAAATTTATCATTTAATTAATCAGTTCGTGTAAACAATTTACTAAGTAATGAGTTAAAAATGAAAATGTTGTCCTCTTATCTAATGTTCCGCATATTGTTTTACCAAGGCCTGTGTCTCCTTGTACAGACGCCCCCGTTAGACATTGTCCAGCGCATCGATTTTACACGTCGGATGCGTGTAGTGAATTCAAGTGGAATCCGTGGTGGACAATGACGATGCTAGGACCGGTCTTCTTTGAGTACTGTAGTCTCCATACTACAACTTCTCCAGCCATTACCACCAATGCAATAACAGCAAGAGTGATACATCAGCTGTGTGGATCGTCAATCTGTTGACCGTAAAAACGAAACACGATTGCATTTGAAACAACGAAAAACTTTGTATTCGTCAACGGATGATGAACACATGGATATTAAAGATTACGTCACTCATGACAGTAGACACGGTGGTGATAATCATGGTGATACGAGAATTTACTAACGTTAATTACTATGGAAATGTTGGTAGTGACGTTCATGATGATGATAATGGTGGTAATTGTCGTGATGATAGCTGTTAATAACGGTGGTGGTGGTGGTGGTGGGTTATTTTACGACGCTGTGTCAACATCTAGGTTATTTAGCGTCTGTATGATATGAAGGTTATAATGCCGGTGACATGAGTCCGGGGTTCAGCACCGAAAGTTACCCAGCATTTGCTCGTATTGGGCTGAGGGAAAACCTCGGAAAAAACCTCAACCACGTAACTTGCCCCGACCGGGATTCGAACCCGGGCCACCTGGTTTCGCAGCCAGACGCGCTGACCGTTACTCCACAGTTGTGGACGGTGGTGGTGGTGGTGGTGGTGGTGGTGATGATGATGATGATGATGATGATGATAGCAGCAGCAGAGGTAATAGTAGAAGCAGTTTACTATGACAGTCACGAAGCTCAATACGTAGGGAATATGCATCCATATATAGTTGCTAACCACTAAGATCGCCATTATCGCCTCATCACATACAATGTGAAACAGTACCGGCACAGTCTATTGTTCCTAGTACCTTCATCAACTCAAACTTCGTGACTGTATATACCAGACTATGGTAGAAAGTAGAAATGAGTTTTTAACTGCACAATTGTAGAGACTATTTCGTTTATATGACGTCATTCCATTTTCGACCAATGAAGTGTAATGAAATTTTTAATTCCAACCAATCACAGTCAGACTTTGCGATAATTTTTGCAGCTTGATTTATCGCTATCAATTTATCGCATGGTCGTTCTTTTGTTTAGTCGTTGTCGCCAACTGTTTCCCCGTAAATTGATGATCATGAATACATTAAGATGCAACTACACGGTTAAACTTTTCTTTCAACTTTAAAGCAATGAATGCAAGACTGATATTTAATATTAATTAATATATTTACGCAGTGAAGACCACGTTCAAAACGGCGCACCATGTAGACACAAAATCTTTATGCATCTTAATTGAACGTGCCTTTTAAACTTTATTCTATTCTTCCCAGATTGCACGCATACGCGATTGGAATATTGAACTGTGTAGATACAGCTTTAGTTCCGTTACACACTACAGCGAGAATGCGTTTGTCGAGCTATAAAAATGCTTTCGTGTAGCACTCACTGTAAGTAACGGTCGAAACAAGGCACAGCTGACATTGGTCCTGCTTCCTATAAAATTGTAGCCTATAACATTTGTATTGAAACTAAACAATTAATAGACGTTCAAATTTATGTAACATAATCGCATATCAAACTCAAAGACCTTGCATAGTAATAATGTTTTTGATCAAACTGCCTTTCGTATGGCGTAATAAAATTCGTGTTTTAATTAGGCCTATCTATACAGCGATGGCTTCACTGTGTAGCAACATGTCTCGCTGTGAATACCTAAGCATTGGTATATAGCTGTCACCACTGTTACTGTTAAATTAAATTATGATTTCAGCAGATAATGAAAATGTATTTGTTATAATAATAAGAGAAAAGTGCAGTACATGTAATTGACAATGTTAAACCTGTATTTCGCTTTTCGCAATTGGCATTACTGAATAATAACATCGAATTTCTTTATTGCAATAATCGATATTCATCTACGAGTATTTCAACTTCACAATGTCTGAATAAGTTAAGTATTCGTTAATATACAATTATTAATATTTTGTGATCGAATTTTAGGGACATATTATTTAAATTTTTATTTTATTCACGAAATAGTCCTAATAAATGCCACTCGAGGTCTGTGATTTCCCAGATAAATCCACTCGCTTCGCTCGTGGATTTATCGGCAGATCTCAGACCTCTCGTGACATTACTACAGATAATTTAGCGTCAAAATTTGTGGTCGAGAAGTGGCCGACGCATTTGGCTCACAACTCTATCGGCAATGGGGTTTTCTTACAAACTCAAAAAAGAAGCAATGTTATGGCTTTCATCGTCCTTTAAAACCTATCACCCTCGTCCGGATTTGACTCCGAGAAACTCGGATCTAACGACCAGAATGGTAGCAGTAATAACATAGTCTAGTATATACAGTCACGAAGCTCAATACGTAGGGAATATGCATCCATAGATAGTTGCTAACCACTAGGATCGCTACTATAGCCTCAACACAGACAATGCGAAATAGTACCGGCACAGTCTATTGTTCCTAGTACCCTCAACAACTCAAGGTTCGTAGTCACTAGACTGTGGTAATAATTTAAGCCCAAGAATATGTAACAAATTTATATTTAAATATCCTACTGTTGTCAATTCTAATAGTTATAGTATTAAATTAAAAAAGTTATGTATGGATTTTATAAATAATGAAAAACTGTAAATTTAAATTTATATATTCTTATTGTGTAGTAGATACAAGACAAATATTGTATTATATACTTCTTAATTTAAATTCAGAAAATCACCCCTGGGCACGAATTCTACGCTTTCATGGGTGAGCTGAAGTTTTATCTGTTTATATTAGGCCATATTTTATTTTACAATTATATTATTAGCAAAAATAAATACATTTACATTTACATCGAGTACTACGTTATTGTAGTGACAGCCGTGCGATGGTGGCGGTAGGAATGATAGCCGTGCTAATATTATCATTGTTACAATTGAAACAATGGTTGAATGTCGTAAACATATGTTTAATAAAGACAATTTTAGGGGCCGCGGTACTGATAGGCATGGTGTTGGTGGTCATTATACAGTTGTCAAAAGAAAAAGTGGCCGCTCTCTAGAAACTAAGTTTCTTTCGGGTATCTCCGCTACAATTCGAGACAGGCGATGTTATATATTGTTGGATCACTATTGTGATATGTGCCAATTATTGCAAAAAGCATTACCTCTGAAGTGATAATTGATAAAGAATCTTCACTATGTGTCGGTATATCTTAAACTCAACAGCGTTTTCAGAAATTCAATATTTACATTATTAAAAGACACATTTTTTAGAGCTATCCAATCCGATAAAAATCACATAACTGTAGTACGAGTACAGCTACGAATGGGGTGTAAACATGCTACCCTCAGTACTAAAACCACTGATTGATTAAAAGTTTCAATACACAATAGAGAAGGGAAATTAATGTGATGTGATGTACATTATTCTCCTGTCTATCGCTTGTAACTCGAACGTACCAACCCTTTCGAATGGCAATGCTAAAACAATTGCCATATACTGCCCCTCCTTCGGTCGGTCCACTTTCAATTTGTTCCCCCAAAATGGGATATATATATATATATGTGATATGTGAAAAGCCTGAAATCCCGTAAGGGCAACGGCCTCCTACAGGAGTGCAGGGTGAGTTTAAGATCTACTACACAGGCCAGTCCAAGAGAGCTTACACTATACTTACAAATTAAACACATAAACAAACTATATAAGCTAAACACGAAAAACTGTACAGACTAAAGACTATATATCTGTAGACACACACACACACACACAGGGTATAAGGGATATAAGTGCCATTATTTTAACTGGTGATTATTAATGTCATAAGGAACAAAAAATGGCCTCACAATTTTTTTCTAATTGCAATAGCCTATTTAACTAATTATTAAAGTTTATGATGAAGATATTATAGTCGCGACGTTGTTATTCCCGGCGTGACTCCTCCTCTTTGCTTACGTCTTAGGAAGTGAAGGCTCTATAAAGTCTAGGTTGGTAGTATCGTTCGCCATTTTTGTTCTTTCGTTGCCGAGCTACCATACGAGGAATCTATTTGCCACACCGTTAAACATTATCATCTCGTAGCTCCTATGATAATAAATCAAACGCACTGTAATTCAGCAAATAATTGAGAGGCAAATAACGTCTTCGTGTGCTTTTCGCGAACGCCAACGAAAGAACCAAAATGGCGGGCGATTATATTAAGTATTTATCGAGCCTTAAGAAATGAATAACGTCTTCACCAGCGAATCACAAGACGCACACGTTTAAATGTAGCCGACCTGCAACGCGATTGGCTGCCGGAAATTAGAGCGACGGGACTATAATAATAAGATTGGTCAAGGAAAGCAGGCGATAAGACAATTAAATATACTCCTATGGAATGACAAGGTAACAAGGAAAACTAAGATAAGTATATATAAAACTATAACAGAAAGTATATGTGCATATGGATCTGAAGCTTGGGAAATGACAGGATGAAGAA
The DNA here is from genome assembly GCF_040183065.1 of Periplaneta americana. Lineage (NCBI taxonomy): Eukaryota > Metazoa > Arthropoda > Insecta > Blattodea > Blattidae > Periplaneta > Periplaneta americana. The sequence goes on along the minus strand of NC_091123.1, from coordinate 74,697,178 downwards.
GAAATTGTTGGCTCTAGAAATGGATTACTGGCGCCGTAGCTGTCAAATTTCGATGATGGACCACATTAGGAATCAGGATGTCCGAAATATAATGCAGGTATCAGGAGGTATCTTACAATCAGTGGAAACTAAACGCCTGATACGGTATGGGCATCTCCAGAGAATGTCACCCGACCGCTGTCTTAATAAGGTCTTTAACTGGACTCTCCCGGAAAAAAAAAGAGAAGAGGAAGGCCAATGAAAAAATGGAGCAAGGAGATTCAGGAGGATATGGTCTGCAGGATATGTGCGATTGGCAAAACTGGAGTACCTGGAAGTTAAGAAGCGGGAGACGGCGACAGCCATAAAATTACTCGCAATACATACAGACGTGGACAAATTATTAACAAAATTGAAGATTTTTATGATAATTCTATTTACAAAATTTGACTTTTCAGTTTAGGCTACAGCTGACAATTTTGCATATTTCTATCATTACAGTAGATAGAAATATGCAAAAATGTCAAATGTAGGCTATTCTAAATAGAAGAGTCAAATTTTGTAAATAATATATAATAAAATCTTCAGTTTTGCTAATAATTTGTAAATATGTAAAAATGTCAACTGCAGTCTAAAGTGAAGAGTCAAATTTTGTAAAATTATATAATAAAAATCTTCAGTTTTGCTAATAATTTGTGAATATACAAAAATATCAATTGTAGTCTAAATTGAAGAGTAAAATTTTGTAAAAGTATACAATACAAATCTTCAATTATTCTAATAATTCGGATATACGCAAAGATGTCAACTGTAGTCTAAATTGAAGAATCATATTTTGTAAAAATATATAAAAATCTCCAATTTTGCTAATAATTTGTCCACGTCTGTACATTAAAGTTTACAATATTAAGCGTTTGGCAACGTTGTTGGGTGGGGAGGAGAATGTGTCCAGGTACACAGGACAGTTGAAGCGGGGACAGACATACCGATACAAAATAGATGCCCTGTTCCAATGCAGGGGCGGGTCAGGCCAACTACTGTTTACATAAAACGCACAGCAAATACAAACTCTCAATCTCATTAATAGAACACTATGACAAATTTCCATTTTTTAACAATAGCGCTCCATTTTTTATTGTATGTCTAAAAATAAACAATAATGGTTTACTACTCAAATTCACATGAACGTTTTTTCTAATGCAAAATTTTAATCTCTCCCGCTTCCGTAAAGCAGTATCATTTTTAAAGAAACTTAAAGTTTGCAGTTTGTCATATTTTAGAACATGACACTTGACGAAAAATCATCTCTTACAGATAAACCATTCGTAAGTGATTGTCTAAGTTCAGTTTGTATTCGTATCAATACGAACTCGTTAAATTACATTTGAAAATTGTACATACCGATTTATATCAGATTTTCCACGTGTCCGCCGTCGTTGAAGTCCACGATTTTCGAAACGGGGTAAGAGAATCCCAGTTTCTAATAATCGTTCAGAAACTGCCACAAAAGTTCGCCGATTAGATAACCTTCTTTGCGGAAAACGTTGACGGTACATCCTTCTTGCCGCACTTGAATTACAATGACTTTTTCCATAAATTATTAACATATTATGATACTCCTGAACTTTGAGTGAATACCTACTGTATATTAAACTGCCATCAGCTCGGCAGGAGACCTATGGACTAATTTTACTAACGATATAAGCAGTATAACGCAAATAAAATAATAAAAGAATTTTTTTCTGGAAAAACTACAAAGTTTTGACCCTATGTTGTATGGTCAATTTTTTTTCTTGTAGACCGTCCCCGACGACTGTGAAAAGGATGGCACTTATACCCCTTACACCCTATATACAGTATATAGAGAATGTTTCACAATCCAGACCAAATTTAGGGGGAATAGTTGAATAGGCCAAGACAAACGTCTTTCTGCCTGACAATGTGGAGACAGCGGCTCGTATTTATCCAGCTATGCAAAGGAAATCATATTAGTAAACAATTGGTAAAGAAAATAGTGAAACTTTACTAATTCTTAAATAAGGCTACAATTGTTCAAATGGTATTCCCAAGAAACTATAGTCCCGTCGCTCTAATTTCCGGCAGCCAATCACGTTGCAGGTCGGTTACATTTAAACGTGTGCGTCTTTTGATTCGCTGATGAAGATGTTAAGCATTTCCCAAGGCTGGATAAATACCGTAATTTCACACAACTATGGTCCTAAGCCACAACTATGGTCCAAACACACGCACTCACGAAAACAGTGATATCTCAGTTCCTAGTGACAGTTAGTGACTATTTAAATACTAAAGCATAGAGCATAGATATAGTAATATTGTGAGGATTATGAAACGTATCCTGTCTGCCATGTTTTGTCGCTAGTCAACTGTCAATTGGAGTTAGGTTTTGCATGTTACCTCGTCCACTGGAAACTTTCTCTGCCATCAGTTACCACAACAAGAATTTCTGTGTTCTTGATGGTCTATATGACAGGTAATTTAGTATTTACATACATTTAATGAATATTTTTACAGTTGCATATGTATTTTCATATTTATTGGAAGAATAATAAAGAATGGTACTTGGAGTTCAACTATGGTCCTATCATTTTTGTGGACCAGAGTTGTGTTCCGACTTTTGGTTTCGGTTCTTACATTACAGAATGTTTTTATAGCTTCTGATGGTGCCACCTAATAAAATTTTTCGTAGAAAGTTGGCAGGAAGGTCCTATAAGCCATATGATGACAGAAGTATGCTGCATGAAAATAAACTAAACTCACCTGATCGACAATGGTTCTTCTTGTCTTCAGAAAAAAGTATTCGTGCATTCGTCGAACATGCTATATCCATGTCCAATCTTGGATTTCTGATAACGTTATTCTACTTCTGGTGTAATGTGAAAATGTACCTGGATAGCTAAGACCGCAAAGTACCAGCATTCACTAAGAATCTACCTGGAAGACGTTGGGAAAAATGCTTTTCAGAACGTCACAAGAATGAATTATCACAGGTTTTGCAGTCTCCAAATGTGACCGATCTGATGCAACTACTAAACAGAACTTGTTTTCGAAATTGAAATACCATTGGCGGCAAATACTTGACGAGTGAAAAGGGACACCAGATGGAAGAAGCATGCCAACAGATTCCAAAAATGTATTTCCTCCATTGTTAAATAAGCTCTGGAATAAAGTTACTGTATTCCGATATCGCAAGCAAATTTGCAGTTGGATTCAGGAAAGTTGCAATCTTTCCTCTTTGTGCAGTTGAAGTTATAGGAAGTGTGCCATCATGTTCTGATCCTAACGTCAGAAACCCAGAAGGAAGTGCTGTTTCAGACACATTCATAAAATATATAGAAATGACAACGAATCAAGCAATAGAACAAGGAACATCATAAAGAGGAGAATGAAGAAAATTGATGTTGAGTCAGGTAAAAGTATTTCAGCAGCAGATATTGAAAATTTTGCATTACCATCTACCTCCAAAATTGCAATTTGCTCAAGCAGAAACAAAGGTTATTGCAAGGGGAAGGCAGTAGAGAGTTCTGCCGTGAAAGATGAAGCTGGATATTCCTTGGCATCAGATCTTCATTGAACTTGTCAGACATTGAAGAGACACCCGAAGATACTTCAAACCATCCTTAAAAGATATTAAATGATCTATCAGTAAGCCAAAGTAGCGAAGTACGAAAAGGAAGCTTTTCCATGTGCCTGAACTTGAAGGTCTATGGAGTTAAACAAAAAATTAACCAACTGATTACGTATCTGTTTGAGAATGTTTGATTTTGATTAAGAATGGTTGTCTTAATTTTTTTTTTGGTTTTATATTGATTTCATTATTTGATACAATTTAAAATTAAGAAATAAATAATTTTTCTCACTGTCTTCTGCAAAATCTGTATGTTATATAAAAAATTATTGACTGCTGTATGACACAGTTGCAAAACATCCTCTCAACTGTAGTCCATGAGCGATTTATATTAGGATACATTCAATGGACTATAGTTGTGACTTCATAACACAACTATATTCCACAGTTTATGAAAAGATGTTCCATATACCAACTACCTTTCGAATAACAAAAGTGTTTGCTATTAATTGCTGACCTTTCTAAAGTTGATATCAACATAATAAATTCTTCTAATAGTTTTATTTTGTAAATTACATTAAGAAATCTAAAAAGTGATGAGATATTGGACCATAGTTGTGTGAAATTACGGTACTTAATATAATCGCCCGCCATTTTGGCTCTTTCGTTGGCGTTCGCAGAAAGCACACGAGGACGTTATTTGTCGCTCAATTATTTGCTGAATTACCTTGCGTTTGATTTATTATCATAGGAGCTACGACATGATAATATTTAACGGTGTGGCAAATAGATCCCTCGTCTGGTAGCTCGGCAACGAAAGAACAAAAATGGCGAACGATAGAGCCTTGACTTCATAAGATGTAAGCAAAGAGGAGGAGTCACGCCGGGAATAACAGCGTCGCGACTATAGTCCGACAATTAAAATGTGTCTCAATGAAACGTACAGCAGAGTCCGTATAGGTCAATTTCTGTCAGATGCGTTTCCAATTCACTGTGGGCTAAAGCAAGGAGACGCACTATCACCTTTACTTTTCAACTTTGCTCTAGAGTATGCCATTAGGAAAGTCCAGGATAACAGAGAGGGTTTGGAATTGAACAGGTTACATCAGGTACTTGTCTATGTGGATGACGTGAATATGTTAGGAGAAAATCCACAAACGATTAGGGAAAATACGAGAATTTTACTTGAAGGAAGTAAAGAGATAGGTTTGGAAGTAAATCCCGGAAAGACAAAGTATATGATTATGTCTCGTGACGAGCATATTGTACGAAATGGAAATATAAAAATTGGAAATTTATCTTTTGAAGAGGTGGGAAAATTCAAATAGGTGGGAGCAACAGTAACAAAGGGAGGAAATTAAATACAGAATAAATATGGGAAATGCCTGTTATTATTCGGTTGAGAAGCTTTTATCATCCAGTCTGCTGTCAAAAAATCTGATAGCTACATCATATACGCACATCACATACAACAATTAAAATAAATCATAATACAACCGTCGCATTTCGTAACCTCTGTACCATAACATAACCAAGGTCAATATTATAATATAGCGTGTGGAAAGCTCTTCATTCTCGTAAACAAAATACGCTTATCAATATTAAGTAACTATTAAATCAGTACATAGTACCAAAATTCCAATTTGCCGGTGCCCCTATATGGAAGCGCGTCCCCAATGGCGGGCTTATGTGAGGGCGGCAATGAACCTCCGGGTTCCTTAAAAGCCAGTAAGTAAGTAAGTAAGTAAGTAAATAAGTAAGTAATTGTTCAAAATGTCCTCCATTTACCTGCAACAAAACTCTCAGCGGTGCACCATGGATTGTCTCGCTGTTTCCAACATCCCTGGATTATTATGGATTTTTGTGCTGCTGCCACGATTCTTTGACGGAAATTCTCCTCGTCGAATGTTGTAAAGAAAGTCAAATTTCGCATGTAGTTCCACAGAAAGAAGTTCAAGCAATTAGAATTTGGTGCAAGCGACCGGTTCAGCATGACCAGTCCGTCGGTTAGAGAAGGCAGCATTCAGAAAATATACAGAGTCTCCAGAAATTAAGTATCGATTTTGTAGAAATAAGGCATTTAGAGGTAAGATGTGTACGGTAATAAAGTGCAAGTACGCTGTGTTTCTAAGCTTGTGTAGTTCCTGCTGGAGTCCATGCATTGGCTTTGTGAGAATAGCTAAACATGTGTTCTGTCGTTACAAGTAACTGAATCTGCATGACCTTCAGCATACCAGAGAAGGTAAAAAATCCCGAACATCACCTTTCCAAGGTCTCCCGTTTCCCCGAAATACGCACTACAAAATTCAACTAAAGCCCTATTTTTCTGAAAATCCGCTCACAAACGACTACAATGATATTATAGACTTTTATGTTTAACTAACTCACAGGCCTGATTTATCTTTCAAAGGGTCCTATTTACTTTCCTTCCACTCTATATAAAAGCAGGTTACATTTTACTGAATTCGTTAGGCATATATTTCACGTTCATTATTCCCGGATAAATTGATTTTAGATAATGGATATGAAGAAAGTCCATGCAATGATTACCAGTATGGCTGTTCACAAATCCACAAACGGATAGATGAACGGTACACCAAAATTTTATTTTTTTTTTGTTTGGTCTCTGATTATCATATGGAAGCGTATTTTTCTTTAAAAAATTTGAAATCGATTTTTTGCACCGTTACAATACTTTTTATACATCGTATACGCAGAAAGCAAACTCGAAATTACTTCTAATGTGTCTCATTCAAGACGCAAGACCTTTACTGTTAGTAATAGTGCTTCACAGAGAAACAATTTAGGACTTACAAAAAGTAGGTGACAAACGCAGAGTATTTTTTTACAAGACGAACTGAACAACTAGAAAATGAAAGATGTATTACCCATAGAAAAAACAAAAACATGTCCCAAAGTTAACCCGTAAAGCATTGTTATGGATAACCTAGTTTTTAATATGTCTGATTACAGTACAACAAAATGTGTTCGTATAATGCTTACCATATTGCTTGTATTGATTACAAGTACAAAAACATCACTTATAATAAAAATAAAATAACGCGTAAGGCGTATAATGAAAAAAAAAAGTCTTTATGAGGCAAATTAAAAAAAAAAACTAACATCTGTTTCTTCTGTAATTTCGGAAGATAGACAAAAATATTGTCATAATGATTCCCTAATACGTATGTACCGTACAGTGCTGTGATTTACTTCTTTGTAGAAACTTTAAGTAGCTACCTGCCTAACAACAAAAGTAGAAGTTATCTATCACATCTTAAAGTGTTTAAAATAGATACTAGGTTCTCACGTTGAACTAAAACTGACAAAGATACGATGTCATAAAATTCCTCGGTCTCATATCACTGAAATAATCTCAACTAATCCACTAACTTTATCACATACCTCGGCTTAATGTCATTTGGCTATCCGCTCATTCAACCAATCTAATTCATAATGCAACGAGCCTATAATGAAGGTAATTAAGAAGTGAGTATGGATATTTATGAAACGAGCGCAAGCGAGTTTCATAATTTTCATACGAGCTTCTTAATTACCATTATAGGCAAGTTTCATACGACTTTTTATGCTCGACCATATTTCTAACTTGATATTATTAATTTTTTAGCAATGTCCCGTATGTTGTGAGATGTGTGCAGACGCGAAAGTATTGATTTTTTTCCGAGGAACAGATGTCCACATTGACCTTGCTAGGCCATAACCTACAGAGATAACATTGAAATTAAATTAGACATTGAAAAACGAGATGACAAATTGAATTTATTTGAATATTATTTACAATTAACGCTAATTATTATAGTAACAGAACATAACCTTCTGCGACAGTATTGGATTTCCAGCCTCCGTGACTTTTGGCTAATTCTCTTTCGATTGCATATCCGAGAATAATCGATACTTGCGGTTTTATAACGGTAGAAAGCTGACCTGTCATTGGCTCAACAGTTGTAACCTGAGTTGTCATTGGCTGAAAGACCTGACCTTTAATGAGTAGGTGTACTTTAATGACATGCATTAAAGGTTTGCTACCAGCTGTATAATTACTACATTTCGGCATGGTCGAGCATAAAGAAACTTAAATCAGACATTGGCCTCTCTATCTTTCATTACATCATACCTATCCATCGTACCTTTAAAGTACACTAATTTCTCCTGCACTCTAAATCAAGAGAACACCATAATCGCTTCTTATACCGATTGATTTTTCTATCTTACTTTTTATATTAGTTTAAATTGTACAAATGCTGTACTTCATTTCAAGATTTCAAGTTCGTTCTTAAACATGAAATGACCGAGTTTTGTACAGATCTCTTCAATTTGAAGTCTGAGAATTTGTTAGAAAAAAAAACTATTAAGTCAAGTACTCACTTTTTTCTTCTCTGCAAAGCCAAGGATTTTTATCTGGGACGAGTTATTATACTAGCGACGTGCTCCTCGCAGGGCAAAGCTAAACTAAAGAGTGAGCGTTACAGGAACATAGGGAGGGGACAGAGTTCGAAGGAGAGCTGACGCAGTAACAACTGCAAGTTCAGTTTGAATTGTCAAAAGGAGTAAAATCGCTATAACTGTAAGAAAGGCGCAGAAGAAATATTAATTTATACTAAGTTTATAAATTATTATCTTGAACAATTCATTTTACTTTGAAGTATCACCAACATAAAACTCTTAAGTAAAAAAGTCTTGGCTTTTTCAGTTTCACACCATCAATCACTTATTCCGTTCTTTCCTTTCTGGATTGAATTAAATGGTGAACTTAGAAAATCCTTGATACCTCCATTGTTGGGACAATTTCTACCCGTCTTTTTATATGTTTCTCTGTGGTCTCAACAGTTATAGAAATAGCTAAAAGACATGAAACAGGTGAATGGGTAAAATTGGTGCACATTCATACGTAAAACTTAATGGAATTTCGGAATATGTAAATTTTAATATAGGGTGCCATTTAAAAAAATAAAGCTTAATGTCACAGCCTGTATGCCTGAATAACGTAGGCTGACCAGACGTCCCCGATTTCCGGGGACAGTCCTCTGTTTTGAGTTGTTGTCCCCAGGGAGCAAGTGTCCCCGTTTTTGTCCCCAGTGATTTTATTTCAGTAACATTTTACACGTAAATATTTAAGTATTGTGATGAAACTGCTACGATTCATGCACATTTCTGAACTGTTCTAAGTATGAGACAGAAGAACCAGCGGGCACAGTATGAGATATTCTGCACTCTTCGAGAAGAACACAGCATCTTTGTCTTCATTCGCATTGTACGGAAACTTTACAAATGCTGCAGCGTCCATTTTTAAGTAGTTAAAAAATGAGGAGTTTTGTGACATACCAACAGATGAAAAATGGTATGAGGTTTTTCAATATTTAAAAAAAAATGCCATTCTATTTGAAAATCTCCTGAAAATAGTGTCATTAATCATGTGTCTTTCAGTCAGTAATTCATCAGTTGAAAGACATTTCTCCACAATGAACTCAATCTGGACTGATGAAAAGTGAAGAATGAAAGTTGAAACAGTTAAAGCTTTGTTACAAGTGAAAACGAACTTTCATTACTTATGCGAAGAACTTAGTGCGACGCTGTATGGGAATGAACAGATCCTTAAAAATATATATTCTTCAGACAAGTACTTTTAAAATGTGTGTGTTAGAGTTCAGTGTGTACAATATTATGTGAAATATTTCCAGTCAGTAGGCTACGGAAATTGAAATCTTAGTGGCTGTAATTATGTACAGGAGTTACCTGTGTTTATGCATTTAATTCAAAACGTTAAGATACTCTACAAATTAAGAGTGCGAAGTACTATCATTGTATCAACCATTACAGGTATTTTCTACAACATTTTAACGAAGAATGACTAGATAAGCGTTTGTGGTTTTTCTTGAAATTTTCGATATCCCCTGCTGGACCATAAAAATTCTGGTCAGCCTAGAATAACTTCTTTTCGAACACCAGTATCATATTGTATGTTTTTTATCTCCAACAGATCTTGTAAAAAACTTTTAAAAAATTACAATTTAGGAAGTTATAAGCAATATTCCATACTTATTGTTCATTCTTCACAAACATCTTTGTTTCTGCGAATACGATACCATACACGAGATGGCTGAAGTGGGAAATGTGCTCGTGCTCTAGTTATTGGCGTGCAAAGCCGACGCTCATAGTCGCCAGGTCAGTAAATACTCGTAAGTTCAATGGCAAGGGATTAATTAGCAAATCAGCCGTAAACAGACATCAACGTGGCTATTTAGAGCAAGGCCGTTGTCTCGGGGAAACTAAGCAATTATATGTTGAAACAGATGTTAGTATGAAGAGCACCGACAGGAGTTATAAATAAGCGAAATTATCGATAGTTACAGGCCTGTGGAAGCTGCTGAGCACCGCGCATGCACAGGCTTTAAAATTACCTACACCTCCCGACAAACATTACATTCATTACATGCAGTCTAATGACTGCATCTGATAAAACATTTCGAATCTAGTTTTGGTTCAAAATTTGTATACATAATTGTGTAAATGAAATATCGATAAACTCTCTAGCCGGTAGTAGTAGTAAAGTCTGTTCAATATACAGTGTTTTTAATCCTTATGTCAACGAAACGAATTGTTGTATTCATGTGGAAGTGACAGCTGATGATTGAAGCTGTAGAGAGTGGCACTGTGCTTTCAAATGTCATGTGTCAAGACACCAGTACGAGTAGTCTATTGCAGCATTAAAATCTTCCACAAGCAAAATAAAGCTATGATCACAGTAAGATTAAGGCTATTATAACTCACAATTATTCTAAATTAATACAGTTATCATTACTTACACTAACAGTGAGTATTAGATAGCGGAATAATCCCTTTTAAATCTGTACCAGGTTCATCTTTAAATTATTAACGGTATTTCTCGTTTATGTTTTCTCACTGAAGAGCTATCTACTTCTTCTATCATGTTATTCAGTGGTACTTTTTAATCAGAGACAGCATTTTTTACGTGTCGTTAATCTTAAATAAGCCACCGGCGTAGCTCAGTCGCCTAAGGCGCTTGCCTGCCGATCCAGAATTGCGTTCGGGCGCGAGTTCGATTCCCGCTTGGGCTGATTATCTGGTTGAGTTTTTTCCGAGGTTTTCCCCAACCATAGGGCAAATGTCAGGTAATTTATGACAAATCCTAGGCCTCATCACGCCAAATATCACCTCGCTATCACCACTTCCATCGACGCTAAATAACCTCGTAGTTGATACAGCGTCGTTAAATAACCAAGTAAAATAAAAATAATCTTAAACGCTTAGATAATTTCAAGGGGAAAATTGTTCCGAGGCCGGGTATCGATCCTGGGACCTTTGGCTGAACGCACCAACGCTCTTACCAACTGAGCTACCCAGGAACTTCACCCGACACCGTCTCAACTTTACCCTTTATGTTCACATAACACGAGTGGGCTGACAAGACGCCAGAAACTCACATCGAGTGCACACAAATTCTGTGTGACTTGAAATTGTGGTTTTCTGTTAGCATACCTATAGTAACGTACATATTATACAAGTCTAGCTTTCAGGTAAAGCTCCCTTGAAGCTTAAACACTTAGCTTTACTTCTCTCCGAGATTCTTTGAAATTCATCTTCTCGACCAGATATGAACCACGACCCAAGCGGTGACAGCAATATGATGTGAAATGGAATTATCTGACATTCGCCTCGCTAATGAAAATATCCAATCAGATAATGATCCCAAACAGAGTACGAACCAACGTCTGATCATGACCTCGATTAAGAGTTCAGCCCGTTAGTCTAAGATTAAAAGTGATCGCGCCGCTCAAATCGAATTGAATTGAAAGAGGAGAAGTGGGAGGAGAAATTTAAAAGGTACGCAAAACGCGTCCTCACAAAGGGTTCGGTGCTGAAACAAACTGAATATGTGAACTCCAAGCCTGTTGGCCACTTGTCTCACTCCGGGTTACGCTGCTCCACTGAAGGAGTTCTAGAAAATTTTGAAGGGGAAAGGCCGAAAATGAACATAATCTCTTAGGTACCACATACTCGTTAGTCTGAGCTGCACCGATGTTTTATAGAAGCAGATGTTTTAGGATGTACTTCCTTCTTCTAATATGCTCTTAACTCCCACGTACTTGTAATCGTTCAACCTTTCATTGGTTCTTCAATTTGTACTTGTAGATGCTCTGGTACTCCCCACTACATAAATATTTAGATTTTCCGAAGTCCGTGGTAGTCCCGAAGGAAGGCATATTAGGTCGCTGGATTGGAAAGCCCAGTGGATTCGGGAGGGATTGGTTGCTAAGATCCGAGCAGCCCGTTACGTCACGTAACAGACCGAGGGGATCTTTGAGTCACAGAGAAGTACAGTACACGTACAATATATGTTTTTATTGTTTCTGTCATAAGAGAATTTTTGGTCGAAAAAAGCAATATCAGCACACTTTATTAAATACAAAATCTATCAACTGACTTTGTATATTGTCTTTGTTCATCTTAAAATGTAATTTAAGTTGTCTATAATCTACTTTTCTCTCTTTAGTTTTCAAATTTTGTTTTCATATAGTACACAAGCTATTCCTATCGTTTTAAGAAACATTAATTTGATTTATTCTTGTTTAAGAGTTATCTTCACAGCACTAAAACGGGCTGTCAAATACGTCAGGTCAGAATAAGGGACGGACATCTCAAATTATTTATTGGCGTGTGAATAACGTAATGCATTAAAATAAATATCTGAGAAGTTTCAATAAAATTATTTCAATGTATACATTCATTTATTTGATATGTTATTTTTAAATAAGAAAATCGTATTTTAATAGTGATATAAACCTACGAAATATTAAAGTCTGCATACATTTTCAGGATTATGTAGTTTTTATTTGCATTTCTTATTATCATACACAGTTCTCATTACGTTCTTATTTAACTTAGTGCAGTCTAAAATCTCTTTACAAGACACGGTAGAAAAATTAACAGAAATCAACTCTGCCTTTAACAAATTAGGAGAACACAAGTTTCTTATGTCAGTCCGTTTTAAATTCATCTGAGAAAATGAGTTTTTACATATGCATTTGATGCTGGTATGTTTACACAAAAAATGCCAATTTGAGAAAATTTTGTACAGTAGATTCTTGCCCACATATTTTAAAAAATCCATCCATTTAGATTCTGCTTCTCATCAATGCTTATAAAACTTATACAGAGTAATTCACGAAGATTTACCGTCCCTTACGGAGCTTATTTCCGGAGACATTCTGAGTCAAAATGTCAAACATGTATCCTAATCTCAATATTTTCAGAGTTACACTAATTTGAAGTTGTTAGTAAAATATATGTTTTCTTTAGTTTTAAGGATAAAAGAATATTACAAATAGAGAATGAACTATTCAAAAGTGTCATTTCTTTAACTGGCTAATGTTCTGAAGCTAAAAATGTGTTGTTTATTGCTTTTTAAAGATTTGTTTTTCAATTTTTAACTAAAAATGACATCATTCTTACGTATTTATCACAAAATTGTTACAAATCACACGACTTTAGGAACTTGATTCTTTCTAAGTTTAATTATGCATCCTAATGTACAGTCTTAAAGAATTTACAAGAGTGGTGTGATTTGAAACAATTGTGATAAATGCGTAAGAAAATGTAATTTTGTAGTTAAAAATAGAAAAAAAAGTTCTGTACGAAGTAACTATGGAATTCACAACATATTTCTCGCTTCAGAATATTAGCTAATTAAAGAAATGATACTCCTGAATAGTTCATTCTTTATCTGTAATATTCTTTTACCCGTAAAATTCAATAATATTTTAAAAACAACTTCAAATTAATGTAATTCTGAAAATATTGAGATTACGACAAATGCTTATGTGACCCTTTTGCTCAGAATGTCTTCGGAAATAAGCTCCATAAGGGACGGTATATTCTCGTGAATTATCTTATATAATGCTTGGGAATAGAATATGCAACATATAGCCTATCTAAAGTCAAATATAAAAAAAAAACTAAAACCAAACGTCTTACATTATGAAATGTAGCAGAAAATTACAAACTTTATAGTAGTTTCAAGAACTCTGTGAAGTTCAGCAACTGTGGCAGAATGGCTTTGCTGTATTCTACTCTTTTCTTTTTTAAAATGTTTATATTTAAGATTAATGAACTCAAGTAAATTATTACACACTGTATTCATGTTTACTTCCATCGCTATCATTTTTGTCATTAATTCTCAGAAGACAATGTCCTACTTAGGTATAGGGCATGAAACCTTCATGATAAATAGTAAAAATGATTGAAATTATTGGATTAAGTTTTAATTTATAACACTTATTAATATACACTATAAACAAATTTTAAAACTTGGAAATATTAATACAATAAAAAAGGTAAAGTACCGGCACCTAATGCCGAACGACTGTTTTTAAATTGTGCTTCAATGTAAGCGGTCTTTTTTAACTGTTTTAACACTTCGAGGTTTTAAAGTTTTATCTTATTTTATAATCAATGCAACCCAGGAGCTAATCAATCTATCGATAGTTGGCGCTAAAGTTTGAAAGAATGTCAATATTTGACTTAATAACTAAGTATAACCAAATCATGTAGAGTATGGCGAAAAACATTATTAACAATATTAGTAGGACAGTCTATCTTAATTAAGTTAACATATACTTTCATTGAAAAGTGCAGTAACTGCAGAAGTTTTCCACTTAAATTTTAATTTGTATTATAGGAACTAAATACCGAAACTTTGCAAAATGAAAGCTGAGTTTTTAATACAGTACACCGGTATGTACTTGCATATAGATTCTGTAGTCTCATGAGATTATTTCATAAAATAAATTAGTCTATTAGGAACACTACGTCATTTTTTATTCCCATTTTTTAAATTGATGACGTTAACAGCTCACTTGCCCTATTAGGCTGTTAATCTGTAGTCTGGATTTATTTTATAAACTTAGCTGTGTTAAAATTGTTAATAAAGTAATTTTTTATTTGATTCTCGTTTTTTAATTGATTGCGTTAATAGCTTCATTTGCCCTATTAAGCTGTTAATCTGTAGTCTGGATTTATTTTACAAACTTAGCTTTGTTTACATTGTTAATAACGTCATTTATGATTCCCATTTTGTCCAGCATCGTCAATATATATGTAAATTAAGAAGACGTGTGTAATAGCCAATACAATGAAGTTACAGGCCTACAATGACAAATGATAACGTGACATATCGAGGTACAGCTCGAGTAGAGCTATTTGGACGTTCCTTCGTTCGGAAAGGCTAGACTAGCCTCAGGTTAAGACCCGGCTCGTCTTATCCTGAAGGCGTTGTGATACAGTACATGACACAGCCACTAGATCCCTTTAAATCCATCCTCATTTTATCCTCCATTCCGAGTCTCAGCCTTCCCTATGGACTTGTCCCCTTGTGCATTTCAACAGAAACACATATACATTGTTCCTGGCCTCTCCCGTTTCTACTATACAGGTTGTCACAAAATTCGACAGACAGGCTTTTAGAGAGTGCTTCTCTGAACAAATTCACAGTAGTCAAAATATCTAAAGAAGCAGTGTCCTAGATTTCATAGATTTGAAGTCTTGCCAGAGATGAGGTTCATCCACTATGAAATAATTCAGTGTGGAGGAAATTTCAATTACATAAATGTGAAATAACTGCTAAAAGTAGTTCAGTGAGGTCCATAATGTAGTGCAACCATTTCAGACAAACTGGGGAATTCCAACGTTTTTTTTTTAGAAATATTTGTTTGTTATTAGTGTAAGACAAAGAAAAGGCTCACAGGGTGCTATTCATAGACATTTCGCTAGCCCGCGCTACGAGCGTGCTAAACTAGCCCCTGCTATCGACTGGTTACTTGTACAGGATTCATATCATATCGTATCGCTAACACTGGTTTATGAATACGAAAAACGTTAGTTCATTGATCATCCACCGGAAGTCAGCGCTAAGAATGTCTATGAATACGGCCCTAAATTTAAATAATCTAATCTTTTATTTTCAAAACGAAAATATTTTACAAGTTTATGGGGATTGAATCTAAGTTTATTTTTATTTTATTGGGTTATTTCACGACGCTGTATCAACATCTAGGTTATTTAGCGTCTGAATAATATGAAGGTGATAATGCCGGTGAAATGAGTCCGGGGTCCAGCACCGAAAGTTACCCAGCATTTGCTCGTATTGGGTTGAGGGAAAACCCCGGAAAAACCTCAACCAGGTAACTTGCCCCACCCGGAATTCGAACCCGGGCCACCTGGTTTCGCGGCCAGACGCGCTGACCGTTACTCCACAGGTGTGGACTTGAATCTAAGTGATCTTGGGTAAGTAATAGGTACTTTTTGTTTCCCTAAAGTTTGCAACACTTACTCATAGAGAGATCAGCTGTTTTTTTTTTATTTTAGTTGGTTATTTAACGACGCTGTATGAACTACTAGGTTATTTAGCGTCGATGAGATTGGTGATAGCGAGATATTTGGCGAGATGAGGCCGATTACCTTGCATTCACATTACGGTTGCGGAAAACCTCGGAAAAATCCCAACCAGGTAATCAGCTCAAGCGGGGATCAAACCCGCGCCCGAACGCAAATTCAGACCGGCAGGCAAACGCCTTAACCGACTGAGCCACGCCGGTGGCATAGCTGTTAATGTATGTTCTTCAAGGAACAATGGTTGAAGAAATATTTTGAGAGCCTGCACTGTCAATTCCAGAGCTCCAGGATCAAGGAACATTCTATTCTGTACTATATTCTTTCTGTCATTTATTTTTAACAAGTTTGAGTTAATAAAATTAGCAGTCATACAGTACAGAATATTTTGACTTACAAAAATATCACAGTTGTTTTGAAACTGGAAAAATATTAAAATATTCTAAAGTTTTATTTTCAAAAGAAAAATATTTTACAAGTTTATGGGCATTGAATCTAAGTGGTCTTGGCTAGGTAATAAGTACTTTTTATTTTCCTAAAGTTTGCAGCGCTTACTCATAGTGAAATCAGTTGTTAATGTATGTTCTTCAAGGAACTATGGTTGAAAAAATATTTTGAGAGCCTGCACTGTCAATTCCAGAGCTCCAATATCAAGGAACATTTTACTCTGTACTATATTCTTTCTGTAGTTTATTTTACTAAGTTTCAATTAATAAAAATTAGCATTCTTACAGTTCAAGTGAATATTTTGACTTAGAAATGTCACAGTTGTTTTGAAACTGGAAAAATGAAGGACATTAACTCATCTGTAACATCCGTGACAAAATGTGTATAACATCCCTGACATGTAGGAAACAGCTATAAAGTATTTACCGATTATGTTATTTTGAACTAAGTTTCGATTAATAAAAATTAGCAGTCCTACAGTTCAAGTGAATACTTTGACTTAGAAATGTCACAGTTGTTTTGAAACTGGAAAAATGAAGGACATTAACTCATCTGTAACATCCGTGACAAAATGTGTATAACATCCCTGACATGTAGGAAACAGCTATAAAGTATTTACCGATTATGTTATTTTGAACTAAGTTTCGATTAATAAAAATTAGCAGTCCTACAGTTCAAGTGAATACTTTGACTTAGAAATGTCACAGTTGTTTTGAAACTGGAAAAATGAAGGACATTAACTCATCTGTAACATCCGTGACAAAATGTGTATAACATCCCTGACATGTAGGAAACAGCTATAAAGTATTTACCGATTATGTTATTTTGAACTAAGTTTCGATTAATAAAAATTAGCAGTCCTACAGTTCAAGTGAATATTTTGACTTAGAAATGTCACAGTTGTTTTGAAACTGGAAAAATGAAGGACATTAACTCATCTGTAACATCCGTGACAAAATGTGTATAACATCCCTGACATGTAGGAAACAGCTATAAAATATTTACCGATTATGTTATTTTGAACTAAGTTTCGATTAATAAAAATTAGCAGTCTTATAGTTCAAGTGAATATTTTGACTTAGAAATGTAACAGTTGTTTTGAAACTGGAAAAATGAAGGACATTAACTCATCTGTAACATCCGTGACAAAATGTGTGTAACATCCGTAACATGTAAGAAACAGCTATAAAATATTTACCGATTATGTTATTTTGAACTAAGTTTCGATTAATAAAAATTAGCAGTCTTACAGTTCAAGTGAATATTTTGACTTAGATATGTCACAGTTGTTTTGAAACTGGAAAAATGAAGGACATTAACTCATCTGTAACATCCGTGACAAAATGTGTGTAACATCCGTAACATGTAAGAAACAGCTATAAAATATTTACCGATTATGTTTCTGTGAACTAATTGAATGCCATGAGATTTGCATAGCTTTCACATGGACACTATGAGAATGAATCTCTTTTTGCTTGAGACAGAGCCCTGTCTTTTACACTTTTTGTTAATAAGGTGTGAAGTGAGTTCCCAAATCTTGTAACATCCGTGACGGAAACTATTATTTTCTGCAATAATAATACATTTTATTCGAATAACTTTTTTTTCTGTAAAATGATACTGATGTTCTAAATTGATTCTAATAATAAAAGTTGGCAAAAGCCATATCATTTTCAATATACAGAGTTTCAAAATAGTAAAAATGTAACATCCGTGACAATTGGAACGGCTGAATGGTCTAATATTCTGAAATAACGAGAGTGTAAAGGTCCCAAGGATCTGAATTGTCAGATTAACTACGTGTAATAATTACATTATGACGTGGAATATTGTCAGCATCCGGCGTCTTATCTGGTGCATTCACATGCAAGAGAGTGAAAATGTGGACTAGTTACCCAAGCACTATACTGTCATCGTAATGTTAAATAACTCTAATTGTAAGACAGGAAATACAAAGATGAAAAGGAATCTCAAATCGTGTGTCATGTGAACAAGAGTTTGTACAAGCCATTTCACCTGAAATTACATAGCAATTCAGAAACCGACAACCATGAACAAGAAGACAGAACTACCATTTAGACTATGCTCCTGGTATTCATACTTCTAGTATGGATATTATTTGGATACTGAAATATTTTTATTGATAACGAAATACGAAGATAATTACTGATTTATTTTCAGTAGCATGAGGAACCTTTCATCTGTACATTTTGAACTGACGGATCACGTACAACGTGCAAAGTACAAACCACGCACAAGTCACTGAAGCACTGGTAATTCCGGCTGTCCCAGCTGACTTTAGTTGAGAAGAATGGTCCAGGATTGCAGTAAGCACATACGGCAAATACAGTCCATTGCTTGACCTTGAGCCGCTAGTTCGAAATGCACAGATAGGCCTAATAGCTCACATGAGCTAAGCGACAGTGGAGGAAAGAGTATCAGTGCTGGACGTAGAAAGGTTTGTACAAAATTCTGCAGCGCTTAGCAATATGGAGTACATCACCTTACGTTACATTAATCGGACAAAAAGACGGATTGCTAGTTGGAAGTGTGTCGAATAATACTCCGGGTTTGATTAGCTATATTCAGAAAGAAGGAAAGAGTTAGGTTAGTAATTGAAGAGTCCACTGCAAGAATGATGGATGTCATTTGGAATACATTTTTCAGGAGAAGCAATTGAAAGTTTGAAATGCTTAGCGCTCAAAGCTTAACTGTGATTTTCCAATCATTGCTGGACAACGACTATCAGTGTTAATGCCATATAACTCTCTATATATATTCTATATGTATTAAGCTATGCATTGACAGTGACATCCATCATTCTTGCAGTGGAATCTTCAATTTTATTTGTAATACTACTTTATACTCTTCATTCTATACCGTTTCAGTTGCTAGAAATTGGAACTCGCTTCCGACTGATGTAAAGGATTGTTGGACAATAACTTCATTTAGGTCAAAATTACATATATTCTTGCTTAACAGATTAATTACTGATTAATATTTGTTACTTGTAATGAAACTAACATCTGCCCGTTTTCATTATTACCATTAATTTATCTAAATAGAATACAAAACCTCTAATGGCAAAATCTCATTACATTAATATTCTCATTATATTCATATATTTAAGATTTATATTTTTCTCCCTATAACATAGTTCTAATAAACTTCTATTAAATTAATTCTCATCATTTTAACCAACTAGCTATCTCAAGTTAATTATAATTCTTTATATATTGCATATAGATTCAATTGAATTACATTAGCTCATAAATTAAGTTATTACTTTTTCTTATATATTTTAACTCAAATTAAATAAACATGTACTAGTCGTTATAACTTAACTGAAGAATATTGCTGGAGAATCTTTAGTGTCTTATAAATATTCATAATTCAAATATGTAAGTAGCTATTGTATTAATTAAGGCTGGTTGAGTGGAAGAGAAGGCCTTATGGCCTTAACTCTGCCAGTAAAAATAAAACATTCTATTCTATTGTTGTTTTTTTTAGAATTCCTGTGACATTATTTACAGTAAAATTAAACAAATATCTCCGCCCACGCTTAGATGAGAGCTGTGCAATCCTGGTATGCGAACAATGTCTAATGGAAAGTAATGCGTTTTATAAAACAGAGAATAAAATACTTAACTTTTTTAATATCACCACTAAAGATAGGAATTTACCCACAGAGACTACAAGGTTAGGTATGCATAGTGTGTTCGTTGTACGCACGAGAAACATATCCCCATTCAATTGCTGCGATACAAAACACATTTCCGTTGTAACCTGACCATACCTCAGGCTTCACGTCATTCATGACGTAACGACAGTCTACGCACAACTAATCTAATATTCTCATGTTGTAGTATAAATTTCTACCTTTAATCAGAATTTATTCTTAGTTCGATACACGTTTCTCGAGAGCTTCAGCCTCGAAAATGTTAATAATTATTGTTGGATGATCGTTAACCTCTGCCTAGGTAGTCGGCCTTGGCCCTGCATTAGCTGTGGTGCTATGGATTATTATTATTATTATTATTATTATTATTATTATTATTATTATTATTATTCCAGGTGGTGACAGGATTTTTTCTCGCTGCCAAACTTCCAGAACGGCCCCGAGGTTCACTCAGCCTGCTATAAAATTGAGTACTGGTTCTTTCCCGGGGGTAAAAGGCGGTCAGAGCGTGATGCCGACCACACCACCTCATTCTAGTGCCGAGGTCATGGAAAGCATGGGGCTCTACCTCCATGCCCCCCCCCAAATGCCTTCATGGCATGTTACGGGGATACCTTTACATTTTATTATTATTATTATTATTATTATTATTATTATTATTATTATTATTATTATTATTATTATTGAGTAAAAAGGTGTTGACTTTGACCCTAACTCATCATATCTCATTACACGAACATTTAAAAAGATTACTACACATTTACAACTTAAACGTTTAATTTATGACACGCGAATAGGCCACACACTCAATTTTTTAAAGCTACTAATTGGTGTACTCAATAATATTATTATTATTCTTTTGTTAAGTTTATTTATATCAGTGGAGAAGCTCTTAAGAGACTTTTGAGACTTAGCCTACCTAAAATATGAGTTATTACACTTAGTAACAGCAGACTTATAAGTTCCTATTAACGATGTATTGTAAAACTTTGTTTCACTCTGTTGCTTCCGTATATCAACTTCACTGTTAGCGTTCATTCCAGTATGTAGAGTTCATTGCGAGGATTGTGGCAAAAGCTTCTAAAGCAGGGATGCAAAACTGTGCTACAATTGTAGAATCTTCACAAGCCGGAATACGTAACTCATCCCTTCCCTTCAATCCTCGCGTCACTGTAGGGTAAGGGGAGAAGAGAGATGTATTCAGTGTACTTGCCAAATGTCACAGAACGTCATTGAAGGCTCCGACCTTGTGGACGGGGAAACAAACTCTTTCCCCATGCTTCCACTCCTCTCTTCCCCAGTTCTGCAACCCTGCTCTAAAGGCATGAATACGACCTTGACTCTCAAGCTTGAGGGGGGAACCGGGGAGGGGGTATCGATTCGCCACATCTCCGTACGAAACATCTTCGCAATAATACGTCGTGCTATGTTGGTGTTCTATAAATTCGCTGCGTTGTTGAGTGTTAGTTTAATAAAAATTGCATGCGTGTGTGTTACATATTAATTTTGTGCAAAGTGGCTCATACTGGGAGAACACTGAGGTCATTATTTGTAGAATTAAAAGATAAATCGTTTTCAAGTTGGACGTATGAAACAAAATGTGCTTACAAAGATGAGAGATCGACACCACATTATAGTAGATATTGAAATGGCGAATGAAAGAAGGCCATATTATACAAATTTTCTATTTTAATAGTACAAAAATTTCCTTGGCTAACAGGGTGCTCCGAGACAAATAAATCACATTGTTATGCCAGTATTCTGTTTTGGGGGTGAAAATGAATGGCCATAATCTTTTTTTGGAGTCTGTGTCAGAAAAAATGTTGATAGGCTATAAAAGCCGAGAAACATCTACTTATAAATATATACAAGATAAGCAGATTTTTCTTCAGCCTACCCACTATTTACACCTTCACTTCGCCACTGATTTCTACACGCTTTAACATCTGCAGTATTATCGTGTGTTTTAGGAGCTGTGGGTATACCAGTAGGCTGTTTTCATTATTCCTGAGTTCGTGTTTCTATTGTGTGTTGTACATGGCTTTGTGTTCATGTGACTCATCATAGATTTTTATTAATGTTTGTGATATTGGTGATTGAGACGGCGATGAATCATGTTATGTAATTTCCAATCCGGCATTTGGCTTTGTGACTGAGAAAAACCATGAAAAACTCCAATCAGATTGGTCGGTCACGGGGTTTGAACCGGGACCTCCCGAATACGACTCTCAAACGCTATTGTCTGAGCCAACTCGCTCGGTTAAGGGGAGAGGATGGTGTTTTTTTTAACTTTTTTCCTATTTGGTGTAAAATTTTAATTTTTTGCATGTAGAGAGCTCATAGCTGTAGCAATTCAACCAAATATAAATATAAAAAAAAAAAAATTTGGGGGCCCAAATTTGAAAAAATATACCCAATGCAGGATTGTACTAAAACCGATATATTTAAACCGTTTTTAAAGATAGATTCAAACGGTTTTTTGCAGTTTATTTGCAAAAGCATGTTCTACAAACTGTCTGTAACAGAATTTTGATGTTAGTCTCTACGTTTGTAAAATAAACAATTAAAATTTAATAACAATTTTCTGATTTCCTTTCTTGCAAACAAACGGACGTATTTTTTAAATGAAATCAATTAACAAAATTCTGTTACAGAGAAAAGTTTCCTAATAGTCTAAAGAATGTGTGTTCTAAATTTCATGCATGTATCTTTAATAGTTCAGAAATTATATCCATTTTTGTCTGGCAATGTAGCAAAAAAATGAAGTTACTGGAAACCGATAAATGTGGGAGTGTAATTTAAAAATCCATAGCGCAGGAAGTTTAAAAATTACGTCTCAACATCCGATAAGGGCACAGATACCCACAAAGTGTTATGCAATGCATTCCACACATATCAAAGAGTATTTTAAAGAAAAGAAATTTTTGAAAATTTAATTTACCGGAAACAACAATAAAAGTTGGCGAGTGATTTAAAAATCCATAACGCAGGAAGTTTAAAAATGGCGACTCAACATGCGATAAGGGCACAAATAACCACAAAGTGTTATTCTATGCATTCCACATATATCACAGAGTATTTTAAAGAATTTTTTTTTATGTTTTGAAAATTTACTCATTTTTCACCAAAAAATACCATCCTCTCCCCTTAATACTATTTCGTAACAATTTATACGTCGAAGACAGCCGCATTAAGACTAGATATTTTCATATTGAGGCCGTGTCACAAAGGTCAAGTCTATACTACATGCTAATGACTAGCAACTAGCTATCATGGCCTTCTTCACAGACTATTTTTCTCAAAGCCATGAAATTACGGTATAGCACTAAATTAAGAAGGCAGTGTCCTAATGCAGTTTAATTACGAGTTGTCAGCTTTTATTTTTTGGAAACTCGAATTCTGTGCTTATAAACAGTTTTCCAGTAAACAGTTCAAGAAACTTACAGAGGTGTGAAAATTATTAGAATAATCTTAATTTTAAAGGTTTTTTAATAGTTCCTTCACAAATATTCATTGAATTGATGAATATTGGTATATAATATTACTATACTGATGTAGGATATATTTACTACTAACAATGCCGGAAAGCATTGTTGCACAATGATATTTTTCTTATTTTACAATTGTTATGGGAATTCAGAAATTATTATATTATGTTGGCGGAATTGGAAACATCAAAAATTAATTAAGAAATGCTTTAAACAAATTCTTATTTGCGTTTACATTGTTGTGAAGGTTCAAATGAACGTATACATCTGTTTTGTGCATATAATTTTTTATGTTTCCAATTCCGCCAACATAATATAATAATTTCTGAATTCCCATAACAATTGTAAAATAAGAAAAATACCAATGTACAACAATGCTTTCCGGCATTGTTAGTAGTAAATATATCCTACATCAGTATAGTAATATTATATACCAATATTCATCAATTCAATTATTATTTGTGAAGGAACTATTAAAAAACCTTTAAAATTAAGATTATTCTAATAATTTTCACACCTCTGTAATTCTCAGGTTTATGAACTGAATGGTAATCTCCTGAGACACCAGAAAAGAAACGTAGAAAGATGTAGAATTGTAAAAGATGTTCAAAAGATATGTTTGAAAATTACTTTGGCTATCAACAATCGAAATAAATGTGGAAAAGGTAAAGGCCTGAAATATTATAATATTTAAAAAAAATGTAACGCAGATACCAACAATGTCAATGTTCCAAGTTAGCTTGTTATTCTACAATAAACTCACATTTTATTTCCAAATCATCATCAGATTTCATAACCCCCAATTGTTAATGAGGTGTCCATGTTTGTTTAGCATACAAGTCAACAAGCAAGCAAGCATTTTCGTTTACTAGCGACTACGGACTTGATCGCTATTCACTACGTTGTTTTGGATCTTAACTTCTGATGTCACATCCGGCTATTTAGTCAACAATCTAGTTCACTTCAGCTGAAAATGTAGCTTTGAGACACGGCCTAAAATTGAGTAGTTTTTGCAAATTATTATTGTTGCTACCGTACTACTACCACAACCATCATCACTACCACTACCGCCACCATGCTCCTACTACTGCTACTGCTACCACAACCACCACAAATGTTCAAGCAAAATAATAAGAGTTAGGGAAGGGAAATATTTTTGACCTGAATTCTTTTGGTCCAATCATTAGGCCTACATGCAGAGATGGAAATCGTAATAACTTTTGCGTTTGTTTCTGTGTACTTACACAATTTTCCAATCAATGTATCTGAAATCTAGCAGCGCGATCACCTAATTTAACACATCTGTTTCCCGTTACTGTAACAGTGACGATTAAACTGGGATTAAGATCGCGACGCGGTATCAAAATTGCATACCGCATAACGAACATGGAAGCTATCGCTTCGCCGCGGAGTAAGAGCCTTTCTGTGTTCAATTACTCTTCAATTAAGTGACCTCTCCCCGCCGGATTGACAGCGACACACTATGACACTCCCACATGAAGGTCAAGGGTTACGCCTCTCAGAATTTTACAAATTCAGCGATGTTAAATATTCCCGCCAGTACAATACAAGTTTTGCAAAACTACTACAGAGCCACTACATCAATAGTTCAATTCAACCTGGGGTTCATGTCTGCTTTGGAGGTGTGAGGCTTCGCTCCGGAGTTTTCGAAAAATATAGAATCATTGAAAGATATATACAGAATGGAAGGGAACCTATTACATTAATTGACAGACGTAATATTTGAAGTCAATGCTAACAATTTTTGTCAAATAAGTTTCTTGAAACGTCCAATAGTTTTGATAATGATAGTTAATGATAGTTTGTAGATGAATTTCACATTGCTAATAAAAAGTATTTATAATGGATGTACACCTGGAAACAGGTTTCGCTTAATGCGGCACCGTTCGGAAAGTGACATGGGCAGGTAACGGCCCGCTTAGCGGTGATTCAGAGCGTCAGCTTTCGGCAATAAAATTTCGGGACTTATATACATTACAGATGTAATTTATTACCTTATCGTATAACAAGTGCTGGAACTGTCGACTATCCTCTCTACGCATATTATTTTCACATCTTTTGTAATGAATGAGCCTTAAGCACATGGTCCGTTTCCTTCAATTTATGAACGACTTGTCTTAAGGCTTTAGATGTAAAAATTTCGTCGTTTTCCAAGCTGATATCTTAAAAGTAAACATTCTCATGGGGACAAATAAAGTTTTTTTTCTTCCACCATGTTAATAATAATGAAACAAGTGCTTATACAAAATGTTGACCACTCGAACGCAATTACAAGGGTCGTCCATAAGATAAGTTTCCTTGGGGCCGTTTACAGAAGAACACAATTTCATGGAAAGATTTATTGGAACAGATGGGCTGCTACAACAACTGATAAAACTATTTTCCAACATATTTCCCGCCGGAATTGAGACATTTGTCATATCGTAGAATCAACTTTTGTATCCCTGTGCAGTAGAAGTCTGCTGCCTGGGATCGGAATCAGTGTGTTACAGCCGTCTACACCTCTCTGTCGATCCCACGACATGACAAATGTCTCAATTCCGGTGGTGAATACGAGTATGTTAAAAAATAGCTCAACAGATGTTGCATCTGTTTCAATAAATTTTTACAATGGAATTGCGATTTTTTCTGTAAACGGCCCCAGGGAAACTTATTTTTACGGCCCTCGTAATTGCGCTGGAGTTGCAAAAATTTGTACAAGCGCTTGTTTTGACATTATTAACATGGTGCAAGAAAAGAATAACTTTTTTCTGCCCCCATGAGAATGTTTGCTTGTGAGCAAAACCTCTTTCTTGGTGAACGCTCTGCATAACGATAATGTAAAACATTTTTATGCTCGATCATGCCGAAATGTAGTAATAATTATACACCTGGTAGCAGCCCTTTAATGGACCTCATTAAAGTACACCTATTCATTAAAGTTCAGGTGTTCCACCAATCAGAAAACACCATTGTAGCAATATGAAAGTGCAAGTATCGATTATTCTCGGATGTGCAATCGAAAGACAACTAGCGAAATGTCACGGAGGCTGGAAATCCAATACTATCGCAGAAGGTAATGTTCTGTTACTATAATAATTAGCGCTAATTGTAAATAATATTCAAATAAATTCAATTTGTCATCTCGTTTTTCAATGTCTAAATCAATTTAAAGGTTATATCAAGATTAATGTTTATTTTACTCTCTAGATTATATCAAGGTCAATGACATTTGTTTCTCGGAAAAAAATCAATACTTTCGCGTCTGCGCACATCTCACAATTTACGAGATATTGGACAAGATCAGTTCTGCTCCCAATCAGATAGGAATAACATAAATACTTATGAATAATTTCAAGTTAGAAATATGGTCGAGCATAAAAAACCCTATGAAACTTGCCTATAATGGTAATTAAGACGCTCGTATGAAAATTATGAAACTCGCTTGCTCTCGTTTCATAAACATACTCGCGTCTTAATTACTACCATTATAGGCTCGTTTCATAATGTACTATTAAAGAATATAAAACAATAAGAGAAGAAGTAAATGTGTCCGATTATTTACCAAACAGAAGCCGTTACGCACATTAGCCTACATTATTATCCGTTCGGCTACTTCTAGAACAGACAAAAAAGAAAAATGTAAATGCTGTAGTGTTAGTAAATATATTAATAACATTTTAAAAAGTTACATTTAAATATCTTACCGTCTACGCCTTTAACAGAGGCGAGATTGAGTTAATTTTTTAAACCTTACAATAAACATGGTTTGATTAAAGTAGGACTACATTTCCCTTTAGTCAGCTGTCCCAGTTAGGAGTTGTTGAAAAAGCGAGTAGACTTTGAAATAAATAAAAGCTTTTCAAGACTAAATGTATAGAATAAATGTTATATCCTCCTCTTCGTGTATCCGTGAATGTATTACGACGCAAATACGTTACCAATGACAGGTTTCAGAACGCCCACACCTCACCGACGGCATCTAACCATATAACACGTTAAATTCTGTAACCGCAGACGTGCACGATATTACAGAACCATGTCATACAGCCTCGAACCGTAAAACTATGTCATTTGCAAGAGAAAAAAGATATGACAGAGGCCTGTGGCGAACAGAGTGCACTACAACACATTTACTGCTGTAAACAAAGTGGCGGAGAGCAGACTGAACATGTATTTACGGTTCCGAGAATCAATGCGTTAATACGTTTTATGGAATTTTGTTGCAATAGCGCAAGTAAATTAATATAACATATTGCGATCGGGTGAAATTTGAAACAAAGGGGAAACGTTTGCCAAAGTTTTGTGGCACGACGTTCAATAACGGCTAGAAATAATAAAAATAGTTACATGTATTCTAAGAAAGAACATGAACGAAAAATCAGTATCGACTACAAATAACAAAGTTAAATGAGAAATGTACTTTTCAACCATAATAATAATAATAATAATAATAATAATAATAATAATAATAATAATAATAATAATGGAAACATAACAAATAAAAAGGTTATAAAGTATTAGACGTTGAACTGCATAATAATCTGACATTTAACACAGATGTTCGCGCCTCTGTACAAAATACACCAACCTGAAATTAACGTTACCTCATAGTATCCTTTGCAACTTGGAGTAACGAGATTCCAGATGTTACATCAATGTTATATCAGCTGGCCTAGTAAACCATTATGTTGCGTATACTACAAGAAAAGTTCAGGGTATATCGATGGAATAAGACAGTGTCATTCTATTGTAGGCTTGCAGAATTGGGCGACAATTATGGCATTACATCACTCATCGGAGTACGTCACTCACCTCTTCCTTCCACCCCCGCGTCATTGACTTGGTAGGGAAGGGGATTTGTAGTCAGTGTCTGTCTTAAATGTTTGCATACGGGCCACATATACGTCATTCAACGCCGGCGGACTATGGACGGCAGAGGTCTGCATCGGAGGTTTTCGCTCGAGTGCCAAGTAGTTCATAGCATAATCCGATACGTAGCGCACATGCATGATGGGTAAAATTGTCACGAGCGATAAATCCTCGAACGGTATAAGCCGAGCGTTAGACATTCGTTCTTGTTACAGTGATGAACTGTGTAGTAACATCATAGATGTTTATCATTTCAAAACTTTGCAGTGTTTAACTAACCTATCCATAGTACAACTACAAAACTTGCTTTAAAATGTAATATAAATGTTGTAGGTAAATATATATATATATACTTTTTTTTTTTCCACACAGGAGTGATTTTGTTTTTGCCACATCTGATAGATGTTATTGGATGTAAATGTAATTATTATAAACGGAGAACACAATCACGATAATGCAAGAACTGTATCGAGTTTTCTACTACTACTACTACTAATAATAATAATAATAATAATAATAATAATAATAATAATCTCTAATAATTTGCGTCTGTAAAAGTTGTGCAGCATGATTATTCGTTTTATTATATTCTTTGTGACGTTATCTCTATTCTAATATTTTTATTAATCTACCGCTATATCAATAATATTTTGTAAAACGTTTCTACATTGTCGCAGTACAGTATATAGGCGGAACACTATGTATGGACCTATCATATTATATACGTGGTAAATGAAATATTGAATAATTATTAATTAGCAATAATATCTGTATATCGAAGTTTTTCATACTATTTTATTTATAACTTCGTGTTCATGTTTTGGTACGTTCCATTGACTGTTCCATTAAACGTTTGTCATAAACGCAGAAAATAAAGCCTTATTTTTACCGTGTGAGCAAAACATGTGTGTATCTTATCTGTCGCCTTCCATACAAGATAAGACATGTCGGTGAGATGACCTTGTACTGTGCTTCTATTTATTACGAGCGTATCACGACCGATCGTATCTCACTCGAGGGTGCGACACTCTACCGAGTTCAAGCGAGCGATTTAACTCCAATGCAGCACTCTGGTGGACGGGGAACCAACGCTTTCCCCATGCTTTCCACCCCTCTCTCGCCAGTTCTGTAACCCTGCTGTATTGTATAATGTGCGCCGCGCGTCTGGTTGTGTAATCTATTCTAGCTCTTCAATTTTTATTATCTACTTTCAATTTAGTATATATTATTAAAACGTATCTGTTGGTACTTCGACTTTTTGCTTAATATTCCGAATACCTGTTATATCCAGAGACGCAAAATAGCCTATCTTAAAAATGACAAAATTCGTAGGCAGCTTAACATGAATTTAGATTTCAGCATAGATTATAAAGTAAGAAGTGGCCACGAAATGGAATTTGATGAAGAATATATTCCTGATTCAACTGAAGATTATTGATTTAATTTTCTTCCACAGAATAATTTTTTCTCAACAGAAAAAGCAACTAGTGGAAATGGAACGAAAGTTGTGCAACAGAAAGCAAACAAACGAGATATAAAAATAGTGTATTTTTTGGATCGAATTAATGCGATAGCAATAAATGTGCAAAACAAACACTTACTAAAATAATTTCAATCAGAATGGGTAACGAAATTATTTCACACACAATAATATGCACATCAAAAAGAGGAAAAATAAACACTATTTTAGAAAAGAAAAGAGACGCGAAAGAAACAATGAATGTGTTCTACTTTAAGGATCAGACGAAAATAAGAATAATAACTGAAATAAAGACACTGTATTGCTCTAGGCTTAATGCAATGAGGACAATATAGAGCCTATATATTATAGACATTTCAAAAGATACTCGTTTCTTTTACGTTGCACTTGCTTCAATAATGAGAACCCCAGACAAGGAAGAATAATTTTATTCATGATAAATTAACCACTAGTCTTGATGAGTTCGTAGTCAATTTTATTGTGAACTCTGATATGGCGTAAATTAGTTCTTAGCAGTTGATAAAAAATAGAACATATATTGAACATTGCTGCTATTTACCCAATTTCAACATTTAGAGGTCTGTGTGTAGTGCTTTTGGTACGATTTCAATTGTTGATACTGTAATCGGAATATGAATCTTCACCTATTTTCCAACTAGAAACACACAGGAACGAGGATATTCGTATGTGTGGAAAGAAATATACAAAGAAAAAGCAAGGAAAATACAGGCAATTGGAGGCATATTTAGAATCGACCTTCTGAAAATACGACACGATATGAGGATGATGATGATAATAATGATTATTCTGATAATGTTTAACTACCTAAGATTTATATTAAAAGAATTAATATTACTTTCATATCAACAATCACTAGTTTTTTTATTTTGTTATTTAACAACGCTGTATCAATTATTCTATTGGATTATTTAGCGTCGAGGAAATTGGTAACAGTGACTGGTATTTGGCGAGATGAGACCCAGAATTCGCCACAGATTAACTGGTATACACCTTATGGTTGGGGAAAACCTTATAAAAAAACTCAACCAGGTAATCAAACCAAGCGGGAATCGAACTTACGCCCGAGCAGAAATCCGGATCAGCAGGCAAACTCGCTACCGCCTGAACTACGTCGGTGGCTATTAGTTTTTTTTAACAATACTTCTTTATCCAGGCGTCAAAATAATATACCTAACATGAGGGACAAAAACTGTGCATATTAATTTTATAGCAACATAACGATTGTAAATTCGATGTCATAGGCCAGGCCTGCACAAGTTTTGCGCTCTCCGAGCCGGCTCACAGCTCATGAGCTGAATGCAGATATTAGCTGCGCTCTGTATAAGGGTGGACTGGAAGAAGGGGTGATCTCGTACAAAATATACATAAAAGGAAGTACTATTACGAGTGTTTATGAAATGAATTCCCGTTCCGTTCAGTGTTTGCAAAATTATATTGGTTTATTATTAATTAATAAAGAAATATTTATTTTACAGAAATAATAGAAATTCTATAGCTACTTATTTGTACAATATCATTTTGTTATATTTTTATTTATCAGTACATCAAAACGAGATTTTATGGTGTTGGCAGCTGAAAGGAACAGTAGCCTACTGATCGTAATGAAACATCAGTTACATATGTTCGATGTCTGCCTTTATTAAAGTTGATTTATAGAAAACAGTTGCTCACAAATATAAATGTTGAGCCAAACATAGCAATCATTTTCACAGCCAGCCTGTGTAGTCGTGGACATTATTGCTAATGTTTAGTCTTGTAAAACTCAACCAGGCTAGTAGTATTATTCAAACGGTCTTTAGCCCTTAGGTCACATTGAAGATCAATAAGTTCGAGCTGTAAATCATTAAATATTATGTTCCGTCTTTTAGATTCCTCCATACTGTACTGTACCAGTAGATAAGCAACGTGAAACAGTTACTGAGAATAGGCCTACACACTGCACTCCACTAGATAACTGAGTGGTCGTTTCCCCCTCCTCTACTTATAGCAAGTCTATGTCATTCTGACGTATCTTCCTCTCCGTTTCGGTGAGCGGAAAACACGGCGCGCTCGTTGAGCGCTGTTTGTGCAGGTATGTCATAGGCTATAGTGCAGGAAGATAAATTCGTTGTTACATGGTTTTCAACACATAGCAATTTGATTATTTATTGCTATTTACTGACCACAATGTGATACTGCAGCTGATATTGAATCATAGCAAGTCCTGCAGAAATGGTCTAGAATCAAGCTACAAGAACATTACATACCGGCAACAGAATATTTCGCTTTCATAATATGTAACATAAAACCAATCCACAATATAAAGGCCGCCAATATAAAGGGAAGCTTGTATATAGCACACGAGTTCTGATGAATTTTAGTAATGATCTCCATATTTAATCTCTCTGACCGCAAGGCTAGCGCATCTGTTGCCGTGCAGACAACAGAAGTGACATTCGAGAGCTATCAGACATAATGCCGACGGGTATGTTTGTACGTACAATCTGAACCCGCTGTCAATCTCGAACACATCGCACTCAGATATCACAGAAGCCTCCGGATAATGTAACGGCAAAAGTTTCAATGTCCGCACCGCAGACAGAGCGAGAGATGAATATCGGTTCTGCAATATTGGATACGTTGCCTCTCCCTTCCAACACATTCGGTGTCAGATTTATACGTCTGCCTGCTTCCGC
Source organism: Periplaneta americana (assembly GCF_040183065.1). Taxonomy (NCBI): domain Eukaryota; kingdom Metazoa; phylum Arthropoda; class Insecta; order Blattodea; family Blattidae; genus Periplaneta; species Periplaneta americana. The sequence goes on along the minus strand of NC_091123.1, from coordinate 74,664,525 downwards.
AACATTTACCCAATTATCTAATTTCTGAGGACTATCAAAAAGGACAAAAGGAAATTCTTTCTCTTAGCTTTACTGTTTGATTTATATGTTTTCTTCTAAAGAAGAATTCTTTACGCTGACGTTTCTCATTACTTTTTTAACTTATCTTTCATTTCTCATAGGCCTACTGTTTACTGTAATATTTCTCTACATAAATCTGATTATAAGATGGATTTGAAAGTGTTATTTAGCGACGTTGTATCAACTGCTTCGCTACCTAACGTTTATGAAATAACTGATGTTAGCAATATATTTGGACAGATGGATCTGCGAATTTGCAATGGGATTATACGTAGACATTCGACTTACAGTTACAGTTCGGATAGTATTACTTAAACTGTGTATAAATACCATATCTAACAGAGTGCAGAGAATTTAAATTAGTCTTTTTACTTGAAGTTACATAACATTTATATAACTGTAAAAGTTAGTTATCCATTAGCTAGTAACTACTGCTGTAACAACACCGATAAACAATGAAATACTCCCTTAAATAAAACTAAGTGATCTTTATGTATTGAGATGTGCCGATAACGAATATGACATCCGTTTTGTTGTCTCAACTAAATATTTTGCAAAACACTCTCATTTTATAGTTTTATGTTTCCGGTTTCCGCATCCGGCTTAACGTTTGGTTCCAAATAAATGGATAAGAAGTTTTTACCGATTACTTACACACATAATATATTATTATGATGTACCGAAGTACATATGACAGCCTTGGCGAAAATGTCACCGTGCGCCGAGCCACTGTGTAACCTGCAACGTGCATACCACCTATGGAGGGAGGCGGACACCCAAAGGGGAAGTGAAGAAACTGTCTGACTTATTAATGGAATTTCATTTTCCCTATGTCAAGCACTTAAATATAATTTTTTACAGTATAAGGTTACAAACTAATGTTTAGTACGTGTAACGAAGAAAGAAATGAACAAAAAAAAACATAGGACACATTATCACAACCTATTAATTGTCTTCAGAATGTCTCTGCGACAGAGTTTCAAAATCAGGAATTATGTCACTTACTGCCGGTCGTAGTTGATCACGAAGGTATTTGTCTGTCAGTCGTGATCTAAATTTGGTTTTTACTATTTTAATCGTTGAAAATAATTTTTCACAAACGTAAGTTGTAGCGAATATGGCTTCAACCGAGCAAGCGAAGAAACGAAGCTTCGGATATTTATTTTTTGGCAAAGATTTGAAAATTCAACATTTGTCAAGTCCTTACATCTAGCTTTCATTTAACATCACATTGTAAATCTGTGAGTTTAAATTGAAGATCTAACCGCATTATTCGTACATCTGGTGAAAAAGGATCGACGTACAGAGATAATAATAATAATAATAATAATAATAATAATAATAATATTTCACTTTTTAATGCTTCATGAGTGACATGCAGTATAATGCCGTTTCATGTTATACAACCGTTTCCTCGTAATACTTGTGAACAAATCATACACTTAATATTCTCATCATATTGGCAACAAAAAAATGCGTCCTCCAATCCTCCTTGAAACTTTCGTTTTTGTAGAGGTACATTGGTTTCGAGAGAGACATTGGACGATACGCCACTCGCAGGTGAGAGACAAATAAGCAAATGAAACGAAGTTTGATTCCAGTAAGTGAGAGGGTGGGGGTTGGGGAAGGCAGGAAGTAAGTATGAGAAATGCACAGCTATCATTGCGAGCCACAATGTGCTCGTGAGTCACATTTTCGACACTGCTGACATATGTTATTTCCGTGCAGGAATTCTGCGTTACCATATCATGTAGGATGGATAGAACAGAAAAATTCTCTCCCGCACCGGGACTCTAACCCAGGTTTTCAGCTCTACATGCTGACGCTTTATCCACTAAGCCACACCGGATTCCAGTTCCGATGCAAGGTCGAATCCCCTCAGTTTAAGTTCTACCTCTCAGTGTTCCCTTTGGAAAAGCAAATCAGTTAGTGATTCAAGACGGCGCTCATCCCGTCGGATCCCGCCCACTTAGTCACTCATTATGAGTGCACCTCTGTACATATTGCGTTGGACATTGTGCCACTGTCACATATTCTGTAACACAGTACGTGAGGCCACCAAAGGGAAAACTGAGAGGTAGAACTTAAACTGAGGGGATTCGATCCGACATTGGAACTGCAATCCGGTGTGACTTAGTGAATAAAGCGTCAACACGTAGAGCTGAAAACGTGGGTTCGAGTCCCGGTGCGGGAGAGAATTTTTCTCTGTTCTATCCATCCTACATCATATGATAACGCAGAATTCCTGCACGGAAATATCATGTGTATTTCGGTACATCATAATAACAAAAAAAAACTAAGGATTTTCGGACATATGTTTATATGAACTTTTTTTTTCTTGTTTTTCTCCAATATTTGTCGAATAGAAAAATTCCGATCAATAGACGATCTATTACGCCTAGAACCACATTGATGATCCCCACTGACTTCATCTACATAGGGAGTTCATCTTTTCAAAAGAATATTGGACAACATTTTGTACGACTTCAACAAAAGTGATATTTCTCGAAAGTTATTACAGTTAGTCTTGTCCCCCTTCTTAACGATAGGTACAATTATGGACTCCTTCCATTGTACTGGTACAATTTCCTTTTCCCAATTAGCAAGTACAAGCTTATCAATTTTGATAGATAATGCGCTTCCACCCTCTTGTATTAATTCTGCTGGAATTTGATCGATACCTGGAGACTTGTACTTTTTCAACTATTCTATCGCAAATTCGACTTCAGAAAGTGTGGGTTCGGGCATAAATGGCTCAGCAGTTTGTATTTGAATTTCATCCCGATCATTTCTATTTGGTTTATGTACATGTAGTAGTTGTCCAAATTGGTTTTTCCATCTGTTCAGAATAGAATGAGAATCTTCAAGCAAATCACCATGCTCATTCTTGATCACGTTTGAAAATCACTGACATGAGGAAAACTGCTGAAAAATTCTGCAGCTTAGCCTACAGTTAAGGCACAAATATAGGTATATTATACTATACTTCGGGAGTCTGCACATACATGTTATATCATGTTACAGTATGGTATAGTATACTATACTCTCAGGACTCAGGAGGCAATTAAAACGTGTTTGTCTCTGTCAGTTTATATTAGCAGCAAAGCTTTACATGTTACTTTAAATTTGAAGCATTTATCCTTGTACAGCTCTTCAAAGAGTGTTTCGGCTCGATGAGGCAGATTCTCTTGTTAGCTTACTATGCCGCACATCCTTCCCAATTGAGACTGCCATGACACAGGGTAGTCGGCAGAGATGCATTCACACAAGTGTTTCGGCTGCACTTTCGACGATAACTTGTATTCACTCATATCTCATAGATAGGAAACAGAAAGTTGAAATCAATACAACTATGAAATCTGCATCGACATTGGGAACTATTAATAATGGAATTCCTCAAGGATCAATATTAGGTCTCCTACCTTTTCTAGTGTTTATAAATGATCTTTCCCCCCTAATAAAATATTTAGGTCATCCCATATTATTTGCAGATGACACAAGTATAGTAATTACAGCCAATAACTCCAACACATTCCAATCTTCAACAGAGTAAATTCTCTTCAAAATATGTGACTGGTTCTCAGTCAATAAATTGGTATTAAATTGTAATAAAACTAACAAAATTCAATTTAAATCCTGTGCAAATTCAACCTCGCAAATTTCTAGCGCAATAATTAACAACAGATCCCTATTAGAAACAACGACAACCAAATTTCTGGCTTAAAACTCGATAATGTGTTAAATTGGAAAAATCATATTAAAGAAATTATCCCCAAACTAAATTCAGCTTGTTTTGCTACTAGAACTATGCAAAAGATAGTAAATATCAATACCTTAAAAACAATATACTTTGCATACTTCCACTCGGCAATAAGTTTTGGAATAATATTCTGGGGAAATTCCACAAATAGGCCTAGTAACAGTATATTTCTATTACAAAAAAGAGTAATTAGAATAATAGTAGGTGCCAAATCTAGGGAATCTTGTAGGACTATTTTCAAAAAACTACAAATAATGCCCATGGCTTGTCAGTATATATTTTCATTAATAGTCTTCCTCGTATGTAATCGTGAAAACTTTGTAACTAATTCAACACGTTCATACCATAAATACACGTCACAAAACGACTTTCATACTTCATCGGCAAGTCTATCGTGCTATCAAAAAGGAGTGCGTTATATGGCAGTAAAAATGTTTAATAGCCTCCCTATCGATATAAAAAATGAAACTCAAAGCATAAGATTAGTTAGGGCCAAATTAAAGAAGTACCTAATTTCTCACGCCTTCTATTCTGTAAGTGAATTCATGACATTCAATAACACTTCATGAAATTCATACTAAAACTATGTGTTGTACTAGTAGACTATATTGTAAATCTCGTCTATATATATATATATATATATATATATATATATATATATTTCACTTAGACTGTGACTATAAATTAAGACTTTATAATAGTATTAAGTTTTTTGACTTGTTCCATATTCTAGCTGTAAAGCAATGTATGAATACCATGGAATGTTTTTATTTTATTTTATTGGGTTATTTTACGACGCTTTATCAACATCTAGGTTATTTAGCGTCTGAATGAAATGAAGGTGATAATGCCGGTGAAATGAGTCCGAGGTCCAACACCGAAAGTTACCCAGCATTTGCTCGTATTGGGTTGAGGGAAAACCCCGGAAAAAACCTCAACCAGGTAACTTGCCCCGACCGGGATTCGAACCCGGGCCACCTGGTTTCGCGGCCAGACGCGCTGACCGTTACTCCACAGGTGTGGACTGGAATGTTAATAAATACAATACAATACAATACAATATCATCACTAGACAGCGGATTTTTGGTCCCTACACAGCGACAAACATCACGTCCCTTAACTTACGGAGGGAGCGTTGCATTGAGTTCAATGACTACATGCAACTGATGTATACCTAACGTTCAGTATCGGAACCGAAAATCCGCTGTGTGGACTCGTCACACACAGGGCTTTTTAGTTATTCAAATTTCTCCCAATATAGTAGAAGAAGAAGAAGAAGAAGAAGAAGAAGAAGAAGAAGAAGGAGGAGGAGGAGGAGAAGAATTTTAAATATATTACACTTTATCAAATGGTTAAATTACGAGTATAAAAACATCGCATCATATTTTTATTTATTTTTATTTATTCATTTGTTGTTGAACATAACAGGCAAAGCCCAATTACAATGTTTACGACTAACAAATTAATTTATAAAACATAAACAAGGAAAAGGAAACATACACTTATTAAAAACCAAAATAAAATAGAAATAAGAGAAAGAAAAAAAGAGAAATTGAAATAAGGTGTGAAAGTAGCTTCAAATTAACTAAAAACAGTATTCTGTAAAATATGATAACAAATAATAATTCTGTATCTAGAGAAATTCATATTGAAAATATCAACATTCGGATGAAGATGTAATTTATTGTATAATTGTAACATTTGGAAAACTGGGGAATTTTTGTGGGATTCAGTATTTGCCCTTGGTATGAAAAATAAATTTCGAAATTTCGTTTTAAGCTTAGGTGGATATAATGTTATGTAATAAAATAACCCAACACAGTCCAACTTATTGTTAATATTTTTATAAAGAAAGTTTAAAGATTGACAAATTCGTCGAATTTGCAAACTAGTAAAATGGAAGTTGAAGCATTGTAGCATAACTCTCATAGGTAGGATAATCATTATAAAGTCTGTAATATAACCATTTTAGAAATTTATTTTGAACTTTTTCTAGTAACAGAATATATTTGTTAGTAACTGGGTGCCAGATAACAGCAGTATACTCTAATTTAGATCAAACAATGGAATTATACAAAATTATTATAGTTTTGACTTTAAATTTACAAGAATTTCTCATAACAAAACCTAAACTTTTATAGGACAAATTTATAATATTATTAATATGACTATTTCAAGCTTTGTGATTTTGGATAATTTCTTTGTGAGATTTACCTCCATGTTGTAACGATATAAGCTTCATTTCAGTTGTAGTTTAAGTTTTTTTATTCTTTTTACTATATTCAACTAACTGAAATCCTCACTCGACATTAAACGATAGCTGTTATTTCATAGACTGCTTTCAAACGAGTGGAAACTGATACATCAGTATATAGAAAGTTAAATTTTTGTACAGGAGTGCTTTGTTTGAAATCCAGAACGAGAGAGCGTGATTGGGAATTTTGATGGTTGCACCGAGTAAGAAAATTTAATTAATTAAAACACTAATTGCTTCACCACTGAAGAGTAGACGTCCATTAGGCACTTCCATTATGTAATATTGTTTCATGCGTTGGAATATAGCTTGCATTTCCAAATAACACAGTGTGTATGATACTGTGAACATTTTTGACAGTAGAAGCTGTACAGAAATGGACTCAGTGAAATACACACGCTCCAGCTGTAGATTATTTATGAAACCAAAGATAAATATGATCCGATCAAAATTCTCCTTCGAAAGTCCAACATGGTAAGGGACTGTAAATAAAAGGTTAATTAAAAAAGGAAACCAGCAGTCAGTACGAAATGTAAGACATAATAAACAAATTAAAAACCTTAATATCACAAAGGTAACACATACTTTCTCATACGATTTATTGGTAGCCACCCACCACGGTGATGTCCAGAGAGCCTGAGGTAAAATCCTGATCTATCCACCCTGAACTTATAAACTATTGGACAAGTCAGTGGTCCAGGCAACACAGGTATTTTCTCCGGGTACTCTGGTTCCCCTATCACATCCCAAAAGCTCTCCATCACCATCCATTAAAGTGTAATATAGAGTGTAGACCCATCGCGTGTAGCGTACTCTAGATAGTCTCTGAAGAACTAAGTGGTTCATGCTTCTCGACATTGCGACATCTATGAACCACGCTCGTAGAGTAGTGACGAGTAACGACAAGTTAAGGTCCCGCCATTGTACCAAAAAAATTAATGAATCTTGCAAACAATTCAGTTCCTGTATCATATTGCAAATGAATATAGCTTGTAGGTTAGTGTCAAAGTTTCGATAACATTTCAAACCATTTTCAAAATAGTATTCGACGTCACGTCCTCATTGGTACTAACTGGTGACAATTAAATATTGTTAATTTTTCATTCACAGTTTTCTGCCAAAGGACAGGTCTTTCACTGCAAACCAAGCATTCCCCAATATTTCCTATTTACCGCCTTCTTAGTTTTCGCACATGTTCCATATATTGTACGTTCGCTTGGAGAAAAACCAGGGGAAGAGGTGCAATAAGTGAGTAAGCTACCAAAGCAGTGGTTGATGTTACACAACTCAACACGCGACTAAGGAAGCTAAGTTGCAACATCTACTATAATACGTCACTTACACGTTCCACTTACGATTTTCTATAATTTTTATTTATTATTATTATTATTATTATTATTATTATTATTATTATTATTGTTGGTTTTTATTTAATGAAGTAATAACAGTCTCAAACCAACAGATAGGCTACAGATTGTATTTTATACCATTGTTATATCTGAATCAGTCTGAAGCAACAATAAAAAGAAAAGGAGTAAAATGTTTACAACAACAGACGAATCAATTTTGGTTGGTAAAATTTTACTAACTACATATAAAAAAAAATGTTTCAGTTCTGCAATAATAGTTTTAAAGATGATATGAATGATGAACAATGGATACAATGTTTACAGTGTAAAGACTGGTTTCATGAAATTTGCCAAAGACTTCGTTATTAACCGGATTTTTCGTGCAAGAGTTGCAGGGAGGTTTAGTGTTAAATTTATGGACAAATTCAGTAAATTACTGGGGTTTTGCATATACTGCGAAATTAAGAAAGTGTAATGCGAAATTAACACAGTACTATTCCTATTTGGGAGGAATGCTGTTTTTTCCTGTTTATCTTTTGTTTTCAAGGTCATTCAATCTTAATATTTTTTGTGAACGTATATTATAATGCATAACTTTCATGTCAACAAATCCCATCCTTTTGAAACATATTTCAGTTAGTAATGAGGTCTAGACATTTCGATTTGTTGAACTTACTGCGAAATTAGGCAAGTTTACCCTATCGTAGGTGGACTTCCATCATAACTCGCTCCAAATTTTAATTCCGTGCCTGTACAAACTATTTGCTCGGAAGTAGAATTCGACCTTTAATAAAAGACCTGAGGGATATCTATTTCCTGAAGAAAACTCTGAAAGTATAACGAAATTACTTCATACGTTCTGTTCTCTGTAAACATTCATTTTAGTACTATACAATGTCTACGTATCCGTTCATTACGGAAGTACATAGACGAATAAAACAACTTTACTATTGTTTTACGTTAAGTATTAAAATTCTACATGGGTATAATAAAGTTTTGATTCTTATTTTAACCCGCCCTCTATACTAATTTTAGACCTATCGATAATGGCGATTTTTACCTAGATCTTGTCAAATCGTTTGTTATCTAATCAAGCATTTTTCTCATCAATTTCTTTCCTCTTCTTCTCACATGTCTGTATAAATAAACTGTATTTGAAATACACTATTCAGAACTAATTTGATTAAAACACGCAGACAGGTTACAACTTTATCGTTAAAGATAGACAAAGATAAATTATGCCTCATCCATGTCACGGAGAGCCATGCTTTTATTAATCTCGATACCTAGAGGAAGATAAATGATTCAATAGTACGCATCATTTTGGCTCTGTATTCTCTGGAAAAAAATTAATTAATTAAAAGAGAATTCATCTGACATAAGGCCGGTTGGTTGCAAACTGATATTAAGTTCGTGGTGGAGAAATAAATGCGTTTCCTTACGTCGTCCAAGGTTTGTCCTTTCTGTATACAAAAAGGATTGCCACGAGAACTATGTCCATTTTAAAATAATAATACGCAGTTATAGAGAACAAATTCTATAAAAATTAATATAATCTGGTCGAATTTTTGTTTTAATTCTGTAAAAGAATTTTGACCTTACCTTGTGAGTACATTCTGTTCTTAATGATGTTTTATATTTAAAACCAAGATGCATTCAGTATTGATCTAACCATTCATAATTTTAATACAAGACACAATAATCAATCTCCATCTATCCTCTGTCAGAGTAAGCTGTTGCAAAAAGAAGTTCACGATTCGTGTATATTATGGTCTTCAATGCATTGCTGATTATATTAAAGCTTTGAAGAACCAAGAGAAGCGTTCAGAACAAAATTAATCAAATTTCTATAACTCTTATTATTAAACTAATGAATTTTTTATGCTTGTAAATTGCATTAATCTGCTTGCTCTGTATTGTATAATGCTGTTTAGCTCAACTGACGAATTGTTTATGTCTGTAAATTTAATTAATCTGCTTGCTATGTAATATATAATGTTGTATAGCTCAACTGACAAATTGTTTATGCTTGTAAAGTGAATTAATCTGCTTGCTATGTATTGTACAATGTTGTATAGCTCAACTGACAAATTTTTATGCTTGTAAAGTGAATTAATCTGCTTGTTATATATTGCATATTTTCTGTAGAGCTCAATTGATGAATAAATTGTTTATGTTTGTAAATTTAATTAAACTGTTTGCTATGTATTGTATACTTTTGTACAGTTCAACATATGAATTATATATGCTTGTAAATCCAATTAATCTGCTTGTTACTGTATGTATTGCATATTATTGTATAGCTCAAGGGATGAATAAATTCTTTATGTTTGTAAATTTAATTAAACTGTTTGCTATGTATTGTATACTTTTGTACTGTTCAACATTTGAATTGTATATGTTTGTAAATCGAATTAATCTGCTTGTTACTGTATGTATTGCATATTACTATATAGCTCAAGGGATGAATAAATTGTTTATGTTTGTAAATTTAATTAAACTGTTAGCTATGTATTGTATATTTTTGTACAGCTCAATTGATGAATTGTTTACGTTTGTAAATTGAATTAATCTGCTTGCTATATACTCGTAGCTCAGTCGACAGACTCGCTTGCCTGCTGATCTGGAGCTGCGTTCGGGCTTGAGTTAGATTCTTCCTTGGGCTGATTATCTGGTTAAGTTTTTTCCGAGCTTTTCTTAACAGTAAGGCAAATGTCAGGTAATATATGACAAATCTTCGGTCTCACGTCATCTCGCCAAAAATTGCATTAATCTTGACATGTTCCAAAACATAAAGCTTCAGTACTAGTGGAAGATTTATGGAATACGATAAATTGAATGAAATAAGATAGGTTAATTTTATTGTATTTCTAGTAACAAAAGTTCATGGCTAAATTAATATCACTCTTTTGTATATATTCTACATTGAAGAGTTGGTTTATTAAAATAAAAACGTTTTTATACGTCAGTAAAGTTATTCTTTGAAAGGGATCTCTTTTCATTGCTTCTTTTTACGAAGGCGAATAGTCATTGTTTTCTTCTGAAAGGAACTGACAGAAAACAAAGGAAAACAGAACTTTGACACTATACAATATGTGTATCAGAGCATGTTATATCTTTTTATGTTCCATAAGAAAAAAGAAAAACAGATTTTATTGTGTTTGAATACATTTTGTTTTGTAACAGGAATCTTTTTAAAATGACAACAGATTCAATTATAAAAGTATATAATATCATACTAATATGTTATTTTAATGCTTTCTCTGATCTGTTAATATTTATCTTCGAGATTAAAATTTGCCTTCATGAGTCTGTGGTATACGCGGTTACTGGTTTAATACTGACAGGAAAGTCACGACTGGGAGTTTCGAATTCTGCCAAGGGCAGATGGATTTTTGCTCCCTGTCGATATGATGTCCTGTGCTGTCTTAGGCAGAGATCCAGCATCACGGCGATCTTTCAGCTACTGCAGTCATAGCATTTGTAATTTAGGTAAGACAATGATGAGAAGCTGCACTGATATAAGACAATCCATCCAGAAGTGTGAAATCTGGAAGGATAAATTTATTTGTAGAGGGAAGAATAAGATATCTTTAATATTTTCTTTTGTGACCCAATTGCACAAGTGTTATATACATTATATGTAAGGCTACAGCTTAATATTAGTTACAAGCATCCATCACAGGGCATGGACACGCACAGGATGGCGGGAGGATAAGACCCAAACCTATACCTACAAATAATCATCACTAGATGAAAGTAGGAATATCAGTACTAATGGCCCCTCCGCCTTTGTCCCTCAAGAAAATATGAGAATTTGTGCCTCACTGACCTTCACAGAGCTTATCGCTCTGAGTGGCATCATCTTCACAGTCCCCGTTCCTCCCTCACGCAGCTCCTAGGCGTGGGCAGGTTCTTTATCAGTTTCATAAGCAATATCAGTGGTAGCATAATGGCATTGTCAAAGCAGTGTGTACGCGTTAGAAAACGATTATTTCATGAGAAATGGGAGGAAGAGTTTTTTTTTGCTGTGTAGAAGGGGAGAACATACGATGTATGTTATGCTGGAAAATCTTATTAAGCATTAATAACTTTAATATACAACGACATTACTCCTTATGTCATAAAGAACATGCTGAATTAGAAGGTAAGACAAATTAAATGTTATTTTTTGTACTATTCCGAAGAAAATATATGACCTTAACATTTGCATAGTATACTAAATACGACATTATACCTTAAATACGCTGCATTAAAAGATAAGAGGAATTAAATGTTGTTTGTACCTTATTATTTCCAAAAGAAATTTATAGAAAAAAAATATCAAATGTGCGTAGAAAACGAAATATGATTTTCTGAAATTATTTTAGGTCGAGAACGTGCAAATCTATTAAGTAATCTTGAGAAACGCCAGAATATTCAAGAAAATAAACGTAGACAACGTGATGGAATATTATTGGCTAGTTACGCAATTTCTCGCCTGTGATTTAAATCAATTCAATGATGTAGGAATAGTAAAGAGGTTTATGATTAAAGCTGCCGAATTAATTAGCCAAATCGAATAAAAGTTTTTGAGTCTCTCACGTTAACCAAGCGCTTTCCTAATAATACGCCACTGACCGCCTTAGCGATTACGATAAGGTGACGCAGGTCACAGCAGTTTATATTTCCCATCCTAGTCTGCAGTCTCCTCTCCTAGTAAACAAACTATTTCAAATCGAGTGCCTCACGTAACCGAAAATTGTGCCCATGTATGTGTTAGAAACTGAATAAGCCTCAGGATCATAGTGTGCCTGGGAAAATTAGATGAATGTAAAAAATCCAACACGCCATCGGGTATCAAACCCGCAACCTTCCGGGTTGCAGCTTTACATCTTAACCGCGACGCTACTGTGTGTCCTTGACAACTATGCATACATGATAAAAAATAACTATAAACAACAGAATAGTGCAGGTTCCCAACTATCTGTGAACATTTCGTAGAATATTAAAAAAAAAGTTTATGAAATGAAATTGCCATAATTTAATACTAACATTACAATATAATTCTTAAACTCTTCAAATTTACATGTCGGCCTAAAGTAAACTTATCTTCATTTTGATATTATTATTATTATTATTATTATTATTATTATTATTATTATTATTATTATTATTATTATTATTATTTTCCTTTGTTTTCTGCATTGCTGTTATTTGTATTTGATATAGTATTTAGATACTGAATGAGTGAAGAACAGGGCCTTATGGCCTTAACTCCGCCAGTAAAAACAATTCAATTTAAGAGTGTGATCCCAAAATGTGCTCAGTCCATTTGGCTATTTTTATGATTTATACATATATAAACACACACACACACACATACACACACTGATTCCTGAGACATTTGTTGTTTTATTTTTAAAATTCAATATAATTCTACACTTCAAAAAAAGTCACTGAAATGAGTAAAAATTCTGAACAAAATTCTGCAAGTTACAGTTAGGGCACAAATGCAGGTATATTATACTATACTTCGGATTTGTGCACATATAAATGTTATGTTTTATTTAACGACGCTCGCAACTGCAGAGGTTATATCAGCGTCGCCGGATGTGCCGGAATTTTGTCCCGCAGGAGTTCTTTTACATGCCAGTAAATCTACTGACATGAGCCTGTCGCATTTAAGCCCACTTAAATGCCATCGATCTGGCCCGGGATCGAACCCGCAACCTTGGGCATAGAAGGCCAGCGCTATACCAACTCGCCAACCAGGTCGACTTGTGCACATATATCTTATATCATAATCATGTGTACAGTATATATAAATTATGGTTTATTTAACGACGCTCGCAACTCGAGAGGTTAATCAGCGTCGCCGATGTGCCGGAATTTTGTCCCGCAGGAGTTCTTTTACATGCCAGTAAATCTACTGACATGAGCCTGTCGCATTTAAACACACTTAAATGCCATCGACCTGGACCGGGATCGAACACGCAATCTCCAGCACAGAAGGCTAGCGCTATACCAACTACGCTACCGAGGCCGTATATATATATGTGTGTGTGTGTGTGTGTGTGTGTGTGTGTGTGTGTGTGTGTGTGTGTGTGTGTGTGTGTGTGTGTGTGTGTGTGTGCTTTTGTTTGAGACCTCTATCATAATACTTTAAGCTTGTTTTCTTCCAAAACAACGCCAATCCTTGTCTTAAATTTTGTATTGTTGTGCATGTTACTTGAAAACTCGCTCAGTCCGTAGACCGGTGGATAGAAAACTAGTATAGTCGTTCCATAAAAGTGGACTAACGCGTTTTGGGATCACACACTTCAATGAAATAATAAATAAGGAAAACAGATGTGGACATACTCAGGAAACTGTAACGAGATCTACGAAGTCGGGACAGGAAAAATGTCAACACTGTGATCGAATAAAGAAGAAGAAGAAGAAGAAGAAGAAGAAGAAGGAGAAGGAGGAGGAGAAGGAGGAGGAGGAGGGACGCTGGTATGGAGGCCAAGGTCATGTTTCCGAGGCCACATATCCTGTTCTAACTACAAACTTCTCTATGTAGTTTTAATCCTACGTACCTACATGTTTAAGTAGTAAGCATATAGCTTTGACCTCAGTGTGAATGAATCTCCCCAACCTAACATGAATTCACAGCTATGACGACAGTCCAGTCATAGTGAGTAGTTCAATCTGTATCTTTGTGCTTGAGAGCAGCTTTAGTTTACGCGTTAGCCACCATGCTGGGGAGGCGCCCCGTCATGCCACCGAATTTTATCGATCTTACAGAAAACTCCACCACAGCATCCCGTCTCTCTTTATACTGGCCGATCCACTTTAATCGAATTTGGAACATAAAGGTGACCATGCAGAAGAACAAAAGGATTAGGTCTCTGAGAACGTGGGTCTTCCCTTCTTTGTTTCTTTGGCTGGACATCAGCTTTGAAGCTAATGCTAAAGGTGATGATAGGTGCTGACGTGCGCTGGGATGGATGGGTCCGGAACCTTTGCGTTATTTCTGGTCTAATACAAATTTACCGGTATCCGTGGCTTTTATAGATCGCTTTTGTTTTTCGTACACCAGAAAGCGACGCTGAAAAAATACCACTTCGCGATTTTATACGTGTAAAAGACACAGAAATATCAAATTTAACCTTGAACGTAAGAAACCAAGAAATGAAAAATAAAACTCTATAAAGCTATATAAATTCTATTGTCGAGGTATACAAGCAAAGCATGATTTATGTGCAGGTCAGAGAGCCACATATAAGCTAAAGAAATTACTTTCTTATGACCTGTAGAAGATTGAAAAATTCAGAAGACTTCTGAATATATCCAACAACATCCAATTCTTAAAAGTTTCCCCCTTTTTTAACAAAAATAAAACTGTGGCGGTCCTTCCTGTAGATAAATGTAATACTTTCCAAACAAGTAACATCATCTATACAATTGCCTGAATTCTTGGTTTCAAAAGTACTGCTTTCTTTCAAATTTCGATATATTTTCTGCATTATATTTCTAGATAATTAGTTCATTTAAGTTTCAAGAGATCTGCCTCATTTTGACAGACGAAAATGAACTACACGTTTCGAGAAAGTTGTGTTTTAAGTTTTGATAATTATTTCACATCAGATTTTGAGACAACTCTTCGTTAGTATTTTAAGTAACAAAATCATAAAATGTTTAATTTTAACACGCCCTTTCAGTAACTTCATTCGAATAATTGCTTATTATAACTATCAAATATTCCAAAACGGAACACAAGTTGCTATACTTCGATAAATGCTGTCATGTCCAAGAAATATAAAATTATTACTCACCGCTATTTATTTTTAGATTTTAAATCGGCATACGATACAATAAATAGGGAAAGAATGAAATTATCCAAGCAAGAATAGAGAGCAGTAAAATGAAACCTTTAAGAAGAACAAAGGGTTGCTAAAGACTGGATCATTTGAAGACTGAAGATACACGATCAGAATTAGGAACATAGCCTACTCAATAAACCAAACAAAACTTCAACATTATCGCAATGACTGGATACAAAATGTAAGTATAATAGATTCCAAAAGACTGCCCATTGTCCAGGACAGCATAGAAATGTAGACCATCAGGAAGACAAAATAGAGATGCAAAGATCTGCTGTGAAATAGGAACAGGCAAATGTGTAAACCGTGATGGGTATATTATTATTATTATTATTATTATTATTATTATTATTATTATTATTACTGTTATTAAATCGTCATACGATACAATGAATAGTGAAGAATAAAATTGTATTCTGATCATATGGAAAATACAAGATTACTAAACTAAATCATTTGAGTGTGGTGACAATGCAGATTCAACATATCAAGTTGAAATACTAAATGATTTACACATATAATAACCGTTGAGAAAGGTCTTGGACAGGATGATGCTTTATCATTATGAACTTTTTAATTAAACACTTGGAAAAGCTGTTCAAGACACAGAAATCCAAACCAGGAGCACTATCTTCACCAAGTCTGTACAAATTTTAGCCCAATGCTTGTGCTATTTATGTAGCAGTAAGAACTCGTCCAGCATTAGGAGAGGTTTCCACTGCATTGGATCTCTCCGCTAAAAATTGAGTTAATATTAACCAGAAAAAAAACAATATACATGACCACAACCCCATAACAATTTCAGCATATCTTGATAGGAGTTCATAAACTTGAAGTTGTCGATAGTTTTACCTATTTAAACTCGCTAGTGAATATAAATAATGACTGCTCAGAAGAAATTTAAATATTTATATATTTGAGGCTAACAGGGTTACTTTTGACCCCAAAAACAAGGAAAAACCATATTTGCGAGCAATTAGAAGTAGAATTAAATTATACAAAAGAATAATTAAGACCATCCTTATATTTATGAATCATAAATATGAGCAATAATAAAACTGACGAAAAACTAATCAGTATATTAGAAATAAAAATAATGAGAGTCATATTTGGGCCAGTAAATATCTATAAATGTGGAGCGGTGAATACAGTGTAATAGCAAGCTGTATGACCTTAATAAAATATGGATATAAAAGTACAAAGACTAAAATGGGCTGGTCATGTTATAAGATCCAATGACAAATCACATATCAATAGAACACTTACCTCAAAAGGACAACCCAAACACAGCTGGGAATATGGGGTGATTAAGGATACTAAACTCTTGGGATATACAAACTGGGGAGCACGGAATGGAGAAGCCTGACAGGAACTTCAAAGGAAGGCTGAGGCCGAAGGAGAGCTGTTGTGCCACTGATTATGGTAATGATGATGATGATGATGATAATGATGAGGAGGAAGAAGAAGAAGAAGAAGAAGAAGAAAAGCGAAGTGGCTCGAAAATGAAGGCCAGAATAGAAGAAACAATCTTCGTATTTACAAAGCACATTCGAAACAGTTGTAGTTCATACTCGTATTTCTAGCTTTCTATCATGTAGCGTTGTGGTTTGGACTCATGTTATCTATGAGTTTCATTCTTTTTCGTATAAATATGGGCTGTGTGTTCGTTTCAGCTATACTGAGTTTAAATTTTTTCACTACTGGTTTATTACTATATAATTCGTACAATACACGGGCATATTAGTAAAATGTTCTATGCTTTTCGGTATAGTAATACAGAGGATCGTACTGAAAGTCATGAGCAACACATTGCTATAATGAACAATGAAACAAAAACGATTATGTGATCATAATCTACAGACTCTACACTGTGTATTGACTTATTGTGACGCCATTAACAGGCAATGTTTTCAAAATGGTCGACAACGATGGTTTGTTTCGACAGCGTACTGTCATTAAATTCCTTGTTAAAGAAGAAAAATCTGCTGCTGAAATTCACCTCGAACTTCAGCGTGCATATTGAGATGTGTGCATGGGCGCCAGCAGTGTTAGGAGATGGGTGAAACATTTCGAAGATGGGAACACGAGCATCCAAAATGAGTCTTGTAGGGTCGCCCTCGAACTGCCTCCACAGAACGCAACCAGGAAAGAGTTGATGAGTTCTGGGATGCATTTTGGTTGAATTTCTTGAACCTGGACGGACCATAAATGCTGTACCGTACGCTATATTCAGACAGTTTTGAAGCTCCTTCGTGCATTGCGCGAGAAACGCCCTGGAAAGAAGGTCATCCTGCAACACGATAAAGCGTGGCCTCACATTGATCGTGTCACCGTGGAGAAAATCAGAACTTTGGGTGGGAAACTCTTCCGCAATTTCCCTACAGTCCTGACTTGGACCCTCCGACTACCATCTTTTCGGTTCTGTAAAGGAGCATCTGTGAGGCCAACGCTACGAGACGCTGGAGGACATCCGGAAAGCAGTGCGTCAGTGTCTTCGGGAAGATGAAAAGGACTTCTACAGCAAGGGAATTTTCAAACTTACAGCACGACGGGAAAAATGTGTGCAAAGAAATGGAGACTGTGTTGAAAAGTGACAGAGAAGTCTGTAGATTAAGATGATGTACCTGGTTTGTCTAAAAAAAATAAAAATTAAGATTTATAAGAATGGGTTGCTCATGACTTTCAGTATGATCCTCGTACAAGACGAACATAAGTGACAAAGCAGATTTGTCATACTCACAATGAATCGTAATGAGCGAAGGGGATATTGGGGGTAGGCAATTAAAAGGTACGCAATCACGCGTCCTTGCGAAGCTGTGAGGAATCTATGTGAGCTCAAAGATAACTGGTTACTTGTCTCACTCCATTTTTCATCGTTCCGTTGAAGGATATTATGAGAATTTTGAATGGCAAAAGCCGAAAATGAAAGTAACCTAATAACTACCACATGAGGTCATTATTTTCTGCATGTCGTTTATTATCTCTCTTTAATAGCAGTATTATTTCCGTCCAGGGAGCAAGATATGTTCACAATTTATTTACGAAGCCCTCAAACTCGTACCTGGTATGAAAATTAACCATTACGGAAATGGAATGGAGCAATCGAGAATCGATCTGTGGTCTGCGTATGCAGGAGCAATTATTACCCAATAATTGATGCTAACTACGGAAATTAGCAGGAATCTTAACACAAAAAGGCCACAAATTCCGGATACCCAATCGCCTTATTAAACTATGACGATTGGATAAACCGCTAGAGTCTAATTGTTACGGATCATTAAATTATTGCTTTCATATATGAAAAATACAACTGAAGAAGAAAAAAAACAGCCACAGTCAGTAATAATTCAGAGGAAATTCGTACTTCTTCTGCTTATTAAAATAAGCACAGCTGCAGAAGTACTAAGAGAAACAATGACAACATTTCCAGGCTATTTAAACCTCATCTTTCGCATAAGTGTGGGCTGTGGAACTGAGCTATCGAAGAGTTTAAGAAGTAAAGGTAAAAGGGTGGTCGATTTTGAGTTACCTACGGCTCCTTGTGCAGGTCTGGTATCCCTATCTTCATACAAAACTATAGGCTAGTTTCTCATGTTCATTATCTTAGAATGTATATTATATATTTATTAAATGTAATTAACTTACTTGTTTTATATTACACATATAGCTCAACTGATGAATGATCGTTTGCGTTTGTAAATTTAATAATCTGATTGGCTATGTATTGTATACTTTTAGTAGAGCCATCGTTGTAGCTCAGTCGGCAGACTCGCTGGGCTGCTGATCCGGAGCTGCGTTCTGGCTTGGGTTGGATCCCCCTTTGGTCTTTGGTTTCTTCCGAGGTTTTCCACAGCCGTCTAGCGAGTCCTCGGCATCAACCCCTTTGATCTCATAACCCCCCTTTGATTTGATTACCCCCCTTTGATTTGACTACCTGGTTGGGTTTTTCGAGGTTTTCCCCAACCAAAAGGCAAATGCCGGGTAATATTTTGGCGAATCCTCGGACCTCACCTCATCTCACTACATCTCGCCAAAATATTGTAAAAAATTGCACAAAACTGTAAAAATTGTAGAAAATTACTAAATTGTAAAACTGTAAAAATTTGTAATTGTAATATTGTAAAATTTTGACTTGTTCCACATCTTAAAGCTTCATTGCTCATGTAAGATCTATGGAATAAAATAAATAAATAAATAAAATAAAAATACATCACTTAAAGTGAAGTAGGTAGGCATTACAAACAGGCAGACAAAAACAAACACACAAAAACAAACAAACAAACAAACAAACAAACAAACAAACAAACAAACAAACATACACACATACACACATACATACATACATACATACATACATACATACATACATACATACATACATACATACATACATACACTACAGTATAGAATTTCTATCACATTGAAAAATTGTTCGTGCTAAACTGTCGTAAACTGAATTACAAGAGTTTGGAAGCACTAAATTTGTACAATCCTTGTCTAGCCTGATGGTGAAGCACATACTTGGTTCTATATTTGTGACAGAGTCAAAAAGTCTCGACCGCGTTGAACAC
Organism: Periplaneta americana; assembly: GCF_040183065.1. Taxonomy (NCBI): domain Eukaryota; kingdom Metazoa; phylum Arthropoda; class Insecta; order Blattodea; family Blattidae; genus Periplaneta; species Periplaneta americana. Next base: position 74,644,684 of record NC_091123.1, on the reverse strand, counting down.
TATGAAAACCTTATGTAATACTAGACCAGGCATGGACAATATGTTTCCGTTGCGGGCACTGTATACATCACCCCTTCATAGATATTCTACCTGTATGTATGTACAGATATGGAATTATTGTGGAAGGAGTTAACTTGATCACCTATACCTCCCCTCCCTTATACCCATGCCAGTACTAGACTGTATGTGTTCCGCTCCCACTGAATTTTAAATTACGCCATATCTATATGATTATGTTTTTCGAGTACCGATATTCTAACAGCATATAATTTAATGGATTATTCCCATAATTAATGTTTAAGGATTTGAAGCAGTTTCTTACGTTTCGTAGTGCTTCTTCATACAACGAACCAACACTAATTTTATTACCTCAGCTAGTCGTTCTCTTGCGAATCAAGTCGATCGTCCTCTGATCATGCGCACTGCTTCCTTTCTGGGACTTAGTAGAGTACTTGTGCGACAAAACTTTTTTCCAAGACTGTACAGTAGCCTAATGTGTATTGTAATCAAGATATTTTATTTCATAATACTATAGCATACCGGTACTTATTTTGTAAAAAGTGTATAATAGTGGATGAAGGGACTTTCAGACAATGACTACTTCCAAAAGCCGATTGTTAAAAAGACTGCTTTTCGTCTGTAGAATATGAACTTTCTTCAAATATAATATTTGTAGAATTGTATAATATGATTCTTATGTTTAACATATCAATTGTCCTTCACTATGTTCGTCATTTCTTTGATACAAATTGTCTTATTTAACACTAGATTATTGCAATAAAATTGTTTAACTCTTAGAATCACATGTAACTAAACACAGCTACATTTTTTCTGATATTATTATTATTATTATTATTATTATTATTGAAACAAAACTCCAAATCTATAAATCTAAAATAAGGAGTACTATAACATATGGGGCGGAAACGTGGCATTTAAACAAGAATCTGAGGTTGAAACTCCTCTCCACTGAAATGAATTGTTTTAGACGTTCCACTAGACATTCTAAAGTGGAAAAAATTCGAAACACAACCACTAGACAAGTAATGGGAGTTAATAGTACATGTTAGATTTCGTTAGCTACAAGCAATTAAAATGGTATGGCCACGTACGTAGAATGCCAGAAACAAGATTGCCCAGACAGATTTTGGAATGGATTCCGCCGGGAAGAGGAAAGAGGGGAAGTCCAAGGAAAACCTGGATGGACGATATAAGAAGTGGAATGAAGGAGAGAGGCTTGGAAGAACGGAACTGGGAGGCAAGAGAAGATAAGAATTTAAACATTTTGAATACAGGAAGATGTAGTTTACATTGTAACCCTGTTAATAAAAAATTATTATTATTATTATTATTATTATTATTATTATTATTATTATTATTATTATTATTATTCCATAATTTTCTGTTTTACTTCATTTAAATTTGCAATGTATTTTCATACTGGATAAGTAGAAGAGAAGCCCTTGTGGTCATAGCTCTGCTAGTAAAATATATCAATTAAATAAATGGAACAATTAATTTAAATTGTAGGAAAGATCATCGCAGTCTTATGAATTAGAATGAATTGTAAATGTTGTATGAGGTCTAGTTTTGAATCATGAATAGAATTGCGGCAGAAACGAGACGCAAGTGTTCCCTGATATTACCTGTGCCAGGCGATAAATAAGACGTCACGTCAATATAGTCTACGAACAACTAACCTTATTTTCGTACGCCCTGGGACAGATTGCAGTTCCTCGATACAATTGTTCGTTCTTCCCTGTACTATGCTGTTTGAATTTCCTGGGTTCTTTGATTTGTACCAGCCACAATGTGATAGAGATTTGCATTTCTGAGCTCATTTAACTTTCAATTTTGAGTATAAAGCAAAGGAAAGGTACATCATACAGACCTTGAAAGCATCTTAAGCTGACGAGACGTTGAGACTTTCACCTCACTATAAAATCGGCACTGAGAGCCAATCCTTCGTTCTGGCCGTTTATGTATGATATTCTGCGTCAATGATTCATACTTTAGCCATATATCATATAATATAACAGATAGATCATCCCTATGTTAAAAATCGGTAGCACTTTGAAGAGAACAACCACCAGGATCGCCACCCGTCCGCCGTTAACGAACACGAGATGACGGTACAGTCGCTAATGCAATTCAAATGGGAGTTATAACGTGACTCCTTAAGTTAACAACTAGATGGCAGAATAGTAAACCTGACAAAAGTTGTTACCGTCAAAGCCGATCAATCTGGGTATATATGATCTTGGCTTTAGCCAACATATTTGTTGCTTTCCTGTCAGAGATGCCAACATATAGCAATATCTAGGCCTATTATAAGTTTATACTTGTTATATCAGAAGGAAAAATCAACGTAAAGGAGAGTCTGAATTATTGTCATTATCGTATTATTTGACCCTTCGGTAGTAGACTGTTATAATTTAAAATATTTGTCATATAAAGATTTTAAGCAGATTGTACAAAAGGACTAAAATGAAGTAGCTGTTGTGCAAACTGCTATACAAATGGAGAATTGTTCCTCGCGGAAACTTTACGAAAATGGATATGGTGAAAATCCTTGTGCCTGCCTTTTCTCGGGGGCTATGACGAGTTGAGGGTGGTGCAGTGTCGCAGGTGCGGACTAATGGCTTTGTCCAGATGAAACGTTGGGATTGTAATTGCCACATTAGTTGTCTCCCGGGGAATGAGCAAGCAGTGGACGGGGGAGGGTGCACAACATAAGGGAGAGCGGCGAATCCTTCTAGTCTAATAAACTGACCTCGCTCGTCAAAATTCGTAGGCGGTGCGCAGTTGTTCCGAGCATTGTTGCAATTCAATTTGAAACTTAAAATTACTTCTTATTGGAACTAGCTTCTTTTACTATCTATTCCTATTTTTTCATTTCATTAGCATTATTTAATTACGGTATCGTCTTTTTTTCTTTTCTTTACTTCTTTCTCGTTTCTTCTGCAATTTTCTTCTATTTCTTTCTTACTGGAACTAGCTTCTTTTACTATCTATTCCTTTTTTCTTTTTGATTGGCATTATTTATCTTATTTTTTCTTTTCTTTACTTCTTTCTCGTTTCTTCTGCAATTTTCTTCTATTTCCCTTAACTCTTTCAGCCGCTTCTGTTCCTTTTCTCTTTTTCTCTCTATTATCAGCACATTTCTTTCCCATTTCCTTCTTTCCTATACGTTATATTCTTACTTCGTCTCTTTTCCTCATAATTTTCCTTTTTTAAATTCATATTTAAGTTTCTTTCCAGCCGACACTACGTGACGCTCTTGGAAACCATTTTGATTGTGCAAATGCAGTTCTGACATATTTTTTTAGCAAATACAGGACTTGACAAGGTGATTCAGATTTTATTATCCCGTTGTTGCTTACCCTCCAGACTTTTTACAACAGGCGGCTATATTTATTCTTTTAAGTTCGTTTTACTTAAACTATACATTTCGGACCTTTTACGTCTGTATATTTTACAGAATATTATTGTTCTTAAAATCGACAATTAATTTGTTACTGGTGCTCTTTATTTTATTATTTAATAGTATCTTTTTAAACACTGCCTAAGGTCTAATTATTGTTGATTTTTATTACTTTTATGAATCACTTGGTTATTAATGCATTTGTGTGCCGTCATTTTAGTGTGACAACGTTTTTAGTTCGTGTTTACAGTTAGCTTATGGCAGCGGTGACCAAAACTCGAACTGCAGTGATTACAGGCGACAGACAGCCTATGAAGTAAAGAGACAGAGGAAAGGTACTTGGCATGAAAACTACAACCAGTGATGGTTTCTGTACTAACATCTTGATCAATCCCGCGGATAAAATTCTCAAGCTTTGCTGTATCAGTAATGTCACTGCTGTCATCAAGAGCCAGTGAATAATATATGATTTTTCTTGCTTCTTTTTTTAACCTTCCTCTTGAATAGACTATAATCAGGAATTTTATAAATTCTTCTCTCGATACTTGGTCGAGAAATTCGTAGTTTATCAAAATTAAAAACTTTTTATGCACACGTTATTTAAGCTATTTTAATAATTACTCTTTTGAGAAATTCTGTTCTATTAAAAGGCTTTAGAGCACGAGATATCTCAAACTCCATTAGGTAGCCGACTTCCTTACATTTATTTATCTCATCTTTCTCTTCCTAAGATTTAACTGGCGTTTAACAGTTCGCTGGCACATAATATTGAATCAGTTTTTTCTACAGTATATTATTATTAAATGAATAAGTAATAAATAGTTACCCTCATCTAAAGATTAAGAAGATTAAAAGTGAGATAAAACCTAATAATTTTATCCTTCTAGGGAGAAGTTCTAAAACTATCAATATTCATGCACGTACAGGAGAATGATAGAAACACATACTTAGTGATCAGTAATAGTAATAATAATAATAATAATAATAATAATACATTATTCAGCGTGGCAATGTTTCTATATACTCCTAATTGAATCGTTGAGCAAAGTAAACACATTACATTTTGCCCGGCAGAAGAACAAAAAAGTTCTCCTTCTCATTCTTACGAAACCACCTCTTACTGCTTGTAGAGACAGAGTTTGTAAAGCGACATGATACCGCCACTGCTTGCCTCAAGTATGGGACTGAAACACACAGCAATGTACAGGAAACTCCTCGTACCCGTTTGAATGTCTGTAATTACGCGATGTAATCACGACAGTCGCTTTTGTCACCGCTGGATTATGGTGTTTTTTTTTTTTTTATAGATGAGATGAAGGCACAAATAGCCACAGTAGCTGACGCGCCGTGTTAAACTCCACTAACTAACTTTAACTTTCTTTCGTACACCTTTCCCCATTTTATCCCTTTCTTTGTTACTTCCTTTCAATTTTAACGTGAAACGTTTACGTTCGAGCGTATCATTATAGAGTTTGCACTGCATGAATGCATGTCATTCAAAGTATGAGAAACATTTTGTGTTTGAAGCATAGATTTTGAGAGTTCAAGCCATATCAATTCAATTCGTAGGAAATAAGATCATTAAACTACATGCAAAGGGGGAGACAAACCCACTTCTGATATGTAAGTTACGTATATTTGTGTTTCTGTGATAAATCCATAAATTAATTTTTTATCATCACATTGCATTCACATACAAACTACTCGTATAAGGACAAAGAAATGACAGTTAAAACATGAAGAGATATAATATTAATATCAGAAGTTGCCGGCTGCACATTCAGCAACTCTGCGGTATTGTCCATTGGAAGTAGGAACGTTTAATTTTTAAACACTGTTTCAGCTTTTATAGCTTCGCGCTTTGTTGTTCGAATGGCTTCAGCGTTAATAATGTGTTCTGTATTATGCTTTCAAAGTATCGTATAACACACACTGGACAGTGCATTACTACTGGTAGAAACCACATTAGATACATTTACGTTTGAGTAGCACAGACGGAACTCTTCGAAATACGTGGGCTGGCGTTGGATCTCTATTACAGATGTTCTATGTAACATATTTTTTCTGTCAATAATTTTTTTTCGCACTCTCATCGTAGTATTGAAGTTAGCATTTATTATGGACAAAAAAAAAGAAAAAAAGAAGTATTTACACACCCTTCCTTTCTTCAGGATTCCTCTACCAAAGCAAAAATGTGTTCGAGAGAACTAAGTTAGATTGTCAGGTAAGGGTGCTATTCATAGTCATTTCGCAGCACGCGCTACGAGCGTACTAACCTAGCCCCGGCTATCCACTGGTTACTAGTACAGAATTCAAATCATATCCTATCGCTAACATTGGTTTATGAATACGAAAAACGCTGATCATCCACCGGAAACCAGCGCTAAAAATGTCTATGAATACGGCCCTAAGTCTTTAGTAAAGTTGTCATAGTTAAAAATCAAGATAATTATTTACTTCTCTGCCATATTTATAGAATTAACTTCTTCTTCAAAACGCCAATAAAGGGGTTTTACAACATGGTGAAAAAGAAAAAAAAAAAGCAAAAAACACGAAACATGAAGATTATTTTTATCTCTACCGAATTTATAGGAAGATCAAGCGGCCGAAGTATATGACAAGGTTAATTTTAGTTGAGGGGATATAGGCCTATAACTTAAGTAACCTTATCACATTAGTAGGTTTGTTACATAGCTATACAGGATGGAACTGAAATAATCTTGCAGATTGAATGGGATGACAGGGTATACTTCAATTAATAGAAAACCTATATTACGTTTTGTGATTAAATGCACGGTTAATTAGAAAATTAAGTTTAAAGTTTCAGCAGTCTGGCAACATCGCCGCTAACACACTCTACTCGTGATACAGATGTAAGAGGTTACAGCTGGCGCCAGCGTTTTTGGCGTGTGTTCTAGATGTATAGTGCCCAGTTTGTGAGCATGCTGCTAGTGCAGCTGAGAATGGTACCACTTCCTATACACGACACATCAGCCATTTGTCAAACACAGTTGTCTGACTGAGGCAAAGGTAAAACACTTGTACTTAACGTTCCCATTACTTATTTCACACGCCAAAAACGGTGACGCGGACTGTAACAAACTCGGTATGTCTCGGTAGGTGAGCTGCTCTCTGCAACGATGTTGCCACTTGCTAGTGTGTGCACTGCCTTGAAATTAGTTTTTTTTAATTAAATTTACACGAAAACGGTCCATTCTATTGAAATACGCCAGAGGGATATATTATTCTTTATTAACTCGCAATACTTACCGAATAAGAGGTTGCTAACATATGAAAAAAAAAAAGCCATGAATTTTCAACCAATATGTTATCATAGTTTTTTGTTACATACAACATGAGCTATTCGCTCTAAAATGTAGGCCTACAAGGCTATTTCAATTCCACACTGTATATCCCCTCAACCAACCACCTAACCTTGTCAAATATCTCGGTCGCTTGGCTATTCCTATATAAATTTGGCACAGAATTAAACAATTACCAAAATCAAGAAACAATCTCGGTAACTCGTAAGGTCATTAAGCCAACAAGAGAAAGTTAAGTCCATCCCTGTGGAATAACGCTTAGCATGTCTGCACCGTGAAACGAGCGCGCCCGGGTAGAAATCCTGGTTGGGACAATTTACCCGGCTGAGGATTTTTCCGGGATTTTCCCTCAGCCAATTAAGAGCAAATGCTGCGTAACTTTAAGCGCTGGACCCTGGACTCATTTCGCTGGCATTACCATCTTCATTTCACTCAGACGCTAGATAACCATCGCAGTTGGTAAAGCATCGTAAAATAAACCAATAAGAAGACAAAATATTTGCATCCTATACTAAAAATTTATTCCAAAATTAAATAAAGTCATTGGAATTAATAGTTAATACTCCAAAGCGGAGAAGTTCTTAGCTACTCTATACAGAACTAATAATCCGTGGCGCTACAGCCCGTGAAGGGCCTAGACCGACCAGCCGGCTGCTGGCCTCACGCCCATATGCCGAAGCAGAGGTGGACGATCATCCAACCAGAATGGAGGTATCGTGTGGTTAGCACGATGATCCCCCCAGCCGTTATAGCTGGCATTCGCAACCGGATTTTGCCACCTATCGTAGCTCCCCAAGTGCATCACGATGCTGGGTGCACACCGGTCCCATACACTGGCTGAAATTTCATGAGAAAATTTCTTCTCCCACGAGGACTCGAACCAGCGCGCTTTCCGTAACGAGAGTCCTAGGCAGGATGCCTTAGACCACGACGCCACGGCGCGGGACCTATACAGAACTAATGCATATTTATTTCGTTTCACATCATGTGCCATATAAAAAAATACATTTTTGTATATCTGTGCAGAACATATTATTACAATTACAAGGGAATAGTTACCAATAATTCAATAATTCAGAAAGACGTTTGGTAATTATGTAGTATGCATCGGCGAGGTCATTTTTCTGCAATGAAGGTCTAGGGCACATACATTACCAAGTCGGTCTGATTGGCGTAGTTGGTAAAGCGCTGGCCTTCTATGCCCGAGGTTGCGGGTTCGATCCCGGGCCAGGTCGGTGGCATTTAAGTGTGCTTAAATGTGACAGGCTCATGTCAGTAGATTTACTGGCATGTAAAGCCTTGGTTTTTCTGAACCGACGCATGCGACGTGCGAGTTGCGAGGCCCGTCTCGCACAAATCCGGACTACACGAGAGATGGTGAGTGGTTTCTAGGCTGCGAGGTGCTCAGACCTCGCATCTCGCAGTTATAGAAACCACTCTCTCTCTCTGTCTGTCTCTCTTTCTTTCTTTCTCTCTCTCTGTCTCTGTCTCTGTCTCTCTCTCTCTCTCTCTCTCTCGTATAGTCCGGATTTGTGCGAGGCGGGCCTTGCAACTCGCACGTCGCATGCGTCGGTTCGGAAAAACCCAAGATTTAAAAGAACTCCTGCGGGACAAAAATTCCGGCGACACCGGCGAGCTGATACAACCTCGGCAGTTGCGAGTGTGGTTAAATAAACCATAATTTTGCAATATAGAGACAGAAAATTACATAGATGAAGATCGACATATGGGCAATATCTGGAAAACTTCGAGTGCTTGGTATCATTCTAGCGGAGTGGGAAGCTAGCATTCAACATTTTAAGCACTCAACTTCTACATTTAAATGACATTTATTTAAATTTTGTCAGGGATCTTAACAAAGAAAGACAGCGTGCTTTAAGTAATTTTAATATCTCTGTAAATGAATTTCCGAACTTAAAGAAAGGACAGCAACTGACAGAAATCCTAAGGAAATGATCTTTTTCTTCATAGTGTCAACTGCTGCATAAGGGTAAAGAAGTCAGTTTTATGCGGAATATCCTAAGACAAATTCCTGGATATTCAATTAAAAAAGGCCTGTCATAATTTTAATATATTAACGCGGTGAAGATGTCATGCAACCTTTCTGCAGTACAGCCAGTCCCAGGTAGAGCATTCAACACAATTCATTGCCGCCATCCAGGCTGTGACGAGACAAACACTAGGACATGTGTTCGGTTTCTGCCGAAAGACTGAGTTACTACGGAACAACCGCCATCACAGGGTAAGGACAATGCTTGCTGACATCCTAAGACAACAAGGATTAGAAGTCCATGAAGAAGTGCATTGTATCTCGGAAAATGATTTAACAAGATAGCAGATATTGTCATTGATAGAAAAAACAACACAGGGACAATACTAGACTCAACTATCAGGTTTGAAAGAGATGCACAACAGCCAAAGCTTACTGATGATGAAAAGAGAATCATCTATGAACCTTGCATTCCTTATCTTAGCAAGCAGTATAACCTCATGGCTAATCGTTGGTCAGTACACGGACTTCTTTTTGGAGTTCGTGGTACCATCTTCAAATACACATTTTAAAATCAAAGGGATTCACATTTTATATTGTTGAGAAAATCCTTAGAGAAATTCTAAGGGACTCAATTTAAATATTGCAATTTCACCTCTATTTCAAGTAATATGATTTCACCTTCACTTTAATTTTCTTTTGAAATTTATTGTATGTACAGTACTTTCATTGTTTCATTGTACACGTTTATATATTATGTTTGTTTTCTGGATATTTGTGTCACCCTTATTAAAGGGCTGATGGTTTTATTTTATAAATTCGATGTAGGCCTATATGAGTTATAAATATATTCACAAATCTACAGGTCACGGCCTTCATGATATTTTAAAATGTATTTTGTATTATTTTGAAAATCATTAATTCTCAAAATTGATAACAGATGGATTTTAGAAAATACGAAAATTATGTAGGAAAATTCACTGAAAACGACTATTTTTCCGCACATCCTTGGATACCAAGCTTCAAAATGATTGGGCGTTTATTAAAATCCGTTCAGCCGTTTTTCGTAATTTCCACTGCCAGATATATTAATTAGACATACATTTTCAATTGTACACTATGTAGTCAAGGGAAATGTGGTAGTTGTCACTACTAACGAAGAAACAATGAAATGGCTGTCAAAAGTTACAGTACTTATTTCCAAGGAGCTGCGGCAAAGTTTGCAATTTGTGATAAAAGACCGCTTTATGAATACTCAGTCTAATCACATAGGCCTATTGTTCAAATCGTTACAAATTTTTCAATGATACGTACGGATATGGAGCAATAAACCCTTCGCAGGTGAAACGAACGGACAAAAAACAGCTACGTACAATGTACTAAAGTAGACTATAGACTATTTAAATGAAGCAATGAATTTTGGGTGGGTGGGGGGAGAACATATTTTCCGACGGAAGCAGGTTTAACTTATTAGATTCAGATCGACTAAAAGATGTGTAACAGACACTTAATAATTAACTGAGGAATGACAAGTTATCTGGTTACAAAAAATGGAGAATTACAGTACACACAGTATGATTGGAGTTCCACAGTATAACCACAGTCTTAGGGTACGTACAAGTTGGAGCGGCGATAAACGATAAAAGAAGCAGCGATGCTATATCAGAGAGAATTGAAGCATGCATTGTCATTGAGGTGTGCATATTGGAGTGACGATAAAAGCGAAGCTACACGTTAAAAGCGACGAAGAAGATAAGTTCCATTTTCTTCGCTCTTGTCGTTCATATGATCTCTGATTAACATAATATTGATCTGTATAATGACCGTGGTTATCAATATATCAGAATATTAATAGATTTATTATTATTTCGGCATATTAAATTAATTATTGTAGATATTGGCAAATTGATCAGTTGTGTATTTATTCGTGATACATTATGTGATCACAAGAACCAATCACAGCACAACGAATTTATACTACCTTTGGGATGAGAAACGGGTTCGATTTTATACGTATTTAAGTATATTAACCTTGAACCTAACAGTTGATATTTTCTACATAATATCTTCTTTCATTAAGTGGATGTATATAATATCTTCTACTGATAAATCAAAATGTTCGCTTCCCGCGTCCTCGTCGCTCCGATATGAACACTTGATTCTTTGATAATACCAAAGAGTCGCTAGGTAATTTCTTTTATCGTTTATCGTTGCTCCAACGTGTACCTACCCTAATATACGTATACAGTCACGAAGCTCAGTACGTAGGGAATATGCATCCATAAATAGTTGCCAACTACTAGGATCGCTACTATCGCCCCATCACAGACAATGCGAAATAGTACCGGTACAGTCTATTGTTCCTAGTACCCTCAACAACTCAAGCTTCGTGACTGTCTATACTAGACTGTGGTATAACGTTGGAAATTTCGTACTTCTTGATGGTGTAATGGACACTAATAAATACATCTAAGTGGTGCACAACAATGTACAGACAACGGTATTCAAATTGGATAAAAAATTTGTTCCACATTTTTCAAGAGGATAGTGACTCAAAACATATGCCTACCGTTACATAACGAACTCTCTTACATTCACCAAACGTTGCAGAGAATATGACAAATGGAATTAAGAATGAACGAAATAAAGAACGACATAAAGAAAAATTCAGTTATAAGAATGGTAGAAAAATACTCCACTAAAATTAGGGAAATTAATGTTCACACAGTAACAAATGCAGAGTGCATGCATATACGATAACGGACATCCGTAAATCAGGCTCGGATGTCACTGTTTTAATAGCCTACTTTACTGAAATAATCACTCTAATTACTTGTTAGAAGTAATTAAATAACACTCACCATTACTTCAGATGACTGAAGTGTTCGCCCTCTGCTCTTAAACATGCGTCAGTCCTATTGAAAAGAATGCATTAAACTGCTTGGTTTCCGCTTGACGAAAATTTTCCTTTAAAGTCTCTGGATCATGTGGATTGTTTATTTACATTTTTTTCAAGGGAGGCCACAAATAAAAGTCACAAGGGATAACATGTGTTCGTATATTTTTCGCTACCTTTAAATTTGTTAGTAGTGATCGAACGTGTATCCCAAGATAATTACGAAGAAATTTCCTCTTACAGGGTTTGTAAAAATGTTTTTTCACATAACAATCATAAATTAATATTCTTCGTTCCAAATTATATCGAATCCTCACCATATTAAAAATAAACCACACAAATCAATGAACGTTCAACCAGCTCAACATTCACAATGCAACTGAGTACTAAACCCTCAGATTACACACAGAACTAAACCGGTTATGACTCGCAGCGCCTGGCCTTGAATAAGTAGAGAACACAGTTCGACAAGTTTTGGCTGTTTCCGATCAATCTAACCGGCGAACACAAGATACTACGAATAAGAGCCTGTAATAAATTGTGATTATATTAGTTAAAGCTTCCAGAGTGCAAATAGTATTTTATATAATTATATTTTATTCATTAAAAATCAGTCAGTGCATGCAGTATTCACTTATAGTATGCTTAAATATGCTGTGTAATAAACAAATAAAACAATTTTCAGCAAAACCTCTGCCGTTTACGCAGGAAATAGCGAAAAAAAAAAAAATGTGAACAAATACTGTTATTTTACTGATGATGTAATATACTCGTATTTATGGCAATGTCGCATGAAGGGAACAAAGAAGATGTAATTTCGAGAAAACGGTAGGCCTACGATTACAACAATTTGTTTGAACAGGTATGATAATTGTGATAGGTGAATGAAAAATCAGTTAGACCCTGATAAAAAAGATTGTGTATACAGGCAGCTGAAATTGAATTCATGAGGGCCACCGGCGTAGCTAAGGCGCTTGCTTGCCGATCCAGAGTTGCGATCGGGCGCGGGTTCGATTACCGCCTAGGCTGATTACCTGGTTGGGTTTTTCCGAGGTTTTCTCAACCTTAAGGCGAATGTAAGGTAATCTATGGCGAATCCTCGACCTCATCTCGTTAAATACCATCTCGCTAGCAAAATGACCTAGTATTTGATACGACATCGTTAAATAAATAATAAAAATAAAAATTCATGAAAGTGGAGGCAGCCTGTTACTTAACAGAGATCATAAAATTACTTGATATATTAGCCATAAATAAAACGTTTTAAAACGAATTTGAAAATAAAATTTGTACAAAGAAAAACGGACAAACATCTGAACTAGCAACCTCAAAATAACATAGGTAGTAAAACAAAAGAAAAACTTCAAAAGCAAATGGAAAGCTCAGGTGATGGAGACCCAAATTAAGACGTGCTACAAAAATTATGGTAACAGTACAACAGTAATGAATAATCCTTACTGCTGCTACTGACGATGATTACAATGATGATAATGATTATGGTTATTGTGATTATGATGGTGATGTTGATGGTGATGATAAATTCTGTGAGCTAAGAACCAAAAATGTATAATTATTAAGGCTTGTATTATAAATGATATATATTTGGTACGATACATGCGTTTTATATTACCAACTTAGTATTGCATTTCTTTAAATATTTTCCAAGTGTGAGAGAAAGCGATATGTAGCATAGCACGGTGGAGAAATGTATATTCTGTATTTTATGCGACTTCTGAATGCAGCTCTCCGGTATTTATGTGACATGAATAGAATAGAGGAAATATCTGCCCATAATATTTAATGTTCGGGAAGAAAATGTTGCCACATAAATAACAAAATAACACTTATTGAAAAGAAGAAGGCTAACTCATCTTGAACGTGTGCTGCTGGAAATCCCACTGGGGAATATCACTGCTGGGAATGAGGCTACATAAATTCGAATACAGCATTCTACTATGTTTTATGCCTGAATTGCATTATGGAGTTCAATGCGTCTAGTTTTATTGTGTTTTGTTTTATTCTATTTCCAACTGCAAGCAGTTTGTGAGATTATAGAATAATGCGCATAGTAGTACATTATGCAACGAGCCTATAATGAAGGTAATTAAGAAGTGAGTATGGATATTTATGAAACGAGCGCAAGCGAGTTTCATAATTTTCATACGAGCTTCTTAATTACCATTATAGGCGAGTTTCATACGACTTTTTATGCTCGACCATATTTCTAACTTGATATTATTAATTTTTTAGCAATGTCCCGTATCTTGTGAGATGTGCGCAGACGCGAAAGTATTGATTTTTTCCGAGGAACAGATGTCCACATTGACCTTGCTAGGCCATAAGAACCTACAGAGATAACATTGAAATTAAATTAGACATTGAAAAACGAGATGACAAATTTAATTTATTTGAATATTATTTACAATTAACGCTAATTATTATAGTAACAGAACATAACCTTCTGCGACAGTATTGGATTTCCAGCCTCCGTGACTTTTCGCTAATTCTCTTTCGATTGCATATCCGAGAATAATCTATACTTGCGGTTTTATAACGGTAGAAAGCTGACCTGTCATTGGCTGAACAGTTGTAACCTGAGTCGTCATTGGCTGAAAGACCTGACCTTTAATGAGTAGGTGTACTTTAATGACATGCATTAAAGGTCTGCTACCAGGTGTATAATTACTACATTTCGGCATGGTCGAGCATAAAATAATATTTCAAGTTAAGCTATCACATTATAACTGAAGATAAGCCCATGCATTCATTGTACCAACCAATGACTTAACCCTCTCCTATTTTTAACTGTAGCACATAATAATATGTAAAATAAAGAAAGGTTAAATAAAAGGAAAACAAAGTAGGCCTAGAAAAGCTTTGTCCATCACAAATCCTATCATGAACAGATCGGAGAAGTAATTGTCTAGGTCTGCCTAAATGAAAGACCATCGTTCTGGCATTCAGACATACTGTAGATGCGGCAAACCTCGCTCTAATCTCATTGTAAAGACCCGAAACAGATTGTCGTAAAACTTACGAAGTTTATATAATTATTGTTACTAATTATTTAGAAATTTCATGACTGTTCAGGTATCTGCATGCACTTGTATATAGCAGGAACCGACGCCACGAAAGGTATGGAGAGCACAATGTCATCAGTAAATGAAAAATAAACTTCCGATGCACAGAAGCCTTGCATTTGGTAAAATATTACCTAAATGAAATAATTCATATTGTTTTAAACTATGTTAGAAGAGTTCAATTAAAGGTGTAAAACCTTAGGATTATGATGGATATGATACCTCGAGACTGCCCGTGGCCTACACGATTTTTTCCGTACTTTTGTAGATGCACTCATATTTTATTATTCCAGTACAGATTTTCTTAAAAATAAAGAACCTAAGGGCACAAGAATGAGAATTGTTATTTCATAAATAGTTTTTAAACTTTCCTGATGAATATTGATGACATATGTAGGACTATAAGCTTAATTCCTTTTTCAATATTTGCATCCATGTAAAAAAATATTTAAAAACATAAACCTAACATATTTTGAAATCTTTAACTGAAAGTAGTAAATATAATTAAATTACCTCATGGTCTTACCTCTCAGATCACTTCCAAATCCATGAGGAAATAGCAGCAAGGTTACTGAAGGGCATTGCACGGGAACGACCTGGAATTAGATCATTATTATTTTATTAATATACTAATATAGACAATGTACTTTCAAAAATCATCCGCTGGTCTGCCTAAAACAATAAGTACTGATTTATTTTGCTTCTGCCTAGCATGTTGAATGTGAGTTAATCCAGTAGATTAGTTTGTAAATATAATTGCTATTTGAAGAGTAACGGTAGTTCACTTAAAAACTCTTGGATGAAAACATCATAGACTAAATGAAGAATTAATTAAATTTGGCTTTCACGATTTTATTTCTGATTACTGTATTAGTCTACGTGGAATAAATTGACACCTGAAGTGAAACAGCTATTGTACAGTTATTTTTCCAGAGGAATTAATGATTCTTTGCAGAATTACTTCTATTTCCGAATGCCACTTTGTCAGATTCCTTATCTTGATGTTCGTAACTCTATACTATAAAATAAGACTAAGATTTCATACTCGTTTCCCATTCGAATAAAGAACTTGTATATTCCTTCGAATTTTCTTTAGAGACCACACTTAGCCCACATACAATGTAACTAAGACTACGTGTCCCTGAAATTGCTGCTTGGTCTACAAAATCGGTTTCACACACAGACGGCCCGGGTTCGAGTCCTGGTTAGACTTAAAGGTCGTGCAACAGTCGCTAAGCACAGAGATTGGTCCCGGTATCGATATGTATGGGACAGGAGTGACTACCACCCAGCGCTATGACCTAATACAACTACTGTACTCCAACCACGAGAAAGTCTTTGGGGAATGAGACGAAGCGGGGTAATGCTGTGAATGAATGTTAATGTCATAAGATGTCATAAGGTCACACACGTGGGTACTCGTATCTGTATTGGCTAGCTCTCACAGAACAAACAATAACATTGATACACACATATTGATACTACCCTAGTTACAAAATTAGATCACTGTTAATCTCCTGGTCTTTTAATCTCTCCATACAGGAAATAACATATGCAGGAGAGCGCATGGTTTTTAAACTGACGTTATAACGATAATATTATCTATCTACTTCGTTCCAATAGATGACGCAATAGTAAGCACATTCCTTTCACGGTTGATCTCCTGGTTGGAGAACAGTACATATTACGCTTATCTTTAAGCCAGAAGCATTCCCAACTCACAATAGTAGATAAGATTCGTTAAGTCCACCGGCGTATCTCAGTTGGCTTAAGGCGTTTGCCTGCCAATCCGGAGTTGCGCTCGGGCGTGGGTTTTTCCGAGGTTTACCCCAACCGTAAGGAGAATGTGAGGTAATCTATGGCGTATCATCGGCCTCATCTTGCCATCATCAATGCCATCGACGCTAAATAACCTAGTACTTGATACAGCGTCGTTAAATAACCAACAAACAACAAAAGTTTCGCTATGTATCCTGGTTTCGAGCAACAGTTTCCTCCTGTTTGGAGCACCTACTCCGTGCGTCATCAGTAGGGCCGTGAAATCGGTATAATATTTGTATTAAGGTAAGCGTTCACTACATCGTATCGCACGCATCGCCTCTCGGCAAATCCTCCACGTTTCTCGGATGAGCAACTTTTCCGATGCGTGCGATCATGGCCATTTTTAATAAATCAATTTTAATTGGTCAACTGTTACTATTATGTTGTGCCATGTTCAGTGTCGCGCCAAAATGGCAGGCGGAAAACTTATTTCGCTTGTAGAAAATTGCGAAGAATTATATAATTTGAGGCGTTCCCATTACAGTAATCAAGTCACTTCTCACATATATATAATGTAACCAATATTTCTTTCGTTTCTTCCTCTTTAATTAGACGCATGAAGCAATTACAAATTCTTATTCGCTAACAGTCATAATTAATAGACCTAACCTCAACTCCTCTGTTTTCAGCAATGTCAATATCGTACGACGTCATGTTTTAAACAGCTGATAGGGGAATCCGATGAGGCGATAAGGTGGAGCCGTTACAGTGAACGCACTGCACTTAAAATATCCGTTGCGTGCGATTCGTACGAGGAGTGCGATACGATGTAGTGAACGCTTACCTTTAGTCTGAGGTGAACATACGACGCCCAGGACAGAATGTAGTCGACGTGTTTCAAGTACAGGCAGCGGAAGAGAATTTGAAGCACCTAAGCAAGCACGTTCCATGTTTTGTATACGATTATTGCGTATTATTAAATCAAGATATTACAATTATTGTATAATAAGGGCTAATATCGGAAAGGTCTAAAATGCTGGTGAGGTTGAGAAATCATACTTAAATTGTCACAAATGTGGTAAAACATAAGTCTGAAAAGATGTTTTTTTTATTATTATTTAGAGTTTTCATTACAGTTTTAGAAAGCCGAAAACGTATATGGCGTACAATTTTGCTTTCTCTGTATTTAACGGTTACATTAATTTATTTATCACATCAATTTCGTACCTTACTTTTCTTGCATGTTGTTTGCATGATTTCGGTTCCTACTGCAATAAACAACAACATTCATTTTCAAAGTTTCAAATGAAAATGACCGCCGAATGTCGAATAGTATAACCTTGTATGCGGAAAAACTGCGTTCAACATCGGCTGAAACCAAGGGTGCATATGTAAAATATTTCATATTATCAATTTCATTTCTACATCACACAGTAATAAAAAAAACGGTGATTTCAATTATTATGCAAAATTGCAAAAGTTTTATCAGATAACAAAAGCGATTGTTATAAACTTGATGTAGAAATGAAATTGATGATGTGAAATATTTTACATATGCGCCTTTGATTTCAGCCGATGTTGAACGCAGTTTTTCCGCATACAAGGTTATACTATCCGACACTCGGCGGTCATTTTCATTTCAAACTTTGAAAATGAATGTTGTTGTTTATTGCAGCAGGAACCGAAACCAGGCAAACAACATGCAAGAAAAGTAAGATACGAAATTGATGTGATAAACAAATTAATGTAACAGTTAAATATACAGAAAGCAAAATTGTACGCCTTATACGTTTTCGACATTCTAAAACTGTAATGCAAAACCCTAAATATAAAGGAAAACATCTTTTCAGATTTATGCTTTACTACTCTGTAACAATTTAAGTATGATTTCCAACAATTATTCTCAACCTCACCAGCATTTTAGACCTTTCCGATATTAGTCCTTATTATACAATGACTAGTGGCTTGTGCAGCAAATGCTGCAAACTAAGTTCATTAGAAGTTCAAACAAATATTTTTTAGATTTACTTTCAATGAAGAATGCCAAACATTCTGAAAGTTATTAGCTCCCATAATAATGAAACATACTCCCTCAGGATGGCTTTTTATGCCAAATACTTTTTCTTGAACCTATACACCTTCAGCGAAAACGCAAGTGACAATGTCAGGACGATCAGTCGGTTTTTCATGTTGAAGTAAAGCAGTAGCTATTTCAGGTCATTGCGGATTGTAGATGAAAGTTAAAAAAAAAAATGTCAGATTTGCTATGCTTTCGAACAATAGACATAGCATCTTGGAATAGCTGCTGCATGTTTCGTGAACTACCTTGAAATGTAGAGGGTAAAATCATTTTATCCTGCTAAGAGATCTTGCAGAAATGATCGGGAGACTACAAAATCTTGTAGGCCTCTTATTCTATCAGCAAGTAATACCTTTTGGTATTTCCTTAAGAACTGTAAATTTTGCACTCTCTCGAGTAAGTACTGAAGAGAATCACGCATATAAATATCTACACCACACCGCCATTAAATATATGAAAAACACCCAACCCCACTTGATTAATAACTACAAAAATATTTTATTTTTAATAACAATATTATTATGTTACGTAAGTTTTATTACTTTTCAGTAACATATACTATGTAGCTGCCACTCAGTAAGTTATAGAAATCAAGATCTAATTTAAGATATTCTCTACATCTATTTACATAACCCCAAAACGTTTCACTTTCATATCATCAATATAGCATTAATATGTATAATTAATGAAAAAAATCACAGCATAGCATTAACTATAATATTATTTCATTTCTAATGGTAGTAATGTCATCAAACCACCTCAAGTATTGTAGCTTTTAATATCCAGTACACAGCTGTACTCAGAAAGTTACACACCACAGAATCAGACCTGTAAATTATTTTTAGTAAGTCTTGAAGTTTTTAATAACCAATTTAATTTGAGCTCTAAATATGTCAGCATTCTTACAGATCATGGTCTTCGTGTAATATTGTTTACTGTAGTGTGTTTTTTGTTTTATTCTAAAATGAAATTAGTTAGTGACGACAGACGGATATTAGAAAATAGGAAAATTATGTTGAAAAATTGATATTTCACTGAAAACTACTATTTTTCTGAAAAAGTTTGGGTTCTAAGCTTCAAAATGAGGGATCATTTATTAAAATCTGTTCAGCCGTTTTCACGTAATTTCCATTACCAGTTCAAATTACATATATATATATATATATATATATATATATATAGATTGTAGTGTCTTGATTTTATAACACGCAATAATCGTATACAAAAGACGGAACGTGCTTGCTTAGACGTATGTCAAATTCGCTTCCGCTGCCTGTACTTGAAACACCGATTACATTCTGACCGGCGTCGTATGTTCACCTCAGACTAATACAAATATACCGATGTCACAGCCCTAGTCATCAGCCGGTACTCGGTGAATCCTATTGATATACGAATGTAATGAGACAATGGAATAGAGATTAGATGGAATGATATTGATGCCTAACGTGGAGAAACGGGAGAACCCCGAGCAAATCGCCAAGTATAAATCACTAGAGATTTAAAAAAATTTAAAATCTCAGGCCTGACCGAGACTCGAACCCGGGCCGCCTGCGTGATAATCTGAAGATCTAACCACATAGTCATCGCAGGTTTTTTTTATAAAATTAAAAATGCCAGTTCTTCAGCAATATCCCTTTTTAGATTGCAATATTTTGATATCACGATTAAAGATGTTGGTGTATGCAAAAAGCAAATGCTTGTAGTTAATAAATGTTTAAAATTCTCGTTAGACGCGAAAGTCACATAATACACACGCATCACCGTGACGCCTAATTCCACATTTATGGCTGAGGGAAACTACCTGCGCGTCCCATTCATAGGAGTCTAGTGTATTCTGTCCAGTGACCCACTTCAAACTTAGGCGTCGGTTTGAAACTTCCACCGTCGAAGTGAATGCAGGAGATAAGGACCTGAGCCTGTGCATTGTTAAGAAGTTGTGATGACTGCCACAGTTTCTGAATTCACAAACTCTCGAATAGCTACATGAATCCATCCTTTCACGAATAAACTAAACGAAATTCTTTCAGGTTCTACTGGGCGTCTTCCAACCTCGTCATACAATGCATGTTGTCATTGTTTCAAAAGGTTCTCATTTCTATTGAAATAATGCGTTTTACTTGTTCATTATGAATTATAAAGGCAAATCCTATGATGCTCCAACACTATACATCAAGTTTTTTACGGAACTGCAATTTTTTTCAGGAAGAAAGTTGTTTTTGGTGTATAATAATTTATTGAACATAATTGCTTCATACTATCGTACGAGTTAACTCAATCAGATTTCATAAACTAATTACATAATGCCATTTATTAACGAATAAAATTTTCTATAATAGGCATTATTGTGTTATCCGTTTTGTACAGGATATTGCGGGATCTGTCCAACGTGGGACGAAAGCAATATGCTAGGACTTCATCAAAAACTATTTATACAGGGTGTTTCTGAGATGGTGTTACAAAATTTCAGGGATGATGGCGAAGAGCACATGTATCAATTTGAGATAAGGAACCCTGGTCCGGAAATGACCGAGTCGAAAGTTACAAGCAAAAGTAGTTGTGTGGAAATTAAATAATTTTATTCCTCTGTCCACCTTATTTTTGTGTATTTATCTGTACATCTTACACATACTGTATTCATCTGACGTTGTTTACGTTGTCTACTTACAGTATTCCATTCAGAGCGCTGTTTGAGGGATGGGGACAGGAAACTACACTAAAGCAATGCAGATAGCGTAATGTGTAACGGACATGGTCGATCCTGATATGCACGTCTGTAGACAGCAATGTATGTGTACAAGTTGCAGTGTCCAGTCGATCATCCTAGTGAAATGGAGGAGTACACGAGAGCGGAATAAGCAGACCTGATTTTCAAATACGGATGAGCCAATGGGAACAGTACACAAGCTCACAGATTGTATCGGGCCTAGTACCCACGTAGGAGACATCCGGCCCATACCATCTTTCCACGACTGTTCCAAAGGTTAAGGGATGGAGGGCACGTGGTGCCAAATTACTATTCCATTTTCATACAACTATTTTTGCTTATAACTTTCGATTCAGTTATTTCCGGACCATGGTTCCTTATCTCAAATTGATACATGTGCCCTTCGCCATCATCCCTAAAAGTTTGTAACACCACTTCGGAAACACCTGTATAATGCGGAAAAAATTAAAAACTCGTGTACAGCATTTTTGTATATCCTATTTTCTACAGTTTTGTGAAAATTAATATCAACCTGTGAGTTATTCTGTCACGTAACATCATACAGTAAGAAAATATAGGGCAAAGTACAAACCTGTCCCTTTATTTTATCGATAGAGGATCAGTTAGGGAAATGCTCAATGAAACTATTTCCGATAACGACGCTGACTATGACTCTGATGAGCTTTCTCAGAAAATAGTAGAAGAGGACTAGGAAAAAAATGTAGGTAAACAACAAATTGTCCTATTACTTCGTATTGCTGACAGTACTGAATCTTATTACATTAATGTCTTAACGAATAATGAGGTAGAGAAAGAAAGACCGCTCTGGAGTAATGGTTTGCATGCCTCACGTATCAGAGATTGTTTAATATGCAGTATATTGATAACTGAAGTGGAATGCGACTGTTTTAATAAAATGAATCCGAACCAACAAAGTCTTCTTGATTAGTAATCGTTCATAGAGTTCAATGAAGATTGTATAGTTGGCACAACTGGTAACAAGAGAACAGCCGATCATAACACATTTCTGCCATCTAGCGGAATATTTGTAATGATGAGATGGTATAATACTACATTTTCAAGACAGTTTAGTACATATTTTAATAACTCAATTAATATTATATTGTATTAGAGAACTTTATTTCTTCTAATCCTTATATACTTTCTTCCAATGGGTAATATTCAATTAAATTCCACTCGAGATGAGATTATGGCTAATCACAAATTAGAGATTATTTAATATATATTGATAATTGAAGTGGAATGCAACTGTTTTAATAAAAATGAAACTGAATCAACAAAGCCTTTCTGACTAGTAAGCGTTCATAGAGTTCAATGACGATTGTATATTTGGCACAACTGGTAACAAGAGAACAGCTCATCATAAAACACTATTGCTATCTAGCGGAATATTTGTAATGATGAGATGGTACAATACTACATTTTCAAGACAGTTTAGTACATATTTTAATAAGTCAATATTATATTGTATTAGAGTACTTTATTTCTTCTAATCCTTTGGGTAAAGGTTGGCAATATTGTGATACGAGTAATATTGTGATAGTTCTTTTTGAGAGCTTATTACAATTTTACTGAGTGAGAGAAGGACCAGTTTTGTGCAGAAATTTGTCCACGAACATTCCCTTAATACGCAAAAAATCGATCTTCCTCTCGCTTAGTAAATTGTAATAAATTATCTGTAGTAATGTCACGAGAGGTCTGAGATTTATCTGGGAAATCTCAGACCTCGAGTGACATTTGTTAGAACTATTTCGTGAATAAAATGAAAATGTAAATAATATATCTCTAAAATTCGATCACAAAATATTAATAAATGTTTATTTACGAATACTTTACCAATTCAGACATTGTGAAGTTGAAATAGATGAATATCGATTACTGCATTAAAGAAATTCGATATTATTATGCAGTAATGCCAATTTCGAAAAGCGAAATACAGGTTTGACAATGTTAATTACATGTACTGCACTTTTCTCTTATTATTATAACATAAATACATTTTCATTATCTGCTGAAATCACAGTTTAATTTACAATTTTATAACATAATTACAGTAACCTGATTAATACATTAATTAAATGAAGAATTGTTGAAAACGCAGTTATCAAATCTGAATCAAGGAATGTAATTTTTTCAGATAGCCTACAATAGATATGAAATTAGAAGATGAAAATGTAGATGTTTGGGTTTGATATGCGATGTTACATAAATTTGAACATCTGACTATCTATTAATTGTTTGATTTCATTCACAAAATACAAATTTTATAGGCTACAATTATAGGTTAAGTTACCTGTGGGAGCAGGACCAATTTCATCTGTGCCTTATTTCGACTTACTCAGTGCTACAGGAAAGCATTTTTATAGCTCGACAAACGCATTCTCGCTGTAGTGTGTAACGGAACTAAAACTGCATCTACACAGTTCAATATTCCAATCGCGTATGCGTGCAACCTGGGAAGAATATTGAAAGAATCAAGTTTAAAAGGTACGTCCAATTAAGATGCATGAAGATTTTATGTCTACATGGTGCGCCGTTTTGAAGTCGTCTTCACTGCGTAAATATATTAATTAATATTAAATATCAATCTTGCATCCATTGCTTTAAAGTTAAAAGAAAAGTTTAACCTTGTAGTTGCATCTTAATGTAATCATGATCATCAATTTACGTCGAAACAGTTGGCGACAACGACTAAACAAAAGAACGACCATGCGATAAATTGATGGCGATAAATCAGCTGCAAAAATTATCGCAAAGTGTGACTGTGATTGGTTGGAATTCAAAATTTCATTACACTTCATTGATCGAAAATGGAATGACGTCATATAAACGAAACAGTCAAAGAGAACTATCACAATATTATTCATATCACAATAGTACCAACTTTTACCCTGTATACTTTCTTCTAATGGTGTAATATTCAATTAAATTCCACTCGAGTTTTAATTTTGTCTAGATAAATCAAAACCTCTAGTGAGATTACTATAGATAACAATAGACCTATGTGAAGTTAATGTGATGAGGTAAACGTTGACAATGATGTTTATGAAGTTTACAACTGCGTAAAGATTGGAAAAGGAATGAAGCGTTGAGAATACATGCAACTGTACGAATACTAGAACTAAACCACTACACTAGCATTTTAGTAAGTGAATATCGTTCCGAGTGCCCTCATTAACAGAGGCACTCGTAGAGCTTAATGCTATTATTTGCCAGAATGATACAATTCCTATTCCTACGGGGATATAACAACACATTACCCGCATCTGGAAGAAGATTTACAGCAAAATATGCATATGTAACTGCCGGAAAAAGCTGTGAAATATGGCGATATGGGCAGGAGGGTTGCACCAAGTTACTACCGTCTTCTTTTGCGATGCGCGCGACCATGCAGTTACGTTTCTCCCCTCCAATGACGTCACATACTGCAACCCGATGCAATGTCTTATACAGATGCAACATAAATAGACCTATAGAAGTATCTAAATCTTGTTTAAAAAAAAACAATAAATAAAAGAAATCTATGCATCATGAAGACGAAACAAAATTTAAAAAGTTGCAAAGAGTAAGTTGGTCCTCGAATTGCTTCCTGAGTAATTAATGTAGAGCTAAAAAAACTATTTTTCTATTAATTATATAAAGTCAGATAAATGTGGTGTCTGCAAAGTACCATAAACAAACTTAAGCCCTTTGGACATGTAATGAATTAGACAAGAAGTAAGGACAATTAAGAGACTTTACTAAAAAAAAAAAACAGATAAATCCATTGTTCAGATATGAGTCCTTCAGAGCTAAGTGGATCAAGTCACAATTTTTCATAAATTGAGTTTTAATTCATTTTCTGATTATCTGAAGTTGGATCTTTTCCGAGCAGTAATGGATCAAGTCTTAATTCCAAGCATTCGCCGGCAGGTGACACCAGTCACTTTTGGTTCAGATTATTTGTTCACGATGTTCTGAGCCATAGTGGATCAAGTCACCAAAGCGTTGCATCAATTAACATCACAATTGTTTATACTCGTATTTTATAAATCTAAAACTTGAGAATCGAACAATAAAATAATTGCTAATTAAATTAGAAAAGCCACTACAGCAAGTTAACTTTATGTCCTATTATCTCAAAACTACGTCTCATGGATTTGATCCACTTTAACTCTGAACACCTCAATTATATTAATAATTCTGAAAGAAAATGAAACTACTAGAAAAACCATTGACAAAACTTAATTAAACATAAAAATTGGCATACCTTATCTTCTTCGGCAAATGTAAGCCATCATTACTTGTAAGAATGACGATAATGATGGTTATGATGACGATGATGATGATGATGATAATAATAATAATAATAATAATAATAATAATAATAATAATAACGCAATGGTCAAGAAAGTATTTTATTGTATCGAGTCGAAGCTTGGACACTTAAACATACTATGTAGCATGAATTTAATCGACAGGATTGCGGATTTCTGGGTGGGAGACAGAATTGAATCACAGCACTCACCTGTGGTTTTGCAGATTCATGTTCAGTCAAATAACAAAAATAAGTAAGAGTTAAGAGTTTGGGCGGATAGCCAGGGCAGAACTGTTAACTGATATAAATGGAAGAGCGAGCTACAGGATACATTTCTCACTAACTTAAACAAAAACATATAGGAATTTACTAAAGATATTATTAATTGGTCCAATAGAAAGGGAAACACTGTAGGAGGAGAGTTCGATCCGGTGCTGTGGATTGAATTCGGTGTAGCTCAGTGGTCGGAGCGCTTGGTACGTAGAACCAAGGACCCGGGTTCGATCCCCGGCGCCGGATCGAATTTTTCTCCTCAAATATTAAATATTAAAAGACATATAGGCCTAAACAGTTTAATGGTTACAGATATGGATGAATTATCTAAGGCGTTCGGCAAAAATTTCAAGAAGAAGGGAAAAAAAAAAAAAAAATACTACGGTAAGAGAGAAAATGGATGTTACAAAAATATTGTTAAAGTGATAGAAGAAATGCAACTAAGATGGTACGAGCATGTTATAAGAAGAGAAAATAGATTAAATAGAGAAGCTCTAATTTGGAAACCAGAAGAAAGAAGGAAGAGAGGTAGACCACAACCCACATGGGCATAGGAAATGAAGAATATTGTGAAGAAAAGGAACCTGACGGACTAGAAATGGCAAAGATTATGGGAAAAACAAACTTACATGTACATAATTATGTAAAATTGTTGTGTTGCTTATTTTATGGAATTTTATTTATATTTGGAATTTTTCAATTTCATAACTGACAAAATTATTAAACGATTTGTTGCCAACAGTTTCATAAAAACATTAGGGAAAAGTAGTCGAGCTTTATATACTAATAAAATTATTGAGAAACGTATCTTAACGTGAAAAATGTTGAAATTCGTATAATTACAATGTCTGTGTCGATATATTGTTGTGAACAGTATTTTTTTAACGACTCAGTATAGCCTAAATCAGCTGCACGTTTGAGGTTAAGTGATTGTCATCTTGCCTCTTCACTGCGTCTATATACTAACACAATCCAACCGAATATTGATACATTAGTGCAAAACAAGGGTGTTTGCGATCAGTTAAACACTAAATATAGATAAATGTTCAATAGTTTGTGTGTGGACTTATCAATCTTAATTTATGTGGTGCATATTTTAACATGAGTTTATATACTATCCGCCACTGAAGTAAATTTTTTATTGAGAGCGATGTATGGACGTCAATCGTCTCTATAAGTTTTGGAATGAGGTTGACGTCATACTTTCCCCTTCAACTGAGTTTGGCATGTCTGCCCTACCCATTCCGTACTCATGTCCAATAGGATAGATACAAAAAGTGTGATCCCTTGTTCAGGAAGGTGGAATATGATGGTAGGGACTGGAATGATATTGCTCAGGATAGGGACGATGGCGGGCTTATGTGAGGGCGACAATGAACCTCCGGTTTCTCTAAAAGCCACAAGTAAGTACGGTAAGTGATCCCTTGCTCATATGCTCAATATGACTTGAAATCACTTTTTTAAATACGCAAATAAGAACACAATAGCCACACCAGTGTGTCTAAGGAAAGGGATAATTATAAAATATCTACAGCATTTACTTTCTCGAAATCGACAAGGATTCGCTGATTTGCTGTTCGAGCAATGACGCATTGCAATTATTATTATTATTATTATTATTATTATTATTATTATTATTATTACTACTACTACTACTACTACTACTACTACTATTTCATTAACATAATATGTTAATATACTTTATATATTATACAAAATCTTAGTATACAGTAGGCCCTATATTATATCAAAAGGTAACAATGACGTAGAAATTCCCGAGGTCTCTTCTACGAAGTTTCTACAGTAAATGACTCTCCATGTGTTTCCAACCTGTACACTCCCTTACGCTACACGTAGTCTGCGAGGCTATTTATGCCATGTAAACTAAAATAATCTCAACTAAATTACCATTAAAATATGACAGCTCGAACTATACATCCTGTACGCTACCGTCATCTAGTGGCAGGGATTTAAACTGCTTAGTAAATGCAAAGTTACGATCAGCTGACCTCATGGTCACATAGGCCTATCTATATGCAACATCGGCGAGCGTGACGAGTGGAGCTACTTCCTAGGGGTTACTTTGGTAACATATATAGGTATATACAAAATCCTGTTATTCTGAAAAAAATTCATGTAACAAAAACGACTGTAGTATTATTATGAATCTATTCATGCCTATAATATAAAATATGAATCTCCAAATCGATAGAAAAAGTATTGCAATAAAAATAAAGATTCGATTTCAATACAAAATGCTGTATATATGACTTGATAAATGTACAAATTGTTTAATGTACATTTAGGCTGGCATGTCTGCACGTATTTGGTTATGTGTATAAACGCATATTTCGATGAAACTACATTCCGAATGCATATACTTATATTTCTTTTAATGTCTTTTATAGTCGGCTATTTAACGATATTATAATATTAACTACTAAATTATTTAGTGTTGATGCAATTGGTAAGTGAGATGATTCAGGAGAGATGAGGCCGTGGAATTACACAGAATTACCTGGCATTAACCTTACAGTTAGGGAATCTTCGGAAAAAGCCAACTAAGTAAACATACCAGGTGGATAAAAGCGTTACTGACTGAGCTACGTCGGTGACACTATATTTGATAATAATATATTCTCATCTAAGTTCTACAATTGAATTCCATTTCTGAAGCTTATATATTGAAAAAGAGTAATGTATGTATGTATGTATGTATGTATGTATGTATGTATGTATGTATGTATGTATGTATGCATGTACAGGGTGATTCACGAGGAGTTACTGGCCCTTACGGAGAATTTTTCCAAAGACATTTTGAGCAAAAAAGTCACATAAACCTGAGTCCTATTCTCAATATTTTCAAAGTTACACTAATTTGAAGTTGTTAGTAAAATTCCATTATTCTTCACTTTTAGGGGTAAAAGAATATTACAGATAAAAGTGAACTATTCACGAGTATCATTTCTTTAATTAACTAGTATTCTGAAGCTAAAAATGTGTTGTGAATTCCATAGTTGTTTAGTATTGAATTTCTTTTGGAGATTTCAAACTACAAAATTAGATTTTTAGCGCACTTATCACAATTGTTACAAATCATGCCACTCTTGTAAATTCTTTAAGACTGTACATTAGGATGCAGAATAATTAAACTGTAAATAATCACGTTCCTAAATTTGTATGATTTGTAACAATAATTATTGTGAAAGTGCATAAGAATGATGTAACTTTTAGTTAAAAATTGAAAAACAAAATCTGTACAAAGCGATTACATTTTTAGCTTCAGTCCTATACTAGCCAATTAAAGAAATTATTTTCCTGAATAGTTCATTCTCTATCTGTAACATTATTTTATCCTTAAAACTAAAGAAAAAAAGGTATTTTACTAATAATTTCAAATTAGTGTAACTCTGAAAATATTGAGATTAGGACATATGTTTATATGACATCTTTCGCTCAGAATGTCTTCAGAAATAAACTCCATAACTGACGGTAAATCCTCGTGAATCAACCATAGGATTCACACAGCGTAGCTGGGTAATTATACTAATGATGGCGAAACACTCAAATAATTACCAACTTTTATCCACAGATTTATTTTTAGGCCTATGTGCTCGCATTTCTACTGCCTCAAGTGCAAGCAAATGAAAGTTATTAAAGATTACATCTAGCCTTCAAAAATTGTAACGAGACATTAAAAACCAGAAAATACGAAAGAGTAAGGGGAAGAAAAGACGAATGAGAAAAAGGGGAAAACAAACAGAGGATACATAGTAAAGTAAGAGGAAGGAAAGGTAATAATTAGGAGAAGGTCATAGAACAATAGAAGAAAGGAAATAAAAAATAACGAGAACGCGAAAAAAGATACGAAATGGACGAAATAATAAATAAAGAAGTGAAGAAAAAAGTACGAAAAGACGAAGGTGAATAAGAACAGGTGACAAAGAAGAAAAGGCATAATTTGAAGAATATCAGGAAAGAAGAAGAATTGAGCGAATAGTGGAAGGATGATAAGAACAGGTCGAAAATATCAAGAAACGATAAGAACAAGGCGAGATTATCAAGAAAGAAAAGGTAAGATCAGGGAGAGAAAATTAAGAAAGTATGAGTAGGGTGAAAAATAAGAAAGTATAAGGACCGGGCGAGAAGATTAATAAAGGAGCAGCAGAACAGAGCGACATGATTAGGAAGGGACAAGAGCAAGGTCGAGAAGATAAAGATATATGACAAGTATAATGGGAGAAGACTGAGAAAGGATAAGGGTGGGGTGAAAAGAATAAGAAAGGATAAAGAAGATGTGAGGAGATCAAGAAAGTATAAGCACAGGTCCATAAGATTAAGAAATGTTAAGAATAGGGCGAGAACAACAAAAAGGATAAAAACAGGGCGAGAAGATCTAGAAAATATAACATCAAGATCAGACGATTAGGATAGGTTAAGAACAGAAGGGCATGAATAAAAAAGGATAATATATCAGGGTGAAGAGATCAAGATATGTGGAAAGTACAGTGGGATAAGTTTAAGAAAGGATAAGTGTAGGGCGGAAAGAATAAAAAGGATAAGGAAAAGACGAGGAGATCAAGAAAGATAAGAAAAAGGCGAAAAGATGAAGAAAGGATAATATCACAATCAGAAGATTAAGAAAGAATAAAGAAAAGGCGAGGAGATCAAGAAAGGATACCATCAGGACCAGAAGATTAAGAAAGAGTTAAAAAAAGGCGAGGAGATTAAGAAAGGATAACATCAGGGATAACAGGAGATCAAGAAAGAATAACATCAGGGAAAGAAGATTAAGAAAGAATAAGGAAAAGGCGAGGAGATCAAGAAAGGATAACATCAGGGACAGAAGATTAAGGAAGAATAAGGAAAAGGCGAGGAGATCAAGAAAGAATAATATCAGGGCCAGAACATTAAGAAAGAATAAGGAAAAGGAGAGATCAAGAAAGGATAAAATCAGGGACAGAATTTTAAGAAAGGTTAAGAAGGCGAGAAGATCAAGAAAGGATAAAACAGGGCGAAGAGAATAAAAAAGATAATATCAGAGCCACAAGACTAACAAAGGATAAGAATAAGGAGAGAAGACTAAGAACCGATAGAAACAGGGCGAGAAGATTGAGAAAGGATAACATCAGGGCCAGAAGATTAAGAAAGTTTAAGACAAGGACGAGAAGATTAAGAGATTGTAAAGAAAAGGTGAGAATATCAAGAAAGGCTTATAATAGGGCGAAAAGATTAAGAAAGAGTGAATAGAGTGAAAAATCAAGAAAGGACAGATGGAATACAGGTCAAGGACAAGAAAAGGTTACGAATGATGATTAGAACAGAAAAAAGACAAAGAAGAGGGAGAGAATTTGATGAAAGATAAGTAATTGGCAAGAAGACAGTAGAAGATTAATGAAGAGAAATAATAAGAGACGAAGAAAAAATTTTACTCGAAGCAGGAAGGTAAGGCAGAGGACGTGAAAGGCAGGAGAAAACAAAGGGCGAGATGGCGAAGAAAATAAAAGATAGATGAGGATGAAGAAGACGAAGAATGGTAGAAGAATGGTAAAAGGAGTATCAGGAAGGTGAAGAAGAATAAGGAAAATTCTAAAGATAAAATGGAAATACGAAGAACAAGGAGAAGATTAAAAATGTGGAAAGAAAAATAAAGAGGAGGTGAGAACTAGGTTAAGAAGAAGTCGAAATAGTACTAGTAAAAGGAAATGAAAAACAAAAATACGAATAAGGACATTGCAATGAAAACGGAAAAGGAAGAAACGAAGAACGGATAAGGGAAGACGGATGAGAGACCTTAGGATTGAGAGATAAGCGAAGACGAGGGAAATCTATGGCATAAGTAAAATGGAATGGAAAAGACGAAGATTGAGAGCAGAGACCAAAAAGCGAGAATAAATGAAATAAGAAAATGTGAGGAGGAGAATGTGAAGGCTAAAACAGCGACACAATTAGAGATTTCCTGGCTTCACTGTCAGTGCGGCCTTAAGGCCGCCAGTGATTAATATTACCGGTGATTTTCGAAGTGTGAAAGTTTAATCAAACTTGTTAGTTGAACATTTGTTATTCCAGTTGAAGCTAATTCCATCATGCTACATTAGCACGCTATCATTTTTACGTCGCTGTTACAAGACGGTCGTAAATCTTTCCTCTTCAACCTTACGGGCACGACGAGGCACATATTAATTGTCAGCTCTAAGAGCAGCGGCATCATTTAATAAAGCATTAATGCAAACTTTGCGTGTTCCTTTCTTTTATGGACTACACGGTGAAAGTACAACTGTACGAATGAGCAACAATGAATTCAGTAGCTAAGGGTCTTCAGTCACAAATATTAACATTTGTGAGCACTTCAATATGCTTTACTTGCCTCGTCTCTCTTTAATTTTTCTTTTTTTCCTATATAAACAATTTTGTTATGAAAAGGTTTGACATTTTTTTGGCCTTTCAGATAGTTTTAATAGCACAGGAACAAACATGTAGCGGAACTTTTCTAGCTTTACTTACTTTACTTTACGGGTTTCTCCACTTCTTTATCGGTTCCCCTTTATTCCCGTCCTCCAAAATTGCCGGTCCTCCCAGTCACCTTTCTGCAGTTGATGACCTCTCATCATCTTTGTTATTCCTTTTCTCCAAAGTGTTCTAGGACAGTGGTATTGAAATATTTTTGTTTGCGTAACCTCAAAATACATTTTTATTACCTTCGCACCCCCAAACTGCATTGCATTTATACAGTGTGTAATGGGTATAAGTGCCATCATTTTCACAGTCATCGGGGACGGTGTATAGGATAAAAAAATGTCCATACAACATAAGGTCAAAACTTGTAATTGTTTTCGTCATTTGACTAACGATATAAGCAGTATAACGCGAATAAAATAAGAGGAGAAATGTTTTTTTCTGGCAAAACTGTCATCAGCAGGCATACCTAGCAAAGAGTTAATATTGGTTTAAATACATATTTGTGTGTTCTATTACGTTTTCGTGAAATAAAATAAAATTGCATGCTTAAATTTGTTAATATTCTGGCGTGAGAGACGTGGCAACGTGTTCAGCAAGCAGTACTCTGCACAGACGTACGTACATGTCAGCTGAGTTCAAGCTCCCTGTCCATAGATCTACTGCCGAGCGGATGACAGTTAGGTACCAGGTATTCGATAAACAACTTACAATGTCATTCACAGTTTAGGAATATGATATGAAGAGTTCGCGGAAAAAACGATGAATGTCACAGTTTTCTTAAGGTTGATGTCATTATCTAATTCAATGGATCACGGCAAAATTTAATGTTGTTCTTATGAAAAATGGTAAAATGGAGAATTATCACCACGAATACAGTAATCCTTTCCTTTATTTTCTATAGAAACAGCACTACGTCTTGCAGTTATAGACTCAATTAGATCATTATCTAATCCTTAACAAAAATGTGACATTCATCGTTTTTCCCGCGAACTCTTCATATGTTAATAATTTATGGAGAAAGTCGTCGAAATTCAAGTGAGGCAAGAAGATATACCGTAAATGTTTTCCGCAATGAAGGTTACCTAATCGGCGAACTTCTGTAGCGGTTTCTCAACAATTATTAGAAACTAGTAGTCTCTTAACCCGTTTCGAAAATCACCAAACAGAAATTTCTTAAAAAATGGTACTGCTTTATGGAAGCGGGAGAGATTATAAAGCTCTTCATACTATTGGATTTAATAAAATAATCTTCGCGTCATCCATTTCAATATATCGCGATTGGAGGCCTTGCAATCGATATATTTGCTATGACATTCATTATTTTGATCTTGGACCGTATGGAAATCCGTTTAAAATTCTCTGGCCAGAATCCTGGACGGAATCCGGTCATGCAGGCAGAGGCGATACGGCCAAGTGGGCGATGATCCATTTAAAATAACGCAAAGAATAAAAATCTGAACACGCCGAAGTGGGTTCCTCTCTGTACCTAATATTGCGGATGCCGCGAAAAGTGAAGACTCTTAATTTGTTACCTTCTATATCAAAAGCAGTTTATGAACAAACATATAGCTAAAATTTTTGTGGAATGCTAAAAGAAAAGAAGTATTTACTGAAAGTACACGGACAATAATGTTGACAGTCACATTATACACATGTAACGCCATCTGTTAGCAGAACCAGAAAGTACTAAGACATGCTAGACCGTTAACAATGAATTATTATTAAAATTGGTTCCCATTGGCTTGCAAAGGTTCATTATTGAGAAGCGACTTCTGAGAATCATCTGATTAATATTGTGTCACTGAATATTTCTACGTTATATCTGTTTTATTGGTAGTATTTTTATTATTATTAATTTCGATTACTATTTATTGTTTATTATTAATAGTTCAGATCAGTTGATGGTGTAATCTAGCGTAATTAGGCCTAGTAAGAGAATACAACCGAAATGTCTTCCTGGTACGTATGATATACTGTAAATATAGAAGATAATTATTTGTGTAGAAGACAAGACTGTCACTTTTGAGGTATGACACTGAGCTCGAACATGGAAGAATTTCCAGAAAAATAAGTACTCAATGCGTATGACAATGCTTAACGTTTCTTTTTCATTACGTCTACGATAATGTCGAGACGAGCTGTTTCGTCTTTGTAGTGCCTGTCCAGATTTCTTAGATTTTCATGTAACTTGAATGGATGAATCCTAGGAACAAAAAGTGCTGTAATTTTAAATATGTTTTTTTTTTTTTTTTTCTGAGAGTAAGATTATTCCAGTATTCATATTAAGCAGTGTAATGTACGCAAATTTTTCAATACGCAATACTAATAGGCTAGTGGGAAAGTGTGTCTGAGTGGTAGTTGTGTGCTGTGCTGATCATCATAGAGACTTGCAATGTGTAGGCCTGCCTGTCTTTAGTGACAGTCCAAAGAAAAGTACACAGCACATAAAAGAATCTAGACAAGCAAATTCTTGTTCACTTCAAATGTGAGCTATGCTAAACTCAGGGACAGCAAGACTGAAGGGGCTTTCGTACCACAGTCAAAATTACCCTACACCTCTGTGTCCTCCATCCACACGAATATAAAAATTGAAGGGTTCAGAGCCATAGTGGGCTAAGCGCCATTTATTAAAAATGGAGATAGCAAGGTTTAAAGTTAACTGAATACCATAGTTTAATGAAGATTGACATGTCATTTAGTTTTAATGTGCATACTTTATATTACTTGCTATATGTTTAATTAAATTATGGTAATTTTAGCCCTTGTTTTTTTTTCGTTTTTAATATATGGCGCTTGGCCCACTATGGCTCTGAACCCTTCAATTTGATTTAAAACTCAGAATTTTATTAATCGTATACTCGTACTTATTGTTTAAAATAAGCTCCACTCATTTTACGATTTTCTTTAGCATTTCTTTCACAGCTTCTCTTATCAGTGCATAAATCAACAATATTCAAGTTTTAATTTGCTTAATCTCTATATAATTTTAACTTAATCCTATTCATTTTCGTTTTGCATGTAGATATTGCGCAAACTAATAATTAATTAATGTTATTTTTGGATTTGTAAATTCTTTTTTTCTAATAATCTTATTGTTAATGTACACAAAACTTCATGTTCATTTTTTTAGTAATAATGTTAATTTTTCAGATCTAGCTCTTAAATGTGATATCTTTAATTTTAAATCCAGAAGGTTTAGATGAGCAGGGCATGTAGCACGTATGGGTGAGTCCAGAAATCCATACAGAGTGTTAATTGGAATACCTGAGAGGAAACGATCTTTGGGGAGGCCAAGGTGTAGATGGGAGGATGATATCAAAATAGATTTGAGGGTGGTGGGATATGATGACAGGGACTGGATTAATCTTGCTTAGTATAGGGACCGATCTCAAAGTCTTCCTTAAAGATTAACTTTTTTGGTGTCATACTCGATAAGGATCTTAGCATTTATTTACTTACTTATTTATATATATATTTATTTATTGCTTTATTTCTTTATTTCTTTCTTTATTTCTTTATTTCCTTATTTATTTCTTTATTTTTTATTTATTTATTTATTTCTTTATCTATTTATTTATTTATTTACCTATTTATTTATTTATCTATCTCTTTACTTATTTATTTACTTATTTACTTATTTACGTATTTACTTACGGTATCAAATGTTAAGTTTTCACTGTTTACAGATTCGGTCGTAACCTAAAGTATGGAAGAACTCTGGTCCCTTACAGACTACGTAGCAACAAGATGGAGGACGTTCGCCGCTGAATATCGAGGTAATATTCCGCATAATTGTGAAGAGTTCCGCTCTGTTCACAAAGACTATAGTAAGTCTTACACAAATGGTCGTCAGCACTCGCTGAAATGGGTAACGGGTAAAAAGTGTATCGCAATATGCACCCTCGTGCAGAAGGGAGAGATAGAGGACAGATGCTAGTCCGAGGGTGCACTGTGCTGATGACCGCTGTCCTAGACCTTCAGTTACGGCTAACAATACATGGCAAAATTATAATATTTTTATCTTAAATTTTCAATTAATTAAATTGAAATACTGGTACTCTCTCCCACATTCTTAAGTAAATTCAGATGAAATTAAAGTGCATTAAAAAAAGTGAGCAATTGATGCTTTAAAACAATGGATTAAAAAGATATAAGCTGCTGGTACTCACGATCAAATTTTCCTTCCTATTCAATAATACTGTAC
The DNA here is from genome assembly GCF_040183065.1 of Periplaneta americana. Lineage (NCBI taxonomy): Eukaryota > Metazoa > Arthropoda > Insecta > Blattodea > Blattidae > Periplaneta > Periplaneta americana. The sequence goes on along the minus strand of NC_091123.1, from coordinate 74,608,169 downwards.
AAGAAAACTTTCACTGATTAAATCTCATAGCAAACTATTTTTCAAAGAATATTTCACATTGCTAAATATTTGACAAGAATTTAGAAGATATCTTTCAAGTTCATTATAACTTACCGGTTTGTAAAGACTGCCAAATATTATAATAGAAATGCAGGCAACTCTGGATATAGTAAACTCGGTTATAATGAACATTCGGCTTTAGTGAGCCTAAATCGTTGGTCCCGACTCGCATACATTAAAAAATACATTAATAATTCCGTTTATAGTGAACTCTCGCTTCGGATATAGTGAGCCTTGTATCCTGAGAAATTCTTATTTGAAGTCAGACCTCCTTGTATAAAATTGAAAGAATGTGTTGAGAACAACATTCTAAGTTTCTTACTCCTTTAGTCGAAGGACAAAGGTAGGATTAGTGATTCCTAAACAATGAGCTGTACTGTAAATCCAGGCAACGCGAGACGACCTTGCCTCACTCCAGCGTCGAAGGGTTGACATTCTGTTCTCAGACACTCCACTCTACTATTATTTCTAATCCTCCACCGTCAAAGGATTGCTTTTTGTTCTCAGAAACATTTCCATTATGACGGATAGCATCGAAACAACGGAAAATGAAATTGCCTTCTTTTATTAAAAGGGGACGGGCATTATGTCCAGAGCATAAATGAAGGTAAGATTCCGATGGTTTTCAAACTCCATCAACCCCCTCCCAGTTTCCATTAAGTGACCCGAGAAATTCCAAGGCTGAGTACGCAGTCACACCATAACAGCGTTTGTCATTTCTAATTGACCAGTCTGTTTCTAGTGTTCCGACAGTGAATGTACTGTATAAAATGTCGAAGCGTAAAATGTTTTCTTTGGAAGATAAGGCGAATATTATGTGACATCGCAAGCAGACGTGGGTCGCATAGCTTAAGGGAAGACTCCACTGAAAATTATGAAACTTTTTCCCAATTTTTTTTAGCTATTTCACTTATTCAGAATTTATATTTTCATATTCCAAATGGATTCAGCTCAATTCTGATTACAAATACTCGTATGTTTACACTTTTTAAATTAAGGCTGGAAGGGGGCGTGGAATTTAAAGAACTGTCAAAATTGTTTTTCATCGAAGAATTCTTTTTTAAAATTTCTACTAACTTTTTGTTGGCTCCCTGAAGTTACTAGATGAATGTAGCGGAGAAGAATATTAATTTACATAAATATTCATTTTATTTTCAAATCTATTTTTCTGTATTCATTTTTGTTGATTCAACACCAACTTTCTTATGCCAAATATTAATCAATCTGGATGAAATTTTTACTGCAAGTATTTATGAGGTAGCTGCATGTTTCTATGCATTTATTTTGTGAGAAATGCTGCTAGTTTATTTTATTAATATTTTTCTTAATGCTGCTAGTTTATTTTATTAACATTTTTATTAATATTTCTCACAAAATAAATGCATAGAAACATGCAGCTACCTCATAAATACTTGCAGTAAAAATTTCATCCAGATTGATTAATATTTGGCATAAGAAAGTTGGTGTTGAATCAACAAAAATGAACACAGAAAAATAGATTTGAAAATAAAATGAATATTTATGTACATTAATATTCTCCTCCGCTACATTCATCTAGTAACTTCAGGTAGCCAACAAAAAGTTAGTAGAAATTTTAAAAAAGAATTTTTCGATGAAAAACAATTTTGACAGCTCTTTAAATTCCATTCTTAATTTAAAAAGTGTAAACAACGAGTATTTGTAATCAGAATTGAGCTGAATCCATTTGGGGTGTGAACATATAAATTCTGAATAAGTGAAATAGCTAAAAAAAAAAATTTGGAAAAATTTTCATAATTTTCAGTGGAGTCTTCCCTTAAGTAAATCAACTACGTGTAACAGTATACAGTGTAATCCATTCCACAAAAATGAAATATTTAATTTTCTTGTTCACAATTTGAATCATTTCTGTCATATAAGGTTAGGAGAGAGACACTTTGGATATAATGAACCTCGGATATAGTGAACGAAATATGCAAGACCGCAGAGTTTCACTGTTTCAGAGTTGACTGTATGTGAATAATTTGGAGAACACTTAGATTATATTATAAAACAATATCTATATTACTTAACTTTAAGGCACAATAAAACGAAGAATATTACGATTACATATTATTGTTTGAAACAAAACAAAACTTAATTAGAGATATCTGCCTTGTCATTTCTACATATGGCAGCTATGCATTATCTTTCTTCCATTTATTGCAGTATGCCACAGAACTCATCGATGTTTCAGTTTCAGAAGCCTGGTCTTTCGTCTCAGTAGTTCAGACTACCGCCTGTCAAGTGGATGGGAGCGGGTTCAAGCCACATGCCAGTGATTTTTTTCTTGAATAATGTGGAATAATAAAATTACGCCCCAACACCTATGCATTATTATTACACTTGACTTTGAGATAAAGTTACAAGAGTTAGCGGTAGAAAATTCAGCTGTATCTTTTCGTCACTTTCGGGTATAAATCTATTTTCGGGTTTAGGACACAGATTACGCTGAGAGACCTATTGTATATATGGCGAGAACAAAGTGGCTTTTTTCACAGGAAAGAACTTGACTACATACTGAAAAATTAAATATTGATGACATTATGTCATTGTAAGGAATATTAATGACAATTTATATAGAACGTTTAAAAAAATGGACTTGAAGTAATCGAACTCTTAGGAAAGTTTTAGTTAAGAATGGTCAGTGGTTGAATTGTACTGTAACTTTCCAGAAAAATGTGTTGAATACTAGAAACCGTGAAACACCAGCAGTTGTCCTGAATTTAATCTTGTCCTAGCAGAGAAATAGCCTAGGAAATTGTTTGATGAGAAAGGCAAGAGAGCTAAGAGACGAGAAGTGAAAGAACTAACTTACGCTGGTCAGTTTAGTTTAAGATCGGAATAAGTTAACGTTAAAACTGGAGTTTTAGAATAGATCTGTTTCTTTTTATTTTATCTGGGCCAGGTCAAGCCTAAAGCCTTGGTTTTTCTGAACCGACGCATGCGACATGCGAGGCTCGCCTCGCACAAATCCGGACTACACGAGAGATAGTGAGTGGTTTCTATAGTTGCGAAGTGCGCAGACCTCGCAGTTATTGAAACCACTCACTATCTCTCGTGTAGTCCGGATTTGTGCGAGGTAAGCCTCTCACCACGCACGTCGCATGTGTCGGTTCAGAAAAACCAAAGGGTTAATAATAACTGATAGGAATTGGGAAATTATTATTCCATTTTTTATTAAACTCAAACATCGGTCCCGGGGCCCTGTAAAACTGTATTTTCGCCTTATTCAGGAAATTAAAAAAAAAAGCATTAGTGTAAGGCTCGAACCCGCTCCACTCCGCACAACATACCGTTGTCAGAGCTATGTGAACTGTAAAGAGAAGATGAAAACCTTCCTTTTAATATCCTCACGAAGTTCCAAATTTGAATTTTACTGCACGATTTACACATATAATATGAGTGTTCTAGAGTCTATTATCATAAACTCACAACATCCAAAAACTAGTTTTTTGACAATTAAGCAAAAACCTACATCTCACTAAGTTACCATATATATATATATATAAATATATATATATATATATATATATATATATATATATACAGTATATTATATGTACTAAACTGGAGAATTAGCAGGATAGCTTTGAACCGTGCCGTTACGGTTACGACAAAATTGAACTAAATACACAATGTTGCCAACATAAGAACATGACTTTGGTCTGTGGTGTTGCTAGAAGGAGAAATTCGTTTCTTTTTCTCTCTACCTCTTTCGTTCTGAACATTATAGAGAGACAGCACCACTGTTACTCTATCTCTGGCAATGATTTTTCCCTGGACCACCCACTTTTTTCGACGACATTTCTACATAGAAGATTAAAACAGGTCTCACAAGGGATCTCCAATATTACTAACAATATGGTCATCAAAATTGTATGTCCATTTTATCTCGAACTAAAATCTCTCTCGTATTTTCTTTTGTTTCATCACGGCCGAATGGGTTTATGTCTTAGGTATCGATGTTTGTAATCGGTCGTGGCCTTTATGATAGTTTTTGTTTTGTAATATTGATAAACAATAATATAATTAAAGCGGTGAATAATTTCATGGACTCTAAAAGTTTTTTTTTTCGTAAAAGAATAGGTATTTTCTCTATGCCACAAATAAAACTGCAACGTGGTCATAATTACGTACTTAACGCTTTGCGAACTTTGACCGGAAATTTAATTTTCGTTATTGAAATTATATTCCATGAAACACGCCTTTTTTCCCTTCATTTCGTTGTCATAACCTACTTTAACATCTTACTACATATGCATTTTCTTTTGGTGCATTCAAAATATCGTCGGTGTACTGCATAAACCTTGCACTTGACTAATGGAGTGATTTATTTAAAAATATAGTCGCGAATTTTACTACCACCATTTCGATTGTCTTTTATTTGATAAGGCTCGGTACGGCCCGGTGACTAGTGGCAAGCGAGTAACGTCGACTATCGACATTGCTCTACCGTGCGTATTATCCAGTTGTCCATCACATGGATTATTATATAGAGCAAATACATTTTCTTTGCACGTTTTCAAGTGTGTTTGAGAACGGGTTACAATACTCAAAAGAGAACCAATTTCAATAGCTCTTTTAGCAATAGCATCTGTATCTCTGCTCTGGAACTCTGAGCAAGCCTAGTTTCTTAGAGCGTATTCCGAATCTCACCGGTGAGCAATCCGATGGCATCACGGTGTTCCGAATTTCACCGATGACGTCATTGATGCTCCACCGGTGTCGCACCGGAGCCATCAACTTGCAGAGGTGGTGGCAGTCTCCATCAGCCGCCATCAGTGAATCTGATTGGTTCTTATATAGGGCGGGAATTAGCAGACGAATAACATCGTGCACTGTTGTGTCATGGCGGTCTGTTCTGCTTGAGTTCTGCTGTATTGTTTGTAATGAGCACAACGTATGTTAATGGCTTATGAGCGAACATGTCAACGGACCCGTTATTACTACCGGTTCAAGAAATAAATTGTTTATGCTATCTTTTCTTTGAACGAGATGGCAGTACGAAAATTTCGCAAAATTTTGCTAGCGTAGCACAGACAACAATTTGTACAGTCGCCATGACAGTCATCGATCCTTCCAGCAGTTTTGTTCCTTATTTCGCTGCAACGTGACGTCATTGATGCCACCGGACCGGTGAGATTCGGAATACGCTGTTAGAATAGCTATTCAAACGGCCCTGGTACTGTACATAATCACGGCTTCCTACAATAAAGGCTGGAGTATATAAATTGTAAAATCTTATTACAACTTTATTTTTAAATCTTCGTTTACAGAGTTTATGCATAATTCTAAAGATAGTGCTCAAATTGGCCAATGTGTTCTGATAGAGACCTCTAAGGCCGCATCCTGGATTTTTACTTATGAGTAAATTTGATAGTTATTTTTCTACGATAGTACGTAAAGTTGCATTTTACCCACTGCTATCAGTGCCTAAAGTGAGCCTTTAAAACACTAATGCGTAAAAAAATAACTAATTACTTTTGGCACTGCTACTCTTTTACGCACTGCCAGAGAAAATGTAATATTCAATGTACAAACTTCAGTCAATAAGAAATTAATGCATTACCTTGATCTTACATTACTTAAATATTACACGTAACACAAATGACAAATTTAACATTCAAATCTAGATTTAGTCTTTGTTATTCTCAAGTTACATGTAGTACTCATTGTAACAAGATTTAACAGTTTCTAACCGCTCTATTGACTATATGGCCGGTTTACAAAGTCAAGAAATCGTGAACATGAATGAAACAGGCTGCCATTTCATTCTTAATGGTTCTGAGTTTAGACGGCCATGACATTGTGATCCTATAACCTCTCCAACTTGAAATATTTATTGAATGCAAATTTGTGCTATCGTAGAAACACACTGGCCTCGACTGATTTCACACTTTTCAGTCATTCCAAGAAGAGAACCTTTACGAACTTGTCTCATACAAGCATTTGTGTATTCAAGACGTACCTACTGAGAATTACCTAATTCAACAGGCATAGCAAGTTACTGCATGAATGAATAAATATGCAACTCGTAAGCAGTATTCAACATTAGAGCTTTGTTTTCAGACTAGTTTACTTAATTGATTTTCTCTTAATACGTTATAGACCTAAAGAGATCATATTTAATCAGTAATTAATGTTAATATATAAATGATAAAGTTCTAAGTAACTATCTTCAGATTTCTAATATATTCAGATTAATTCAATAATTCGAGGGTTCAGAAAGATAAGGTTCTATCTAGTTTTCAGTAAATTTTACACTAGAGAATTTTAAAAGTTTGGTTGTTAATAAAATCAATGCAGATAAGAACCTTTTCAAACTAACTTTATCACGAACAATAACTGAGATATCAACATATAATTTACATGGTAGATAGCTGTGAAGTAACAGAATTCAATGCAACAACAATCTCAATTATGCTAAAATGTCAGATAGAACCTTGTCATTCTGAGCCCGCGAATAATATTTTGCTATGTATATAGTATTATTATTATAGCATTTGTGTTTATATTATTGTAGACTCGTTAAGTGGAAGAAATGGTCTCGAGGTCTTAACTCTACCAGATAAAATGAAAATAATTATTATTCTTAGTAAACTGAAATTTTTCGCCAGCGTGTTGAAGAAGGATTTCAGTAGATACACTAGTAGGGTTGCCAAATTTGGAGATGCGAAATAAGAAACACCTTTGATCCACATTCGGTTTCTTAGAAGAAAAAAAATCACTTTTTATTGAGTATATAAGAAGGGACCTCTGGTTGAACGTACCAGCGCTCTACCAACTGAGCTACCCGGGAACTCCACCCGACATCGTCTCAACTTTTCCCTTTATATCCACACAACTCGCGTGGGCTGACGAAACGCCAGAGACCCACATCGAGTGCACACAATTTCTGTGTGACTTGGAATTGTGGTTTTCTGTTAACGTATACAGTGACGTATATATTATGCAAATCTAGTCTTTCAGGTAAAACTCCCTGTAAAGCAGATTTGAATAATTTCAAGGGAAAAATTGTTCCGGTGCCGGGTATCGATCCCGGGACCTCTGGTTGAACGTACCAGCGCTCTACCAACTGAGCTACCCGGGAACTCCACCCGACACAGTACTGATACTGACAGTACTGTACGTAGGAATACGACCTTTTTTAAAATAAAAAATAAAAAAAAAGTAAAAAATAAAAAAAAATAAAAAATTTCTGAAAAAATTACTGTATGATTTGAATTCATATTCTAACAACATTCACTAAAGAAAACGGATTTATTTTATTTTTTCTTATGTCCGGCAACAAAGGGTTAAGCTGAACCTAACCCCTTAATCTGCACAGTTCTACATAAGTACTTACGCGATATTCTGAAGTATAGCGGTTGGGGTTAACAAAATAATTTCGTTCACATTTTTGCCAGAACCGCTATAACCTACAACACATCAGTTCCCTTAAGGGGTTAGGTTCAGCTTAACCCTTTGTTGCCGGACATAAGAAAAAATTAAAATAAATCCGTTTTCTTTAGTGAATGTTGTTAGAATATGAATTCAAATCATACAATAATTTTTTCAGAAATTTTTTATTTTTTATTTTTTATTTTTTTAAATTTTTTTATTTTAAAAAAGGTCGTATTTCTATGTACAGTACTGTCAGTATCAGTACTGTGTCGGGTGGAGTTCCCGGGTAGCTCAGTTGGTAGAGCGCTGGTACGTTCAACCAGAGGTCCCGGGATCGATACCCGGCACCGGAACAATTTTTCCCTTGAAATTATTCAAATCTGCTTTACAGGGAGTTTTACCTGAAAGACTAGATTTGCATAATATATACGTCACTGTGTACGTTAACAGAAAACCACAATTCCAAGTCACATAGAGATTGTGTGCACTCGATGTGGGTCTCTGGCGTTTCGTCAGCCCACGCGAGCTGTGTGGATATAAAGGGAAAAGTTGAGACGGTGTCGGGTGGAGTTCCCGGGTAGCTCAGTTGGTAGAGCGCTGGTACGTTCAACCAGAGGTCCCGGGATCGACACCCGGCACCGGAACAATTTTTCCCTTGAAATTATTCAAATCTGCTTTACAGGGAGTTTTACCTGAAAGACTAGATTTGCAAGAAGAGAATTCATTCACTCATTCGTAGTTTTCTGCTTAAGTGCAGGTGTTTCACTGCAAACTCAGCTTTCTCCATTATTTTCTTCCTTCCGTTTCATCCCCGCATACGATCCATACAGCTTAATGCCATCTATCATGTGATATCTGTAGAACTATGCACAGTCTTTGTAAACAAAGATGTAAACATAAACATGAATTAATTAAGAATGCCTGTAATTAAAGACAAATCGAAATTGACTATTATATTTACCTTAACTTTTTGCTTCTTTAGGGTCTCTGTCCATTCCTACATAGGCTATAGAAAGTTTGTCTTTTAACTTATAACGTAACATCCGTTTTCAGATACCACATACAAGGACATTAAATATAATATCATTGTTATCTTATCACGTTTATTTTCCCCTCAAATTTCAATTGTTGATTTGCACTGCTTGACAGCTTTAGCCGCAGACATCCAGCCCCCTCAAGAGAAGAACACCACCACCCGCTGTGATGAGATGTTCGACTCCGACGAAGATATGGATGGAGGTAATATTCAGAATAATACGTAATTTGAAGAGTTCTGCTCTGTTCACAATAACTATAACAAGCCAATTTATTGTATCCATCCTAAATTTTAAAATTTTTATTTCAAATTTTCAATTCATTAAACCGAAATACTGGTGCTCTTTCCCCCATTTATAATAAAATGAGATTATTTAAACTGCATAATGCAAACTCAGCATTCTACATTACTTCCTATTTCCTTCCTTTTCATCTCCGCATACGCTCCATAAATCTTAACGTCATCTATCATCTGATATCTTCTTCTGCCCCGAACTTTTCTCTCTTTCGTCATTCCTTCCAGTATAAAGAAGATACAGTAGAGACAACTCTTGTCGGCACCTTTGATGTTGTTGGTACTAAAATCAAGCTCAGGGAGGTTTAGTTCTCAATGAATCCAACCATGTCGCTAGTATCGGCAGAGCTAACAGCTGATTTTAGCGATCAGCTGTTCAGACATGCTAAACTTTCAGATGTTGTAATTACTCCTTTGTTCTGTAGTGATATTTGTGTCTTATTATGTAGGTCCAATGAAAACTCACTTTCTCTTTCCAAAATACATATAAAATTGCAGTATTCATGATTGAAGTAAAACTTACTATTAACGAAGTGCTTACCGTTTTATTCTGCTTCTTCATATCCATTGCATTTCATCTTGGATCACAATATGTTGTAAAACACATACATCAGGGGAACATTTAATAAATAAACGAAAATTCGAGATAACCTGTTATAATTAAATGTGTGTTCACTATATATCCGATCTAGGCTACTATTGTAGGCCTAACTACCTAGGTGTACAAAGAGGGCCTAATAATTATCTACTGCATCTTTTATCACATACCTATGTAATCCTTAAACCATTATGGAGTGCTGCACTTGGAGGACAATGCTTAACTGGCAACAGTTAAATCCCGGTAACTTCTTTCACTTTTCCTTTGCTGTAATAGGCTACGTTTGAATAACAATATTCTTACCTTCATCTATTTTCGTAAAAGATATATTGCAGTAACACATTTGAATTAACAAATTCTTACCTTCTTCCATTCTCGTAAAGGATTTTTTGTAGTCAGTAATACAAATTCTTAACGCCATAGTTAGACACACCATGTATTGTGGGTCCCTAACACCACGGCATGGCGCGTCCTCAGGTTGCGGATAGAGGAGACGGCCTCCAGATATGGAGGGTAGCTGCGAATATATTGAATAAGCAGTCGTGGACAGCCGATAAGGGGTGGTCCTCCAGCTTGGGGGTTGGGCGAAGGGCTAACAACCCATCACCGTAAAAAACAGCTTGTTACGAAACCTAACAGTAAGCCTCGGAATGGGACTGATTCTCCGGCACGACCACAGCAAAGGAAAAAGGTTATACGATTTGGTACATGGAACGTAACTAGTCTTTATAGAACAGGAGGGGTAACATTAGTAACAAAAGAACTAGCTAGATATAGAATAGACTTCGTGGGAGTACAAGAGGTTAGGTTAGATGGGAATGGCATATCACAAATAGGAGATTACTTGTTGTATTATGGGGAAGGAAACAATAATCACCAATTAGGAACAGGATTCTTTGTTCATAAAAGAATAAAATCAGCAGTAAAAAAGGTCGAATTTATCAGTGACAGGTTATCATATTTAGTGCTTAAGGGTAGATTGTGCGACATCATAGTTATAAATGCTCACGCCCCTACAGAAGAGAAAGACGACCATATAAAGAATAGCTTCTATGAGGAATTGGAACATACTTTTGATCAGTTCCCTAGATATCACATGAAAATTTTATTGGGGGATTTCAATGCTAAAGTAGGACGGGAGGATATTTTTAGACCAACTATTGGAAAAGAGAGCCTACACGCAATTAGTAGTGACAATGGAGTTAGATTAGTCAACTTTGCCACATTGAAAAATTTAATTGTCAAAAGTACAACATTCCCCCATAAGGATATACATAAATATACTTGGACTTCTCCAGATGGATTGACACACAACCAAATAGATCACATCTTGATAGATAAACGGAGACATACTAGTATAGTAGATATTCGAACTTTCAGGGGTGCAGACTGTAATTCTGACCATTATTTGGTGATTGGAGAATTAAGAGAAAGATTATCAGTAGCCAAGCGAGTAGGGCAACAAGTTAATATTACTAAATTCAATATTTTGAAATTAAAGGACGAGGAAGCTAAGCAAAATTATCAGGTCGAAATTTCGAATACGTTTGCCACTTTAGAAAGTTCCGACAAAGTTGAGAAAGAATTAGATGTTAATAGCGTGTGGCAAAATATCAGAGATAGTATCAAAATTGCAGCTGAGCAGAGCATAGGTTATTATGAAACTAAGAAAAAGAAACCGTGGTTTGATGAAGATTGTTGTATGGTAGTAGAAAGAAGGAAACAGGCAAAATTGAAATTCTTACAGGATCCAGTTGAGGAGAAGAGAGATAATTATTTCAATGAAAGGCGGGAAGCAAGTCGTACACTTAGGAATAAAAAGAGAGGTTACTTGAAGGAAAAACTGAATGAGGTAGAAACAAATAGTAAGAATAAAAACATTCGAGATTTATATAAGGGTATAAAGGAATTTAAGAACGGATATCAGCCAAGGGTAAACGTGATCAAGGATGAGAATGGTGACTTGCTTGCAGACTCTCCATCAATCCTAAACAGATGGAAAAACTATTTTGCGCAACTACTAAATGTACATAGGCCAAACAGAAATGATCGGGACGAAATTGAAATACAAACTGCTGAGCCATTTATACCCGAACCCACGCTTTCAGAAGTCGAAATTGCGATAGAAAACCTGAAAAAGTACAAGTCTCCAGGTATCGATCAAATTCCAACAGAATTAATACAAGAGGGTGGGAGTGCATTATATAGCGAAATTTATAAACTTGTACTTGCTATTTGGGAAAAGGAAATTGTACCAGAACAATGGAAGGAGTCCATAATTGTACCTATTTTTGGACAAAACCAACTGTGGTAATTTTCGAGGAATATCACTTTTGTTGACGTCGTACAAAATTTTGTCCAATATTCTTTTGAGAAGATTAACTCCGTACGTAGATGAAATTATTGGGGATCATCAGTGCGGTTTTCGGCGTAATAGATCGACTATTGATCAGATTTTTTGTATTCGACAGGTAATGGAGAAAAAATGGGAGTATAAGGGTACAGTACATCAGTTATTCATAGATTTCAAAAAGGCTTATGACTCGGTTAAGAGGGAAGTATTATATGATATTCTTATTGAATTTGGTATTCCCAAGAAACTAGTTCGATTAATTAAAATGTGTCTCAGTGAAACATACAGCAGAGTCCGTATAGGTCAGTTTCTATCTGATGCTTTTCCAATTCACTGCGGGATAAAGCAAGGAGATGCACTATCACCTTTACTTTTTAACTTCGCTCTAGAATATGCCATTAGGAAAGTTCAGGATAACAGGCAGGGTTTGGAATTGAACGGGTTACATCAGCTTCTTGTCTATGCGGATGACGTGAATATGTTAGGAGAAAATACACAAACGATTAGGGAAAACAAGGAAATTTTACTTGAAGCAAGTAGAGCGATCGGTTTGGAAGTAAATCCCGAAAAGACAAAGTATATGATTATGTCTCGTGACCAGAATATTGTACGAAATGGAAATATAAAAATTGGAGATTTATCCTTTGAAGAGGTGGAAAAATTCAAATATCTTGGAGCAACAGTAACAAATATAAATGACACTCGGGAGGAAATTAAACGCAGAATAAATATGGGAAATGCGTGTTATTATTCGGTTGAGAAGCTCTTATCATCCAGTCTGCTGTCGAAAAATCTGAAAGTTAGAATTTATAAAACAGTTATATTACCGGTTCTTCTGTATGGTTGTGAAACTTGGACTCTCACTCTGAGAGAGGAACATAGGTTCAGGGTGTTTGAGAATAAGGTGCTAAGGAAAATATTTGGGGCTAAGCGGGATGAAGTTACAGGAGAATGGAGAAAGTTACACAACACAGAACTGCACGCATTGTATTCTTCACCTGACATAATTAGGAACATTAAATCCAGACGTTTGAGATGGGCAGGGCATGTAGCACGTATGGGCGAATCCAGAAATGCATATAGAGTGTTAGTTGGGAGACCGGAGGGAAAAAGACCTTTAGGGAGGCCGAGACGTAGATGGGAGGATAATATTAAAATGGATTTGAGGGAGGTGGGGTATGATGATAGAGACTGTATTAATCTTGCAAAGGATAGGGACCGCTGGCGGGCTTATGTGAGGGCGGCAATGAACCTTCGGGTTCCTTATAAGTCATTTGTAAGTAAGTAAGTAAGTAAGCATAGTTAGACACAAGAGCCCTACACCAAACCCTAATTACGTCTTATAATTTTGTAAGAGTCGAACTCAGAGAATAATTCCCTTACAAAGCTGGCTTATTACTATGGGCACGAATCATTATGTATGTAAATTTTGACATTTTTTTACTTCTTCATACGCATAATTACTTATCTCTATACAAGCCTCGAACCCAGGAAATACCGTACTCACGGAGTTCAAACTACGGAATGTTACTACACGGGCAAGTCATTGCTCATACCAATTTTTGTATCTTTTCAATCACTCCTTCATAGCTAGGTCCAATCGGGTAATTATTATGTAGTCGAGGTTATGTCTTCTTTCACTTACAGTATTTAGAGCCATCCTATTCAATCGGTACAGTTAGAAATTTTAATGTGTATATTAATTCCAATTTGGGAACCAAAACCAATATCAATATACAAAATATTACTGTCAATAAAAGGAATAATCATGTAGGCCTATGTATAACGTTACTGGTATGAAATAATATCCATCACTAATATAATATTATTAGCTCGTCAACAAAATTTTATTATATCCATTGTTGACGTCGTAACTTCATCGAAACGAATGTCATGACTCATGATCTATGTAGCTAATGGTTCAATACTACGTTACCAACATAAGTATCTACCAGTGACTTTAAAATTAGCGTCAATTAGTGAATATTTTCATGATATTTACATATGGAAGTAATTATTATTATGATTACGTTGCCATTCCTTTGCCTCATGTCTTTCAAATTGTTAAAATATGAGTAATAATTTTTTTAAGTTAACATTAAATTATGCCAGCCCTGTCGTAGATGGAGAACCATCTGGTGTAGGTTCCAGATAATACACCCGGTTTCGTGACATGCGCACTCAGAATTTGTTCTCACGAAATGGGCTAGTTGTCTTTACTGTACAATATCTTCTTTATAATGTGTCCAGTGCATCCTTCAATAGGCAGTTCTTTCTTAGTCAGTGATCCAACTAATGTAATTAATCACATTATGATTTATGCATTATACTGTATATTGTAGGTTAATTACTTATTACAGCATAACTATACACATAAATTAATAATAATTGAGGGGCTTAGAACAAAAAGCAGGTAAATGACATTATTAAAAAATGAGGTAAGTGCGTGTTGTGATAGCCCAAAAGGATGTTTCTTTGGGATAAAATCAGGTAAGTGATCACACTGTGCAGTGCTGCTATATGGGCATCATTTCACCAAACTAGTTCCATTGCATGTAGAACTTTAACTGTAATTTTCTCAAAACTAGGTTTCCATCACTTATCTGCTTTTTGTTCTAAGCCCCTCAATTATATTGTGAACTTTTTTATTATATATATATTCCTACATGGAGTGTCCCAAATTGATGTATACACTCTTGAAATACTATTTCACAGCAAAGAAATGAGATAGAAATACGATTTTTGCGGTTTACGATTCAGAAGGCAATGGAAGGCATGGAAACATGTTCATTTGTTAATAAACAAACATGGCGGTGCAATTATCGTTCGATGAACTTAAGTGAATTCTGAAATGTTATTGAAAAGTGGAGAATGTTGTTGAGGTTCAACAACGTTGGAGGGTTGAATCTGGAACACAACCACCAACAAGGTTAACTATCACAAGAATCCGAGAGAAGTTTGAAGTTTACGGAACGGTGCAAGATGTTTTGAAAGGGCGGTGCGGAAGGAAGAGAAGTTCCACCGATAACGAGTGTGTTGATGTAGTCATGCAGGCTTTTGCATAGAAGTCAATGAGGCAATGTTCTCGTGAGATTGGTATCAGCAAATCCAGTGTTCATCGAATTTTACGACCTCAGAAATGGAAGCCTTACATTCCGAGATGTCCACGCACTAAATGAGGACGACCCAGATAAGCGACTGGAATTTTGTGAGTGGTTCCTGAACATGTGTGATGAAAGGGAAGATTTTCAAGACTTAATCGTTTGGTCAGATGAAGCTACATTTAAACTTAATGGCACAATTAACCGGCACAATTGTGTGTACTGGACTAACGAAAACCCACACATCTTTCAAGAAAAGGGCGTCAATCTTCCAGGAGTAACAGTATGGTGTGGTCTGTCTTCCAGAGGAATAATTGGGACGTACTTCTTCGAAGGGACTGTTACGGGTAAGAAATACATGCAAATGTTGGAAACCACGTTTCCATATTTTAATGACCTCTTTGAGTATGAAAATGTGTTTTACTTTCAACAAGACGGGGCTCCAGCTCACTTTCATGTCAATGTGAGGATTTTTCTCGATCCCACACTCGATCAGAGATGGATAAGACGAAGAGGAAGTGCTGCGGAGTTCCCGCCTTGATTTCAGGATTTTAACGCCTATGGGGAGCTCTAAAGGACACAGTGAACACCACAAAATCACAAACACTGGAGAAACTGAGAGTTCAGATTGAACATGCCTGTAATGATATTCCATTAGCAACAATCCAGTTGGTATGTCGCTCTATTGTACGTCGTTATTGGGAGTGTACTGTGGCGGAAGGGGGTTATTTTGAACATGTACGGGTTTAAGGAATACAAAACCGCAAAAATCGTATTTCTATCTCATCTCGTTGCTGAGAAATTGTGTTTCAAAATTTGTATACCTCAATTTGGGACAATCTGTATTTAACCTGAATTTCCCACTTGAATATGCCGTATTTAAATATTTATTTGTCTAATAAAATCTTCTTGTAAAATTCACTAAAGTTTTAATCATTGTTTAATTATACAAAAAAAATCAAATTTTATCAGATTTGTAATCTATTCTTTCCATTCTTCCATTTTGTAGGCATTACTGAAAACAATCGCCGTATATGAGGAAAAGTTTAAGGGGTTAGTTATAGCTTACAGCAGTAAAATTTTGTAAATATTCAACATATATTTCCCCCATTACTATATCTTGTACAATAATGAAAATTAGTTTGTGTAAAACACTGTCCTTCTGCTATACGAAAAAAAAAAATATATTTTTACGATTCTTAAAAATTATTTACATTTTTTCTTTCAAAATTCAATTCACTGTGCAGTGATGAACCGTTTCCCATATAACTCAAAAACTATCCAACATTCTGTGATGAAATTTTTTTTGTGTATTTATGCATATCATATCTACAATATGATGCAAGATCACTTCTCTACCTTTGATAAATTGTCTGATAAAAAAATTAATTCATTTTGAAAAATGGTCAAATACCAGTATTTTCTATTACACAAAATAAAAAAAACATATTATTTATTAAGAAATGTAGTTGAAAGAGCATGATATTGTAAACATGAGTTTCTGCAATAACATAAAAGAGAGAGAACATGAAAAAGTTAACAAGTTTTTGAGTTATGAGAGAAACGCTTCATCACTGCACAGTGAATTGCCAACATTTTGATTTTTGAGAAAAAACTATAAATAATTTTTTTAAATTTTAAACATATTTTTTTATATAGCAGAAGGGCAGTGTTTTATACATACCAATTTTCATTATTGTACAATATACAGTAATGGAGGGAAAAAAAATGTTGAATATCTCCAGACATTTTACTGCTGTAAGCTGTACATAACCCCTTAACAAGAACTTTATTACAATTACAATATTTTTCGGTTTTTGTGCACTAGTTGAATTATAACATATACCAATTCTTTCGGTACTGTCACATTACTACGCCGCCACCAACCACACTGCAAATGTGAAGTATGTACTAAGCGTGGGATTTGAAATTTGAAAACGGAACATTTGGTGTATATTTTAAGGAATAAAAAGAGCCAAAACCGATTTTATTCCGGGTAAAACCGTAAATCTGGCAACCCAAACAATAGACACGTTGATTATAGGAGAGAGTATGACAGTATAGAATGCGCTGCTTAGAAGTCCATTTATAACCGCGCTCTGCTACCATTTGAGAAGAAGGGGCACGATCATCCTCTCTTTATCTTTACCGGGTTGTTATTCGCCAGATGGAATGGCGCATCGGATAATTGGGATGTGCGTAGTGGAAGACTTACAAATAAATAGTATGAATTTTAGTAACGATTATAATTAACAAATAAATGAATAACAAATACGTGAATGATTGAATGAAAGTAACATGCAAGTATGAAGTTAAATGAAAAGATGTCCTAAATTAATCTCAAATATAACAATAAACAAATTATATTATTAAACCGTCGAAACTTGGAACAATCTGGGCCAATATACTTGCAAGTCATGATACAACCTATTTAACAAATTCCCAGCAATAGATTCTTGACCTATTAAAACATTTGACCGTTGGTGCATTCTCGCAATATGTCGAGCAACATATGAGACTTTAACATCAATGCCCAGCCATTATGATAACTCTTAATAAGTGCCCCATTAAATTACAAATTACCATGAAAATGCAACTAAGTTTTCAATATATATATTGACTCAGTATAACACAAGAAGTAACCCAATATAAACAGTCACACAGTTAATCAATGTACACATGATTAATTAAAGATTAATCTCAAATAATCCACACACATAGTAATAATCTCTGTATTATTACAACAAACCTGATCACCAAAAGAGAGAGAGAGAGAGAGACACTGAATAATATACAACCGACAATAGCTTCGAATTCGCGTACTCATTTAAATACTCACTGAAACTCAATACACTCGAATTCATAAATACCAGCGTGTAGAAAGTAATGATGATCAATTTGGAAAATAGAAAGTTCTAGAATAATCATGAGAGCAATATGATTCCAGTTTCATTACGTACACCATTACGATATAAGCCAAAGAGATCGTTAATCACCGCAATTTCGCCAGCCTACCTTGGAATCTCAATTCGAGGTAACTTATCACAACTCTATAACCTCACACAAACTCGAATACATAAACCAAGACCTATCACTAGCAAATTATCTCCATATACGATCCACCAAATATATCGCAAACACATATAAGCAAATATCAAAATAACTTCATAACTTCGATTTAACTACTCCAATGATAAATCTAATGTACAACCTTATTCATGTCGAGCGTAGATTCCTGCGTGAAGCTAATAATACCACAATTCTCGGAACAACCTTACACATCGAACTTAAGTTCCTAAGTGAAGTTTACAATTCAGACGCGGATTCCTAAGTATAGTCTACTAGACGCGCCCTGGTTCCTACGTGTAGTTTACTAGTCGGACGGGTGTTCCTGAATGTAGTTTACTAGACGAGCCCTGGTTCCTGAGTGAAGTCAAAAATAACTGAGCGTAACCAAGAAACCTCGGCTCCCTCTCTCTTTTGTTTAACAAAACCAGCCGGCCAATGGGAAAATTAGGTATGACTATTTAAACATTCCTTTAAGCCTGGAAATATCTTTGGAATAGCACCAGGTTCTAAGTAATATCTATTTCGGGGGCATTCTTGCACATTTTCTTCTATATGCACTAGATAGAAATCGTTTACTTCAAAGTGTTTAATACATACCATCGAATGCTTTGTTGGTTTAATACATACCACTGAATGCTTTGTTGACGTGGAGTCATTTCGTGGTATAGCTTCTAGGCGCAACTTATTCTTTTCGTATGATGAAGAATCGGTGGAGCGGAGAAAAATTCTCTCCGGCACCGGGATTCGAACCCGGGTCTTCAGCTCTACGTGCTGACGCTCTATCCACTAAGCCACACCGGATTCCAATTCCGATGCTGGATTGAATCCTTTCAGTTTAAGCCCCACCTCTTAGTTTTCCCTTTAGTGGCCAACCCTCATGCACTGTGTCACAGATGTGTGACAGTGGCACAATGTCCAACACACTAACGTGCAGAGGTACACTCATTACGAGTGACTAAGTGGCCAGGATCCGACGGAATAAGCGCCGTCTTAAATCACTAAGCGATTATATACGAATATCATATTATAGCGATGTACCGAAGTACATATGATACTTCCATGCAGGAATTCTGCGTTATCATATGATGAAAAATTCTCTCCGGCACCGGGATTCGAACCCGGGTTTTCAGCTCTACGTGCTGACGCTCTATCCACTAAGCCACACCGGATTCCAATTTCGATGCCGGATTGAATCCTCTCAGTGTGTTGGACATTGTGCCACTGTCACACATCTGTGACACAGTGCATGAAGGTTGGCCACTAAAGCGAAAATTAAGAGGTGGAACTGAAAACCCGGGTTCGAATCTCGGTGAAAGAGAGAATTTTTCTCCGCTCCACCGAGTCTTCATCATATGATAACGCAGAATTCCTGCATGGAAATATCATATATACTTCGGTACATCGCTAGAATTATTCTTTTCGGTTGGAAATTTGAAAACAGTATCAAAATTACTCTCACTTATATCACTCTAGTGATTGCCGGTACACCTAGGCACACAGGCACACAACATTTACGAACCATCTGTAAATAAGAGAATATGGATAAATTAATTTCATTTTTTAAATATTCTAAAAGTCTGAACTACTTTTATTTCAATTCACTGAATTTATTTTTCTTCGAGGTTATACGTGCGTTAGAAGTTCTGTCGGTGACTCAGGAGAAGACGAGAGCGGACTGAGGAGGAAGGGATGTGAACAGATAATGTACGACAACACGTGCAATATTTGTACTGCAGTAAGCGGAAACATTAGGTCTCCTTCTGTTCAACTTAGCTTTAATTTCCATACGCATTGTTACTCATGTTTCCTGCACGAGTAATAACCTGGCTACTGGGATGCTTATCTGAGCGATGTTTATAATAATCAACAGCGATAGTCAAGAAGGTCACATTCTTTCCGCTCGTCTTCTTCTGAGTAACGGACAGTAGGCTAAACTACGTGATTCACCTTTAGGTTGATCTCAAATCTAACTTTATTGATTTGTTTATTGTTAATAGTTTGGTGACGTACATGTTGTCATGCTTACTTAATATGCTACCTATTTATACTATACATTTGCTAGTAATCAATGTATTACGAAGATTTCGACTTAGAATTACATTGACTTTTATCTCGACTAGAAACATCAGAGGAGTATGTGATCATGGCCGACACTGCCTGCCAGACAGGGAGCGAAAACTTCGTTACCATCGAGGACGCGCAGCCTGCTCAGGGAAAATGCACGCCTTCCGGAGGTACATAACTGTTTACATCCTGAAGTGGTGGCGCAAAGTGATTCCAATCGTTTAAAACCCGGACAAAATTAATAACTCCTTTCTACTTATCATATTTACTTGAAATTTGATACATTTATTACAAAAAAAAAAACATGTACCTAACGTGTGCAAATTTTAATGATAGGCTACTTAAAAATGAATAACTTATCCTCTTGAAGGGTGGGACAATTATGCATTGAGTAATAAAGGAAAAAAATAGATGTTATTTCATTATATAACTCGAAAAAATGCAATAATTACAGTGATTTTATGTACACGATTTCATTAGCAAACCCCTTATATAAAGATTGAAAAGTTATGTAATCTAGAAGTGTATAATATTATTAAAATTATATGTAACCTGTAACATATATTCCAAATTCAATTCACTTCATTCAGTGTTCTGCCCAACGTAAGGTCCTTCACTGCAAATCCAGTTTTCTTCAATATTTCCTATTTTCTGTCTTCCTCTTAGCCTCCTCACATGATCCATATATCTTAATATCGTATTTCATCTGATATCTTCTTCTGCCCCTAACTTTTCTCCCGTTCACCATTCCTTTCAGTGCATCCTTCAGTAGGCAGTTTCTTCTCAGCCAGTGACCTAACTAATTCCATTTTATCATCCTGATCAGTTTCAGCATTATTCTTTCTTCACCCACTCTTTCCAAAACAGCTTCATTTCTTATTATGTCCGTCCACTTCACACGCTCCATTCTTCTTCATATCCTCATTTCAAATGCTTCTATTCGCTTCTCTTCACTTCGTCGTAATGTCCATGTTTCTGCACCGTATAATTCTACACTCCATACAAAGCACTTCACTAGTCTCTTCCTTAGTTCTTTTTCCAGAGGTTTGCAGAAAATGCTCCTTTTCACCCTTACTTCTGCTCTTTCCATTATTAAAAAAACGCATTCCAGTACAGCGTCCCGAAATTTTAGCGCTACAACGTGTCAATCCTGGATGAGTTAGTGACACACTTTTGTCCTAAGAATTTTTAATTGCACAATTGGACAACACTGTACAACATACAACCTAGCCTTCATATGAAAGAAATTCCTCGCCATCGAGTAGAGTTAACAGAAAAATATTATGTGCTGACAAACAATATATTATTATCTTCTTTTTTTACAAAATATCGTAATTTGGGTCTTTCTGACACAAAAATATGTTACATTGTAAGCTCAATTGTCTATTATATACAAGGACGCCTCAAATATGTAAAAGATATATATGATTAACTTTGAATACGCCTATTCGTCATTACAGACGTTCAAAACATAGACTAAATAAAATATTTTTTTATTTGCATGACCTGAAACTGGCCAGTAAAAATATGTATTTGCATAGGAATCCTAGCCCGATTAATATGGCATTCAATGAAAGCCTGTGAATGCAATGACATATACTTAACGATCAAGTTTATTTTGCTTCTTACAGATGAACCTGTGCCATCAACATCTGGGTTACGGCCAACCAGGACTCCACAATGGATAAATCAAGAGCGTAATATGTGGTATTATTTATTTTGTGGATATACGAGAATTTGGAAGTTGCAATAAACATTTGAAATTTATTTTGCTTCTTGCAGATGAACCTGTGCCATCAACATCTAGGTTACGGCCAACCAGGACTCCACAATGGATAAATCGAAAGCGTAATATCTGGTATTATTTATTTTGTGGATATACGTGAATTTGAAAGTTGCAATAAACATTTGAAATTTATTTTGCTTCTTGCAGATGAACCTGTGCCATCAACATCTGGGTTACGGCCAACCAGGACTCCACAATGGATAAATCGAAAGCGTAATATATCGTATTATTTATTTTGTGGATATACGTGAATTTGAAAGTTGCAATAAACATTTGAAATTTATTTTGCTTCTTGCAGATGAACCTGTGCCATCAACATCTGGCTTACCAGGACTCCAAAGAAGGAAAATAAAGAGCGTAGTATCTGCTATTATCTATTTTCTGGATATATGAAATTTTTGAAATTTGCAATAAACATTTGAAATTTGTTATTATTTTTCGAGCCGTCAGGAATAATATTACTTGACCAAGGCCAGTGGAGTCCTCCACAACCCGGAGCCGTTGACGCTACTGTTCCTACGTTCGTAATACCGCATCGCGATAGTTCACATTACTCCTGAGGCTCCACTCGCCTCGGTCGAGTAATAAATTTTAAGTTTTTTTTTGTTGTTGTTTTTCTAACCGTCAGGAATAGTAAATTTTAACTCTATTTAGTTATAACCCCCAATTTGTCGAATAGAACGGTCCTCCCTTATTCTTGGATTCCACTTGTTTTTCATGTCATCCCCTTGTCCTCCTTGACACAGGGACGTAGCTAGGGGGGTGCGAAAAGGTGCGCAAGCACCTCATAAAAAATCGGAGCACCCCTTTCCGCACCCTAAAGGCCATTTAAAGCCGTGATTTGAGCAATTTATTAAAAAAAATACTATGCATAAGTTATTTTGAAGAACAAAAACAAACATGTTTCTGTTAGAGTGTAAAACAAATTTCACTAAACGTGAGAAATAAAAACTAGCCATTATTCAAACTGTACATAACATCTGACATTTTACACGATTCACAGTTAAACGCAAATCAACGTTAATCTTGTTTTTATTCCATCACTAAATAGCGTTACATCTGCTTGAACGTTGTTAGCATCAATATGTATTGGTGCAATGCAGTCGACTCGACAATGAACATTCCCGGATGTCAGACTCATTATTGGTAAGCCTATAGGTTATATTAATTATTTTTCAATATATTTAACATTTTTATTAAATTAAATTCACATCATTATAATCTACGTAGAACAACAAGACTATTTGTGAAGATTCAGGAAGACTGAATGAATCTGAATTTTCATATGACGTCATATTATTAAGCTGTGTTACGAACTGAGCGCTTATCACGACAATGATGTACCTATAAGGAAATCTTTCATCAGTGCGACAGTGTAGTATATAGTTGACTTCTAACACAGTGAGTGTGTTCTTACTAATGACCAGTTTAAATAATATTTTGTTCATAATTATAAGATATTATTAAGTGATTTGGTTGTAAAGAGGCAAATTCTACAATCTGTTATAATGTCTACCGGGCAAAAACGTAATATTTAGGACTTACTTTTATTTGTTTCTGCGTATTTTTTTAAAAGAAGTGAAAATGAAGATGTTACGATTGAATTTGAAAGTGAAGCGAAAGTGATAGTGTGATGTACTCGCCCTTAATGAGAGTGAAAAGGGCTTCCCCCTCGCTATAACTATATCAGTGTCCTCAACAGTTCGTGTTAAATGAATACCCAAAAAGAAGATTTGGAAAGGAGGAGAAAAGAAGTTTCCAATCTCAATGGTTTAAAACTTTCCCCTGGCTGGAGTGTAGTGTTTCCAAAGATGCTGCATTTTGTTTCGCGTCGATCGCGTGGCATTTCTTTTCGACTGCGAGTGGTCTTTGTTCGTCTCTAACAACGATAACAACGGATATAACAACTGGAAAAAAACACTTTTCGCCGACGCAGGGATGAAAAAAACAAGGAAACTTTGAATTACATAAGAAAAGTTGTGCTGCATGGGAAGAATATTGATGCATGAAAATAAGAGATCTATAAACATCAGTTGGGACCTTGATATGTGTGGCATACGCAACTAAGGTGCGAGAAAATCGTATGTATGTTGGACAAATAACAGAAATTCTCAGATTTACTGCTGTACAAGGTATCGCTCAAAGAGGTAACGATGAAACCCAAGATAGTGAAAACCGTGGAAATTTCTTAGAGTTACTACAGCTAATATCTAAAAATAATCCCATGGCAAAAAAGTGCAAAGTATACTCATCCATCAATTCAGAATGAAATCTTAAATGTCCCTGAAGTTGTGAGCAAGCAAATAAACAGCGCTATTTATTTTGCTATTACGGTAGATGAAACTAAAGATGTAAGTAAAACTGAATAGTTTACTGTCGTCGTTCGCTTTTTAGGTTTTAGACCAGCTAACTTGTTAGACGCCACTTCATTTCTAACTTACATAAAAGGAACACAGAGTAAGTGTAGTATAAATATGCAAAACTGTATTGCACAAACTTACGATGGTGCCAGTATAATGAAATGATGATAGTGGTGTACAAACTCTATTTAGAAAAGATGTACCTCAAGTGATTTATACCCATTGCGTAAATCATAGACAATCTCGTTACTGTTGATGTTTTAGAACTGTTGAAAGTGCCAACAGCTTTTTATCATTACTACAGAAATTGTATATTTTATGCCAGGATCAGCCACGTATTCCCTTTTTAGTAATGCTTAGTATGAAATGAGAAATTCTCTTATAGAACTGAAAGCTCTGACTGAGACGAGGTGGATTTGCTCAGCAGCATCCTGAGAGGCTACGAAGAAAACGTTGCCTACCATTATCCATTATTGTCACGCTTCACAGACTAGCGGAAGATAGAGGAAGAGGAGATCGATCACAAGAGGCTTATGGGTTACTTAATTCAATAGACACGGCATTTTTAGTTCATCTGTGCGTATTTAGTGCCTTGTTGAAAGATATAAAAATTGTGTCTGATGTTATGCAGAGCAGAGATTGCATCATACAATATTTGTGTAACATAACACGCTGCAGGTGGTGTAGAGAGGATTTTAGAAAAAATATGGCTAGAAGCTTGTTTACTGAAAGAAGAAAATGGAATTCAAGACAGCAGGCGTGGAAGGTCACGCCGTCTTCCTGAGCACTTCGAAAAATATATTTATGTACAGCATTGTTATAAAGAGAAACTTGAGTCAGAAGATGATTACTATGTGCATGCCTTTCTGCCAATTCTTGATAAATTTTTTAATGAATTCGAACGCAGATTTTCTGAACATAGCTCAATCATTAAAGGTATGAAGTGTTTGCAAACCGGATCTAAGAATTTCTTGAAATGTGAAACAACTACGTTCCTTAGTGCATCATTATGAATGTGATGAACAAAATGTGGAAGCCGAAGTGAAACTAATTCCTAAAACAATTGAACGTTATGAGAATGAACATGATGTCACTATTGACAACATTTTAAAATTTGTTAATTTTCTTCAAGAGTAGGCCTATAAATTAGCATTTCACGAAATTCACAAACTTTCCATAATTTCTATCGTAACACAAGCATCTAGTGTGGGAGAACATGATGTCACTATTGACAACATTTTAAAATTTGTAATTTTGCCGGATAACAATAACACCGTTCTGCGTTTCGAGACTTTTCTGAGGTCAAAGATTTTATAAGTGATATTTTATGTTCCTTGCATGCTGAATTAAAAAATATAACTCATTTCTCTCAAGCTATGTTTTAAGTTAGTATGTAGCAGAAGTGTGTTTGTGTCAGTGAAATTTTATATTTTCTAGTGGTAGAGCAAAGTATTTGAACAGTGAAATGTTTTTGAACTGTTAGTGAAATCAGAATAGTATCAGTGAAATGTGTCGTAGTACCAGAGCAGTGAGTGAGTTGACAGCGAAATGAGTGTGGTGCTGAAAGGTACTGTCGGTGACTCAGGAGAAGACGAGAGCGGACTGAGGGGGAAGGGATGTGAACAGATAACGTACGACAAACGTCAATATTTTGTAATGTAGTAAGCGGAAATATTAGGTCTCCTTCTGTTCAACTTAGCTTTAATTTCCATACGCATTGTTACTCATGTTTCCTGCACGAGTAATAACCTGGATACTGGGATGCTTATCTGAGCGATGTTTATAATAATCAACAGCGATAGTCAAGAAGGTCACATTCTTGCCCCTCGTCTTCTCCTGAGTAACGGACAGTACTTGTGCGTGTATGAACATATCATACTCGTGGGTCTTAGTTCGAACTTAGGGTTAAGATACAAACTTAGATTTACTTTAAATGTTATTTTAAGTGATCGTGCTTCATTTAATTTAGGACGTTCCTTGTTAATTATATTGTACTATTATTATTTATTATTATTAATTATTATTAGTATTATTATTAATTTCTTATTAATTGTATTTATTAATTGTCATTATTGAGTGTAATTAGTTACCACTGCCACCGGGTATTTACCCATTTGTAGTATGAATAAATACATACATACATTACAGAAACAGAGCGTATAACGAATAAGAAAATATATTTAGGCCTACTGTCACAAAAGAAACTCAAATTCACATCAGATGCACATTAAATATATGATATAGTACATAAATACAGTTAATGTGGAAGAAAGGGTCTTTTTAATAAATTACATTCGTGTTTGAGACCTTGAAAATCACACTTGAGACACGGGTCATAGCGTACAGTGGCTATTCAATTGGAGAGGGAGAGTGGGTAAAATTACCTTCTTTCTTGCAGCCCTATGCAGTCTGGCTTTAACTTTCGCAGTGTTAAGACTAATTTAAGGAAATTTCTTACAAAATGAATGGAAAGTGCAAGAATCAACCAGACCGATTTTGATGCATTAGTGGTAAAGTCGCTATGCCAGATCCAAAGTGTTTAAAATAACTGCTTTTGTGAGGGAAATGTATCATGCCCATTTTGGTGTTAAGATTGGTGATCAGAATAAGTTTTTCGCACCTCATGTTTTCTACGCACCTGGGAAACAAGTCCTAGCGTGAAAACAGGTTCACAACGTTCTGTCACAAGCTCTCGTGGATCCTCAAAAAATTATACCTCCTTCACTGCACATCAAATTTTGCTTAATGAACAACAAATAAAGTAGAGCTCTTGCTTTCCTAAGTCAGAAGTTTCCACGTGTCGTGAGGCCAAACTAATAGCAGGTAATTTTGATGGCCCTCATATCACGAGCTTATGAATGATGCTAAATTCGATGACGATGAAGAGAAAAATCGAGGAATGCTTGGCTCGCATTGAAGTCTATTATTAAGAACTTTCTGGGCAGCCATAGGAACCCAGAGTAACAACATGGTGTTAAGGAACTCCTGTGGAGCTACCAGGCTCCTGGTGCACATATGTCTATGAAGATGCACTTCCTCAACTCTCATTTAGATTACTTTCTTGAAACATGTTGGACAGAGAAGAGCAAGGCGAGAGCTTTCATGGAGACATTCGAGTGAAGGAAAAGAGATATCAGAGTCGCTGGGATGTAAGCATACTTGCGGACTATTGTTGGTACCTCGAGAGGGATGTTCCAGATGCAAAACACGCATCAATCCTTGAAAGTGTCCTTTCTTCTACAATAATGGTGTTCGTGTTTCATTCTACACCATACATATTTTACAATTAATGCAAAATGTAAGTCTGATTTGAAAATATAATTATTATAGTTTCACAACTATGATATAATTTATATCTGAAATACCATCTTTAAAAACATGCGATAGCAAGGAAATCAGACTTAATTGAGCAAAATGAGTTATATTTCTGAATTCAGCATGCACTAAATATAAAAAAACAGCTAGAATAATGCTGACCTCAAAAATGACGCAGACCAGTATAATAGAATGAAAACAAGAAGGAAAACAAATTAAAAGGTACGCGACCGCGTGTTCTTGCAGGGAAATTTGGAGCTGTGAGGAAGAATCTATGTGAGCTCCAAGTCTATTGTTCACTTGTCTCACTGCGTTGAAGGAACTTTTTAAGAAGAAAATCTGAAAACAGATGTAACCTAATAACTACTTCAAGAGGAGTAATTATGTGCACATATAATGTAAATTTACAACACGAAACGTCTGATCTAAGAAAGTCATTCCATAGATTTTACGGCCCTTAAATATTAATTGCACCGGTTGGCTTTGTACTCAAGAACAAAGGATACAATGGCAATCATCATGACCACTAGACCACAAAAGACAACAACTCAGATTTAAAGATGTCTCTATGAGTCAATGTGATTGGGATTGCAACTGTCTCTGCAGGGGAACGTCTCGAGACCACAGAATTCCTTGACGAACAGAACAGGAAAAACAGAATGTATGAATGTAGGTATCTTACATCGAAATAATAAACTGCTGTATAGTGGGAACCGGATAGCATCAGAATTCTTTAAGAAAACGCATACTTAAAAACAAAACTTTTCACTATTAAGATTCTAGCTAACTTACATCAAAGTAAATTTGGAGGAAATTGGATAGGATCCGAGCTCTCTAAGTTGAGTAGAGGTCGCCTGAGCCCAGGAACTCGTTAAGTTGATGGGTAAAAGTTGATTTGAAGTTACGGCGAAGTGAGTTAAGAAGCAGGAGAGAGAGAGAAAAAAAAAAGAAAGAGAAGGAAGAGCTTGGAGTAAAGCTATTTTCTCGGAAATCATATTTTATTCGAAACGAAGCGTCCATTAGTCACAGTTTATATTCATTCCAGATTGCTCTGTCTTTATCCATTCATCGTAACGAATAAATTATCATTAGACTTCGCACGTTCATTTCTATTTTATTCATAACATTCTGAAGAAAAGGGAATAGCTAATGTCCAAGTATGCGGCCTCAAAATCTAAAGAGGTTTCTTGTCAAGGGTCTTCATATTTGAAATTATCTGATCGTAGAGCTACAAAGAATATAAATCATATCGTGTAAATGGACATCAAGTCTAAATTATTCATTTCACGTTATACCCAATAGGTCATATGATCCACCGGCGTAGTTCAGGCTGTAAGAGCGGTTGTCTGCGAATCCAGACTTGCGCTTGGGCATTGATTCGATAGCTGGATGAGTTGATTATCTAATTGGGTTTTTTTAAAGATTTTTCTTAACTATAAGGCGAATGTCAGGTATATTCATGGCGAACCCTCTGCCTTACCTCGCCAAATACCATTTTGATATCACCAATTAAATCTTATGTTAAATAACTTAGTAGCTGATAGAGCGTCATTAAATTACCAACTAAAAATAACTAAAGTAGAGGCAGAAGAAATAGGCGGGCTTGGCAAACTCCTCCTTCACTACCCTGACTCCAATACCCCAAAGAACCTGTTTCGTGTATGGTCCTGTCCCAAATAACTTTCTCTTCTATTCTCACGTTTTGCACTAAAACGAAACCTAAAAAAATAATTAATAAAATAAAGGATATGAGATGCCAGCCTCTACTTTTATCGATATATCAAAATCAAAATGTTTTTCAAATAATTAACATTCTCCATTAAAAAATCTATTAAAGATTATTTAAACACAATTAATATATCTTCGAGTCTAGACCTATATATTTTTTTTTTTGGTACGGTAACAGCGAGTTTTTATTTTGGACGGTACGGCGTACCGGCCCGTACGGGCCCACTATAGCACTGTATGTAACAGAAAGCAAAACCTGAATGTATTTTGTCAACAATAGAGAAAAATAACAAACAGAAAAAAAATAACACACAACTTGTAGTCTACCAATATTTTCTACTGAAAGTATAGACAAACAATAGGACCATATGCAGAGTCGAAAACAATATTGCCGGATGTTAACGAATCGTCATGATAATTATATAAAGTCACATTTTATACATAGCAAATTATAAAATAAGAAAAATGTGTTAAAGCAAACTACCTGAGATATTTCGTTTCCTAGACAGTAGCATTAACAAAAAGTCACTGACGATATTCATAGAAGCTTCCAAGACGTTAAGTCCACTGAAATCATGTCCATATGACTTACGTCCTCTAATATTTTTGTCCACTTTCATTGATGTCCACATTTTATGTGCGTCCATTGTTTTGGGTCCATGACTGTTATGTCCACTTTTATTGAAATACACTTTTATTTATGCCCACTTTTTTAATGTTCACTTTTATTTAATACTGGATCAGCAGTATTTTTAGCCTCCTGTTTAAATGTTCATTGAAATTTTGAAAACGGTTACCTTCTTTCCTCTATGGAGTGCATTGAGCCACAACCATGGTTGAAGCAAAATTGATCCAGTCTAAAAAAGGAAAACCTTTGCTATTGTAAAGTTTTTTTTGTCATCATCATTCATACAGCAGTAATGGACAAAAGGGATACTGGAGATGTGAAAAGAGAGATGTGCTTGGCTGGCATTTGAATGTGCGACACCCTATTGAAAGATCGTACCTACAAAATTTAAATCGAGTAGAAGAGATCGTTCGGAATTACAACCACTACAACGAAGAAGTAGGCCTACACATCAGAACTTACCTCAAAGCTACTAGTTATCTGAAGCTGTATGAAGATGAACAGGCAGAAGACATTGAGTAGAGAACTGAAGTACATTTGTAGATGGACATAATGTATTGTACAATCATGTAATGGACGTAAAAATGTGGACATAAAATTTGTGCAATTGGACTAAAATAAAGTGGACATATACTTCATTGGACATACATTTATGGACATAGTGTAATGGACTTTTGTGTAATGGACATAATAAAATGGACATTATAAAAAGGACCTAACGTCTGTGTTTCTCATAGAATTATAGTTCGTAGGATATATAGCTTAAGTCATAATAAAAATGTCGTCTCCCCCACAATCAAATTTTTGTCTTCATTCGAGAAGTTTATTACGAGGAGGTGTCAGTTGCGTCCCCGTAAACATGTTGACGAAAAATTAATACGTCAGTTGCGTCCGGGATTTTTAAAACATGTCAGTTGCATCTACAGCTTCCTGCCGGTTTAGGATGTTATGTTAACTTTTTAAAACTACTAATATAGTCCAAGGGCGCGTTCTGCGACAAGACAAGACAAAACCAAGCACTGTATAGAACGTGTTCTACTACGTCATGTAGTAAAGGTTAAATTGAAAACACGTAAGAGTTATGCACGAGTCATGAAGTCAATGACAAGCGAGACCTTTATTATTTTGTGATCGATGGATTCAAATTTAGACATCACAAGGATCTACAGAACAATATTTCGCGTTGGACATGCTTGTATGAATTCTTGTAAATGTTTCATAAAGTTAAATATTAAAAATGAAATCACTGAAAGCAATCAGGAACACAATCACAACAAATCAGACCAAGTGTTAATTTGCAGCAACAACAATGAAAACGACTAATGGCTGCGACCCATTTCATTCAAAACTTAACAGTCTATTTTATACTGCTCACCCAAACATTTACCATTTTATAGAAGTTTTGAAAGAAATACAAAGCGAAACATCTTGAAATACGTACTGGTAGAGCTCTGCCATTTAAACAGGCAAGGATGGAGAAAGAAGCTTTTATTCGTAAAAACATGATTGATTTGCAGCAAGGTCATATAACAAGATTGGATTTCATCCGGAATCTGTCATTTAGGTTTCAACGAATACGATTGTAATTTTATCCTGAATATGCAACTCATGAATTTTAACACATTTTATGATGAAAAATGACACTACCAACATTGTATGGTGAAGATGCCACAAACAACATTTTTAACCTATCTGTAACGTTTAAATTGGTGATGTTACAGCCAGTCCTAAGTTTGTAAAATGTGAAGGGACGCAACTGACGTATGATCCAAAAAATACAGGCACGCAACTGATGTATGACCCGAAAAATATAGGGACGCAACTGACGTATAAAACTGACTGCGGGCCGCAATCGCCTGTCCCCGTTTATTACAGCCAACTAGAAAACTACTTTACAGTTATTACTGCAGGATGATTACAGTGCGACCATTTGGAAGATATAACTGTGTAAATATCCCGCATGTTTTCGAATGCTTAATATGGAGCACGTTTAAAGATTTCTTTTACAATGTTTTGATGATGTGCAAAGTGAAAGGAAGAGATCTCTCGTAAGATGAATGTGAAGGAAACAGGTGTCTCGCTTGTGAATGCGTCTGGTGTCATGAGGTAGTCTTCGGGAAAATGAATGTCCTGTGTTATGTCAGCTGAAGGTCTTGGCGTCATGCTGACACAAAACGCCGCCATTTATCAGTAATGATACATTGAAAAACTCAGAAAAGAAAAGCTCAGATTAAACCCGGTCGTCCTTTGGAGAGATTTCAATACCACAACACGGACGTGACATGCCAAAATTAATTTGAACCAACAAGCTGGTAAGATAAAGAAGTATTGTTAAATTTGTTTCAGATATTTCGTAAACAGATGCTCGCAAAGAAGACCTTCGTTAATCTCTCGCTGCACCAAAAATATGTTTACCTATAGGTGAGAGTATCTGTTGCGGAAGGGCATCGATGTTTTATTACCTTCATATTCTTAAGCTGTCTCGTGTTACGGAGTGAGCACTGGTTCCAGCCTTCATGAGGAAAGAAATTTTCTTATGAAATCGGTGCTTACCCAGCATCGTGATGAATTTGGGGAGCCACAATAGGTAGCGGAATCCGGTTTCGAAAACCAGCAATAACGGCTTAGAAGGGGATCATTATACTGAGTGTTCTATAGAATGAATCGGGGTATTTGAGTACAGTGAGGTAATTTGGGTATAAGTTACAATTTATTGAATAAAACTTTACCTAATCTTCAAATACATGCCAATTTAATATTATCTACTTCACAATTGCCTAACATGGAATGTTAAAAATTTGTGTTGATCATACTGATACTACAAAAAAGACTGTTTCTTGTTTACCAGTCTATGAAATGCCACATCACATTCAAAACAATATTGTTGGAAAAACAGCTGAGATACTGTAACTAGCAATGAGAGGTTGTCAGATCGATGTCACAGTTTTGTATGGGGTTTTATTTATTTTTATTTTTTTTTTGGTGAAAATACAACAAAACTAAAAGGACCCGTGTCTCAACTTTCTCTCCCATAGGCCTTAGTTCTCCTCAAAAAAAATATTAGGGAAAATTCTTCAATATTCCTATGTATTAAAAATGCAATTTAACATTATTCAGAAACTTGGATATTTTTAGTTGAGAGAGAATAAAAAATCAAGGGATACGTGTCTGGGAATTTTCTTCAATATGATCCAGATAAGCAAAATAATTTTTAGAAACTCCGTGACAGGGTTGTAAGTAGGCTCTTCTTGCACTCATGGAGTCTCACTGCAAGCTATACTCCCACGCAGCTACTGTCACACTGCAGAACAATTGAAGGGCTCAGAGCCATAGTGGGCCAAGCGCCATTTATGAAAAACGGAGAAAGCAAGGATTAAAGTTACGTGAATACCATAGTTTAATGAAGACTGGTATATTATTTAGTTTTAATGTGCATAATTTATATTACTTGTTATATGTTTCATTGAATTATGGTATTCACTTAATCTTAACCCTTCTTTTCTACGTTTTTAACATATGGCGCTTGGCCCACAATGGCTCTGAACCCTTCAATTCCTGAAGTTACGCCATATCTGTTCCGAGGGATAGCTGCCACAATACCAGAAATAGATCTAATGCTTTACATTGTTCTTTCCAGGATTCTAATCAAAGCATTTTAAGAAATAGTTTATATAACAGAGAAGCATGCTATACTAGTTAATAAAAGAAGGACTCATCTAATCCTGGTCCCCTGAAATGGTGCACTCGCTACAGAACTGTGGATAATAAGTGTCGAAAAAGCAAGGAAAACAGATACACTTTCTAAACCAAGCACACCTCATGAAGCTCATCTGTCAACATTCCACATTCACACTTACTTTACTTGACGTCATTCTGGAAGCACACGTTTTTGACATTCATGAAAACATTTCTTTCGGCTACTAACTTACTTGCGTACCATGCATACAGCAGCATACTTACTTACTTACTTACTGGCTTTTAAGGAACCCGGAGGTTCATTGCCGCCCTCACATAAGCCCGCCATTGGTCCCTATCCTGAGCAAGATTAATCCAGTCTCTCTCATCATATCCCACCTCCCTCAAATCCATTTTAATATTATCTTCCCATCAACGTCTCGGCCTCCCTAAAGGTATTTTTCCCTCCGGCATCCCAACTAACACTCTATATGCATTTCTGGATTCGCCCATACGTGCTACATGTCCTGCCCATCTCAAACGTCTGGATTTTATGTTCCTAATTATGTCAGGTGAAGAATACAATGCGTGCAGTTCTGTGTTGTGTAACTTTCTCCATTCTCCTGTAACTTCATCCCTCTTAGCCCCTAATATTTTCCTAAGCACCTTATTCTCAAACACCCTTAACCTATGTTTCTCTCTCAAAGTGAGAGTCAAGTTTTACAACCATAAAGAACAACCGGTAATATAACTGTTTTATAAATTTTAAGTTTCAGATTTTTTGACAGCAGACTGGATGATAAAAGCTTCTGAACCGAATAATAACAGGCATTTCCCATATTTATGTGTTTAATTTCCTCCCGAGTATCATTTATATTTGTTACTGTTGCTCTCAGGTATTTGTATTTTTCCACCTCTTCAAAGGATAAATACAGCAGCATGTCTTTAAAAATTGGAGACGACAGCTGATTATGTACAAGGGAATGAATTTTTATTTCGTCTTCCTGAGAAGAAATGTTTCGACTCCTTTCTGATAGTTATGTGCATGTTTGGACGTGATAGAAAGTGTTTAATCTGTCTGTAAAAATACGTCACACGGCTGGCATAATAATGTACGTAATATGTATTTAGGAGAAATAATTTTTAAAGTATACGTTGGTAGGTTGTCTTCATTAACAAACTTTTCGTCATATATATCACTGTTCGTTTGTCCATCCCATGAATCTAACATAAGAAAGAACTGTTTTTGATTCACATATGACTGCAGGACTGTATCTAAAAATTTCTCAAAAAGCGCAGAAGTCAGTTTCCCTGAAATTAAACATGTTAAGCATGTTTACAACACATTTTTAGTTCATCCTGTAATTCATTAACCCTTAAGGGGATGCGCTACTGAAAAATGACAGTTTTTGAAGAAATGTCATGTTTTTTTTTTTTTTTTTATTTTACTCTTCATATGCTAAATTCCAATGCTCCATTACCATAACCTGTGTTTCAGCTATAATATGCACTATAAGAAACATAGAAAACTCTTGTTTTAGATTCCAAAACACGGTTTCCAAAAATAAACGTGTTATTTTCAAATTTTATTTTTAAAAAAGTTATCTCTTAACTTAGATCATTGAAATTTTCCTGATTACTTCATAATCATGATCATAATATGCTGTTAAAATTTCAATACATTATCTCTTAAAATGTAGAAATTAGAAAATTCAGTAGCGCATCCCCTTAAGGCTGGTTCACAATAAACCGGGAACGGAAACGACAAAGAGAACGAGAACGGAAATATTGCGGAAAGTGTCAATAAAGCTGTTCTTACGGGATCGGTGCGATAATTTCTAGGTGGATACGTAATGTCAATTTTTCTTCCTCATATAATGCCACACTCAACACAAAGCACTTCACTAGTCTCTTCCTTAGTTATTTTTCCAGAGGTTCTTTTCCTATTAAAAGCTTTCTTTACCATTGTTATCCCCCTTTTGACTTCTTGGCAGTTACTACTGTATGTAGAACACCCAAAGTATTTCAAGCTGTCCACTTGTTGTACTGTCTCATATCGAATCCCTAAGTTTATTCTCTTTATTCTTCTTCCAATAACCATGGCCTTAGTCTTTTTTGCATTGTCCACAGCTGTCATATAGCTCCAGTAACATATCCCTTAGTATCATCTCCTCTTCTGCTAACAACTAGTTTCCTAAATAGAACTTGCGGTTTCTTAAATCGCATCTCTTTATGTGCAGGGAACAGGATGAAGGGAAGCTTTTAATATTGAACAGTATTTAATATGAATAATGTAATAAATGCAAATTACAAGTTTATTGAAATTAATGAAAGAAAGTAACGCATCTTTAAATAAAATTGAAAAAATAGAGATAAATTACCTACTATTTAAACTTCCTGAATGCGTTTTTTTTGTTACACATTTGCCATGTGCTTCACCAGGCAGTTCAGGCTGTAAACTGCGTCACCTTTTCTCCGCGATTATCTCGAAGCCGTCTAAGAACTGCTTCATGATATAGCTGTCTGAAATGGTTTGAAGATAGAAATATCTAAAGGCTGGGCCTATAAGTACTATGACGAGGAAGCTGAAACAGAAGCACACCATTTTCCCGAGATAATCTAGCTTCTAATTTTTTGGAATGGCAGCACTTTTTTCTATGGCAGGTATGAGTGACAAATAACGATCCTGGAGGAGCACCAGCTGATAATGTAGGATGCACTGTTTGATGTATAAAAATTATCATGGGGGGGACAAAATAACTGGTGCACTTGTACAACACACTTGTTGCATTAACACCCTTTTCACCAGTTGATACTGCACCCACCTGATGCATTCTCGTTCAGTTAATACTTTGGGGCCTTCTTTTGTACGGCTAGAATTCCTACAGTTGCTCATATCGCACCGGTGCGAATTAGGCATCTACAAAGTGATGCGAATTGAGAAACTACGTCATAGCTTATTATTTCCTTCATTCTAGCCTATAAACACCACATGTTCGAAAATCCTATTAAGTTAAATGTTCTTTAATATTTCTTTAAATCAATAACATCTTAAGATTATGGATGCCTCTGCATACAAATCCGTTATTTAGTTACAAAATGTTAGCTAAATATACATCCACCTGAGCGATTATATTAGATACACTATCACCACGCTGCTGACATAAAGAAGTGGCAGAAATCAAGTGACATGGCGGAAGTTCATATGGTAGATTGTAACAATACCACTAGATGCCACACTACTACAGTAACTTGTTTTAAACTAGCAGTGGTGCCATTTAGGAAGCGGTGCGATTTATGCTACTCTACGCTACTTGATTCTTCTTCCTTCTATTATTATCGCCTTTTCCATGATAATCTGTAATTATGTTAATTTTTTATATTTTTCCACATAAATTCAGCAATTCAAACAGTATCCTCGGCTCTCAAATTGCAGTTCATTTACATTTATACGTACTGGGTGGTAAAAATATGTGGCAATGAAACAACCCTAGCTGCAGTGGCAATGCTTTGGATCTTCTCTTACTGACCCTAAGTCCGCATTAAAGCTCGCAGTCGCATTTCCCTGTCCCTCTCTAGTTGAATACTAGAATCACCAAACCCCTCACCCTGCTGTCCCCCTGAAAAGTCCACCCTCTTTCACCACAATCTAATCGAAACTCGGTAAAAAGTTGCAACTCTCTTATGGGAATTAAAGAGAGGGATGGTTTCTGGGAAATAATGGTAGGGGTTGAAATTCAAAAGCGACTGAAAGAGAGAAAAGGGGAGTGGGTTGAAAATAAAATATAAAAAAATATCTATATACGTGGAAGCAGGCCGTCACACACATATTGCGCAGTCTTCCTCGTCTAAACAGGGGGACGAAAAACCACCCTCACCCCTTTCTGTAGTATGCCTCACATACCCACGTACTAAACATACACATACAAATATTACAAACATTCAGCCAAGCCTAAACAATTCGCATTATAGTGCTAGGTAGGATTTTAAACTGCAGAATTCGTGTTGCGGTACACCTGGAAACCCGTAGATGAAATGTTCATTTCAAGTTCAGCGATTCATATAAGGGACAATAATAAGAATGGGAATTCACAATCCATGCTTTATAGGTCAGAAAGGAAAAGAGAGTTGACAATTACTTAAATCTGAAGCAAAAAAAAAAAAAAAAAAAGAGCAAATAAAAAAAGTCAGCCCGTCTCTTGGGCACAAATTCTCGCCTTCTTCATCTTTCTCATCTATTCCCTTTTCATATCATTTTCATCTTCTCCTTTGATTTCCATTCCTTATGCTCCCATCTCCTCCTCTCCCTTTTCTCTCCTTACTCTCTATATCAGACCTGCAGAACTGTAGCTCCTAAGAGCGACTGCCTTACTACCCCTTCTTGCTTCACCCACCTTTTCTACCAGTGCGGTCATGGCGTTCTAGTTACGCTCGGCTGCATCAACATTCATTCTCGCGGGGCACGTATACAATATGCTATCAAGAATTACAAATGAACAGATAATATAATCCTTAGGAACATACCTTTACAAAGTAAGAGAAATATGAATGTGGGAAATAAATAAGTTAAAAAACATGTAAAACAAATTTTAAAATGTATGTGTGCATATAATGTAAGAAGGTCTACCTATGTATATATCGCCCTATTACTAGTAAAGCCGATTAAGTCCACTTTTTGTATAAAATAAGTTAAGTACAGTCCCCGACTTGTCTTTCCATGCTCTGTATTCTACTGAAATGAAATAAGTCCGAAATGTTGCATGCAGGCAACAAACCAATTACTTTATTTGAAGAATTTATTATGATTTTCGTGCGTTAATAAAGTTTTAATTCCTGTTTTTACAAAACTTGCATTACTGGTCTTAACTGGTTTTACTAGTAATAGGACGATAAATAATTGAACGTTGATAAGTGAGTGATAGCTATATGACCGGATGTCAATGCTGTCACTCAACATTGTAACACACTTCAGCCAAATAAATAAATAACTTTTATAAAAAATAAAATAAATAAATAACTACAGTACTAAGATTTATTTCAAATCATCCGTCCTCAAGTGAGGTTGACCACTGGGATCCGGAATTAACAAACATAAAAAGATAAAGGGAAATGAAGCGAGTAAAATAAATTATCCGATTTGTACATTAAAACAAAAATTTACGTGTTAAACAAACAAACAAACAAATAAATACACGTACTGCAGTTTAAAGATAACAGGAACATGGAAACATCTAAACCAGTGAAGAAGTACTACTTCCAAAGGAAATGGGAATATGATTATTTTGTTGTTGAAGACAAAAGAATTACTTATTTACTGTGTCCCATCCAATTTATTTCTACTCGTCATTTCAATATTAAACCACATTTCAACAAAGCCCATATTAAGAATTATGGAATGCACAAACTTTCGAGTAAGTTCATTATTACGAACTGTATACCGATTATTTATTTATATACTGTCTTTACCTTCTCCGCTTTTCCCTTTACACTTTCTATTAATATGTTGACGACATTAATCACAATAGACCTTGGATGACTGAAAAGATTATGTGTCTACAACAAACTAGTTTCGGCTCCAGCGAAGAGTCATAGAACACAAAGATGAAACAAATGAATGTGAAATCATATTGAATTAATTGCTACAGTTAGCAGGTTCTAAGTATGCTTCAGTAACGTCTTGCGATGTCAACAAATATAAATTAATTATTTTGATTATTTAATTTAATTATTTAACTAGCTAGTTAGCGAGTACAACTTAAAATTATAAAACAAAAATGTTTCTGGCCACTACTGTAAGAGCCAGGCTCGTGTACGGTGTGGTCTTAGCCAATATATAATATAAAATTTACAAGGACAGTTTACTAAACACAGTACGTAACTTAATTCAAACCAATAAATAACACACAGGAGCAAAAAAGAAGAAAGAGAAAAAGAGAGAAAAAACAATTAATATAAACTGACAATCGGACAGAAGCCAGTGATATTCAATAAAAACATGAATATAGTCGACAGAAATAAAAGGTAAAAAATACACACCTTTGTTAATATCATGAATAATTTTATAAATTTCTTTCTAAAAGCGTCAATTTTAAAATATTTCAAATTTGGAAAATGGTTTGTAATTTTATTATAAAGTCTTGGGCCGAAACTAGCACCATGTTTAAGAGCTGCACTTGTTCATCTTCAGATGCAACAGACCAGTGTTTCTCAATCTTTTTTGTTCACATACATAAATACGAGTTTCTTGTAAACTGCAAAATAAAAATTTCGAAAATTTGCAATTCCAAAAATTTTCTATATAGATAAATATTTTTCCTTTGGATTGAATATAAATTTTCAGACATTAAGCGAACCGGTATACAATTTCATGAAAATTGGCTCAAGATTATGGAAGAATAAAATTTATAAAACATACACATTTTCATGGTGGATGATGTATGTAACGTTTGGGGACGATAAAATTCTCTACAAGTCTTATTTCGGAGAGAAAGTAGAGCTGGAAAGCCGGTGTCAGAAATGTTCAGTAAGTAAGGAAACTCTGTCCTTAAATAAGATGTCTCAAAAGAAAAAATTAACGAAATATCTCGCTTAGATCCGAATTAAATTCTGGAGGTAGCACAATATACTTATGGATAATTTAAACAAACTTGCGTAGGTTTGTCCCAGCTCCACCCATTTAGATATCAAAGTACAATGAACAAGTTTTTAACCTACCTGTACGTAAACTGGAACACTTATGAGGGAGTTCAAGTTCATTCATTCATTCATTCATTCGTTCATTCGTTCATTCGTTCATTCGTTCATTCGTTCATTCGTTCATTCGTTCATTCATTCATTCATTCATTCATTCATTCATTCATTCATTCATTCATTCATTCATTCATTCATTCATTCATTCATTCATTCATTCCTCTAATGTATTATGTATGTTCTTAATTACCACAAGAATTACTATAAAACTTTGACAAAAGTTATAAAAGATGCAAAGAAAATGTATCTGAATGAAAAAATACAAAATTCAGATAATAAGATTAAAACTATTTGGGATATTATTAAAAATGAAACTAATCGATATTCAAAGAGTGAAAATATTACTTGCATTAAAATCAATGATAGTAAAATAGATAACCCAAAATCAATTGCAAATCATTTTAACGACTTCTATATAAATATTATTCAGAACTTAAACATTCAAGATTGTGCAGAAGATGCTGCACTTGGTTACCTAACTGATGCATTTAACGCTGAGTTTTTAGGTCTCAAATTTATTCTCACTACCGCAGCAGAAATCATGCACGTGATAAAACAACTAAAAACAAAATATTCCTCTGGATATGATGAAATTCCAAGTAAAGTTCTGAAAGCTTGTTCTGAAATATTATCCCCTCCGTTAAGCTATCTATCCAATTTGTCAATGCAATGTGGTATTTTTCCAGAAAGACTCAAATATTCAATAGTAAAACCAATATACAAAAAGGGAGATAAATGTACTATTGCTAATTACAGACCCGTATCATTATTAACAACATTTTTAAAAGTGTTTGAGAAAGTTATGTATAATAGATTATATCATTACCTGGAGTCCAACAATATATTAGTTTTAGAACAGTTTGCATTTAGAAAACAAAAATCGACAGAGAATGCTGCTTTTAGTTTGGTGGATCAAATACTAAATTCATTAAATTCGAAACTACATGTAGGTGGGATTTTTTGTGACTTGGCTAAAGCATTTGATTGTGTAGACCATAGTATATTAGTAAAAAAATTGAAGTTTTATGGTATTAAAGATGAGATGTTGGGTTGGTTTACTACGTACTTATCAAATAGAAAACAAAAAGTAGAAATAAATGTACCAAATAGTCATAAAGTTACTTATTCAGAATTTATAAATATTAAACATGGTGTTCCGCAGGGGTCAATTTTAGGTCCATTATTGTTTCTAGTTTATATTAATGATTTAGCCTTGACCATAAACAATTCATCCCATCTAATTTTATTTGCAGATGATACAAGTGTAATTATTTCAAGCAAACAATACGATCAGTTTACAAACACTTCTAATACAGTGCTGAATCTAATGAATGAATGGTTCCATGCAAATAAAC
Organism: Periplaneta americana; assembly: GCF_040183065.1. Classification (NCBI taxonomy): domain Eukaryota; kingdom Metazoa; phylum Arthropoda; class Insecta; order Blattodea; family Blattidae; genus Periplaneta; species Periplaneta americana. The sequence goes on along the minus strand of NC_091123.1, from coordinate 74,566,593 downwards.
TAGCACTTAATGTTGATAAAACCAGTGCAGTCAAATTTAGTACACACAATAGTGCTCAGGTTTCCTACAGTATTCGATTAAATGGAACTCATCTCAAAGAGTCTATAAGCACAAAGTTTCTTGGATTAGAATTGGATAATCACTTGAACTGGAAAACGCATATAGAATGTATTACTCGTAAATTGCTCTGCCTGTTATGCATTAAGATCCTTATCTACTATTGGTGATATAAACTTACTTAAAATGTCATACTTTGCATATTTTCACTCTGTAATGAAATATGGATTAATATTCTGGGGTAACTCGTCTGAAGCTAAACACGTTTTTGTTTTACAAAAGAAAGCTATAAGAATAATGGCCGGTGTGCATAAAGGGACCTCATGTAAAAATATTTTCCGAAACTTAGAAATCTTGACTTTACCTTGTGAATACATTCTTTCCCTAATGATGCTGTATATTAAGAACCAAGATAAATTCAGTACTAATCAAGATATTCATCATTTTAATAAAAGACATAAATCAGATCTTCATCTACCCTCTGTTAGTCTAAGCTGTTTTAAAAAAGGAGTTCGCTATTCATGTATAACAGTCTTCAATGCACTGCCTAATTATCTTAAAGATTTGAAGAACAACGAGAAAAGGTTCAGAAAAGAATTAACCAAATTTCTAGATACTCATACCTTCTACACAATTGATGAATTGTTTATGCTTGTGAATTGAATTATTCTACTTAAATGACATGTACAATTTTATATAGCTCAACTAAAATATGTTTTTATATTGACTTAATCTGTCTACTATGTATTGTATTTTTTGTTTAGCATAACTGATGAATTGTATGTACTGTAAATTGAATAGTATACTGTTTAGGTCAACTGATGAATTGTTTAAGCTTATAAATTGAATTAATCTACTTCATATGAATTGTATAGCTTAACGAAAATAAGTTTGTAAATTGAACTAATTTGATTGTATATGTTTGTATAGTTTGGCTGATGAATTGTATATGTTCTTAAAATGATTACTAGTCTGTGTAGCTCTACTGATGAATTGTATATAGACCTACTGTAAATTGAATGGTAATATGTACAGCTCAACTGATGAATTGTTTATGATTATAAATTGAATTAATCTACTTGATATTAATTGCACAAATTTGTATAGCTTAATGAAAGTATGCCACTTTGTATTGTATATATTTGTATAGTTTTGGCCGATGAATTGTATATGCTTTAAATTGAATAGTAATCTATATAGCTCTACTGATAAATTGTTTGTGTTTGTAATTTGAAGTAGTTTGCATGATATGTATTATCAATTTCTGTATATCACAACTGGTTGAATTGTTTATGCCTTAAATTTAATTAAATTGTTTTGTATTATAATATAGCTCAACTTATGAATGATCGTTTGCGTTTGTAAATTTCATAATCTGATTGGCTATGTATTGTATACTTTTAGTAGAGCTATCGATGTAGCTCAGTCGGCAGACTCGCTGAGCTGCTGATCCGGAGCTGCGTTCGGGCTTGGGTTGGATCCCCCTTTGGACTTTGGTTTCTTCGGAGGTTTTCCCCAGCCGTGGGACTGAAGCCGGATGGTCTATGGCGAGTCCTTGGCATCAACCCCCTTGATTTGATTACCCCCTTTGATTTGATTACCTGGTTGGGTTTTTCCGAGGTTTCCCCCACCGAAAAGGCAAATGCCGGGTAATATTTTGGCGAATCCTCGGACCTCATCTCATCTCACTACATCTCGCCAAAACGTAAAAAAATTGTACAAAATTGTAAAAATTGTAGAAAATTACTAAATTGTAAGACTATAAAAATTTGTAAAAATTGTAATTGTAATATTGTAAAATGTTGACATGTTCCACATCTTAAAGCTTCATTGCTCATGTAAGATCTATGGAATAAAATAAATGAATGAATGAATAGCGAACATACAGAATAAACATATAGTCGCAGTTTGTATTTCTTCACACAGAAATGTTTGCTACGTTTTAATAAGAGCTACGTTCTTATCCCAGCATTCTGAAGAAACAGCAGGGAAGTACCTTTTAAAAGAATGCAAGAAAAGCAATAGGCTGCTTTAGTTTATTCCAGCACTTTAATAAAACCACGTCGGTCTGCAGAAAAATAAAATACAAGAAAAAATATATAGAGTTTCACAAACCCTATACATGAAATTTCAATAGCGAAAAAGGCATTCAAACGTGGTGCTTAATGACAAAGCTAAAGTTTCTTTTTTTGTGATATCAACTTACAAACAGCTGTCGACAAAAATAATAACTGCGTCACTGTACAACGAGCACAAACAAAATTGAAGCACATCGTTTCATATTAATTCACATCTTTTGTTTTCCACAGTACGAGTAAATTTACACACAAGTAGCATTTTAATTATAGACAATGGGAATATTTCTACAGCCTAGTGAAACAAAATGGTAATACAGTTTACTTTCAGAGTTTTGACAGAAATGAATATCATCTTCATTGAAAGTGTTAGATAAATGAGATCTCAAGCTTTCACGGCTTTGGAAGTGATTGAATTGTGAAGAATATTTTGGATTTATTAACTGTATGTTGAAATTTAATTCATCCACCTTTCAGAACTACTTAAGGAATGTGTCTGAATTAGACATTATATTAATAACGATTACAAAAATATATATAAAAAGAGATTTAAAAAAATATTTTAAGGTTTTAGTCTACATTATCAGCTAAAGAAATAGGTTGGAAGGAAGAAAAGTATCCTAGTCGTTTAGGTCCTTACAGATGCATAAATTCACTGTCTGATAACAGACTTCAAGCTGCTATCCATGGAAGCAGTAGTAGCAGTATTCCATTTAACATCGCTTCCAACTGCAGAAATGAAAGTCACCACTTTGAGCATTTACTAAAATAATCTGATTGAATGTTACCTTTTCTTGTTTTTGCAATTGTACAAACTTAGATGTTCGTGAGGTCTATAATAGTACATTATGCAACGAGCCTATAATGAAGGTAATTAAGAAGCGAGTATGGATATTTATGAAACGAGCGCAAGCGAGTTTCATAATTTTCATACGAGCTTCTTAATTACCATTATAGGCGAGTTTCATACGACTTTTTATGCTCGGCCATATTTCTAACTTGATATTATTAATTTTATTTGTATCTGACCTTGACCAATGTCCCGTATGTTGTGAGATGTGCGCAGACGCGAAAGTATTGATTTTTTCCGAGGACCAGATGTTCACATTGACCTTGCTAGGCCATAAGAACCTATAGAGATAACATTGAAATTAAATTAGACATTGAAAAACGAGATGACAAATTGAATTTATTTGAATATTATTTACAATTAACGCTAATTATTATAGTAACAGAACATAACCTTCTGCGACAGTATTGGATTTCCAGCCTCCGTGACTTTTCGCTAATTCTCTTTCGATTGCATATCCGAGAATAATCGATACTTGCGGTTTTATAACGGTAGAAAGCTGACCTGTCATTGGCTGAACAGTTGTAGCCTGAGTCGTCATTGGCTGAAAGACTTGACCTTTAATGAGTAGGTGTACTTTAATGACATGCATTAAAGGTCTGCTACCAGGTGTATAATTACTACATTTCGGCATGGTCGAGCATAAATATATTTCTTCAATTTTTACTTTTCAAATATCTGTGAAACTACGAGCTAAATTTAAAAAATGGCTTTTACAAACGTTCTTTATTTTTATTCGAGGGATGAGAAAAGCAAAAATTAAAAACTATAGGCTTCCTTTTAAAAATTAGACTGACCACAAATATCGTGCTCCCCCTCTTAAAGCTAATTAATTTTTATTTATAACATTTCTTTCTAAAACGCTTTTTTTTTTTTTTTTTTTTTTTTTTTTAGATCTTTCGCATTATCGACTTCAATGGTGCATAGATATGCCTATATGTGCATAAATCGAAACCAGGATGGATACCATTCCGCATAACTGGACTCCTACTCCAGACAATTGGACAAAGTTAAATCACGTAGAATGTGCTATGTACAGAGGCTTTTAAGTTTCATATTTTGAACTGAACGACCTGTTCCTCGGCTCATTGAGTATAGGTCTACATCCATCCAAAAATATATTAGTCATTAAAATTAATTAGTTTTGCCAGCATTGTACTCCCAACTATGTCAAAATGAAAGTTAGTGAATAATAAGAATCTACATGCCAGAGCTTAACTTTGATGAAATGGTTATCGTTGTTCCTAACTGCACTAAGAAAAAGGTAGTTTTTCACTAATAATGTAAGAAAGAATTACAGAATTTTGTGAATTTTTTATGACATTCGAAAATGTCACTCTTGTAATGTCAATACTTTAATAAATTATTGAATTAATATTGTTAAGGAGTTACTGCTTATAGGGGACATTCCGAATCACCAATAGATTAAATAATTGTTCAAAATTGGAAAGCTCACAGATTTAGTTTGTGTACAGCTTAATGAATGATGTTATGTAGAGGACACATTACACTAATCGATTTATTATTATTTATTTCTTGGTATTTTAATTCCTCAATACGCGAAAGAACAAACTGCATGGAGTAATAGATTGAGCAACCATGTTCGAGAAGGAATTCCAAGTTGAGACTATGGTTTTAATGGGAGCTAACACTGACTTTTTTTTTTCAATAGAAATTGCATAATAATATACGAAATTCTTTATAATTAATAATGAAATAAAAAACTACATGTAAACCGAATCGATGAAGATACCTAGAGAATAATAAAGAAGTGTACCGGTATGCAGTATTTGTGGACCTACAAAAGGCGTTTGGCAAAGTGGATTGGAATAAACTGATGGGGATCCTAAAGAACATTGGCGTGAATTGGAAAGAGAGGAGTCTGTTCAGTAACCTTTATATATTTATATATAAAACGAGTCAAAGTCAGGATAGGAGAATAAATGTCAGAAGGAAGCGAAATAGGGAGATGAGTACGTCAAGGGTGCTCTGTATCACCTACCCTATCAACAACTACTTGGAGGATTTAGTGAAGAACTGTGTTCAGAACATGAAAGGAGTGATAAGAAGAAGAAGAATAAGAAGAAGAAGAAAGAGAAGAAGAATAATAAAATGCATAAGGTTTAGTGAGGGGTGTAACGTAGGTTGCCTCCTCGTGATACACCCTGGATAACGTTAAATGGCCTACGGAGAAATCTCATGATGGCAGATCTTGATGGAATTAAATCCGGACGAAAAAATGCCCCCCAGTCGGATGTCCGGGCGAGGGCAACATTGAGATCAAGACATTCAAGACCAGTTTTATTGAAAATCCTGCAATGGAATGTAGCAGGCATGTCCCAATCAGATTTACTGATGATATAGCGTTGTTAGCAGAAGAGGAGATGATACTAAGGGATATGCTACAGAAGCTTAATAATAGCTGTGAGCAGTATGGAATGAAGATAAGTGCAAACGAAAACAAGATCATGGTTATTGGAAGGTAAACAAAGGAGGTAAACGTGCAAATTCGAAATGAGGCAGTGGAACAAGTGGACAGTTTCAAACACTTGGAGTATACTGTAAGTAGTAACATAAGCTGCTGCCAGGAAGTCAAAGGAGGATAGCAATGATAAAGGAAGCTTTTAACAGAAAAAGGATCATTTTCTGAACATCTCTGGAGAAAGATCTAAGAAAGAGACTATTGAAGTTGTTTGTGGGGAGTGTAACACTGAATGGGGCAGAAACATGGGCATTACGACGAAGTGAAGAGAAACGACTAGAAGTATTTGAAATGTGGATATGGGGAAGGATGGAGCGTGTGAAATGAACAGACAGAATAAGAAACGAAGCTGTGTTGTAAAGAGTTGGTGAAGAAAGAATGATGTTCAAACTGATCAGGAAGAGAAAAAGGAATTGGCTGGGAAACTGGTCTGAGAAGAATGCACTGGAAGGAATGGTGAACGGAAGAAGAGTTCGGGGCAGAAGAAGATATCGAATAATAGACGACATTAAGATATATGGATCATGTGAAGACTAAGAGCAAGGCAGGAAATAGGAGAGACTGGAGAATGTTGGGTTTACAATGAAAGATCTGCCCTTGGGTAGAACATTATGAATGAATAAATGTAAACCGAATACACAGAAGCCCAAATGGTAGATATGTTGTAGCATTCACTTCAGAAAAGGAATCAAACTTTGTGAGAACGGCGATTATATTCCATGGCAAAAATCTTGCAGAAGTTGGACCGCCGATTTCTTAAAGGAGACGTAAGAAAAATCCTCAATAATTAAACTGACCGCAGTTAAAATTATTCTTTCAGGGCTGAGGGATGGCTACTCCATCAAAATTAATTGCATTCATGAATATGCAAGTAGCTCCTTCAATTTACTTTATCCATATAACATGAACTCGGTGAAAATTAAGAAGCAGACTGAAATGTTCGTCTTTCACGTCATACCTCTTCAAAGCTACAAACTTAACTTCGAAAAATAATGTTGGAAATCTGGTGTTTTTTGTGCCCTTGTATTTAAAATGCCATTTACTTCGCCATGCAGACAATACGTTCGGTCTTCGAATATTGACAGCTAAATCTATTTCCAATTACTTCATTAAAGTTTGAAAGCATTGACGTATTGATTAACTGTACTAAACTCGAAAAAAAATCTGATAAAATTCAACACTTCCGTTTTTCGTCCCTTACGTGGCGTTGTACAGGATTTACTGAGTTTTATATAAACCAAATTCAGTAATTTCATTGACGTATATATAGTACATCTATTCGACAGAGAATCTTCCAATACTAACATCGTCATTGCAACAACGTGAGTAATGTTAATCATATCATACCAACATCGTCATCATTGCAACCATTTCCACACTTTCCGTTATAATCACAATTATTATGAATTTTGTCTTCTTTGTGACCATAATAACAATAAACATTTTCGATTATCATATTATCATTACAATAACCACTGTTGTCATCATATTTATCATCATCTTAGCCATCACCACAATCACTATAATCATAATCACCATAGTCGGCATAATCACCACATTCATCATAACCATCAGTCATAATAATCACTAGTCATAATCAGCCTAGTCATCACAATCATCAGCCGTAATTTATTTACCACTAGTCGTGATCACCACACTCGCCATGATCACCACAATCGTCGTCATAATTACCAGTAGTCATAATCGTCAGTCGTCATAATCACCACAATCATAATCATCACAGTCGTCATAATCACGACATCGTTAAAAATATCTCAGTCTTTGTGATCACCACAGTCATATTGAACAGAGTCGTTATGACCATCACAGTCGTGGCCATAATCACCACTGTCGTCATAATGACCACAGTCATCATAATCATCACGTTATCATAATAACCGCAATCGTCATAATCACCACAGTCATAATCACGACATCGTTACAATTACCACAGTCGTTATGATTACCACAGTCGTCATAATCACCAGACATAATAATCACTAGTAGCAGTCGTCATAATCACCACAGCCGCCATTATAATCACCACAGTCGTCGCCATAATCACCAGTGGTCATAACTACCGCAGTCATAATCACCGTCATAACTACCACATTCATCACAATAATCACTACAATCGCCATCATAATCACCACTGTCACCATAATCGCCGTAGTCCCAGCCGTGGAACTGATCCCGGGTGGTCTATGGCGAGTTCTCGGCCTCACTTCACTTCAACCCGTTTGGTCTGATTACCTGGTTTGGTTTTTTCCAAGGTTTTCCCCAACCATAAAGCAAATGTCAGGAAATTTGTTGGCGAATCCTCGGCCTCGCCTCATCTCACTACATCCCGCCGAAAAATTGTAAAAAATTGAAATTGTTAAAAAAATTGTAAAAATTGTAATTGTAATCTTGTAAAATTTTGACTTGTTCCACATCTTGAAGCTTTATTGCTAATGTAAGATCTATGGAATATAATAAATGAAATTTTAAAAAGTTACTGTATTTATATAATAACTGTAGTCATCATAATCACCATACTCGTTATTATGCATAATGATTAAAAGACAATAATCACCATAGTCGTCATCATAATCACCATCAGTCAGTCACTGTGGCGCATCAAACCTCAGAAGGTTTTTTTGCTTCAATCTCAATTTTCCTCCAAGCTTCTCTATTTTCCGCCATGATCCTATTTCCTCATATTCGTTCCAAATGCCTTTGCACATGGCCATTCCATCGGAATCTGGGTCTTCCCAAAAGTTTTCTTCATCCAGTACTTCTTACCACGTTTTTTTTTTTTTTCAGGGATTGTTATTCTCTTCTGACTAGATGTCCTAATCAGCCCAGTTTACTACTTTTCACTATTGCTACATCATCTCATGATCATCACAGTCGTTACAATAATCGCCATAGTCACCATCGTAATCATACTTCTCATTGCAAGCACCATAGTCGTCATCATAACCATACTGGTCATCGTAATCACTAGTCTTTATCATAACCACAGCCGTCATAATAATCAGTATAGTTATCACAAGAATCACTATCACCATAATCATAGCAATTGACATCATCGCAATCACCATTGTTGCAATCACCATAATCTCCATCGTCAACGTTATAGCTAAAGATGAGGAATTTGTGCGGTTTGTCGTCAGGTTGCGTGTGCATAGACGTTATATAGCTGTATGCCCAGTGCCTGTGTTGACGTCCGACTTAAACCACCGAAGAGTACAGCCTAGAAATGACAAATGCAACACTCCGTTAAGGTATAGCAGATGACATTATACAAATAAGAGGAATTTGTTGAAACATTTATATAGTGAGAAGAAGAAACTTACCTTTATTATTCAGCCATAGCTCCACAGCCGAATTGCACTGCACTACTACAGATCTTCTTTATTGAATGTCAAACGTCGTTGTCGATCACTCAAACAGTTTTTGAACTGCGAAAAGCTTCTTTCAACGTCACAGGACGTTAACGGTGCATATGTCAAGTATACTATCCTATCGCGTGATGATTTTACATTCTTCAGCATATTACAAATTGTTAAATAGCCCTTATTTTTGTGTAGAATGTTTTGCCATTTATTCTTTATTCTCTGTGTGCAAGATCCTGGAGGTCCTTTCTTGATTTTTTCTGACACCTCTTTTATTATTGCTCTGCCCTTGATATTTCCAAACCAGATGTTTCTAACTGTGTTATACTTTCCGGTATCGCTCCGTGATTTTGGTGTATGAACTTTATATTTTCAAACAGTTCAGAGGAAATAAGAGATTCGGCAGTATTAATGGAAGATGCATTTTCAGTACTTAAAGCATCATTTACTTTTATAACTGAAGTGTAATTTACTGCATAATATGAGACAGCCTCTACCCAGGTACCCCATCTTCTAATTACTGGTTTTGGTTGAAAGTACTTAAGATTTCGTAAATTCCGTGAATTTTTTTATTTCAATATTAGTGTGTGATGTGGTTAAAAGATGTATCCATTTTCCACTAAAATTTTTAATGTTTTTGCTTGCCCTGGATGCAATTAACTCATGTTCTTACAAATGTCACTTGTACCCCTTTGCTTCTGACCCCGTCATATATGAACGCATAATTAAATTAAATAACAAATAATATACGATTTTTAAAAACAATGACCTTGGTAATGGAATCTTTGAGCTTGAATGTTGTTAAAAATTTCAGTGATGTAAAAGGATAAGGCTCTTAGATATGAATCAATAAATTAATCGTGATCTCGCTTTGTTATGGAGGTATTTCATAAGTGAGAAAGTTTTTTTTTTCTTTTTTTTTCGCATAGATAGGTCGTCCTGAATATAGCTGCGCATTTGCGAGAGAAACACTCCGTAACATTTGGAATCTTTCTGTACCTTCTGCTTCCCAAAAGTTACTAATTTCATTTTTCCTTTTAAAACAAATATTTCAGCGCTAAGGAGGACTGGAGATCTATCAATTGAAGTTCCTTACGAGCAGCTATATTAATGTCTTGAATAATCTTGATTTTCCTGATTAAGTCCACACAGAATGAGAAAAAAATATACAGCATGAAATACGGGAAAGCTTGTTAGATCGCTATAATAGTATAATGGATAGATAGGAACACCATTTGTTCCGGCTGTACAACAAACTTTGCATTGAAAAAAGGGCATCAGGAGCGTTCGTGCTACCGAGCACAATTTTACTCTCATGGCAGGAGCACCAAATATCATTAAAAGAGCACAGTGGTGCTCGCGAGCACCAGGTTGAGCACCAGGTTGAGAACGCCTGCATTAATTCATCCAACCATTTATTTATTTGGCACTTGAATAAAAGTAGAAGTCCACCGCTGTGGAGTAATGGTTAGCATGCCTGACCTTGAAACGAGCGGACCCGAATTCAAATCCTGGTTCGGGCAAGTTACCTGGTTGAGGATTTTCCGGGGTTTTCACTCAACCCAATAAGAGCAAATGCTCGGTAACTTTCAGCGTTGGACCCTGGACTCATTTTTCCGACATTCATCTCATTCAACCATAGCAGTTGAAAAAGCATAGTAAAATAACAAATTAAAAAAAAACAATAAAAGTATGGCATAAAGATCTTGGCATCGGCAATATGAACAGTAATATTTGAAGTAATAACTAAAAGTTAAAACTATTATTGTAATCACTGCATATTAATTTATTTATCCACCAGCAAATCTATCGTGCTATCAACAAGGAGTGCGTTATATGACAGTAAAAATTTTTAATATCCCCCCTATCGATGTAAAGAATCAAACTCAAAACACAAGATAATTGGGGGCCAAATTAAAGAAGTAAAGCCTACATAATTTCTCATGCCTTCTATTCTGTAGACGAAATTATAATAATAATAATAATAATAATAATAATAATGATTTATTTAACCTGGCAGAGTTAAGGCCATACGGCCTTCTCTAACACTCAACCAGGAGTAAAAACTGCGTTATAGAAACACTACAAATTTACAAAGTACACACAAAACTGAATAAGATAATAATAATAAAATGTAAACAACAAGTAAGAAGAAATCAGACATAATATATAACATACAGAAAGAAAGAAAAAAGCATAATAAAATGTGAACAGCAGGTCAAAAATAAATGAGGCCTACAAAGTATAAAAAAAATAAGAAAATTATTGATGATAATAATAATAATAAATAAGAATAGTAATGATAATAATGATGATAATATTATTAATAATAATAATAATAAATAAAATAATAATAACAGGCCTAATAGTAATAATAATACTAATAGTAGTAATACAATAGTGCAGTACAAAGCATACAATGAATACAATATTTTTAAGTATACACAGTAAGGAAAATTATGTTTATATATAGCTCAAGTTATCACATTAGAGATATACCATTATCGGAAAATATGAAAACAAAAATATAAAATAAGTTAAATATCACTAGAACATAAAAAAAAAATGTGAATACGTGGAAACATGCAATACAACACTTGTCATAATAGTAAGTTAGTTTGGCAACTTGTCATAAGGTAATTTTCTAATTTGGATTTGAAAGATTTCAATGTTCGGCAGCCCTTGACTTCAGGCGGCAGAGAGTTCCAGTGACGAGAGGTGGCAACAGTGAAAGATGAGGAATACAGAGATGATGTGTGAAGTGGAATTTCTAGCGTGTTATCGCGTTGTGATCGAGTATTAATATTATGATAGCGAGAGAGAATATGAAAACGAGCGAATAAATAAGAGGGGGATGAAGTGTGCATAATTCGATATAGGAGAGAAAGTGAGTGCAGATTTCTCCTCTCATGTAACCTAAGCCATGATAACTTCTCGAAAGAAGGTGAGATATGATCATAGTATCGAACATTACAAATGAAGCGGACGCACGCGTTATGAACACGCTGTAGTTTCTGGGCGGAATCAATCCTGAGATCACTGAACAAAACGTCGCAATAATCGAAGTGAGGTAGAATGAGTGTCTGTACCAGCGTCTGTTTTAATTTAGACGGATAATGATACAATCTTTTTAGTGAATGGAGAATAGAGAATGCCTTCTTACATGTATATTTAATATGAGTATCCCAACTAAGATTAGATTCGAAATGCACTCCGAGATTTTTTACGGTAAAGCTAAACGGGATGATTGTTTTATCCAGTTTCACAGGTGGAATATTCAGGTCGTTGACTTCAGGAATTAATCTACGGTTCGCGAACAGAATAGCCTGTGATTTACATGCGTTTAGGTTAAGCCCAAATTGTTGAGACCAGGAAGAGATGGAATCAAGATCTTCATTAAGACTATTAATGATATCATTTAGTGCATCAGGACGCGCTGAAATATACAATTGAACGTCGTCTGCATATATTTGATATCTGCAGTGCTTAAATGATTTAGAAATTCCATTTATATAAATAGAGAAGAGCAAGGGGCCTAATACTGATCCCTGAGGAACTCCTGTATCTACAGTACGCCAGGATGAGAAACGATTATTACATATGACACGCTGCTGGCGGCCAGTAAGGTAGGAGTACATCCAGGTGATAGCACTATCAGAAAGGTGTAGCGTTTGTAGTTTAGTCAATAGTAGATCGAAGTCAACAGAATCAAAGGCTTTGCTATAGTCCAATAAAACTAGTACAGTAGCCTGTCGTTTATCCATGGCTGCGCGTATGTCCTCAGTAACATTCAACAAAGCGGTAGAAGTGCTATGGCCATTTCTGAATCCTGATTGTAAAGGGTCTAAAAGATTAAATTCTAGTAGGTATTCTGACAACTGCTTATGAATGATGCGTTCCAGGGCTTTGGATAAAACGGGAAGAATGGAGATTGGCCTATAGTCTTTTGCAGAAGTTGGTGAATTTACTTTAGGAAGTGGGCGTACCAAAGCTGTTTTCCAGAGTTGCGGATAAACAGACGTGATAACTGAAGAATTGAAAATATGGGTTATTACAGGAAGCACGATATCAACTAACTTATTGATAAAGACTATGCTTATGTTGTCAGAGCCTTGTGCTTTAGATTTAATGCTTTTAAGAGCCCTTCTTACTTCAGAATCAGTAATGTGCGAGAAGAAAAATTTTTCGCGAGAAGGAGGAGGATTAGCTAGGAGAGTATTAATTGTATTTAGTTTTGACTGCTTTTCAGGTCGTATAGTGGGAGGTGAGGTAAAGTATTCATTGAGTTTATCAAGTGGTATGTTTATAACTTCAGCTTCTGATGCTTTCTTCCCTACTCCCATATCACGTAAGTTATTCCAAAGACACCGAGGGGGAATGGACGGGTCGACGAGACTCAGGGCGTGACGGCGTTTAGCATTCCTAATGCTTTGTGTGGTTTTGTTTCTAAGTTTTTTGTAGTTGTTAAAGTTTTCGGCAGATTTGTTGTTTCTGTACTTCCGGAAAGCAGCGTCACGTGACGTCATAAGATTACGAATACTGTCATTCAACCATGGGGCGGGTCGGTGGGTGACTCGTCTCTTCTTTAAAGGTGCATGTTTGTCGAATAATTGCATTATCATGTCATTAAAGGTGGCAACTTTTTCGTCAACTGTGATTAAATTAAAAATAGTATGCCATGGCATTTGTAAGGCGTCAGAAGTTAGTTGGTCGTTGTCAATGCCTTTTAGATCTCTGTAAGTAATTACCTTAGCTGCATTTTTTGGGCACTGAAGAGAGTACTCGGCAAAAATAAGATCATGACCAGATATTCCCGGAACTGGTAACTGTCCTGAAGTTAGAATTCTATCAGAATTATTCGTAATGATTAGGTCAATTAAAGTATCGGAAGTAGGTGTGTGGTGGGTAGGATCGAGTGGAAGAATTGTTAGATTGAAAGTTTCGAACAAATTACGGAGTTGATTAGTCCCATTTGATCTGACTGCCAGAAGATTTAAATTGAAATCCCCCATAACCAAGACATGTTCATATTGCGGTAAAAGATCGGCTAACGGGCTTTCTAAATCGGATAGATGTCCAGCTTTGGGAGGCTTATAAATAACTGCTAAGAGACATTTATGAAGACTTGCTTGTATTTCTACGAACAAATATTCGGGTCGTAATGCATCGCCTTATGATTTTAGAATAATTTTAGGGTGCAGATCATTCCTAATATATGCACAAACTCCACCCCCTCGTTCGTATAGTCTGTCATTTCTACATAACGTATAGCCGTTTAAGTGAACGAGTGAGGAAGACAATGAGGGTTTTAGCCACGTCTCGCTAACAAGAATACATTGGACATCTATATTAGTGAAAATAGAAGAGAATTCCTGGAAATGAGGAATAATGCTTTGACAATTTAAATGTGCTATTTTCAAAGATTTGGGGTCAGGTGAGAAAGACTGCTTTAACAGCTGAGAGGTAGACAGCAAAGTTGCATGAATATTTCTGTCTTGTATTAAGTATCGATACTAACCCGTTGTGTTGTACTAGTAGCTGTATTGTAAAAATCTTCTATACAGGGCGATTCACGAGGATTTACCGTCCTTTACGGAGTTTATTTCCGAAGACATTTTGAGCAAAAAATGTCATATAAACATAGTTCCTATTCTCAATATTTTCAGAGTTACATTAATTTAAAGTTGTTTGTAAAATACATTTCTTCTTTAGTTTGAAGGTAAAAGGATAGGAGTGGTTGTGTCACAGACCGTGAATGTGAACTAAATTCGACTTTCAAAATAACTTCCAAAGGGGTTAGAGAGAGAATAACGAAATTAAAAAATCGGAAGTCTCGAGGACCAGATAGTAATGCTACAGAGATTCTTAAATTAGGTTCCGAGGCCATAATTCCATACTTAATACGTATATTTCATATTTCCATAAACAATGCGCTATTCCATGTGACTGGAAATCAGCTATAGTGGTACCCATACATAAAGGTGGAAATAAATTTGATGTCTGAAACTACAGACCGATTAGCCTTACATCTGTCATATGTAAAGTCATGGAGCATTTGATATCGGATTATATTCGTCATGTTATAAATGCGAAAGACTGGTTTTACAACCGCCAGCATGGTTTTAGGGAAGGCTTCATTCATTCATTCATTCATTCATTCATTCATTCATTCATTCATTCATTCATTCATTTATTTTATTCCATAGATCTTACATGAGCAATGAAGCTTTAAGATGTGGAACATGTCAACATTTTACAATATTACAATTACAATTTTTACAAATTTTTATAGTTTTACAATTTAGTAATTTTCTACAATTTTTACAATTTTGTACAATTTTTTTACATTTTTTTTACATTTTTTTTACATTTTGGCGAGATGTAGTGAGATGAGATGAGGTCCGAGGATTCGCCAAAATATTACCCGGCATTTGCCTTTTCGGTGGGGGAAACCTCGGAAAAACCCAACCAGGTAATCAAATCAAAGGGGGTAATCAAATCAAAGGGGTTGATGCCAAGGACTCGCTACAGACCATCCGGCTTCAGTCCCACGGCTGGGGAAAACCTCCGAAGAAACCAAAGTCCAAAGGGGGATCCAACCCAAGCCCGAACGCAGCTCCGGATCAACAGCCCAGCGAGTCTGTCGACTGAGCAACATCGATGGCTCTACTAAAAGTATACAATACATAGCCAATCAGATTATTAAATTTACAAACGCAAACGATCATTCATAAGTTGAGCTATATTATAATACAAAACAATTTAATTAAATTTAAGGCATAAACAATTCAACCAGTTGTGATATACAGAAATTGATAATACATATCATGCAAACTACTTCAAATTACAAACACAAACAATTTATCAGTAGAGCTATATAGATTACTATTCAATTTAAAGCATATACAATTCATCGGCCAAATCTATACAAATATATACAATACAAAGTGGCATACTTTCATTAAGCTATACAAATTTGTGCAATTAATATGAAGTAGATTAATTCAATTTATAATCATAAACAATTCATCAGTTGAGCTATACATATTACCATTCAATTTACAGTAGGTCTATATACAATTCATCAGTAGAGCTACACAGACTAGTAATCATTTTAAGAACATATACAATTCATCAGCCAAACTATACAAACATATACAATCAAATTAGTTCAATTTACAAAATTATTTTCGTTAAGCTATACAATTCATATGAAGTAGATTAATTCAATTTATAAGCTTAAACAATTCATCAGTTGACCTATACAGTACACTATTCAATTTTCAGTACATACATTTCATCAGTTATGCTAAACAAAAAATACAATACATAGTAAACAGATTAAGTCAATATAAAAACATATTTTAGTTGAGCTATATAAAATTGTACATGTCATTTAAGTAGAATAATTCAATTCACAAGCATAAACAATTCATCAATTGTGTAGAAGGTATGAGTATCTAGAAATTTGGTTAATTCTTTTCTGAACCTTTTCTCGTTGTTCTTCAAATCTTTAAGATAATTAGGCAGTGCATTGAAGACTGTTATACATGAATAGCGAACTCCTTTTTTAAAACAGCTTAGACTAACAGAGGGTAGATGAAGATCTGATTTATGTCTTGTATTAAAATGATGAATGTCTTGATTAGTACTGAATTTATCTTGGTTCTTAATATACAGCATCATTAGGGAAAGAATGTATTCATAAGGTAAAGTCAAGATTTCTAAGTTTCGGAAAATATTTTTACATGAGGTCCTTTTATGCACACCGGCCATTATTCTTATAGCTTCTCATGGGATAGTCAAATTACGTCGCTGGTTCAAGATCTAGCTGAAGAGGTAGATAGAGGCGGAAGAAGCGATGCAGTTGTGATTAATTTTTCGAAAGCATTTGATTTGGTGCCACATGACATATTAATAGATAAGTTAAATAGGCTAGGAATAGATAAAAGAATGGTGCTATGGATCCAAGAATTCTTAAAAGGTAGAACCCAGAGAGTTAGAGTAGGTCATGAAGTATCGGAAATTGGAAATATATGTTCAGGGGTGCCACAGGGTAGCGTTCTGGGTCCATTACTCTTTATAATATACGTAAATGACCTATGCCAGAATATTACATCAAATGTGAGGCTATTTGCAGACGACTGCATTATCTATAGAAAGATTAGAAATAATTCAGATGTAGATGCTATTCAAACAGACTTGAATAAAATTTATAACTGGGCGTTAAAGCATAGGATGAAAATAAATGGTTCTAAAAGTAAATCTATAACATTTTGTAAAACCCGAGAGGAAACTAGTCTTAATTACGAATTCAGTGGTGTTGTAATTCCGCAAGAACAATGTTGTAAATACCTAGGAGTGTATTTAAACTCCAAACTTTCTTGGGGAGAGCATGTTGATAATGTTACGGGTAAAGCATGGAGGGCACTGCACTTTATTATGAGAATCTTGAGAAAGGCTAGCCCCAAATCGAGGGAAATAGCATATCTAACGTTAGTGCGACCGTTAATGGAATACGGAACTACATGTTGGGATCCCTATAGAATATATCAGATAAATTCCTTAGAAAGAATCCAGTATAGGGCAGCTAAATTTGTTAAAGGTAAAAGAGAAGATGGAAACGATACGATAAAAGAACTTAAATGGGAAACTTTGGAAAACAGACGTAGGAAAACTAGAATAACATCATTGTATAGAGCACATCTAGGTCAGAAAGCATGGGTAGACATAACGGCTCGGTTAGAAAAGCCAACGTACTATGGTAGGAACGATCATGATTTTAAAATCAAATGTAGGAAACAGAAAACGGATGTAGGTAAATTCTCATTTTTAAATAGAACTATAAATGATTGGAATGACCTACCTGCAGCAGTCTTTGAGGTCTGTCCTTCCTTAAGGAGATTCAATAATAACTTAAAAAGTTGTGTATAAAGTGCAAATTAAAATTAAGGTGACATTCAACATTTAATTTTTTAAGGTGACATGTATTCATCTAGCCTGACGAGTTTACTTCCTTGGTTTGAATTGCAAATTATTTAAAAATACCGTGTAAGAGGGTCTTAGACTAGAAATGTTTAGTTTAAATGTAACTCTGTTTATAAGTATGCATAAGTATGCATACTTATTTGAACTGTTGTATCAGTGAAGCGAGGTGAGTCAGTGAAGTTATGGTTTTACAGTGCAGTGAACAGTTCCGATCAGTGATAATTTATAGCGTCAATGAAATGTGTTCTATAGTGTCAGTGAAATGTGTTAAAGAGTGTCAGTGAAATGTGTGCTAAAGTGTCAGTGAAATGCGTCATAGTGCCACTACAGGGAATGAGATGAGAGTAAAGTGAAAGACTATTGAAACTTATGTAGGACCTATACATAATTATGTAGGTTCTATTGTAAAATTAGGTATTTTATTTATGTTTTATTATTATTGTGTTAAATTGTATTGTGTATTCTTATTGTATTGTGTATAAAATTGTATGTGTGTTGTAAAATTGTATTGTGTATTGTAAATTTTATTGTGTATTGCTTATCATTTTATTGTGTATTGTTTATATTGTGTATACCACTGCCACCGGGTGCTTGCCCACTTGCAGTGTAAATAAATACATACATACAGATAATGAGAGAATGAACCATTCAGAAGTATCATTTCTTTAATTGGCAACTATTATAAAGCTAAAAATGTGCTGTGAACTTCTTAATTGCTTCGTTCAGATATCTTTTCTATTTTTAACTAGAAAATTACATTATTCTTACGCACTTATCACAACAATTATTACAAATCACACCTCTTCCACCGATTTAATTATTTGCATTTCAGTTTTGCATCCTAATTTACAGTCTTGGAGAGTTTGCAACACATTTTAAAAAATGTCGCCGTCCGCTTGAGTACACTTGGCCGCACGCTTGTGAACGGCACTCGTCGCTCTACGTAACTGCATACGACTATCTTTGATTTCCGTAGCGCTCGCGCTGGCTGCTGACTGCACGCTGACCAAGATCACCCGTTCACAGCAATGCGTTCCAATAACGAAACGTAACTCTGTAAAAATTGGGAATAGGAACTATGTTTATATGGCAGTTTTTGCTCAGAATGTTTGCCGAAATAATATCCTTAAAGGACGGTAAATCCTCGTGAATCAATCTGTATATATTTCCACTAGACTGTGACTATAATTGGGATACTATTATAATTTTTTACATATTCCATATTCTAGTTGTGAAGAGACGTACGGATAGCATGGAATGTAAATACAGTACAATAAAAGATCGTCCTGCAGAGAGCAACTTCAGCTAAACCATTTACAAGAAAGTGGGGCCTCATCGTTTCATCTAGAACTGAAATTGAACAGAACGCAGACATAACAGAAATGAATAGAGGAATAAGTGTTTCAGCTTTAAATTACAAGTGCTGAAATTAATTTGAAATGTTCAGGTAATCAATAGTGGCCCGCCTTAATCTCAGAGCTCCGTCCCTTGACTGATGCGAGTAGATATATTAAAGTTCTGAATAGACCGTTGTGATGTGCTCTCGCCGCTTAATTATGTAAATTATCTAACGAGTCCATCAAGCACGAGTCGAGAGCTCTGGAGAACGCACTCCAAGAACTCTCAAGTACACGCGCTGCTTATGGACGTATGTACAGTAAACAGTCATGTCACACGTTATTTCAGACGTAAAAGCCCTTACAGCTTCACTTTCTCAATACGCCAAGTATGAACATAAAGCAAGATGCTGCTGCAAATATTATTTGAAGATTTTACGGAAATAAACATTTATAATACCGAAAAACGATTCTGGCATGGTGTGTACAGCTGTTTCTAAAACTAATATACTGCTTTTATGTTATATTCGGCTTTTACAAGTTAAGTCATCCTGAAATAATGTATAGTCACTATAATAAAATTATTGTTCTTAAAATTATGGGAGTTTATTTTTAATAATTGGCAGAAGTTAACAATTTACTTGTAATCGCGTATAAGGTTATTCTTATCGAAACACACGCTCTTGCCATGAAACAATACTAACAATCCCATTCCATTGCACTTTCTCATACTCATCCTCTTTCACAATAGCCCTGCCAAGACTCTGGAATTGGCTACCTGCTGGCATCAGGGACTGTCGAAATAAAATTGAATTAAAATACAAACTTACTAGGAACTTGGTCAGTAATTGAGACTCGTTCAGACACGGTTTCTTGTAAATAGTTCTCTTATTATAGCACAAAATATTTCAATATCCGGTAACTTCATCACTATATAATTTTATTCTAGGTAGCCTATAATTTTTACTTAATAAAAAATCTTCTTTCTTCTTAACTTCTACAATAAACTGTCTAGCCTTTAATAATCAGTTAATCTTTTAGTACTTTGATTTTCATTGTATTTGTAAATTTAATATTAATTCTAATTCCAATTGTATTCTTAATATTGTAGTTGTAATCCCCTGGTAGAGGGGAAGAGAAGGCCTGATGGCTTTATTTCTACCAGGTTAAATAAATAAATAAATAAATAAATGAATACATAAATAAATAAATAAATATTATATATACTATACTATACTAATATTTTCTTATATAGTACGCATAAGATAAAGTGATAAATGAAATGATGTAGTAAGTTACATATTTCTCCAGATTTTTTTTTCGGATATCTTTTTAATTACGTTTGAGTATTATGCAAGGTTTGGATTTGTAATCTGAAGAGATAAGAGATCTTTAGAAGAGAAAATATTCATATGAAAAATCTTTACTAAATTATAGAGTTAGGCAGAATGACTGTTTCGCTTATTTATAAATTCAATAATGAACGTAAGAATCTTTTGATTTTCCACAGGTCAGAATCGTACATAGTTGCAATATTCTCGATTTATATTGTCGCTTTTCACAGTTGTCAATAAGCTTTGGTAGTGAAAGGACACGTGTTGAGCGTTGCTCTGACGTTGTAAGCAGGGAGGGTATTACCTTCAGTGGAATGTTACGGAAGGAGATTCAATACAAGAAGTTGATAATGTTTAGGGGTGAACAACAAGAAATATTAACAAGAGCGAAAGAATTAATAGATCGGAATATAAGAGCTATAAATAATGGAAAACGGACAAGTAATAATGAATCAAGTAACAACAGACAGGATACTGAGAGAGTTAAGTTAAACATAGAGGGGAATAGTGTAAAGATTGCAATTTTGAGACAAGAAATAGAACAATTGAAGACGTAAATTAAACAGTAAGAAATAAATCAAGAAAAAGGAAACTGTTATTCTTCAGAATAGAAGAAAAGGGACGTGAATTCACAATAGAAACAAATGAGGCAGTGCGCAGAGTACGCTATGCTAAGAGATCTTCAAACTAGATGTGAGAGCAGAAGACATTGAGGAGACTTATAGAATTGGTGAAGGATGTAACAGACCTATTTTAATTAGATCTCAAATATAATAACCAAATAAGGAATTTTAAGGAACTTAAATAGAGTTCGGGAACGGGAATGAGGGTTGAAAAAGACCTGAACTACGAGATTAGATGTAGAAGGAAGCTACTACTTCCGTTCATGAAGACGGCAAGAGCGAATGGATACTTTGTCAAGTTGTATGAAGATAAATTAAAAATCAATGGGAAATTCAAAGACGCATATTTCTGTAAGGAAAATGAAGACCACCAAATATTCGGATTAAACACAAAAAAGCGTGAACAACATGAAAAAGAACACAAGAGATCCGAAGAAAAGGACACGAGGTCGTCAGAAGCGAACGGATTAAATGATGGAAATACAATCGTGAGGAAGACGAAACAAAATGAAGCAGCCATTGTTATCGTATAACCTGAAAAGTAATGAATAGGTGGAAATTCATTGGCAAAGATTAATACCGACCGGCCCAGTCAAACAATGGTTAAAAGGGGATCGGAATTCGACCTGGGACAGTAAGTACGTCACAGGTGACGGAGAATTTGTTCAACCAAAATTGCGGTGAATAGTAGCTATTATAACAAGAGCATTGATCAGAGACGTATGGACGATGGAGCGAAATAGTTTAGTGTGCAAAGCAAGGACTTCGTACCGAAGGAAGAGAGACAGAACCTGGAAATGAAAAACAACGACCCGGTGAAGAATGTGCTGAGATCAACAGTACATAAGAAGAGAACATATGGGAAGAAAACAGATAAGAGCGGCTTAAGTACAAATATAATGAAGTCAAGTGTCGCGAATAAAAATTTAAGTGATTCGGGAAGTGAATTAATTAGCTTAGGGGGGAAGGAAGGTCAGTGCCGAGAGGGGAAGTGAAAGTGTTTCTGTGAGTGCAAGAGCTGAAACAGTTGGAAGTGAAGAGAAGAAAAAAGACGACGAGTTTCAACAGAAATGGGTGAAATGGATGTGTCAGGTCCAGAGACGGTTAAGAATATAGTAAGTAAAATAAATAATAAATTAGAGGAGTATAGTAGGAAATTAAGATACGCATCGACTCTTGGTGTAAAAATTTACAATTTCCCTTCAATACTACTTTCTTACAGTTAAATAAAACCAACTGCAAAGGAAACAGCCCACAACAAAAATTTGGGCGCACACGGTAATAATTTTGTAAAAAAATCATATATTCATTCTGCAAGCATTTCTTCGCTTCCAATTGGCCTACATCATTCATATTTTTCACCGAACTGATCGCTAAACAGTTAAAAATGTTGCAGTCTAGAATGAACTTAATAGTACGATAGCTGAGAACCAAACTGTTCTAAGTCCAACTTTTTATAAGAAAGAAACCTGTGTTTCATCCTAGATCATATATAACAGATTGCTCATCCTTATGTTAAAATCGGTACCACTTTGAAGAGAACACCGCCAGGATCGCCACCCGTTCGCCGTAAACGAACACGAGATGGTAGTACAGTCGCTAATGCAATTCAAATGGGAGTTATGACGTGACTCCTTGTGTAACAACTACATGGCAGTAAACCTGACAAAAGTTGTTACCGTCAAAGCCTATAAAGCCGAGCAATCTGGATATATATGATCTAGGATTTCACTGAGTTCCAGTTCTTGTCTGCATATATGAATCGAACAAAATTGTAAATATTCCTCTACATAAGGTTGCTATGAAGCTATTCCAAATTGTTTCCTGAAACATTGAATGTCAGTAGCTTAAAGTAGCTCTCCTGGAAAAAAAATAGTAAAATGGACTTGAAATAGTCTGGTTCAGGGCCATCGATTTCTCACTGGTTTTTTATGTAATTTTTTTCTAACATGTAAAAAAGTTATTTTATTTTATTTTTATTTTTAGGGAGGCATTGCTTTTGCTTTGAACTGAATTAGTTGATTTTAGATTACAACATAGCTCTCTGTCTAAGTTTCAATTTGGTGTTTGAATGAAGTCGATAGCTCCATTCTAAGCGTACTTTTTACTTGCTCATGAAAAACTGAAATAGGATAAAATTGATGTTAAAGTTTGAGCTCAAGCTAGGTAACAAATACTTTACTTTTATGCTCCTAAAACCCTCCTGCAACGTAGGTGAGGCCCTCTTCTTGTGTCTTGAGGTCTATTTTCCTCTTTTTCACAACCCTACGGTACCGTCTTCGCTGCTGTTGCGATGAATTTGGTTGCTCAAGAGATGAATTAATATGTGCAGTCTTTACAGAACGTAATGCTTGCCAAGAATGGGTTTTAGTGTTCACCCGTTTAAAATCAAACAGTGTTAGTGTTATAAATTTGGAAAAACTGATAGTTGTGTTCTAAGCATGCCAAGCAATAATGTTCATACGAAGAGGGTGTTTCAACTGATGAGCAATAATTGAACAGATATTCGAAACTGGAGAGCACGACATATTTAATCAAATCAGAGCTGAAAACTGCAGTTGACTTCAACTATTACGCGAGATAAAATCTGTCTCAAAATATTTTTAATTTAAACCTAGTTGCCGAAGTGTAGAATAAAGTTTCTTTGTAGTAACTGAATCGAATAATGTGTCTATTTTTATGTGAAATGTTGTCAATTTCTTAGTCTCCCGCATTTTCTTCAAACAAAAGTTGGCAACCCTATCCCTGTGCCACCTGTAATAGCCAAACTTCATTTGCCGTTGAGAGGATATTCACAGTAAAATCTTCTACAATATTGTTGAACTGACATATTAATAAAATGCATTATTGAAAATAAGCAACTAAGTTTAAAGAAATAAAGAAGAATTTTATGATTTCATATTTCGCGACTAAAATAATTTAAGTTCGTTCCTGTTGCATGGAGGAACAACCTCGTATAGGATTTATGTGGAAAGTTTTTTTGTCTTCCTTCCTATGTGAGCGCAGCAATTTTCCTGCACTTCAAATTAATTTCCCACGAAAGGTCGGGGTGTGATTTACATAACAACAGAAGTGAGAGCGGGCTCAGTGAAATAGAATCTGGATGCGGAATGGGGGCAAAGCAGGCGCCATTTCGCGTCCGATATTTTATTACCAATGTATTCTGAAGAACGAGTCTCGTGAGGAAATTAATGAATCTGTATCGGCCCTTAAGTGCGATCCCAGTCATTAGTAAGCAGAAGAGGAATTGTGACGCTTTGATAAAGCCTTAATACAAATCACAACAGCACCAGCATACAGAATTTGGAGATACCGCTTTGAAAGTTACATCGGTTCGAATTATTATTTGAACTTACAGACATCATCGATCTCTCTCTTCAGAAATATTACTAACCTCTGTTCCAATTAGGAATGAAACAGCATATAAATAAATTCATACCACACACAAATTCATGACTGATTGTTTGCCGCGATGATGTAGTGCAGTCATGTCAATTGATGCCCATAGCAGCAAGCGCGCGCTTTAGAGCTCAGGAGAGTCTGAGCGCTTTATAGGGGAAAGGAAAGAAACAGACGAAAGAGGTAGTATATATGCCGCTTGGTCGAGCTATATTCAGGGATGGCCAGACCTGATTCAATAGATAAAGGGAAGAAAACTTATTAAAACTGTATCCATGTTAATTTTTAGATTTGCCTGAGAAGTATAAGTGCATATAAGAATGTAAGTTTTAATTTTAATGCTCATTTTTCACAAGTTTGATTTTTATATTCAAACGAAATATTTTCTCAACTTTTTTTATAGAAAAGTGAAATTTTCAGATAGAGGCCTATTTATTTAGTAGCCTTAGTGAATGTTTTCGTTAATCTTATATGCCGTAAATACGTATTATTGAAGATATTGTATTGAAAATTTTGAAAATATTCGCATGGAAATTGTTTGTAAGGAAATGAATTAACAAAGCAACTACTGTTACGTCATAAGCAAAAAATACGTGTCCATGTGTTGTAAAAATGTCAGCTCTATAGCTTCAGCAGATTTCGAGAAAATAATTTAATATTCTGATGATAGGAAGTTGCTCACCATTATCATCTTAAAAGCATAATGCGATAAGAGTTTTGTTATGGAATATTAGTTACACTTAAAATATATACAGCACCTAGGTAACTTTGCTTTGTACTGTATTATTGTTTTGATTAGTTTATTGATTACTTTTATAAGGCTAAAGGTACCATCAATAGCAATTCCAACTTATCAAGTCATACTCAATCTCTTTTTTTGGGATATCACTTTCTTTATGAATGATGTGTTTCATCCATATAGTACAGTATAGTTGTACTACTGTGGAATTTATGTGACTATTCCTTCTTAACTCTTTATTATGTTATTAACATTTAAAACGCAACTGCAATATTAAGAAATTGGTATTAATACTTTTGTTTTACAGGCAATATAGATAATATCAAACAGAAAGAAGCCATATAAAAATAACGACATAAAATTTCACGTTCCGTTTGAAGTTTGTGCACCACTGTTTTCTTAATCCAACAGGCTGCTTATTCATACACATAACCCTTCCTCGTTTTATACTTAGCGCTTGGTGCCCGCGCACGACGTCAAGGTCAGAAAAATGCGCTTGCTTTGACATCACTGATGTAGTGAAATAATGAAGTGCGTTACAGAATTGCATATAGGACTATTTAATCGTCTCCGGTAGTCTAGCATAGAGGTTCCCAACCGGTGTGTCGCGCAGTCCGTGGAGTGTATCGCGGAATTTTGGAACTGAAAAATAAATTTTATGACATCCAGAAAGTTTCTTTATAACACATTTTTTTATTTACAAAGAAATCTTTGATATGGTACATTTCATTTTGACACAGATTTTACTAATTAAATGTCAACACCTGCAACAATGCTCAGTTTAATTTTTCTGTCTGGAGATAATTCCAATGAAAGTGAATACCTGGAACAATGCTTAGTAATTCGTTTACTCTTCCCACTTAGTAAAAAACATAGTTTAGAATCGTCAGAACATATTGGTCAGTTACAGTATGTAGGCCTACGTGTGAGCGGGTGATAGTGCGACTATTTTACCAAAAGTGCTTTATTTAGATTTTATCATGGACAAAATTTTAATTCGAGAAAGACAATCTGAATCAAGTTCTGGGTTAGATGACAGCAGTGTTAATTCAAATAATGTGAGCAAAAATTCTCTTCAGGGTTCACAAAAACCTACTACGTTTCGTAAATGTAATGATTAATACTTTCAATATGGTTTTATGTGACGTGGATATGAATATAAACAAAATCCCGGGTTTCCAATATGCGGAAATGTTTTGTCAAATCAGTCGATGGTGCCGAATGAACTAAAAACTTATTTAGAACTGCTGTTTTAAAATTCATACATGTGTTGAATCATCATTTTTCTACCATGAAAATAGTGAAATCTATAAAAAAAAACAGACTGCTGCATCTTGAAGATGATTTAGGGTAAAGGTTGGTAATATCGTGATAACTCAAAATAAAATGCAGTTTTCTTCAAAACAAAATTTCATAATATAACTAAATTGACACTGATGGAAGTTCAGAGTGTTCCTTACACATACATGATAGAATAAACATAAACAATTTTAAGACTTTGGAGGAAAAAGTTAATTGATTAAATGAAATTATACCTAGTAATATCGTGATATACAGAGTATTATCGTGATAGATGTTTGGTAATATCGTGATAATTCTTTTAACTTAGATTGCAAATATACAAATTCAAATTAAACTTAATTAAAGCTTGAAACATTACCTTTCAGTCAACATAGTATCTAATACAAAGTCCCTTTCAATCAAGTAATATTGCCAACCTTACAATTAAAGACACTGAAAGATCCTTGCAAACTGAACACTTTAAGCACTAATCACTGTCGTCATCTGAGAATTCCACGGATTTGTCGCATTCAAAGCACATGAACTGGGGTGAATCATCAGCATTAGCACATAGTTAAAGATACCACCTTGTGCAAAATATGCACTAAATCCACTGTGCCCCATTACGAGCTGCAACATCTCTTGAATACATGCCATGACACACTTTGCAAGCCGTTTCATTCTCTTCAGAACTAGACGATGAAGGCTCTGTTGAGGGAGCTGCGTTTGCTGCTTCTGTCTTCTTTGGTCTACCACGAAATCTTTTTATCTGGTAGTGGAGTAAGCACTCTGGCCTTTGTATCTACATTTCTGCGGCGCTTTCCAGCATTACCATCAGAGCATTTGGGCAAGCACAAGGTGTTCCCCACAATCCCGTTGGCAGTGTCTGATGGAAGTGTTGCTGTTCGAGTTTGACTGGAATCTCCATCTCCAGCTGTTAGGCGAGAAGATGCAATTGCTTCAGATTGTACTGCATTGCGATTCATGGGATAAATTCCAGCTTTTCTAAACCCATCTCTAATCGTTTCTGCACTAAATTCAATTGCATACGGCACAGAAAACTTGCCGAAGTCGAATCTAGTGGGAGCACCTGCAGTATTGTTATGTTTGTAACGTTCAAGTTTGTTGGCCAATGCATTCTTCACTGATTTATAAACGCTGAGAGCCAGTGGTTGAAGGATGTGGCTGCAATGACTCGGAAATGCCATCAAGTGGATATCATTTTCACGAGCAAAATCAACGACGCCTATTCCCACATGTGATGCGTGCGAATCTAATAATAGCAACACTGGTCTGGCTGGTGAAATGTTCCTTACAAAGTGATTCATCCATTTTAAGAAAAGTTCTGAACTTATCCAGCCATTCTTCGACGCACTGATTAGTGATCCTGTTGGAGCGTCTTTGTCCAAACCATTTACTAGTCTCACGCCTTAAAAATTATTATAGGTGGAATTGCGGTTCCAGAGGCACTACAGCAACCTAATACAGTTTATGTTACTCCCTTCTCCGCGAAAGTCTTGCTGTAAATTATTTTCTTTCCTGTTTCCGCGACGGTTTTCGAAGGCTTCACCACAAACGTGACTCCTGTCTCGTCACAGTTAAACATTATTTCTGGCTTCTGTTGCAGCTGAAGCTTGGCTACTGTCTGTTCCAGTTTATCGTAGAAGTCCTCAATGTTTTCTTTATTAGCTGTAACAGTTCGTCTTACTGCTAACTTTTCTGGTGCTCTCAATGATAAGCCATATCTTTCTCTGAATGACCACCACCAAAATGGTCCTGTTTTTTCTCTGTCTTCATTAAATGAAGACGTTTTTGAAGTGGCTTTCGACAACTCAAATCCAAGACGCTTTATTTGTGTCACATTCAGCCCAAAACCTATTTCTTGCATTTCAATTATATAGTTCACTAACCTCAGTTCTACTAATTTAGGTACCGGTAGCATGAACGGACGCCTGAGTTTAGGAACTTCAAATGGCCCACCCTCTCCAACATCAGCATTTCCAACGTTACGACTAATATGAACCTTCAGTGTACTCCAGGGTACACCACACTCTTTTGCTGGCTTGTATATAGTCCAATTAACATTCAACACCTTTTTCACAGTATTTTGCAGATTGACAACACTGTACGTTCGTCTTTTGTTGACTTTCCTATCACCGTTGCTAGCAGAAGACGGAACGGAACTGTAAGGAAGAAGGCATAATTCGTAAGCCTCCCTCCGCCATATGTATCAAGCTACATAAACTGCTTGCACTCTAAAAAATCGAGAAGATGTTACACTTGTATAAAATCGTCAGAGTATGTGTCTATACAGCATATTAAAGACGTACTGCTAATATATCGACAGACACTAATTTTTATGTTTACTCATCTGGTTTTACAACACTTTTCATTCTTTGTTGAAGCCTGTAAACTCATACGTGCCTTCTCCTGCGGCGCCATTATGCTCACTAAAGGGCCACTGCCTGTCGGTCGGACTGCCTTGACAAACGCGCTTCCATTCCGATTGGTGATCCCATGGTAGACCTTCAAACATGGTATCACAATATTACTGCTATCACGATATTACCAACCTTTACCCTACATGTTGGCCGTCAATCATAAAGCCCCGTATAAAGAAACGCTGTGCATCCCACCAAGCTCAGACTTCACATTAATTTAAATAGGCGAATTTTCAAAAACGGTAATAAAATATTTTATGGGACATTCAGTATAGATAGGTTGGGTTTTTTTACACACAGGTATTGTACCTTTGTTTTTTCTTAATGCCACTCAAGTTGTTTCATTTTTATTTTTTAGATTGTGTGGTAACATCGACTATCTACAAAACTGGATATCCGACACTACATAGAAGTTGTTATCCGTGATTTTTTCTGGTGGAACGCGCTGGAACGGCTTAGATCTTGAAAGTCTAGTTGGACGGAAAGGAGGTTAAAAACGACAAAATTCACATACAATGAACAGTAATCATCTCTCCGTTCGCTATAAAATATTCTACACAGAGTTTCACATTTTTTTTTCTCTTGAAGAAAGCACTGGTTATTGTTGTTGTTGTTGTTATTATTATTATTATTATTATTATTATTATTATTATTATTATTATTGATAAAAACAAATAAGTGTGTCACGATATCGTGGGCGTTCAGTAAACTGTGTCGTCAGTCAAAAAAGGTTGGGAACCAGATAACCAATGAATCTGATATTCGCGGGTTGAAACGTCGCCTAGGTTGATAGATTTTTAAGTACGATGAAATTCTTAGCATGCCTTACTCAGCTCTGAGAGGAAGTGTAACTTATAAGGAAAGCTCACTAAGTCATAATGAATTTTTAAAACGATTTTTTCCCCACAACTTCCATTTCAAACGAGAAATCTCCCTATAAATTTCTACACCCTGAAAAGGCTAGTGTTCGAAATATGATTTTTCAAAATAATCTCTTGACACTCATATAAGTCTCATATCTCCATTGTCTTCCTGAAGAAAAAATGTTTAAGGCTCCAAATGGTTATGCATTGACCTCAGAATCGAGGAAGCTTGTTAAAACTCACCTCTTCAAGTGGTTTCAAGAAGTATGCTTTCCATCTGTCAGTGATTATACCGGGATAGACGAGCTATAGAAAGAATAACTCCAGAAAGTAAAACGGTGGAAGTGTTAACAATTCGGAAGCGCATGTTCCTATTGTTCAGCATCTTGAGAAAATTTAATTCATAAGTTGTCTAATAGTGTTTTGTTACTTGGAACGAATATTGTATTGCGTCAGAGAGATAATGTAATAAAATTGAAGTCCTTAACAAATAATCAGTTTTCATCTCCTAGATATGGAATTATGTTTAAATATGACTACACCTTTTCCAGATGTATTTCAGGAAATATCAATTATATTTCAGATTTGTCATTTGTATTTCAGATTAGTCAATTCAATTTCAGATAGTATCAATTGAATTTCAGAAAACATCAATTGAATTTCAGATTTGTCAATTTAATTGCAGATAGTATCATTTGTTTTTCAGATTAGTCAATTCAAATTCAG
Organism: Periplaneta americana; assembly: GCF_040183065.1. Lineage (NCBI taxonomy): Eukaryota > Metazoa > Arthropoda > Insecta > Blattodea > Blattidae > Periplaneta > Periplaneta americana. The sequence goes on along the minus strand of NC_091123.1, from coordinate 74,536,018 downwards.
ATAGTATCAATTGTATTTCAGGAAACATCAATTGTATTTCAGAAGTTACGGTTGGCACTTTATCCTCCAATGTTAAATCCAATCGAGATCATTTGTTGTAAAGTGAAGACGTACGTAAAAACTCATCTTGGAATTCCTGACGTCATAGCTCCTGGTGTTGTAGGCTAATTTACCTACTGTAGAGAGTAAAACTGATGAAGCAACACACATAATATTGTTGGTGGTGATTGTGTTCGTGCAGTTCAACACAGTACAATTCATCAAGCTGCAGCTTTAGCTATGAAGAATATGCCTGTCGGACGCTAAAATGCAATAAAGTTGAGGATTTTTTAAATCCATTTTCTATTTTTTTAAATATATGTTAAAATCTCAAGTAGGCCTACATTTGTTATTTTCTGAAATAAAAGTGACTATGTAATCTTAAATGCATTGCTTATTTTCTGAAACATATTTGATACCCTCTGAAATACAATTGACAAATCTGAAATACATTTCATACCATCTGAAATACAATTGACAAATCTGAAATACAATTGATACTATCTGAAATTGAATTGACAAATTTGAAATACAATTGATAATTTCTGAAATAGAACTGGAAAAGGTGTAGTATAAAGCCGCGTACATCAACAACAAACCTGATAAAGTCGTAACTTCTATATAATTCTGTTTCCGTGTTATGTACTGAATTGCTCTAAAGCTAATTGCGAGAAACTTATTTTTCTGAAATGTTCGCGTGCAAAGTTCCACTGTGTTTTGAGCATTTTTACAACGATTTCCACTATTGCGATCAGTACAGTGAGTAATTTCAGGTATAATTGAGGACCGTTTTTGCAAAACTTGCCAACTGCAAAATTTGCAAAATTGATATTTTAGTGGATTCGTTAACATAAACGATGTTAAAGTTATCTTAGTAAAATTGAATTATTTCTCTTCTTTATAGTGTGTCAAAGTGTGATGGTTGCACCTATAAGCTAATTGTCTCCATTCAGTTTTTTGTCTCTCCTGTAAAATTTAGTTTTTTCAGTAAGCAAGTTTTGCAAAAACGGTCCTCAATTACATTCTGACAATACGGTATGCAGCTGGATGAGATTTATTGCCCGCTATGTCTAGCACACGGCACTGTTTGCATTAGATGTTACAGCTCTGGATTGAAGAATTTGAAAAAATCATTATCTCGAAAACTAGGCTTTCTCCGGATGTAGAAATTTATAGAGAGGCTTTCTTATTTCAAATGGAACGTAAGTGAACATAGTCCAGGATCTGTTACCTACTCCTTCCGTTCTTTTTTCTTAACCAAAAATTTTAGACAATTTAATATTGTAGGAAACGATTAAGAATAAAACATTTCTTGAAGAAACAGGTGAAAGATCCTAGACTATGTTGTTGACGTAGGTCTTAAAAACATTCCAGTAAAATAATCATGCAGATATTTAATTAATTGTATATTTTATTATGTAAATGCTTTACTGTTGTAAAATAATATGTAAATTTTATACTATTTTATAGGTAATTATTAGCTATTTTAATATTCTGAACAGTGTTTTATAAAGTGTAATCTATGTATATTAAGCATGAAAAGTTTTGTTAAATTAGCTCTTATAGTAGCTTAGATATATAAATTAATTTCACGAAACTTTGCACGCCAATGGTGTACCTCCCCTCTTAAAGCCACAAGCATATCTTCTGTCAAATTCCTATCCTTCATTGTCATAAATATATCCTTCTTCATCATAATCACATTCTTCCCCGTCCCAATGATATCTTTCTCCGTCACAATCATATCCTCTTTCGTCACAAGCATATCATTCTCATTCACAACCATATCCTTCAGTCACAAGCCTATCCTCCTTTGTCACTATTCTTCATAGTTACAAACATATCCTTCGTCACAATCATTCACTTTTCTCACAATCATTTTCTTATTCGTCACAATCATATCCTTCCTCATAATCATATACTTCTCCGTCACAACCATATACTTCTGCACCACAATCATATACTTCGTCACAATCATATACTTCTCAGTCATAACCATAATAAAATTATACTTTTTCGTCACAATCATATCTTCCTTCCTCTTCACATAAATATCTTTAATTTACGGACATATGCTCCTTCGTCACAATCATATCCTTCTTCGTCAGAATTTTATCTTTTCTTTACAATCATATTGTTTCTGTCACAATCATTTTTTCTTGTCAGATTTAGATTTTTTTGACACAATCATATTCTTCGTCTTAATCTTCTTGGTCTATATCATAATTTTATATCCAGCTTAGTAAAAGTCCTTTATTATTATACAGTCGCCATATTCTCCGCTATATGTCTATCACCATCTCCCTTGTATTCCTTATTGTTCTTTTTCACCGCAACAAATTATTCCCTTTTCTTTTCCTTAATATTGTTTTCTTTTTTGTCGTCGTCGTCATCATCATCATAATAATAATAATAATAATAATAATAATAATAATAATAATAATAATAATAATAATAATAATAATAATAATAATAATAATAATATAATTTTCGTCACCGTCACTGCGGTCACTAAATAATATTTATCAGCATAATATTCCTCATTATATCTCCGTTATATTCACTAACATCATCGTTATATCATCATATTCGTTACTATAAAATCATTATCATCATAAACAACCTGATTTTAATGTATCAACTCGCAATCCGTTTTTGTTTTACTATAATTTGCTTTATATTTGGAAATTGTATACACTAATTTCCTTCATTTAGTAATTTTGATACTTTTAGAAACTAGCGAAAAATCTCGCTCCTTTCCCTCCTTACAATTCGAGCATGTCGCTTTCGGTCAATTTAACTGCTGGACACGACCTACCTCACATGCGTTCAGTTGGTTTATGTTGTGGAAGGAATGCATTCAAACACGAGGGCCTGCATAGCTTTCGGTTAGGGACTAGTGAACTGGGGGTGTATATTTATTTCTAATTCAAAAAGGACTGTAGCTATATACGCATCATGACGTAATGAACCATTATCTCATCCCGTGGAAACAGTTACCTGACGTTGATACTTTCCATTCATCCACACGTACTGCGCTCTGTTAGCAGTGATAAGAACTTCCCTACATCCGACATCTGAAGAGATGCTTGCGTCACTGCCTGTTATCTTTAATTATTAGTTTGAAATACAAGTTACATTAACTTCAACATGCAAACGTATATACAGTATCTGCATGCGAAAACGATTCGCTGCTCATTGAACGCGTTATGTATGCTACATTAACAAAAGATGTGGCGGCGTCTATATTGAAAACTCTACATAATGTTCAGAGGAAAAAAAAATTCCACCATTAAAACGATAGGCACGTATCAACAAAATAATCCTCTACAATAAAACAAAAGAGTCAAAGAAATCCTACATAATTTCAATTAGCCTTTGTTTACAGTCATTCCTCAAGCATTCCTTGGTGGTTTAGTAATCCCCATTATTGCCTCTAGACATAAGAGTTTAATCCCGGGGGTAGAATAAATCCCAAGAGTAATTGTCAACGTGTGATGAAATAAAGCCGATGTCTCTAAATGAAAGAGATTTACTTCATGTAAAAGAGCATGGTGCTCAAAAATAAAATATGAATAACGATGATTTCCTGATCCTGTACGCCTCTCTCAATTTTTAAATACAAAAAGCCATAAATGAAAGAATTTCGTGCTAATTGATTATTTACTAAGGTAGGCCCTATATAAAAACTATGATATTTACAGAGTGAACCGTAAGTAGGCACTAAGTTCAGGGGTTATACTTTGAGATATTTGAAACAAAAAAGTTTAATACTATTTTGCTCGTTTTTGCTTCCCTTTCGAGATAAAAATTGTTTTATATGAAATATTTCCTAACCTTTTTTTGGAAAACACATTGATTTAATTCCCAATATGCTCAGTCAATTTATAAGAGCAGTGTATTATCATAATATATGATTGTAAGAATTTATTTTTTGTCCTTAAATGTGCAGAAATTTGATACGAACAAATGTAACATTTAAAAATTCCTTTACAGAACGAAAAGTTACATTTGTTCGGATCAAATTTCTGCACATTTAAAGTACAAAACTAAAACTCTTTCAATCATTTGTCATAATACACTGCTCTCTTAAATTGACTGAGCACAATGGGAATTAAATCAATGACTTTTCCAAAAAACGCTCTGAAATGTTTCCTATAAAACAATTTTTTTCTCGAAAAGGAAGGAAAATTGTGTTAAATTTATTTTTTCTGAAATATCTCCCAGACTAACACCCTGAAATTAATGACATTACTTACGGTTCACTCTGTACATTTTTAAGTACGTTATTTTACGACGCTGTATCAACATCTTAGGTTATTTAGCGTCTGAATGATATGAAGGTGATAATGCCAGTGAAATGAGTCCGGTGTCCAGCATCGAAAGTTACCCGCATTTGCTCAAATTGGATTGAGGGAAAACCCCGAAAAAACCTCAACCAGGTAACTTGTCCCAACCGTGATTCGAACTCGGGCCACCTGGTTTCGCGGTCAGTCGCGCTAACCGTTACTCCGCAGATCTGGACTTAACCCTGTATAGATATATCAATGTTTAAATATAGAATTCGGTAGGTCTCCTCAGAAGTCTCTATAGACGTCATGTAAGAAGCCATTGGATACCACCAACTGGTTACATGAATTTAATGTTTCCTTAGAAGTCTCCATAGGCATTCACATAGATGTCTCAGTCTGAGAAGAGGCATCAGCGAAGAAAGATCCTGGTTGCTCCCAGAACCATTTTAAGCTGCTACCTTCGCTTTATCACATGTGCGGAATTTCTGCTCCTTCAGTGTATTCTTCAAGGATCCGATCAAAATCGCCGCTCGCTGATTGCCTTTGGATGAATATGAAATAACACTAGCCATGTCAACAGGTGCCTGACATCTACATATTGTTTGTGTATAGAATCAAATTATTGCTCTCAATTTTTGTAACCAAGATGACTATTATACCACATACTTACCACGTGATCGTATATAGTACATGCACATACAGTACATATACAACGTACTAGCATTACAACCGGTCGTAGCGCGCGTTTGGTGGTCAGATCCGACAGTTCTCTCGCACGAGAGGAAAACGAATGGGGGGGGGTGAATGGCCGTTATTTAGGCCTATAGTCCCTTAAAAATAATGCAACGGCAAGAGGTAAGAAGAAAATGTTATATTGATGTTACCTTTTAGCAAAGCATATGTTAAAATAATTTCAACCTTTCTGAATGCAAGAATAAAATCTGTAAAAAAATTCTGAAACAACTTCTGCAACTCTATATTAACTATAGCATTTACATCAACTTCAGCTTGTTTTTATGTCCTTTATCCATTTCCCAGAAGTTCCCTATATATTAGTTAATACTTCACTTTGTGTACACAAAGTGAAAGTAACAGGCTATAGCTGTGCATATTTTAACAGCTTATTTTTTGGTTGGAGTACAACAAAAAATAATACCAAATTAGTCCCAAATGAAAACTTTTCTCAGAAAAAAATAATTTTCCTCTAAATGTTAACACTGTTTTGCTCGATAAGTACTATCCGTGCGATTCTGATTTTTACACATATCATTTAGACAGTTGACTAAACAAAATTAGAAAAACTTATAAGCAGGGCCGGGTATTTATGGAGATAGCGAAAATCACGACATAATAGATATACAATAGACTTTTACTAATCTTTACGAATTAAGTGATTCTGATTAATAATATGCGGATAAAACAATCGCGACAAATCGCGAAATAGAGTTCTAATAGCGAAATATGAAACATTCGGGAATTATTACTATTGCGTCGTTTTATAGTGGATTTCATATTCTGGTTTTTTTTCTAATTTTTTTACTTGAATATGTTATATATCCAAGTAGGTTACATTACATGGTATTCCAGGTGTTCTGATTACATTAGTGAACTCAAAAGACGGAGAATTCAATACTAATAATTTGAATGTGTTAATTTGAGGGCTGCAACTTTTTTTCGTTTTTAATGAATGTGTGTTAAATACAGCCTAAATTCAATAAATATTGTCTTTTGGCCACACCGCACCTTTATCAGAATCCAACGAACCATTAATGTTAATTATTTGGAAAGTAATATTCATACTGAGTTAATATTCCAATTCCAAAATAACTGTATTTTCCAAAATTTCCATTAATCTTCGCCAAGAGTACAAATCAATCTCCAATAATCTCCGCCGACACCGATATTAAAAAGCACAAATGATAAAATTAATCTCCATAAATACCTGCCCCTGCTTATAAAGAATTATTTACCTATGTATCCCTTGGCAGTTTCTAAATAAGTAAAATGGACAGTTTTCCTTCAAATTAAATAAAAATATCAACACACATTGTTACTTCCTGCCATTAGAAAGTCTGGCAATCCTACTGGGGTAAACTCAACTGTTCATACCGAGTGCGTGTGTAATTTCTTACGTGAGCCGGCGAAACGCTCTTACTAAAATATGCACACTTTCGACCTGATTTTCTACTTAAACATGCACTTAATTAAAAACAAATAATAGATTTTAAATTTATTTTATTGTATTCTATTGCATTCTTTAAACTGCACAGTTATATCACTTCTACCCAGTATAGACTACAAATTCAGACCTTTTACAGGCCATAAAGGCTCATTAGAGTAGCGGGAGGTTAAAGCTCCTACCTTCAAAATCGGCATTAATGACAATAAGAATGTCAGTCCTAGGTGTCCGCCGCATTTATGGCCAAGAAAATACCCTTGGTACTCATTTCTGTCAGAGTAAACACCAGGGCGACAGTGCGGCTTGAGGGATTAGTAAACGATTAGATCAATGAACAAAATTCATGATTCCATCAGTAATCGAACCCGCGAACTTCCGGCTTTGCAGCATTATGTCTTAATATAAATAAACAAATAAATTAGAATTTCTCTCAGTTCTGTAGTTTCTCTCCAACCAAATATTGTGTATATATTATACATTTATACTTCCACATACACCTTTCATACTATGACCAAGACATAAGGGAAAGTACCCATCGATGAACCGTTGCTTTCAATGGACCGTTGCCATATTCTTGGTCATATTGATTGGGTATGCGTGAAATGTCACCTCAAGGTTTCCTCCTTGTGTATGTCACTCTTGAGTTGTCTTTGGTGGCGGTAGAAAACACGTGGGCTGAACGAGAAGCTCCGATACGTTTTTGTTATTTTCATTGTAATTTTAAAGTAACTTTAAGCACAGAGTACATTGGCTTAATGACATTATGTTATTAACTGGCATATACAGCTGGAAACAGTATTCTGTCTGCTTCCTTTTTAGTTGTATATTCATATATTTTGTACAACCTCTTCAGCGCTCTTGAAGTGTGGTTAGAAAATGTCGAAGTTGCTATAGATGAACCAGCTGGAGTTCCCATGAATGGACTGTATTTTAAAATTGATCATTTATGGAAACCAATTCCAGTCGAAATGAACTTGACAATTTCATTCCATCTCAGCCTCTCTATATCGCTTTCTTCCACTGGAGAAGAAAATTAAAGAAGCGAGCCGAAAAAAGAAGATAATGAAGAAAACTTCAAGAAGCAATCAAAATCAAGATTCCTGGTTTTGTTTCATGTGTGAACAAACCAAAGAGGAAAATATAATTCAGTGTATGTCTTGTAGAAAATGGGTACATGAAGCTTGTGCAAATATTAAGAGGAGTCAAAAGAAATAGTTTTTGTGGCATGTGTGTTGTCTTGAAAAGAAAGACTATTTTATCTATAATATAAGAATAATCGCAGATTCCAGAAAATAATTTTATATGTACAATCACATCATTATGTTGCTGTCTTCTAATAATCTAATTTAAAGTTGTCTGCTAACATTTTTAACTACTGCATTAGCTAATTTGAAACAATCTAAAACTTTGAAATATTGAAATAACAAGAACCGAGTTTTTCATTATTTTCAGTTTCAAAATACATTACAATTGAATTAAAAGTAAGTTTAACATCCATAAATCGAATCTATGTTTCTTCATTGTTACGATTTGTCTTTGTAGACAATATTTTGAGATATTTTTAAACTTTTCTTTTGGACCATGGTGGTGCATTCATAGAACCCTGTCGCCTTCATTGAACCAATAGCCTAATTTTAAATGAGCTAATCTTTAAACAGATATAAATAGGATGTAGCCCTGAAACTTCATTTTATCATTCCTTATTAGTAACGTAATTGTTCAAGCATATGAACGGAATTTTAAGACATTTCTTTTGTTAGATAAAATAAAAAATCGTTAGGTGGTCCATTGGTGACTACTTTCCCTTATTATGATTACAATGTCCTTGAATTATTCATCCCCCCTCTTTCCCTGTCTTCTGCATTTGCATCTGCAACCTTTAATTCCTCTACTGATATTTGTACGATGTGGTTCCACATAGCTAGATGACTTCTTCTTCTGTTTCTTCCTCCATCTTCATTTCAGCACCCCTTTAGTAATCTGCTGTCTTCCATCCTTCTCACCTGGCCGTCCAACTCTATTTTCTTTCTTTATTTCATCAATTATAGTTTTTTGCCTGTCTACATCATCGTTCATTTGATCTCAGCACGTCTAACATTTTCTCTTCGGAAATTCCCGGCTGCTCTTCTCCAGTAAGCCATTTAGACTGCCGATAATCCACATGTGTATCAATCTCAGTTCCAAACAGAATTCGGAGAAATTACTATCAGATGTATCATTCATATTCGAATTAAATAATTTACTACAATACGATTAAAGTAAGACTTTGTTTGTCCTGCGACCTGAAACTCATAAATTTTGTCAGACTTATGCTGGGATTTTCATTGAGGAGGAAATGATATATAGGCATGAACATAAAAGGGTTCATATTCGCGAGCGAAAAATAAGCAACTCCTTCCGCCATTTTCCTTGTTACGCCTCTTCGTGATATTTATTACACAAGTGGCCCCCAAGGGTCGTTGAAGTATTTCTTCTCATCTGTGTAAATAACTCCGACGACCTGAGGTTTATGCCATGCTCCGACTATGTAGTCGCTATACCGGAGAAAGCGGTTCATGTAAGATGCAACAGCTATCAAACTTTTTAGTGGAAAGTGATTTAAAATACTGGATAACAAAATGCTGCCTCGAGAAACACCGTCCTCAGTCACTTGTGTAGAATTGAATACTGTATTACAGTCATGGCGAAAATGTAATCGTGCGCCGAGCCACTGTGTAACCTGCAACGTGCAGAGCACCTATGGAGGGAGGTCGACACTCGAAGGGGAAGTGAAGCAACAGTCTGGCTTATTAACGGAATTTCATTTTCCTTACATCAAGCACTTAAATATAATTTTATACAGTATAAGGTTACAAACTAATGTTTAGTACGTGTAACGAAGAAAGAAATGAACAAGAAAACATAGGACACATAATCACAACCTAAAATTAACTGTCTTCAGAATGTCTCTGCGACAAAGTTTCAAAATCAGGAATGATGTCGCTTACTGCCAGTCGTAGTTGATCACGAAGGTATTTGTTTGTCAGTCGTGATCTAAATTTGCTTTTTACTATTTTCATTGTTCAAAATAATTTTTCACAAACGTAAGTTGTAGCGAACATAGCTTCATCAGAGCAAGCGAAAGAACGAAGCTTCGGATATTTATTTTTTTGGCAAAGATTTGAAAGTTCAACATTTGTCAAGTCCTTACATCTAGCTTTCATTTAACATCACACTGTAAATCTGTGAGTTTAAATTGAAGAGCTAACCGCATTATTCGTACATCTGCTGAAAAAGGATCGACGTACAGAGATGATGATGATAATAATAATAATAATAATAATAATAATAATAATAATAATAATAATAATACTTAACCATTTAATGTTTCATGAGTGACATGTAGTATAATGCCGTTTTATGTTATACAACCGTTTCCTCGTAATACTTATGTATAAATCATACATTTAATATTCTCATCATATTGGCAGCAAAAAAATAGGTCCTCCCATCCTACTTGAAACTTTCGTTTTTGTAGAGCTACATGGTTTCGAGAGAGAAATTGCGACGATACGCCACTCGCAGGTCAGAGACACATACAAATGGAACGGAGTTTGACTCCAGTGAGTGAGAGGGTGGGGGTTGGGGAAGGTAGGAAGCAAGAGAAATGCACAGCTATTATTGCGAGCCACAATGTGCTCGTGAGTCACATTTTCGCTACGGCTGCTGTATTATATCGCCGTAATCCGGTTGCTTCAGTATTCTCTACAGTGTTCTCCTTCTCTTCTCCTTGTTCTCCATTAGCTCGAAAATTGGAATGATGTCTTAACATGACCCATACACCGCATCAAAAACCAAACATTCGTTGTCAAAATATGTTTTAATTTCATGACGTTTAGTATATATGAAATTCATATGCAGTCAAAATTATTGTGTTACCTTCTATCTTCCCCTCACAGACACGAACACGATTTCAGTCATATTTGGGTTCGCGGGTTTAAAACAAGTCGAGAGTGGATTTTAAATGTCGATAAAATCATTAGCATTGTTTTTCCGGGTAGGAAATAAAGCTATGTGTCTCGTGTTGCAGATTTTCGGCACATAGAAGAACCCTGTACCTGACAGAGATTTTCAGGCATGATTTGTCAGACACTTCGTGCCCATTTTTAATTTGGTCACTGAAAAACCTCCGTAGTTAAAAGCGTCGTCACATAAAACACTATTTAGTAACATGATTCTGTTATCTCCATTGTGAGTTGCTTGGAATGGAGGAGTAAGTACTGTATAGTTGATCAGTTTGGTGGAAAGGGATGAAAACCAATGAAGCGGAATGGAATTTAAGTGATAGGCTGAGTGCAAGTCAATGCACGAGATATCTAGGTCATGGCCTGTAAAATTTCCAGCTCAAATTGCTCAAAATGACGTTTACTAAATATACGTAAATTAGCACTATGAGCTCATTTTACCCTGACGGTCTTACTAATAAACCGTGTATAGTTTTTATACGAGACTTATGCAGAGTTGAGACAGAAAACTTTACTAATAAACCATACATCAGCGATGGATGCATAAACAGTCTGTAACTATACCATGGGAATTGCTTTGCAGTAGTTATATACATGAAACCCCTTGTTTAAGCGTTGTATTTAGAGAAAAAATGGCCGTCCCTCTAACAGGTGTTCGTATCGACTGTCATTTTATGATGATGGTTACCTTGTAACCACAGAAGAACAAGCCGAAGAGCACAGAATAATTAGAATAATACTGCTGTAGCTTGTACTCTTTGTCCAAAATATAGTGTAGTAATCGATCAGAGCCAGTTGTACTATCGATACTTAACACGGCACACTAGACCGCTCTACCGGATGCAATAGAGAACCTCAGATATTTTATTACCTTTCGTAATGAAGCAATGACGAAACTATGACGTAGCTGTGTAACAGTTAATACTGTTATACACGACGTATGTAGTGATTATTAGGAAGGAATTTACACACGACTTATAAACGAGCTACTCATTGTATAAATATAAGACAGTTAAAAATCTGTATATAGTTTTTATTAGTAAGACCGTGAGAGTTAAAGATATTATAGGAGGATTGTCATTTTCAGGACAGTGATCAACATTTTACTTCCCATTAGGCAGAAGCGAAGAGACGAAGATTCTTGCCACGTATCTCTTTCCTTACCAGAACTACGACCAGAAAACAACGATCTGTTTGACGATTACAACGCGTCTATAACACACAACACAGTTTCATGCGTACTAATAGAGTGAAATATGTTTACGTACAGTATAACACATACATGCCAAGTTAATGGTAAGCTTCTGCTAAAGTGTCACACTAATCAGTCTTGTGTTGCTCATGACGCATTAACACAATCACTGTTTGTAGCCCACATACCAGGAAGGATCCTGCTCTGTTTCTGGAAGACTCTTAATCTATAAGCACACAATTATCTATGATTTAACATGCTGATTTGTTTAAAAGGAGATTCCGAAACAACAGGCGCCGACTTTGGGGTTGGCAAAGCACTTTCTGCCCCTTCGACTTACAAAGCCAGGGAACCCAATAAAATAAAATTAATGGAGTGTCCTTGCCCCTCCAAATAATTCGAAGAGAGATTCCTAATGTTAAAAGTAATTATTAAGATTCGGATAAAGTACCTGCATCAGGATGTTCACACGATGTCCACACCTGTGGAGTAACGGTCAGCGCGTCTGGTCGCGAAACCAGGTGGCCCGGGTTCGAATCCCGGTCGGGGCAAGTTACCTGATTGAAGTTTCTTCCGGGGTTTTCCCTCAACCCAATACTAGCAAATGCTGAATAACTTTCGGTGCTGGATCCCGGACTCATTTCAACTTCATATCATTCAGACGCTAAATAACCTGAGATTTGATACAGCGTCGTAAAATAACCTAATAAAATAAATAAAATGCACCAGGATAGACTTATAATAGCTGTATAGGATAGGGCCTTGACTTGCTTCAGACTAAGTAAACACTACTCCCTTCAACTAGCTAAAACTGTACCTGCTGGGAAAAGAGCTCCCCACCCTCTAGCTAAAACATGAGTAAATGGACAGTACAGCTGATAGGAACTGAATATACGTCGTCACTACTGTCGGCTGGAAGACACACGACAACTATACAGCGTATTCCGAATCTCACCGGTCCGGTGGCATCAATGACGTCACGTTGCAACGAAAATAAGGAACAAAACTGCTGGAAGAATCGATGCTGTCATGGCGACTGTGTAAGTGGTTATCTGTGCTACGCTAGCAAAATTTTGCGAAATTTCCGTACTACCATCTCGTTCAAATAAAAGAGATCATAAACAACTTATTTCTTGAACCGGTAGTAATAACTGGTCCGTTGACATGTTCGCTCATAAGCCATTAACATATTGTTTTTACGTTGTGCTCATTACAAACAATACAGCAGAACTAAAGCAGAACACACCGCCATGACACAACAGTGCACGATGTCATTCGTCTGCTAATTCCCGCCCTATACAAGAACCAATCAGATTCACTGATGGAGACTGCCACCACCTCTGCAAGTTGATGGCACCGGTGCGACACCGGTAGAGCATCAATGACGTCATCGGTGGAATTCGGAACACCGTGATGCCATCGGATTGCTCACCGGTGAGATTCGGAATACGCTCATAGTCTCGTCGCTCTTATTTTCGGCAGCCAACCACGTCGCAGGTCGGCTAAATTTAAACGTGTGCGTCTTGTCATTCGCTGCTGATGACGTTATGCACTTTCTAAGACTCGATAAATATTGAATATAATCACCCGCCATTTTGGTTCTTTCACTAGCGTTCGCAGAAAACACACCACACGAGGACGTTATTTTCCGCACCGTTAAACATTATCATGCCATTGCTCCTTTGAGAGTCAATCAATTGAGCTGCACTTTTAGGATTGATAGATAAATTTCTGAGGAAAGCATAGAAAAAAATCTAAATGAAAATGTTTTTTGGAAAGTGGAAAAAAAAATATTAACTTCGAAATGAGCCGTCAAAATAGACATTGACATGATAAGCGACAGTTTTTTATTTTTCACGTTAGATAGGGGATCAAAGCGAGAGAAATTTTTTGAATGTATGGAAATTACTTTTAAATGTGGTTGCTATTCAAAATCTTTACTGGTTTGCGCGTTCCGGCAAGTTAAAGATTTTTTTTTTCATGAGTTTGAAAGAGGAACTAGGCCTTAAGTAACGAGGACATAAGCTAAAAGTTACTTCAAATTTACAGAAAGGTTCCGTTCTCGCAATGGTCATGTTAGTGATGCAATATATAATGTCCACCACTTTTTTCTCCTGCATTTGAGATCGGTGAATCCCTACATATGATGCAACGGTGACTCCACTTCTTTGTCTATGATCCACATTTTTCCCCGTTCAGTTCAAATCTGTCAACTATTGCGATCGAACAATAACGGTCATACTGTAAGTATGAACAAATGGAAATAATAATAATAATAATAATAATGATAATAATAATAATAATAATAATAATAATAATAATAATAATAATAATAATAATAATAATAAGGAATTAACGTGTATTCGGCTATTATTTTTGCCTAATATCAGTTAAATTATTATTGTTGTTAAAAATATGCGAATTTGTGGAAAAATACATGAGTAACGTTCAATTGTGTTTAGCATGTATTCAGTCTTTATTCAGGTAGCAAATCCCGCTGCAAATAAAGACAAACTGAAATCTTACAGCAAATTATCCTAATTCCATTACCCTAATTTACAGAGAAAGGCCCACTGAACTCTTTCACCTTCGATAGCGTGTGAAATATTTCAGATATACACAAACCGGCAATTACAAGTTAAATTACATCGAAGGGAACATTGATAGACGTACTGTATTCTTTGTATATGAAATAATTTTCAAGATATTACAGTCAACATTCTTCTTTTAAATGGGAATCAAGTATCAACTATGTTTTGTATTGCAAATGTTGCGTTCGCTCTGTCTAATAACAACTGACTACTTTACCGACTGTTTGAATGTCACCGGTAAGGGTAAACATAAACAATGTCTGACGCACCCTTCATTGAAGATCGAACACACCTACTATGTAGTACTGTATACCACCCAATACAACCCTTATTTCTTCAGTTCTGTACTGGACAATTGAACGACAAGACATTGGCGAGAAATCTGATTGCACACCGGGCATTTTGTGTTTTGAGAATAATTGTTTAATTTTTATCGTACATTATTTTTATGTCTCACTTCATCACGTGCAACATTTCCATAGTATTAAAATGTACAGTACATTGTGATTGTGATTTAATTGACGCATAAATCTGACCAGAATTGTCATCCCTCTGTTCGATCCTTGCTCAGACATTGTTTATGTATACTCTTACCGTTGACATTCAATCAGTCAGTAAAGTAGTAAGTTGTTATTAGACAGAGCTAACGCATCATTTGTAATACAAAACATAGTTGATTCCCATTTATAAATAGATAGTTGACTCTAATATCTTGAAACTTTTTTCATGTAAAAATGCATAACGTGTATGACATGTCCTCTTCGATGTAATTTAACTTATAATTGTCGGTTTGTGCATATCTGAAAAATATTTCACACGCAATTGGAGGTGAAAGAGTTAAGTGGGCCAATTTGTATATAGACGTTACACGCAATCAAATACCCTGTTACTTTCTTGTCTAGTTCTTCTTCTTTCCTTCATGAAGTACGTAGGCTAGAATTGAAGTCTCTTCCTAGGCCCGTCCACCGAAACTGCAAGGTTTAAATTCTCTCGTAGCTGATGTTCTAGCTTTGTCTTATCGTCCCCGAATTGGAATGATATTCTGAGCAAAATTGGAGGAAAAGGGATATTTCCAGCAGCACAAGCTCAGGTAGGTATTTAATAGTCTCTAAGGGTATTTCCAGCAGCACAAGTTCAGGTAGGACTAAAAACAGTCCCCTTTAGCATTAAGGCAATAGTTTCTCTATCCCATCGGCGAAGAAGCGTACCACTTGCTGTGCATACTGTTCCACGGGTTCGTGCACTTACTGATGTGAGGTGAACTGGCGTTCCTTCGAAAGTTTCTTCATCTAAAGATATAAAAGTTACATAGGCTATAGAAAGAGTCCATAATTGTATCGATTTTTGAGAAGGGGGACAACACTAACTCTGGTAATTTTCGAGGAATATCACTTTTGTTGACGTCGTACAAAATTTTGTCCAATATACTTTTGAGAAGATTAACTCAGTACGTAGATGAAATTATTGGGGATCATCAGTGCGGTTTTAGGCGTAATAGATAGACTATTGATCAGATTTTTTGTATTAGACAGATATTGGAGAAAAAATGGGAGTATAAGGGTACAGTACATCAGTTATTCATCGATTTCAAAGAGGCATATGACTCGGTTAAGAGAGAAGTTTTATATAATATTCTTATTGAATTTGGTTTTCCTAAGAAACTAGTCCGTATAGGCCACATTCTATTTGATGCTTTTCCAATTCGGGCTAAAGCAAGGAGATGCACTATCACCTTTACTTTTTAACTTTGCTCTAGAATATGCCATCAGGAAAGTTCAGGACAACAGAGAGGGTTTGGAATTGAACGGGTTACATCAGCTGCTTGTCTATGCGGATGACGTCAATATGTTAGGAGAGAATCTACAAACGATTAGGGAAAACACGGAAATTTTACTTGAAGCAAGTAAAGCGATAGGTTTGGAAGTAAATGCCGAAAAGACAAAGTACCTATATTATTATGTCTCGTGACCAGAATATTGTACGAAATGGACACATAAAAATTGGAGATTTATCCTTCGAAGAGGTGGAAAAATTCAAATATCTTGGAGCAACAGTAACAAATATAAATGACACTCGGGAGGAAATTAAACGCAGAATAAATATGTGAAATGCGTGTTGTTATTCGGTTGAGAAGCTTTTGTCATCTAGTCTGCTGTCAAAACATCTGAAAGACAGAATTTATAAAACAGTTATATTACCGGTTGTTCTGTATGGTTGCGAAACTTGGACTCTCATTTTGAGAGAGAAACAGAGATTAAGGTTGTTTGAGAATAAGGTTCTTAGGAAAATACTTGGGGCTAAGAGGGATGAAGTTAGAGGAGAATGCAGAAAGTTACACAACACAGAACTGCACGCATTGTATTCTTCACCTGACATAATTAGGAACATTAAATCCAGACGTTTGAGATGGGCATATAGAAATGCATATAGAGTGTTAGTTGGGAGACCGGAGGGAAAAAGACCTTTGGGGAGGCCGAGACGTGGATGGGAGGATAATATTAAAATGGATTTGAGGGAAGTGGGATATGATGATAGAGAGTGGATTAATCTTGCAGAGTATAGGGACCGATGGCGGGCTTATGTGAGGGCGGCAATGAACCTTCGGATTCCTTAAAAGCCATTTGTGAGTAAGTAAGTAATTATAGAAGTTGCAAGGTAGCAGATCAGGACTGTATGGGAGGGGTCAAGTTCCTCCAAACAGAATCGTTATAGGTTTGTGACCGTAGTTTTCGTGACAGGATCCTTAGCTTTGTCATGCAGAATAAAGCCTTGAGAGCATATTCTTAGGCGCTTCTTTTAGTGGATATATAGCAGTCAGCGACTCGCTGTATCGAGCAATATTGATGACGTCATTTCGTTAGCAGCAGGGAACAATGCTCATCAAAAATATTATCTCCACGATCTTCTAAGAACTAACTGCGAAATGCGATTCTTTCGGTCTGGGTGATGACGAATGTCGCCATTCACCACCTACCCGATTCGTTTTTGGATCCAACAACAGGCACCATATCTCGTCACCGACAAAAATTTTGGACAGCTTCCGGGTGGAAGCGTGTCAGATCCTGCAATGCTAAGTCCATACGAACTATTTTCTAGATTCCCTGGTACTCATTGTGTGCACACTTTGCGATGAACCAGAATTTTGTGGATTGCTAAGTAGACGGAACGGACAGTAACGCGGAGTTCATTGACAATGTCATTTTCCTTCAGGCGACGGCTTGCTCTCTGAGCACGACATTTGCTAGACTACGTCACGAGAGAGCGATGATAACAATGATGATTATAACGAATAATAAAACGACAAAAATTATAACCTGGATGATAAAAATAAAAATTGACTTGTCACGAATAATTTTATTTGAAGTATTTGCTAATGACGGAATTCGTAATCATTATATTATGTAGCATGCAATTTAAACCACACAAAAAGATGAATGTCGATAATGCGATAATGTATTTGAACTTTTACCTACCGATTCCATTAGGCTCTGTAAGGTCTTCAGAAGTAACGACATTTTGAAACTATGTTTCTGGAGAATGTGGAATCAAAACTCCAGGCAGAGGCGCTTGCCTATTGACCCGGAGCTGCGACCGGGCTTGGATTCGATTCTCGTCATTATTGAATTAGGCCTATTGTTAATATTACGATAGTTATACAAATTATTAGGCCAATAACTCTTGATTATATTGGTGAAATCTTTTAATTATGCCTGTTATTATTACTATTGCTCCAATAGCTCCCGTTAATGGTCATGTTTTTTTGATCAATTAAATGAAATGGATGATTTGCGTGTCTTGCCATTAATTTACTTCTCTAGAATATAAGGTTTTTAATAGGCCTACTGCAAATATATATGATTGAATAGTAGCTACTGCTGATTCTAGAATTATTAGTCCAATTTGAGTTATAATTAGAGGCGAGAATTCCATGTAAACGCATGTTTTTATATGAACATAGGACTGGCTCAAACTTAGTACTTATCCATTTCATTACTTTTTGGTTCCAAATATGTGTACTTTTTCTGTGCATATTTGCATGTTTTGGCCTTTTTGGGGATAAAAACATGCTTAATGTATATGTAAGCAAAATTTTAGCTTAATCATGCACACAATTATATATTACATTCAGTTTAAATACATGTTTTAATGGTTTTGAGTGGACACTACAGTTTCTCGATTTTTATGTCCCTTATTTTAGCTTAAGGAATCAGGATTGAAGAAGGAAAAGAAAAAAATAATAACAGAAAAAGGTTCATTCAAGTTTGCACCCATAACTTCTTTTTATGTAGAGAAGTCATTCTGTGCCTACAAAAATATGTTCACTGACAACGGCAGGAGCCTCACAGAAACCAATTTAGAAATGTTGTTAGTTGTTAACTGTGCAAAAAAAAATGAAAGTGCATATTTTAATGTATTTTTCGCTTGGTCGTGCATGTTTCATAGTTTGATAGCGCATGAATGCATGCATATTTTTGGGTTTTATAGAGCATGAAATTCTCGTCTCTAGTTATAATTAATTACCTTAATATTATATAACTTAGAAATGGATCTGTATGCTGATTACCTGGCTGGATTTTATCCGAGGCTTTCCCCAACCGTAAGGTGAATGTCAGGTAATCTATAGCAAATCCTCGGCCTCATCTCGCCAAATACATCTCGCTGTGACCAATTCCATCGACACTAAATAACCTAGTAGTTGACACAGTGTTGTTAAATAACCAAATAAAAAATATCATGGGTAGCAGAAATACTAATACCAGGAAAACCTTTATACACCGTTGCTGGGAATTGAACTTCAGTTCCCTTGGAGATAAGCTCCCAGGTGACTGAGCCACAACTTGCAGCGCCGGAAATACGTATATAAGGAACAATTTATACAATAAATACTCTATATTTTTCATGATTCTCATTTGGAAGTTGTTAACAATATTCGTTCCATCCCTCCATTGTATGAAAATTCGATAAATCTCACAGGAATGGGTCTGTTTTATAGCCGAGTGTATTTATGGTCCAGGAGGGCTTAACGAGTGAAATATGATGGAAATCATTCCCAGGTAACATTAATCTCGCTACTTCTGAATTGTTCCTGTTATAACAGGGACATCTCGCACGGGGGACAACTTCGTTGTTCCTAAGCGTCACTCTGTCTGTCCGTCACGCTCTATGGCTCGTGAACCGAATGTCGCGTCGAGGAGGGAAGAATACAACAAAACCAAATGTACACAGTTCATATCAAGAGAAATAATTGTAATGCCGTTAAGGTTATTCAAGACATGTTACGCTCTGCAGTACTGAGTGAAGGAAACCTTATGAATGACAGAAAAACAACCGGGGTTGAGGAAAATGGTTCAGTTAATAAAGTACATCTTCATCAGTGTTATACTAACTTCCAAAACTTAAGAAACTTTAGGTTTTCATACGGATTATGTTCTGAGAAGAATTATGGGTTTCCTATCGTATGTGAAGGCGTAATACTTCCTGCTTTTCGGAATCACGGTTACATCGCCCAAGAACATTTGACAGTATCTCTCATGAAATACTTTTAATGAAATTGAAGTTTTATGGTTTTAGTGAATTAGCTTTAAAATTTTTAAAGAATTATTTAAACAATACGCAACAGACGGTATATTTTAGTAACAGTTTTTATCAATACACAACTACTAATATTGGTGTACCACAGGGTTCCATTTTGGGACCTATTTTATTCATTATTTATGTAAATGACTTACCCTATATAATTGATGGCAAATACATAAAGTCATATTTATATGCGAATGATCTTGCTATAACAATTACTGGATATGATAGATTGAAAATTATTAATGACCTTGATGCAATCAACCGAAAAATAGAAGATTGGTGTTCAGCTAATTCTCTTTGCTTAAACAAAGAGAAGATACATAACTTAGAGTTTTCCTTAAACAATAGAATCAATTGTAAAGAATCTGTCAAATTTTTAGGAGTGCATATACAATCTACACTTAAATGGAACTGTCATATTTACATACTATCTAAGAAACTCAACAAAGGTATTTTTATGTTAAGGAAATTAAAAACAAATGTTAGTGTTGAAGTGCTAAAAACCGTATACTATGCTTATATCCATAGCCATCTGACGTATGGAATAATAGTTTGGGGTAATGATCCTAAAATAATAAAGTTATTGAAACTACAAAAGAGGGCAGTAAGAATAATTGTAATGTTGATAACCGTACACATTGTAAACCTTTATTCCGGAGACTTGAAATTTTAACTGTACCGTCTTTGTATATTTTAAGTTGTTTAATGTATGTACAAACAAATATTAATAATTTTACTACAAATAGCTCAGTGCATAGCTATTCTACAATGCATAAAAATGATTTAACAAAAGGACAATGTGACTACACTACTACTAATAGCAGCTTTGTAGAGATTTGTAAAAAGTTATATAATGTTTTACCCGACATTGTTAGACATTTAAGCTTGAGGCTTTTTAAGAAAGAAATTAAAAATAAATTAACAGACTTGTCACTGTATAATATTGGTGAGTATTTTAACTCTATATAGCTGTATACCTTATAAGGAGAATTTCCTATATGATATTATAAAATGTGATTATTTCCTTGTATGTAACTTATGAACATATTTACTTGTAAATATTTTTCTGGTATTTAAATGTTTTTTCTTAATATGACATTTTCCTATGCTGCATTGTACAGTCTTTGGAATGAAATAATAATAATAATAATAATAATAATAATAATAATAATAATAATAATAATAATTATTATTATTATTATTATTATTATTATTATTATAACAGAAAGGTCACCTACTCGACTCTGTTGGATCCGTTAGACTTCCAGTTACTTGGACTAGTCAGTCATAGAGAAACCAAAAAAGAAGGCGATCTTTCAGGTCTAGGGTAATATGACTTTTATTATGGAACTTGTAAGTACGAAACGTCAAAGAGACTAAGACACAGCACTCAGGTAAATGTCCAAAACAGTTTTGAACTGAAGTAGGCCTGCCATTTCCATAATAAAAATTTTAATCTCAAGTAGTTAAGCTGTAATAATGCGCATGAAACAAGTAAAAGAAGAACCTATTCTTGGTATGTAGGCTTTCAAGGCCGGCGTTATAGGGATCAATGTTGCCCGGTCTAAAGGGCCGTGGTCTGTTGGAGCTGTTGTTACCATACGTTTCGTCTGATACTCCGGCAGATATCATCAGTGGTGTGGCACATGAGAGCGCAAAGATCTCCTTAGCGTGCCGAGAAGTGTTCAACGTCGATCCCAGTAGACCAATTAATTGACAATTATTGTTAAAAACTCTCAATATGGCGTTTGTAGTGAGAAAAAACGTTTTTGGAGCATGTTTCGTAGTGCTCTTCCCCTTTCCTCTATCGAAGATGCAGAATTTCTTTATTATTCACCACCTCACGAAGACCATGGTTGTCGGAAGAAAAATAAAGGTAAACGTGCGAATACTACAGTAAATGAAGCAGTATAGCAGTACATCTTCAATTAATTGAGGTGTACTATAAGAAGTAACATGAGCTGCTGCCAGGAGTCAAAAGGGGGATTGCAATGGCAAAAGAAGGTTTGAAACAGAAAAAGGAGCATCTTCTGGAAAAAGAAGGAAGAGATTAGTGAAGTTCTTTGTATGGAGTGTGGCATTGTATGGGGCAGAAACATTGACATTACGATGAAGTGAAGAGAAATGACTAGAAGTATTTGAAATGTGGTTATGGAGGAGGATGGAACGTGTGAAATAGACAGACAGAATAAGAAATGAGGCTGAGATGGTAAGAGTGGTTAAAGAAAGAATGGTGCTGAAACTGATCAGAAAGAGTACAAGGAATTGGTTGGGTCACTGGCTGAGAAGAAACTGCTTACTGAAGGACGCACTGAATGGAATAGTGAACGGGAGAAGAGTTCGGGACAGAATAAGATATTAAATAATCTACGACATTAAAATATATGGATCATATGTGGAGACTATCAGAAAGGCAGAAAAATGGAAAAATTGGATAATGCTGGGTTTGCAGTGAAAAACCTGTCATTCGGCAGAACACTATGTATATGTATGTACTTGGAGGTCACTGCGAGTTGAAAAATCTGAAACGGAAACAGTTGTAAATCTATATTCAAAATTTTAATTGATAACAGAAGAAGTTTTAATCTTAAGCAACTAAGATGTAATAACGCGTGTGAAGCAGCTAGTAGTATAAGTATTAACTGACAATTTTATTGTCAAATATTCTTGACATGATGTTTGTGGTGAGAAAAACGTTTTTGGAGTAAGTTTTCTAGTGCACCTCCTGTTTCCTCTACCAAAGTTACAAAATTATTCATATCATCAAGGTGTGACATTCACCTTCCATGGCGCATCACAAGCACCAACCATATGGAAAATAATCAACAGATTCGGCCCAAACCTAGAGGTCGCGACTTACAGTAAAACGATTGAAAGTCGAAATACCTTGCAATGGAAAAATCTGGTACGAAAATATAGTTCAGTTAAAAATAAGATACATTTTAAGCAGTTCAACTATAATAATGCGCACGAAACAGAAAGACTTTTTGTACTCTTGTTGAGGTTTCATCTAAGCCTTCCTCAAAGGTCACAAGACATTGAATTGTTGTCATCCACGCCATACGCTTTGAGTAGCGATTGTAACTCGCATGCAAGTTTCCTCTTAAGCTGATTCCAAATCTGGATTTTAAAATATTGCTGACCATTTTCTTTTGAACTGCAGTAAAATTGATGATGTAATTTTCTCCCACACAGCTGTAACAAATATTTCAAACTCAAACTCGGGAGCGGAATTAGGTTCTTAAGCATTCAAAGTGGCACCACTAGGGCTCATCCTAGCACATTATGCCGCTGTGAGGGACCTGCCATCACAAGACGAAGCTAGCGATTAATGGGTTTGTTACAGTTGGATTCGTCACCCAGTGTGTGGTGAAGTGCGAGTTATTTAAAGCCTCCCTGTGGCTGCTGAAGACAAGCAGCAAACTACTTAACGCCGTGCTTCTTGCCGAAGAGGGCCTCGGAGATATAACAGATTTTCAATTGGAGATGTATGCACTTAGGACGTGCATAAATTTCTGTCTGAAAAGAGAAGTACTTGGTTGCTTATATTATGTCAATAAAGCGCCAGAAGTGTGTAATTAGTAATGCCAACATGTATACAACTGAATGGAAGTTAAAATGTTATTGCTGCTGCTGTTTTTCTGCCAATGGCTAGATACTGACCTGAGCCATTAATTCTGTTGTTTCCCAATATAATCCTACAAAGATCTTGAGTTTCTTGTTTACCTGTACTAATTTTTTGCATTGGAGAAGGTGGTACTTGTTCATGACTGCATGGCTGTCACAGATGTCGGTTTTATTTAATTTAGTTAAGTATTCATTCAGGCAATCATGGCCGGTGAAGAGTCGGAAGAGAGCAGGTTTTGTTTTTCTTGGTAGGTGTTCAATGGTTCTTGTGTATTGTTATATATTTTCGAAGGGTTTTTCTGAAAGTTCTTGGTTTTGTTTTGTCTTATTTTATTTATTTTTTAAATATTTTACTATTCCTCTATTGTCAAGAGTTATGTTGTCTTTCTTGACTAGGAAGTCTGCTTGATCATTTGCAATTAGTGCAATAACCTATATTATGGGATACACTGAAGAATAATGAAATTTGCTTTTCCCTACAGAGTTTTGATGCTATGCCATATTTCACTTATATTAACAGTTCTGATTCTGAAGTTGCTAACGGCTGCTATTGCAGATTTCTTTAAATCTTATTATAGTGTGCAAATAATTAGGACAAATATGAAACTAATGCTACAATGCATTCTTCATACCAATTGAATTTTACATTCATGCTTTTCTTTAGTCTTTACGAGTTACTTAAAAGTTAATTTACATGGTTCTGATGTGTGTGTGCGTGTATGTGTGTGTGTGTGTGTAGTAGTAATAGTAGCGTTGGAACATGGAAGTTAAGAGAAGTCGAGTGCATATTGTAAACGGAAAAGGAAGTCAAATGATCAAGGTGAGCAGACTGTTGTTGCTGCTGTTGTTGTTGTTTAGTCAACTGTCCGAAGACAGGTTTGAACCTCATAAGTGACACCAATAAGGCATCATTCATGAGGCAACTAGGCCAGGAGATAATGGGGTAGGGTGGCCAATTTCTTTTCCCTCCATTGCATACAATCGCCGATTAGCTACATATTCCACTAATCAGACTTCAGATGCATACAAACAATTGTTCTTCCTCTGACACATATCGTCAAGTGAGATGTACTGCCTGATAATAGATGTAGCTACATATCAGACAGAATTTCAATCAGAGGTGGTGATCAGACTAAGAGACGATTTTGTAAAAGTGCAAAGGAATGTACGCGCGAATATAGGCAACGCATAATGGACCACATTTTACAGTATTTAGATACAAACGCAAGTACAACTCATCGAAATACTGAAACTGTACGCGCGAATATAAGCAACGCAAAAGGACCAGACTTTTAGATAAAAACGCAAGTACAATTCAACGAAAGACTGAAACTGTTAATATTATACTTGAAAAATGGCAGGTCATGTTATAAAGACTGCTTCACTTAGTTTAATACACAGTGAACTGATAATAAATTTGGGTTTCCTTGCAATATACAGGGTGAATTTAAATTCAACCGACATACTCTCCGGAGTTGTAGAGGACATGCAAGTAAACAATTTGAGATAAAAAAAAAACAATGGCTAGAAACCAATTTGATTCTCAAGATACAGAGTGTTAATGTATTAATTATTTTCATTTAAAAACTACTTACGCTTTATTACTTTACTTTTAATAATATTTACAGCACAACTCTAATTTATGATTTTAACAAACCATGAACAACTAAATTAACAATCTAAAATGTTACATACAAAACGCAAAAATTAGCATTAGAATGCAATTGCACAATCATCTAACAAAAACAAACTACTGAAGATTTCGTTAAAAATGTGGTCCTCCTGATTCGATACAGGATCTGCAACTCATAAATATTGATCGCCTGACCATTGAAAATATATCAGGAATTTCTCTTAACTCATGGGCTGCAGCAACGACCCGTATCAGAACATCTTCGGCTCAAGCAACTGAAATATGATAAACTTCGGTCCCCACACAAAAAAGTTTAAAGTCTACACCTGTGGAGTAACGGTCAGCGCGTCTGGCCGCGAAACCAGGTGGCCCGGGTTCGAATTCCGGTCGGGGCAAGTTACCTGGTTGAGGTTTTTTCCGGGGTTTTCCCTCAACCCAATACGAGCAAATGCTGGGTAACTTTAGGTGCTGGACCCCGGACTCAATTCACCGGCATTATCACCTTCATTTCATTCAGACGCTAAATAACCTAGATATTGATACAGCGTCGTAAAATAACCCAATAAAAAGTTTAAAGGGCTTAGATTAGGTGACCTAGCAGGCCAGAATACTGGACCACCACACCCAATCCATTTATCACGAAAAGCACTGTCAAGCTATTCCTAGCAATTGCTCTATTTGGGTAGTCGATTTGTAAACAGAGAGCTTTACGTTGTGATTTTAGTTGAGGTACAGTGTGAGGTAGTAAATTTATCATCGGATTTTTTTCCTGGACCCTTCGGCGCCTGTTGCTAAGAAAAAAATAGTTTCCGGCATTGAAACAATTGAAGCGCAGGTGTGAAAAAATTGCATAATTTTATAATCTTACTTCTTAACAAAGACGTCTTTTAAATCTTTACTAACTTTTGAATAATCTTATACTTCTAGTATCTTAAACAACTCATTTTTGTGAACCTCGTTCATGCGTTTTTCTCCGTCAGTTTTCAGTATTATGAGTAAGAAGACAAAAAAATTATTGATAACACTTTGTAAATTCCATTAAGAGTTTCATGCCTTACTTTGCTGTAATTTGTAGAGTTCGTTTTGTTCTGTCTATGAAGTTGAGAATGCTATCTTACAAAATAACAAAATCCAATTTCTGAAACTTAAAATAGGTTCTATATACAAGTATTGTAATAGAAATGACAGGATAAAAATGATATGTATAGGTAGAATGAATTATGAAGTGGGGCGCTACAATCAAACCGCAAGTGGGAATCAAACAACATTGTTACAAACGATGGATCTTCCGCATCTCCTTCGAGGATAAATATCAGGGCGAGAGCGAGTGAATGGAAAAAGGAGCAGCAAGTCTTGCTGACGTCACGCTGCCACTCAGCCCAATCCTTTGTTGATAAACTCATTAAATGATTAATTACACGAATTATAGCACACGCCAGGGACTCTCCATGAACCCCTCAAGTGTCTGCAGCTCTTTACGAACACGTGGTCCCATATTTTTACCCCTTCACCCCTCTCCGGTTTCCATTCCGGCAAGCGGATGGAAAGAATGTGATTGTTCGTTAAACATATAGGAAATTTAATTAAGCTTTCCGGCTGTACAGCCGAACGCACTTTAGCAAGTTCAGCCGTTCGTTCTGACAATGGTATCCCTCGCATTAATATCCAGGATCGTCGCATGCTGCGATCAATATCAGGTGATCATATAAATGGACCCGACTGTAGGCCCCGCATGCATTCCGGGTCGTGGAGTTTAATATGTGACGTTGTCAGGACCACTGAAATGTAGGCGGTCAAACAGATAAACGCATTTCTCATTCAATTAAACCGGTTTTATTAAAATACCACCTGATATCTCTCTTACAAATGGTTTCGATTTGAAGTGGTCTGATTTGAACAGCAAAGATACCCAAAGCAGATGTCAGAATTTTAAGACTTTTCGCAAGTATGAGATTTTTATGATTGTGTTCACAATAATTTGGAGCTTATCATCAAAGTACAGACTCCCTGGCCCGATCCTTTCCTCTGAATATTTTCTTCTTGTCAAATTTGTTCCCTCTATTTTTGTGCTCTTGGTTTCTAAATCATAAACATTTGTTCCCATATTTTTTCAAGCATTGTGTTGAATTGCTGTGTCATTCTCTCCTATTTTCGTACATTTTGTCGATCACGTTTAAGATTCCTATCCCATTTTTAATATCATATTATTTTTTTATCTATTAGGAATAGTATCTTACAATTCATTTTTGATTTTTCAGATAAATCAGTTAAAGATTATAAGTTTATTTTAAAGTTTTCAATCATATAATTTATCATTTTTTGCAAAATTATTATTTGCTAATACATCTTACAGAAGAAATTTTATGAATTAAAAATATTACAACGAAATCTAAACGTAAATCCAATAAGGTGTTCACAGTAATAAGCATTACAATGATTTGAATAATTAATCATGAGTTATATGTAATAAAATCTGATATTGGTATGAGAAATGCTCAATTTGACTAATTTGTGTTATTGCGCCGACTCGCCGAGAAGTGAAATATGAAAATATAAAATATGAATGCAAATTACAACACCGGTACGCAGTAAATTCACAACGAGAACACTCACACACTTCAGTGCACACACATACATAATCATGTTAAACTTTTCATCCTTCCAATACTAATATGGGACAACCTTCATACAAGTTCATTAAAATACACATTTCAATTAAGCCTTTAACATGTAGGCCTACATTACAGTGACTACAAATCCAAAACTATCATCAACCTTGGTATATCTTAAAATAATCAACATGAATGAATGTCGCACTCATTTCACACGTACACAATACAAGTCAAGAACCTGGTGAACAATCAATATAGAAGATTTTCAACAAATATGTTGCATGTAAGACATACACCATTTAATCGTTAACATCAGTAATATTTGCATAACACCACGTAGAATCTCTCACACAGACATTAAGTACAAATATTTTTAATTTTATCATATATATATAAGTGTTCTACGTAATTTACATTCATATTTTATAGTTTTATATTTCTATTCTGGTACTCTGTATTCTTATGCTGATGATACTGTGGTTATATTTAGCGGTTCGAGTTGGAATGAAACTTATCAAAATTCTAACAGTGGTATTAACATTATTAAAGAATGGCTGGATGCTCACTTACTTTCTTTGAACGTGTCTAAAACAAAATTAATACCATTTTCATTAACATCACATGGCCTTGAGCAACTAGAAATAAATAATAATATAAGTATAACTATACATGATTGTAACCTACCTACTTGCTCATGTAACGCTTCGAGTATATCCTCTCAAGTTAAATATTTAGGCATTATTATTGACCAACATTTAAAATGGGACAAGCATATTTCCTTTCTGTGTAACAGATTGCGTAAAACAATCCACAAATTTTCCATTTTACGCTCTTATTTACCTGTTTATGTTCTGCGTACTGTGTACTTAGCTCTGTTTCAATCAATAATTCAGTATGGTATTTTAGGTTGGGGAGGAATGGCAAAATCGACTCTCCGTCCTTTAAATCTGCTCCAAAAAAGAATTATCAAAATTTGTCTATATAAACCTTTTGATTACCCAACAAAATTAATTTTTCAGGAATTTGGCGTATCAAATCTAGAACAAATTTATAAACAAACATTGCTGATTTACTCCCATAAAAACCACAATAAATTTAAATTTGATCCTCATGAATACCAGACGAGACAAAACTACAGTTTCTTTCTAAATACTCCCAAATGCCACACAACTGCTGGATTAAAACACAGCAGAAATTTTGGACCCAAAATATATAATACATTAATTAGAGCTTTCCCTGAGCTAAGTACACTTAACACACATAGATTTAAGAAACAAATCAGATTAATTATTTAATTGTTTAAGCTAATTGAGTTAAAAATTGATACTCTAATATTCATGTACTTTTGTATTTTCTGTTTGTATATAGATCCTATTATTACATGCTGTATGTATTTTACCACTTATTAATGTGATTGTGCTCAATGAACTCTCGTAATTTTGTGATATATTTTGTATAACTGATCTGAACTGCGCCCGAGCACGAGCTTCTGCTCTTTCGGGCTGCAATGCCTAATGTAGCTCAAGTGTATAGTATTAAATAAATACTAGTGGCTTGTGCAGCAAATGCTGCTACAAACTAAGTTCGTTAGACGTTCAAATAAAAATTTTTCAGATTTTTTCAATGAAGAATACTTGACATTTTGATAGTTATTTGCTTCCATAATAATGAAACATACTCCCTCTGAATGGATTTTTTTAGGCCAAATACTTTTTCTTGAACCTATCCAACTTCAGTTTTTGAGTTTCAACGCGAAAACGTAAGCATCAATGTCAGGACGATAGCAGTAGCTATTTCAGGTCATTGTGGATTGTAGGCAAAAGTTAAAAAAATGTTAAGTTTGCTAAGCTTTCGAACAATAGCATTTTCGTATAGCTGCTGCATGTAGAACTTGAAATGTAGAGCGTAAAATCATTTTATCCTACTAAGAGATCTTGCTGAAATGATCTGAAGACTACAACATTTTCTAGGCATCTTATTTTATCAGTAAGTAATACCTTTTTATCTTTCCTTAGGAACTGTAATTTTTGCGCTCTCTCGAGCCAATACTGAAGACAATGACACATATCAATATCTACACTACACCGCCATTAAGTATATGAAAAAGACCCAACCCCACTGGGTTAATAAGTATAAAAATATTTGATTTTTAATAACAATATTATTACCTTACTTAAGTTTTGTAGTTATATATAGCAGCCACTCAGTAAATTATAGAAATGAAGATCTAAATTAAGATATTCTCTACATTTACTTACATAACCTCAAAACGTTTCACTTTCATGTCATCAATATAGCATCAATATTATGTACAATTAATGAAAAATAGACTATCATGATATTAACTATAATAATATTTAATTTTTAATGGTAATAATGTCATCAAACCACCTCAAGTTTCGTAGATTTGAATATCCAATACACAGCTGTACTCAGAAAATTATACACTGCAGAATCAGTTTTTAATAGCAAATTGAATTGAGCTCTAAATATGTCGGCAATCCTGCAGGTCATGGCCTTCGTGTAATAGCCTATTGTTTACTGTAGTGTGTGTTTTGTTCTGAAATTCAATCAAGTCGGCCGTGATTCAATAAAATTAGTTCTCAAAACTGACAACAGACGGATTTTGAAAATAGGAAAATTATGTAGGAAAATTGACATTTCACTGAAAACTACTACTTTTCCGAAAAACTTTGGATGCCAGGCATGAAAATGAGGGGTCACTCATTAAAATCCGTTCAGCCGTATTCCCGTAATTTCCATTACCAGTTCAAATTATATATATAGATTATTATTATTATTATTATTATTATTATTATTATTATTATTATTATTATATTATTACTTTTCGACAAGTCGGCGAAAGAACACAAATTAGTCAAATTGAGCATTTCTCATACCGATATCAGATTTTATTACTTATAACTCATGATTAATTATTCAAATCATTGTTATGCTTATTTTTGTGAATACCTTATTGGACTTACGCTTAAACTTCGTTGAAACATTTTGAATAGGCCTATCTGATGATGCCGTATAGGCGAAAACGTTCATAAAACTTCTTCTGTAAGATGTATTAGCAAATAATAATTTTGCAAAAAATAATAAATCATATGATTGAAAACTTTAAAATAAACTTATAGTAGGAATAGGCCTACTTCTGTAATATATCTCAGACAACTCACTTCTATTGAGTCAATTGTTCGTTTTATATTGTTTCTTCAGCGTCCATATCTCAAAGGCGTACGTCAGCATAGGGACCGCCATTATCGTATAAAACCTTTTACACCTCTTGTTAGCCACCGGCGTAACTCAACTGGCTGAAGCGCTTGTCTGCCGATCCGGAGTTGCTTTCGGGCGTGGGTTCGATTCCCGCTTGGACTGATTACCGGGTTGGGTTTTTTCCGAGGTTTCTCCCAACCGTAAAGCAAATGTCAGATAATCTATGGCGAACCCTCGGCCTCATCTCGCCAAATACCATCTCACTATAACCAATCCCATCGACGCTGAATAACCTAGTAGTTGATGCATCGTCATTAAATAACCAAGTAAAAAACAACCCTTGTTTAGATTTAATATTTCCGAGTTTTCCAAACTACTCACGGGTTCAATTTGAGGTCAATGTCACCCACAGATTCAAGGATCGATTATTGTCTGTGAAAGGTTTTGCGATCCTACAGAGGATTTGGAATGGTGGCAATGTTAACTCGCTGTTTTTTTTTTTTTGTTATGAGCAAAATTAAGTTTGTACTCTTGTGTTTAGATAGCTTGGCCTGTGTTATGCGCGAACATTTGAGTAGTTGTAATGTGGAGTGAGTCAGTTTCTCAGCATATTCAATGGAACAGGAGCGGGAAGGAGGAGCAGTGCATGCATGCTGACGTAAGTTATAGCTATGTTGAAAAACATTGGTAATGTACCTGCGATTCATGAGCGATCATAGTTTCTCCACTCACTGCTATCCACACACTAGTACGTAACACAATGTAGTCTTCTCTTTTCACTCTTCCATTTACAATAAACTGAACTAGAATGTTTTATTAGTTCCATTACGGTACTAATGTTTTTGCAATAGTTAATATACTACGCACTTGCACAAGTAAAAGAAGTGAACTCTGTAGCAGCTGCACAGTGATTAACCCACACACCCCTTTTTTCCATATCAGTTTCAAATGCACTTGCCTGGTTTACTGCGCAGAATTATATGAACGGTCAAGCTACCTAAACACAACAGTACTATATTGTAACTGTAAAATTACACAGGCCTGCGATGAAAAAAAAAACTAAAAAAATAGCTCTTCTTTATCTATTTTTATGTTCTGAAGTCAGAAATGACATAAAAAATATCACATCATGCACCATTCTTACACAAAATTATATTTTATGTTTTATAGTATTGCAGTTCGAGAAAAGTTGGCAATGTAAGAAAAAGACGAACAAAAGTATCTGCGTCTATCTCTAAATTTGTCCATCAGTCATCTTTACTACTCTATTTTTTCTGTTACCTGGCTAGCCCAAAAAACTGGACAAGTGGGCAAGAGATCATCGAGTTGCTGCCAGGTTCCGCCAGATTTGATCATTAAAAATATCGGTATAGGAGTTCGAGAAAAACTGACAATATAAAGGAAAGCGTGAAAATGTAACAGAAGAGACGGGAAGAAGATGGAGAGACCAAGAATATTTTCATCTGAATCGAATTGCTTAACGCGACTGTACGTGATATATTATTCCAATTTAAAGAGAGAAGTTAAGACAGAGACATATATCTTCTTGTACTTTTTCTATTAGCCTATGGAGCAGGCTTCTCTTCACCTTGTAAGTCCAAGTTATAGTTCTGTCCGCTGCTCCGCTCTTATATTATACACTGAGGTGTGAAAAGTATACAACACTTAGAAAAAAACAATTACGTGATTAAATGTGAAAATGTGAAGCTTGTCTCTTCACAGTCAAAGTCAGCTTCATGGTTTTATGACTTTACTGAAGATTTTCATAAAGAGAAAGTGAGTTTAGAAACCACCCCTCAACAACTACCGGATTCTTAGCGGTGTCTTTGATATGGATGGAATTATTTCTATTACGAGCGGTACATCTATGTAAACATTTTATGACTTACTCCATCTACTGATGAGAGTGCATTTTATGCTCAAGTTTACTAAGGAAAGGACTACAAACATTATGGTGTTCACATTTTAATTACACATCTTGACTTCTAGGATGAAGAAGGAATAGTGACGCGCATAATATGTGTATCTTCTCCTATCCAACTGTCATTCTCACCTTCCCGTTGTCCACCCTGTTTCTATTAACGAGGCAATAGCGACCAATAAACAGTGGTGTAGTCCGAGTCTGCTGACTTCATACCGTAAGGGTGAAACCTAACCATTTCCCCCCCATTACTACGTAAGCTAGTGGATTGTGGTGATTTTATAGTTTGCAGGTTGATTTTTCTTTTGCCAACTTCGTTTCGAATTTCGATAGTGCAAATACTACAAATGATAGTGATTTTGTAACTGTTATGTTGGCAGCTGAGACAAAAGTTGTCGGTACTGGAGTTCTCTGGAATTAAAATTGTACTAGATTTCTGAGTCGGTTACTGGAAGCTAGTGAAATTTGAACATACTAATAATTAATTAATATCGGTATTAATATTAATACATAATAATTATTTTGTGTGTTGCGTTGTGGTTACAATTCAAGACTATAGTCAGATAGGCCTAAGTGTCAATAAATATAAATACTTTGGTGTCATGATGTAGGTGAGTGATCGACAGAAATACTATTTTACATTTTAATGAATTTCTTTCGTGATTAGATTTTTATTACAATAATGTTAAAAACATGAAAAAGAATGGCAGTGACTCCATTAAAACAGCGTAAAGCGTGCTGCGAGAGTGGGGATAACTTCCCCTACTAGCGTTCTGTTCTTTCAGATTTAACCGAAAGAAGATAATGAAGAAGAAATAAAATTATGCTCACGGAGACAGCAATTATAACTAGAATAGCAAAATTATTAGGAATAAGTATTCTTAAGCCTACATTTCATGGTAATATTCGGTTTTCGGAGTTAGTACTAATAATTTCATGTGGTCAAACAAAATAAATTTTTAGGTTAGGTCTCGTGAATGAATTGTCTAGTCAAATCAATGAATTTCATATTGCCAGACAAAATACCTAACATGTTGATCCCTTTCTCATATAGTTTGCGTATGAAATTATGTTACAAATTATTGAATTATTTAGAATAACCTTCCAACATAAAGGTAAAGTACGGTAAGTAAATAAGCCATTTAGTACGTAGGACCACGTGACTTTACGGAATATGGTGATATCTGGTAACAGTTGGCAACACTGAAAAGACGGCAATATTTTTCGTTTAGGAGCTGTTCTTACGTGACCTTCATTATATATATGTTCCAACAAATATTGCAGAGGAAATGCTGCAGATTATGCCTGTCAACCCCAAGCTGTTCCAACCCCTGACCATTAACTTGTTGAAGGGACTCAGACTTTCAGATCTTAATAAAAGTGTTCGCCGGACGGATAAAACCTATACCAACAATCTTAGCACGACCAACAGTGAACCTATGTTAAGCTATGACAGCGAAGCATGAACATTGAAGAAATCTTATGAGAGCATAACAACAGCTTGTAAAACCCGATTCATGCGCAATACAGCGGGATATACTAATTGGTACATAAAAAGGAACATTAATATTGTGTAAGAACATTAAACCAAGTCAGTCCTGAAATAAAACGCCAGTAACAAATAAACTGGAAACACTATATTGCAAGAATGAGCACTAGTAGGATCCCCAAAGGAGTTTTTAACTATACAACCTGCAAAATGCTTGCATGAAAATATTATGTTAAGATCGTATGACGCCTTAGGGTCTAATAACTTGTCAGAAAGATGATAATGAATGATTTTGATTTCCTGGTTTACTACAGGTTCCATTTTCTCACAAAATCACTATCGTAGTCATTAACCCCTCAACTTGGTATTTAAAAGTTCCGGCGCTAAGCGCTGAAGCGGCATTTAAATCCCCTAGTAGAATTAGAATTACTTGACGTTACTGTTTTATTCCTATTATGCTTGAACATAATAAAACCACATAGCAGTGAAAATGACACACTCTGCAATACACTCGAAAGAACCTCATACTGGGTGTTCATTTCAAAGTGTGTCATGACGTCACTGTTGTTGGGTCACCGATTTGAAGCGAGTTTCAGCTTATATGTCAGAGAAGTTGCCTATTATTTAAGGCGTTCTTCAATCTGAACTTGAGAACGTGTACGGTATAACTTGAACGTCGTAGCAACAGATGGCGGTCTGTACGGTCTGTGTGCTACCATAACCTCTTTCGAACTGTGTTTTGCGCCGGCAAGTCGTACGCAGGGTATTTGTTATCATCGGTTGCGTACGGTAACATTCCACAACACAAATCAAATGCTCCGTGTCCATGTTGACCGTCGAAGTTAATGCCAACGAATACGTAAGTAATCGTCTTAACCCTCTCCCATATCCCGACAGTACGTATTTCCAAACAGTTCACATTCCTGCCACTACCGGCATTACCGTACGTATCGGTTCGTACTCTTCAGAATGAACGCAGTACTTGCTAGGCAACTTCTCTGCCTCATAGGTTATACACCTCTGCGGAAGTGTAGGAAGATTGAATTCTCTAGGCTCATCGGCTAGCCACATGACGGCATACAGCGAGCCATGACACATTTTGAACTGAACACCCAGTAGATTACAAACTGCGGCCGGTTTTGTTCAATCGTGCATAATGCGTGCACTTGAACGAAAAACTGCTACAGAACTACCCTAAAGAGCTGCGTACAAGTACGTCAAACCGGCCTGAGGGGTTAAATGATGTGAATAATGCAATACATCATTAAACCATATTCCGACTTGAAATAACTAGTCATATTCTTCTTGATTTACCTCTATAGTTTTGTTTAATAATATGGAATATTTGTTTTATTTTAGCTACATTATATAAATTTTATTTGTACAGTACTACGTTTCAAAGTTGCGTAAAATAAAATACAAATATTATTTGTGAGGGCGGTGGTACGATCATCCACTCCTCCTCTCTATCTTTCTTATGTTGGCTGCTTTCGCCAGGTGGACGGAACATTGAAAGGATTGAGTGTGCGCAGTGGAAGACTTTTAGAATGAATAGTGTTTTTTTGTAAAACAAATGTAATTAACAATAATAAATAACAATGTACATAAATGAAAAATCAAATAACAATAAATATGAAGTGGGTGAGTGAAAATAGGACAAACTAATCTGAAATGATATACCCAGGATACATAAATCATGTAAGTATCACAAGGCTGAGGCCAACACACTTATAAGTGATTAAACCATCTAATATGGCCGTCTCTCGACCATCAGTGACTAACTTATTAACCATATGTTCATGAACCACGCTTTATATATATATATATATATATATATATACATTAACTATCTGAGTATGAATCTGAACACAACACCCAGCCAGCACATTAACTTAATACATGATCCATTCGACCATAGATACCACTCAGTCTGACTAACCAAACTAAAAATACATGTACACTCAATAAGAGACAATCTCTACCCAGCATAAGGCATTACATGACAGATCACTATACATTACCCATTGCACATATTGCTCACATAAACTGTGCAAATTGCACTAACACAAATCTCTGCACTTTACAAAATGAACACCCAACGGAGAGAGAGAGGGAGTGGTGACAGATACACGTAATAAGTAACGGACGATAATTCCAATCTCAAGGATCGTTTAAATAGCAACAAAACTCGATGCATATGATAACAAAATAGCGGCGAAAGAAACCAATAATCAAAATGGAGCAGGAAAAACACTAAAACCATATGTGAGACCGTAATCGCTGCCTTATCACTCTAACCGTCTCGGAACATGAACTCACATTTCAAATCATATCTCCTTACATAATTCCCAATACAATTTACCTCAAACACATATATCTCACAAATATGTTACTCGATGCAAATACTAAAACTTGCCCCCAAGACGTATCACTAGCAAGCGATATTTCAAACTAAGATCCACTAAAATCCCAAACACACACGACGCAATTTAACTACTCCATTGATCTATCTCCAGCACGTACAAAGCCCGAGTCACGTTATCTATATCTGCCGCCTACCAAAATGCTAAGTCTTGTTAAATGTTTCTGTCGCGTACGAGAGCTTGAATCTGAGCCAATTGTTTCCGAATATCTCCCGCGTACGAGAGCCTAAGTGTTGTTAAGTGTATCTGCCGCGTACCGGAACCCAAGTGACGTTCCGTGCATCTTCGTTAAAACAGGTAAACTCTCTCCTCCTCTATCCTCGTGAGACGTAATGACCCGGCCAATAGGATTATTTGGAAAGAACAAATGAAGGGATTGATAGCGCTATCTATTCTGTGACGTCTGAGAGCGCTCTGACGGATGAAGTGACGTACTAGGTAAACGGCCGTGGTAGTAGGCACGGCTCATATACCGCAAGTTTCATTTATATTCATCACGATTTTCGGATACTCACTGCTTATTCCCTGACGATATTACTTTAAGAGTAAATAATATTCAAGCCAATACAGGGATACAAGAAAGATGGGCAGGCCTAAGTTAGGGGGGATCAAATACAATAATATTAATATATACAGATACGGAAATAAAATTTGGAGCTCCCTTATTGTACGGAAAACCTCGCTAATTTCGTGACATAACTAATATCGTGATATTTCTTTTTAAATTTACCACGAAATTATGCCAGCGACAAATGTAACTTTGATGTTACAGTATAAATGGCAGAAGATGTAGTATAACATATATTTTGTTCACCGCGCTCTTGCATGACGTGAGCGGACTTTTTGGAAATTACTTGAAGAGTTGTGAGATCTATAGCTTTGAATTTCTGAGTGAATACACCATGCGATTTCCTTTGTTAAAAGAAGAGTCTTTTTGCTGTGTTTTGTGGTCCAAAATTGTTTTCAATGGTAAGTACTGACATTGTATAGCCTACTTCTTGGTGAAAAATATATGCCTATCAATGCCTATTACGTAACAGACGGGTCAGAACAATAAAAGGGCAGTAGAAATAAGAGAAAAATTTTCTGGAACAGCGTCTCCATTTGTAACACACAAAATATGCTTCAAATTACAGAAACTGGTAGATCTAAGTCCGTTAAACTAATATATGAAATAAATTATCTCAAATTAAAATATGTTAATTTATAATGTTAACAACAAACTTCTGGCAGCACTCTTTAGATAACACAATCAATTACGATACCTAAAGTGAAAATGTGAAAAGATCAGTCTACAAAGCAGTCTAGCTGGGAAGTTAAAATATCAGAATCCACCAGCTTAACTCAGACGGTTGGCGAGTCTTCCTCCTGATCCAGAGCTGCACTCAGGCATGGGTTCGATTCCCGCTTGGGCTAGTTATCTGGTTAGGTTTTTCCCGAGGTTTTATCTAACCGTAAGACGAATGTCAGGTAATATAGCCTGTGTCGAATCCTCGGACTCATTTCGCCAAATAGCCAACCACCTCGCTATTACGAACTCCATCGATGCTAAATAACCTAGTAGTTGATACAGCGTCGTTAATTATCCAACTAAAAAAAATGTATCAGAGACCAATATAAAATACATATTAATAGAGGCGATGAATTTGTTATTACTCGACCAAGGCCAGTGGAGTCCTGCAGCCCGGAGCGCCATTTGTACTTCTCCTACGTACGTATAGCGTCATCGCGATAGTTCACATTACGCCCGCGTCTCCATTCGCCTCGGTCAGGTTACACTCATATTGCACAATATTTTTAAAATAATGGACGGCAGCAGAATGATCAAAATTACAAATGACAGATTACCAATAATGCACAAAAATACTGGCTCCGGTTTTGAGTTACTGTTCCCTGGGAGCAAATGTCCCAGGTTTTGTCCCCTGTAAATTAATTTTGTCCCCAGAAGCTTTGATTTTGTTTCAATAACATTTTACTGGAACTGCTGCGATTCATGGACATTTCTGAAAAGTTCTGAGCATCAGACAGAAGAACCAGCGAGCACAGTATGAGATATTCTGCACTCTTTGAGAAGAACAGCATCTTTGTCGTTGGTCATTTTAGCATTCGCGTTGCGAACGTTAGAACTGCCACAGCGTCCACTTTTAAGTAGTTCAAAAATGAGAAATTTTGTGACAAATCAACAGGTGAAAAGTGGTAAGATGTTTTTCAACATTTCAAAAAGAAATCCATTCCATTTCAAAATCTTCTCAAAATAGTGTCATTAATCATGTGTCTTCAGCCAGTAATTCATCAGTTGGAAGACTTTTCTCCACAATGAACTCAATCTGGACTGACGAAAGGCAAGAATGAAAATTGAAACAGTTAAAGCTTTGTTACAAGTGAAAACAAACTTTCATATCTCATGTGAAGAACTTATTGTGAAGCTGTATGGGATTGAACAGATCCTTAAAAACATACCGTCGTTGTTCCTGCAATAACTCCTATTTGCAAAATATGACATTTTTCAGTAGGAAGGAAAAACACATTTATTCTTCTATGGCAGTAGTGCGTAGAGATTGTGAATTCTTACATTTTCGAAAGAAAGAAATATAATTACATATAGGAGATTTTATTATTTGTTGTATCACTATTTAAGTTATTTAGTAGAGCAAAAATCCGAATATCAATAGGCTAAATATGTCACATAGGAGTTATTGCTGGAGCAACGACGATACATTCTTCAGACAAGTACAGGGACATCATTTTATTTTTACTTCAATTTTTATTGTACCTGAGTTTTTGAATGTACTTCACTCCCACCCCTTCTACTAATGAAGTTCAACCGTCTCCCACACAGATCCAAGACCGCATATACAGTCACAGTAGCTTACCGTCACAGTACGTTCCGAAAATATGTTCACGTTTTCCAATGACGAAAGAGGGTAGTGGCTGGGCTGTCTTAGCTCTTTTCTGAGAACATTAATCTCTGTTAGGAATTGGACATCTACGTAATATTATACCATACAACTGTTTAAAATAATTTAAATAAAAGGGCCTCGTTAAGTAATTAACTGTCACGTGATTTCCCTCCTTTCTACGATCCTGGTACATATCCACTTGGACGGACAGTAGATAGCATGTCTGAGTAATTTTATCTTTTCGGATCGGGCAGAAGTGAAGATTGAATTTACAGTACGTAAGGTACTCTTTTTCAGAGTAGGGACAGAATTATTTCAACATGAGTTACTAGTACGAAGGACGAAACTGGTAATTGGAATTATGTAGATTAGAACTGAAGCCTGTATCGAAATGAACCGCCACCATTTTGAAAATGTGTTTAAATATCCATATATGATTATTTTTCAATTTAACTTCATTCTCTATAGTGTACGCTAATGTGTTATAGATAGTATAATATACACTGCATAATGAATACGTCCGCATGGACAGCTCAGTTCGTGAGTAAAAACACTCATTGTTAATACTGTACTGTATTCTGATTAAACAAAAACCTAATGAAAATTATCAAACTCAAAAGCGTGATATTTCATAGTTTACGTAAATGGATGAATTACTTTTCTTCCCTCCTATACCTAGTAAAGTGATTTGTTTGTATATTACGCCATCGAACTCCAGTCGTGGAAGGGGATAGCAGTCGTTGATTCAAAGGTATAGCCAGGTCAATATCAGAAATGTTAGTAAAAATAAAATGATGTCCCTGTACTTGCAATATGTGTGTGTTAAGCCTTGGTTTTTCTGAACCGGCGCATGCGAGATGCGAGGTAGAGGCCCGCCTCGCACAAATCCGCACTACACGAGAGATAGTGAGTGGTTTCTATAGTTGCGAGCACCTCGCATCTCGCAGTTATACTAACCATTCACTATCTCTCCTGTAGTGCGGATTTGTGCGAGGCGGGCCTCGTACCTCGCATCTCGCCTGCGTCCATTCAGAAAAACCAAGGCTTTAGAGTTCAATGTGTACAGTATTAAGTGAAAATATTCCATGCATACGTCAGTATTGAAGTTTAATTCTTAGTGGCTATAATTATGTTTAAGAGTTATGTATGTTTATGCATTTAATTTTTAAAAAGTTACGATACTCTACAAATTTAATGTGCAAAGGTCTATCATTGTATCTACTGTTACATTATTTTCTGCAACATTTTAACGGAGAGTAACTAGGTAAGCGTTTGTGGTTTTTCTTGAAATTACCGATATCCCCTGCTGGACCATAAAAAATCTGGTCAGCTTATAAGATAGACTGTAAGTTAAGCAAGTTAACAGTCTAAATTTACGTTCGAAAAATTGCTTTTAAATTTAGAACAAAATAAGAAGGCGAAGAAGACTCCTATAATTAATGTAGGCCTATAACTGTACTTTTCGTAGGGCGATGACACACATAATGTAGAATTATTACTCGGTATGCCCTGTGAATGAAAGAGAAAACTATTATGGGAAGGTCTTATAGCTCTCCTCTTAGTTACTTTAAACATTCAACCGTCATTAAAAGAGCGCCCATTTATGCCACTTAGAAAAGCGATCCATCAAGTCAAGAAATCTCTTAACTGTGAGTTGCGTGCGTTTTCTGCTAACAAGAAACCATAAACACGTACTTAACATAGATACTGGCAGAGTGGCTACTATAGCGAGCGGCGCGCCTCGAGCATTTTAAATTTGGAATCAGACAGCCACCTGCCTCCTACCACACGTGCTAGCACGCACCACCTGCAATTCGTGGCAGATAAAACTTTTTTACAGCGGTGTCAAACATGCAACTGCTCTCATGCTGCTCATGTTTTGGACGGATTTATCAGCCATCTCATTTTATGAAGTATATGGATGATGTAGGCCTATTCTGATGTTTCAAGAAATCGATATCGCTATTCCCCGGAAATACACTTCTTCAACATATGATAATAAAAAATTACTTTCTGTCCTATTTAATAGAATAAATTGTGTTGCTGCAAATTATGTATACGAACTCATTATTATTATTATTATTATTATTATTATTATTATTATTATTATTATTATTATTATTATTATTAAGGGTCTGGCGACGGCTGTAAAAACATTCGAGTTGAGTGATACAGGAATTCTACAATGCATTCTGTCCAAAGAATAGTAGAAGTGGAGATATAATATACATCTTGATTAGGTTGACCAGACGTCCTCTTTTGTCCAGACATGTCCTCCTTTTTAGGCCTTTATCCGGGATCCAGGCGGATTTTTATAAAATCAAGAAATGTCCTCCTTTTCGTAACTTGTATGCCTCATATTTTGAAATTATCTCATTTGACGCCATTTTCAAGTAATTTGCCTCTAGGTGGCAGCAGCATCAACGAAATATACTCTTTGCCAACGATCATAACTCTCTTTGTTCCTCCTTGTTATGGTAGTTGCCAACGAGTTAGAACAGAACTCGTTGGTAGTTGCTCACAGGTAACTAGTAAAACTACAACGAAAGATCGAGGTGCGAATGTGTCATTTTACAAATACCTTCTGAGCAAACCCAAGTTACTGCAACAAATTGGATCTTCAGAAAAGTATCTGCAACAGAGTTAATTGCGGAGGGTATGGGAAAATATAACGATAACCCTCTTTTCATCTCTTATTTTATCTACTTTAAATTTATACACCTGAAACAAAGTAATATTAAATTCACATTTTGTGCTGCCTTTTTATGTATTTTGATAATAGAGTTCCCTTGGCTTTCATATTATGTAACTAACTATAAAATGATTGTTTATTACTAAGTTTTTTCATAAGTATGCTGTAATAAAATATATATTGACATAATTTTAAAGTATAACATACGTCTAAATTTAAATAGATATTTTCTGTCCTCTTTACTAATTAGGGCCTATAGTTCCCTTGGCTTTCATATGTAGCTAATTGTAAAATCATTATTATGTTTCAACTCAATTATTTTGTCATAAAATAAATATTAACACACTTTTAAGTACTGGTATGATATAAGCCTAAAACTCTAGTGTAAATATTTTGTAATAAAATAGATATTGACGTAATTTAAAGTATAATATAGGACTAAGCCCAAATCTAATTACATATTTTCTGTCCTCTTTTTTCGAAGAACGTCCTCCTTTTTGAAGCTTTGTGTCCTCTTTTTTGTCGATGTGAATCTGGTCACCCTAATATTGATTACACAACTTTTAACATTATTATATCACTTGAATAAAATATATAACTTTCACGTGTTAAATAGAACGATGTTATAGATAGTCTACCTAGTTGACTAGTTTCGGCTTGGGAGCCATCTTCAGAACTATTGTGGTCCTGTTCTTGCGTCGAAAACAACAAATCCATAAACTTCTTAAATATCTATTTGGTCATACATTCATTCAAATGTCAGATTTTGATAAATCATTAAAACTACTCCACATATAATAGATAACAAGAGTGCAGATGGTTATAGATAACCATTTAATGCTAATACTGTACTTTAGGTATATGGTGTGCAATTAGTTTCTGAAAAAAATTATATTAACTTGTAATTATAATTAATATAATTCTATTATAAATATGATTTTATTCATATTTCATAAATGAGGGGTCAGAAGCAAAGGGTTATAAGTGACATTTCTAAGATCATGAGTTAAGTGCATCAAGGGCAAGGTAAAACATTTAACATTTTAGGGCAAAGGAATACATCTTTTAACAACATCACACACTAAAACTGAAATAAAAAATTTCACGGAATTTACGAAATCTTAAGTACGTTCAACCACATTTTCTCACAAATAACTAAGTGCACTTATACCCCTCTGCTTCTGACCCCCCCATATGTTCAAGACATTTTTTATGAAAATAAAGAGGGAAATAATAGCTCAATTTTCTACTTATTTAGGTACTTTGATTTCTTACGAGAATAAAACAAAAAAAAAACTACTTTTTAAATCTATTCATCAGTAGATGACCTTTGATTGATGTTATGTGTCAGAGGAAGAACAACAATTTGTATACATCTGAAGTCTGATTAGTAAAATATATTACTAGTCAGCGATGTATGCAATGACGGGGGAAAGAAACTGGCCACCCTACTCCATTATCTCCTGGCTTAGTTTCCTCACGAGTAATGTCTTATTGGTGTTACTTATGCGTAGGCTTGTAATGTTGGGGACCGATAGGGTGCATTACGGTGATTTCAAGTTGGTTATCCGTTCACCAGTCAGTACTCAAGCATGCGTAAATAGTGTACCTGCTGAATACACCGTTTGCCTGTCACTACCGTAGCATGCGTAAACAGTGTACCTGCTGAATAATAATCCCGAAGTTTAAAGATTAGAGATCAACAACTATCGAGAAAGCAAGACTAATAGCGCCCGCAAAGCCGAAAACCCGCACGACAATGTTCTATACGTCACTTGCGAGTGTTTCGAGATGCCGTGATTGATCACTCCCGAAGTCCCGAACGTCAAGCAGCCTCGAATCGTCACAGTTGTTTATACCTGACTAAACTTTTATCTACTTTGGCAACTGTTTTATATGTATAAACAATCCAGTAGCCTATTTGAAACATCTCCTTTCTCGGCATTCTCCCATTGTGTTTGCCATTTTGTTAGAACTTTCTACCTCTGCTGAGACTGTAGCTAGTGGTATTCTTTCAGTGTATAATAATCCGTTCCCCAATCTTTATTTACA
The DNA here is from genome assembly GCF_040183065.1 of Periplaneta americana. Taxonomy (NCBI): domain Eukaryota; kingdom Metazoa; phylum Arthropoda; class Insecta; order Blattodea; family Blattidae; genus Periplaneta; species Periplaneta americana. The sequence goes on along the minus strand of NC_091123.1, from coordinate 74,491,570 downwards.
GTAATTACTTGGCACTTATTAAAAGGCTAGAAATTTTCTTTTCATATGTTTGAGATCAAGTGTGCAATCTCAAGTAAAAAGAAAATAATTTTTATGTTTCTTAGAAATGCAAATTTATTTGAGAATTTTTTTTCTATTTATATACTCACAGATAATATCATATAATAGAACCAGAACATTTTGATAACTAAGATACTGTTCTGTTTTGTCTTTTGGTCTCATTTAAACATTTATAATGTTATTTATTTCAATGATGTACGTTATTCAAAGTTATGAAATCTTTCCACGCCGACCAAATCCTATTTCGAGAATGATGAGCGAGACTCGAAGCGCACGAGAGTTACGAGACGAGACTAGAAAGACAAATGCAACGAACACAGCGGGCGAGAGCGACAGTTAGTTTTGTTCATCTCTATTAAAGCGTCTCAGGCGCATATTTTTTCAGCGGAATTTGGTGAGTGTTTTGAAGTGAATGTGAGTGAATTTTACGATAATTCTTCTGCACACAATGAAAGGTACGTAAAAATATATCTCTGTAATGCTATGTATTACTTTTAGAGCTGTCCAGATTTGTTTATGTTCACCTCGTTATTCCCGTAATCGATCGCAGAACCAAATCAAGTCCTCGTACTAGCTCACGCCCCGATCTATGTACCACGCTTCAGTCAACTCGTGTAATCGGTCCAAATAGTACAAGCTCACTTATAAGGCTCAAACCTGTCTTCGGACAGTTGACTAAACAACATCAATAGGTTACATAATCTGCATAATATACCTAAATAAATCCAAGTAGTTTACACATAGACGTAAAATTATAATCACATTACTGCTTAAAATCGGTAGACAATAGAAATCTCAGGAAACACAACTTAAACCTGATGTGTTTGTAGGTTAATCGATATTTACTATGGAGGTTATAAGGTTGACCATGTGTACTTTGGAAAATAAACTTAAAAGAGATGCTACACCCAATAGGAGGAGATGAAATTAAAAGAGAAAAATACAGAGGGAGACGAGTATGAAGATGAAAGAAAACAGAAAGGTATAAAGAAGTAAGAAAAGAAAGAGGAGCAAATGAGATGGAGATGAAGAAGGTGAGGGAGGATGAGAAAGAGAGAATAAAAGATAAATAAATATAGAGGTGAAGAAGAGGAGAAGCAGGTATAGGAGGATAAAGACGAGGGGAAGAGAGAAAGAGGTGTAAGGAAGTAGAAAGGGAAAGAGAAATTAGAGAAGAAAGGATAAAGGGCGAAAAAAGGAAAAGGACGAAGAACAGAGGAAATAGAAAGAAAAGGACGGTGAAGGAAAGAAGCAACAATGCATGGAGCTAAGTAGGAAGAAGAGGAAGACTAGAAAGAAGTGAAAAAGATGAGGAAAAATAAGAGGATGAAGGAGGAAGAAGACAAGAAACTATCGGCAGATTCATTTTATGTTAAACAACCGTTCTGATCAGTCTCTGCCTAAACAGTGCAATTAGAAAATACCGTAAAGTAGCATATGGTTTGAATACATAGCAGCAGGTGACAAGTCACTTTCAGGGTCGCGGGAGTGTAAATTATTTTACGAGCTGGACAGGTGTCCGATGTCACAGCGACCTTCTGAAATAACAGGTAGGGGCTCGGACCGGTAAATTTATGCAGTCACGCCACACACAGCCAGTCGTCCAACTTTCCGCTCCACATTCGGAACCGTCCGCCTGCATTCTGTAGGCCAGTTTTTATAATGCAGCCCCGCTACTTTTTTTTTTTTTTTCGAAATCAAATTAATATTGGAATTTTTATATCGTAAGGCTCAAAAACGTTCAGTGCAACATGTTGCAGCAATGTGACAGAAACCATTATCTGACTGGGGAATTACTCCTAACTATCCTCTCCGAATAAATTCGTTGATTGGCACCCCAGGAAGGCCCAGATCCTACAAAAAGATTGCTGACCTTACGTCGACATATCTCAGCAGAGAGGAACGATCATCAAACCGATGCGGAGGAAATGTGGCGGCTTTCACACTGATCCCCCCCCCCCCGGCCGTTATAGCTGGCTTGCGAAACAGAATTTTGCTACTCTCTGTAGCTCCCCAAATTCATCATGGATACCGATACCATACATTCATCAAAATTTCATGAAAAAATGCCTTTCCCCGTGAAGACTGAAACCATTGCGCATTTCGTAACTCTAGTCCAAATCGTGATACCACAGCCCCTCCTAAACTTTATACACAGAACACCCTGCATATTTTGAATTAAAATTTTGTAATTACAGTAAAACCTCGTTAATCCGGACCCAATAAGCCGGACTTCGCTTAATCCAGACAGGCATAAAAACTGAAAAAATTACAGAACGTTGTTTTAAGACTTACTTTTATACATTAGAACTATGAAATTACAATATTAAACTTACAGCATTAAAAATAAAGAAAACCTATCAAGTTTGCATTAAAGTAATTAAACTATACAAACATATACTATTATCGATTACACATTTTACTGTACTGTATAGTGCATTTAGGCCTATGCCCTTTAAATACACCATAATAAACCTATTTTGCTGCTCTAAAGCACTTTCTACTTTCTTTTAGGTTATTCCAGTTAATCCGGACTTTCGTTAAACCGGTCAATTATCCCTCAAATGAATCCGGATTAACGAGGTTTTAGTGTAATATGACCTTGGAAATTCACAAAGACAAAATGGTGTGATGTTCTACCGAAAACAGCATATTGTATTTGATCAAAAGCAAAACCATAAGATAAAACTGAAGGTAAAGTAAGACATTTCTTATACGGGCTAACAATTCATTCAACTGTGAAGATGAAATAGTATTGCCTAGAGTTGAAAATTTCTCTACTAGTTCAGGATAAATTCCCATATAGCATAAGTTTATGAGCTAAAACCACCATACCAAAAATTGATTACATGTTTTTGTACACCAGCATTATAACAGTATTTATCGTTAGTCAAAATCGTGCAGAATATGCCATATTATTGTTCCAATGCCGTAAAATATTACCATGTCAACTAAAACCTAATAACTTATATTATAACGACAGAACTTGTGGTGGGAAAATCGTTTCATAATATTAACTTTACGGCACAAGTTATATCGTCATAATAAGTTATGACGTTCTAGTTGGCGTAGTAATATTTTTACGGCACTGGTACAATAATGTGGCATACCCTGCACGATTTTTACTAACGCTACATACTGTTCATAATGCTGTAGTACAAAATAAAAATAATAATATAATATCTATTTATGCAACAAGTTGCGAAATGATAGCGTTTTAAGCACGAAAAGTCGGAGAGGTGGACATCACGGAGAATGCTTAAAACGATAGTTTCGCATGTGTTTCATATAAGATTTATTAGACAGTCGCTAGAGTATCCCTAATGTATTTATATTTTAAAGAGAATAACATTATTGATTCGTTCTCTCGCAATGGTAAACTCCTTATGTTAAAGATGAAAGAGTATTACATTCGTATGAAAAGAGATACAGTTCATGGCCTTGGAATATGTAGTAGGCTATGGTGATTGTTTTGCTGTTGTGAATATTCATTATAAATAAACAGATGGAATTTATGTTTTCAGTACTTCTAATTAGCGTGCTTAAAAGTACTTTTAGGCATAGAAATTTACTTTTAAGCACGCTAATTTATGGATTCGGAAATCAATGACTTTTGGACACTAAACTGAGAATCGAAAAGTCATCAGTATGAACAGACTGTCTAAAAATGATTTTCGTTGCAATAATATTTAATTATATATATATATATATATATATATATATATATATATATATATATATATATAGAGAGAGAGAGAGAGAGAGAGAGAGAGAGAGGAGACGGCCTCCAGATATGGAGGGTAGCTGCGAATATATTGAATAAGCAGTCGTGGACAGCAGATAAGGGGTGGTCCTCCAGTTTCAGGGTTGGGCGAAGGGTTAACAACCCATCATCGTAAAAAAAAACAGCTTGTTATGAATCTTAATTCTCCAATTATCAAATAATAGTCTCCCCCCCCCCTGAAAGTTCGTATGTAACCTATACTAGTATGTCTCCGTTTATCTATGACATTATAAACTAGCTTCTATTTTCCACGACCGGGAGTAGATGTTGGTTTCTAGGTTACCAAAATTGTTAGAGAATTATAACATGTCCTTGTGGAGAAAAAAAAATAGTATGAACACCACGGGATAGAAACACAATTTTCCTTCGGAATATATCCCACGGACTACAATCATGTGCCTCGGAAAGATCTATTTGATCTATTTGGTTGTGTGTCAATCCATCTGGAGAAGCCCAAGTATATTTATGTATATCCTTATGGGGGAATGTTGTACTTTTGACATTTAAATTTTTTGATGTCGCAAAGTTGACTAACCTAACTCCATTGTCATTACTAGTTACGTGTAGGCTCTCTTTTCCAATAATCGGTTTAAAAATATACTCCCGTCCTACTTTAGCATTGAAATCCCCCAATAAAATTTTCATGTGATATCTAGATAATTGATCAAAAGTGTATTCCAATTCCTCATAGAAACTATCCTTTATATGGTCGTCTTTCTCTTCTGTAGGGGCGTGAGCATTTATAACTATGATATCGCACCATCTACCCTTAAGTAGTAAATACGATAACCTGTCGCTGATAAATTCGACCTTTTTTACTGCTGATCTTATTCTTTTATGAACAAAGAATCCTGTTCCTAATTGGTGATTTATTGTTTCCTTCCCCATAATACAACAAGTAATCTCCTATTTGTGACATGTCATTCCCATCTAACCTAACCTCCTGTACTCCCATGAAGTCTACTCTATATCTAGCTAGTTCTGTTGCTACTAATGTTACCCCTCCCGTTCTATAAAGACTAGTTACGTTCCAAGTACCAAATCTTATAACCTTATTCCTTTGCTGTGGTCGTGCCAAAGAATCAGTCCCATTCCGAGGCTTATTGTTTTGATATGTTATTACATTATTATTTATTGTTTTATAATGCTATTGTAGAAAAATTGTTTACGAATCACTTATATAATTTTATACAGTTATTGCATTAGTCAAAATTAGGAAACTCACTTCGTTTCTTTCCTAAACATTGATTCCTGCAATAAAGTATGACATTATAAACTAGCTTCTATTTTCCACGACCGGGAGTAAATGTTGGTTTCTAGGTTACCAAAATTGGTAGAGAATTATAACATGTCCTCGTGGAGAAAAAAAATAGTATGAACACCACGGGATAGAAACACAATTTTCCTTCGGAATATATCCCTCGGACTACAATCATGTACCTCGGAAAGATCATGCGTTTCTCTACCATAATGTATAATATGTTATTAAACAATCCTAGCGTTGTAATCAGATTGCTGGGATGATCATAATCGTCCACAATGGGCTTTTTATGGTACGTGTGCTATAAAGGTTACTCAGTAATGTACAAACGATGATGCAGTAAAAAGACTGATTTATATTATTGATACTCTTATTATACTTCAAGGAAGGCGAATCAATAATATTAGCAGCTATTACATTTGCTAGGGTTATTGAAAAGTCTCTGTTTTCAAAGTTCCGTACCTATTTAGAACATAAATGTTTGATTGAAAGCAAGGAATACTGTAAATAAGTTACTTAATCGCTAGATGGCGAACCTTTAAGTTACAAAAAAAATACGTTATGTAAAAATTCATTGTATTATAAACAAACCTGGGAACAGAAACAACCCACGACTCCTGAAAAGCTATGATGTCATAACATGAGGCAGAAGCGTACTCCAAAGTCATTTTGTAATTTCTTCCAAATGTAATGTTAAGATTGTATAAGAACTTGCATCCAAGTCGTGTATAATCTTTATTATGTCAACTGTACTCCCTTGTACGTTAAACATTCAATGTTGCTAAACCTCAAGATTATATTCTTATACATCTTGATTACACAACTTTTAACACTGTATCAATGTATCACTTCGAATGCACCCTCACATGAAACAGAACAAGAGGCGCCAAGACCAACAACGACCAGTTCTGAGGATGACCCATAAATAGATCGAAACATGTAAACCACGTACGTTAGAATTTAACACAAGAAAGTCTTATCATACATATTCCGAAATTAAATTCTTGTTGCACATATAAACAATTACAGGTATATCGGCACAGGAATGATGAAAACGTGTATCTTCGTGAAAATCTATAATCTTTTGTTTTCAGCATAATGTGAAAATTAGTACCATAAAAGATAAAATAATCACCGGTAAGGTAAAGATGAAATTTCTACTTACACAAGAAACGACAATGAAATTAAGTTGGTGGAAATTAGGCAAGAACTCCAAATACACTGGCGGACAAAAAATTTGGGACACTTGAATTTACACTTTTTAAATGTATTTAATATAGGGTTCCCAGACGCCCCGTAAAATACGGGATTGTCCCGTTTTTCGCTAATGAGCCCCGTTGTCCCGAGAAAAGTATTTTAGAGTTCTAAACTGAGAAAAGACGGAAAAGTTACAATGTCTATTCCATATTACAAATTAAACATCGCACTTCATCATTGCAGGTGACTGTAGATGGACTATTATGAAACAATATTATTGTGAGTTATTAATTTCTCAAGGAGAGTGATGGCAATACCAATGTTTAGATGAAGTCTGGGTGGATCTTTTTAAAAATACTGAAGGAGAACTCTCAAATCTAAAGAAGATAGTGGAGTTCATTATGTGGATCCCTAGAAGAAATGTGTGTTGAAAGATTATTTTCTCGCATGAAACTCCATGGACTGATGAGAAAAATAAATTGTGTGTAAAAACAGTAAAATCAATGCTTGTTGTAAAATCATTCTTCAGTAAGGATTGTGTAGCTTTTCATGACATGATTCTTCAAAATAAATAATTGTTAAGTGAAATTTATCTTCAGAGAAATATTACAAGGCCAAGGCGGAATGATTTATAAGAATTGTCACGTGAGTAGAGTGTTTTGTAGTTATTTCTGTAATAACTTAGTAAAAGCAATTTGAAGGCAATTTACATAAAGAAGCTTAAACTTAATGCAAATATGCTCCCTAAGAATTATGTTTACTACTTGTCTCTTACCCTTAGTTAGTAAAGTGTTTGTGTAGTAAACTTTACTACACACACACTCTGAAAGATTAGCATATTCGATGGATCCGCAAACTAAACTTACTCAGTGATAACTGATGTGTCCCGCATTTTTTTTAATAATGTCCGGGAACCCTGATTTAATAGGTCACTAATATGCTTTAAATGGCGATTAACAAGATTATAATATTACTATATAAAAAAGAATATGAACATGACTTCGTAACACCAACAATTAACAACAATAATGGAAATGTTTACTTGGTTATTTAACGACGCTGTATCAACTACGAGGTTATTTAGCGTCGATAGAATTGGTGGTAGTGAGATGATATTTGGCGAGATGAGGCCGAGGATTCGCCATAGATTACCTGACATTCTCCTTACGATTGGAGAAAACCTCGGAAAAAACCTAACCAGGTAATCAGCACAAACGGGAATCGAACCCGCGCCCGGGCACAACTCCGAATTGACAGGCAAGCGCCTTAGCCGGCAGAGCTACGCCGGTGGCTAATGCCCATTGTTGTCACACTCTGCATAAGCGAAATTTTGTTCAAATCTAGATTGTGATATTATTGGTGGTAATTGTTGGTGCTATGAAGTCATAATTTTATTTTTTAGTGTATGTTACGTTTATAATCTTATAATTAACTTAATCACCATTTAAAACATATTGGTGACATATTAAATACGAAGTAAAATTTAAGTGTGCCAAAGCAATAGCAGATGATATATATTATTTTAATGTACCGAAGTACATATGATATTTCCATGCAGATATTCTGCGTCATCTTACGATGAAAGATGAAAGGAGAAAAATTCTGTCCGGCGCCGGGATTTGAACCCGGGTTTTCAGCTCTACGTGCTGATGCTTTATCCGTTCCATTACTCTTTCATCGTATGATGACGCAGAATATCTGCATGGAAATATCATATGTACTTCGATACATTAAAATAATATATATGATATGCGTAAATCACTTCGTGATTTAAGACGGCGCTTATTCCGTCGGATCCCGGCCAACTAGTCACTCATAACGAGTGCGCCTCAGCACATGTGTGGACTTCAGTCCTACGTTCATAGACATCTATTACGTAGTGCAGAGGGTGGCCACTAGAGGGAACCCAAGAGTTGGAACTTAAACTGAGACGATTCTGTATGACGCCGGGGTGGGTATCCGGTATGGCTTAATGGATAAAGCATCAGCACGTAGAGCTGAAAACCCGGGTTCAAATCCCGGCGCCGGAGAGAATTTTTCTCCGTTTCATTATTCTTTCATCGTATAATAGCAGATGAGCTAAATACATACCATCTAAAAATAATACTTACATAGAATATACAAATAACAATATCCCAAATGATTTTTTCAGTATAAAATTGTAGAAAGAAGCAACATAGGCATTCATAGGAAGAGATGGTGCTGAAATTGGAACAGATTCAATAACGTAATATGTTGAAGCAAATTTATGGCGAGTAATATGAAAAGAGGAGCCAATCGGTTGCATGAATACGCACATAAGCTGATCCGATCTGTCAAGAGTGTTAGTAGACAATTTACAAGCATACGCGTGAAATGTGAGGACAAAAAAGGCTCTCAATCTGTACGCATTACGAGAGAAATCGCTTGGAAGACTTGGCAGCGTCGGATAAATGTGAAGCGTCAGCGAGCGGCATTCTCGAAACGTGTCGGCGGTAGCCTGACGTCTCTCATTAACCATCGCCTACAGCTTGCAAGCCAAGTATAACGTGTTCGATAATGCGATGGGAAGGTTAATCGCTCAGAATTTTAGGTTATGGAGTCGACGAGGAATCGATGGTAATCAGTACGAGTTGGGAAGACGAGGCCGAATTTTATACCAAAAATACTCGTCAGAAACGAGCCCCTTGCTACACAACACTGGAAGATCTCTTTCGGAAGAAAATTAACTATAATTTGACGGTATTACGGGAAAAATGAATTGCATTTTTGGACGACAATTTTGATTTATTTTTTAATTTTCTAATACATAATTTGGTTTTCCCTATTTTGAATAGTATATCACATATGAATGTACTAAAATTGCATCCATTTAATTTGTTTATTTTCTGTGAAGGGGTACGCCTATACCAGTTTTAATTTAAAAGCTCATTCTTAATAACCCTACTGATTTTTGGCGCAAAATTATATTTTTATGTTTTCAATTTACTTTTTGATTTTCATTCTTTAAAACATGATGACACTAAAATTATTATTATTATTATTATTATTATTATTATTGTTGTTATTATTATTATTCTTTTTTGTAATATGTTAGTATTCTGTTCTTTAACTTATTGTTAAATTTTAACTGCTTGTATACTTTGTGACCTGGTAGAATGTAAGAGAAGACCCTATGGCCTCAACTCTGTCAGTATAAATAAATAAATAAATAAATAAATAAATAATAATTATTATATCCATTATTATTATTATTATTATTATTATTATTATTATTATAATATCCATGTTTTTAGTTCTCCTGAGGAGAGAATGTACTCGTAATATTATGTATATATGTCTTAATTTTTTTCTAATGGCTGGGTACATTGGAATAAAATCTTCATTGACACATTTGTCTTCTGGGTTCCCAATATCAGTCCCGTTCAGAACTATGGCTCAATTACGCTAGGTAACAATGGGCAGCGACTAAGATGACTTACATCCCTTTTCTCCTATTGATCACAGTGTGCATCGGGTAAGACGCCGCCAGTCATGACCAACTATTAAACTACAGGCTGTAATAGCATTCTTCTTCTATACATGTCATAATTTAACAACAGTTTTCTTTGAGTTTATTTTCTGTATACAAAAGGAACCTTTTCTCAGCTTCTATTTAATCTAGAACGCTGAAATTTTCATAAAATGTTTATTTATATGTTTCCATGTACTAAAGCAATGAAACTTGTTAACCCTTTCTTATCTATAGATACAATATCGCAATAATTAACTTTATAGCATTTATATACTTGTGTGTTACATATGAAGGTAAATTTTGCTGGATAACTTCTATTTCAACACATTTTCATCAATATAGTTTTGTTTCAAATGTTGCCACTCCCGTAACTTGGTCACTGAATTGGTCCTAATGCAGCTATTTGTTTCAACATGGATTGCTTGTAAATTTAATTTAGGTTAGAAAGGGTTAAATGTTGCATAATGTTACAGAGGTTAATGCACTGAAAATCATTAAAAGAATTGTACGAATGGGAAAAACATTATCTCTCAGTAAGGAAATAAACTGAAGACAAACTACTGTTTCAAAAACAAGTTATCCTTTAATGAGCTGTAAAAGAATCAGCTCTAGTTTAAACAGTTTTCAAGACAAAGTTCCTTATGTAAGACATAAATTAGTATTGTCAAGATATGCAATTCCTTGTTCCCTTAAGTATCAAAATCATGCCAAAATGATTAACAATAAGTTTAGTTGTTAATGGACGTAATGAAAGAAATATCAATTAAGTATAATTCAATAGGTAATATTGATAACAAATTCACTACACAAAAAGACATAACAAAGAGAGAATAGGTCTATTAATTAATCTATGTAATGACGTAATATTCTTAAATGAAACTTGAGACTATAAACAAATAAATGAAATAGTACTTGAAGCTCTGTCTTTACATTATAAAAGAACAAAAACGAAAGAAAACCTGCATGATAATCTCCATTCAATGAACAATGGCTCCTTAAGTTACATATTACTTACTTATGGCTTTCAAGGAACCCGGAGACTCATTGCCGCTCTCAAATAAGCCCGCCATCGGTCTCTATCCTGAGCAAGATTAATCAAGTCTCTATAATCATATCCTGCCTCCCACAAATCCATTTTAATATTATCCTCCCATCTACGTCTCGGGATCAACAAAAGTCTTTTTTCCTCCGGCCTCCCAACTAACACTCTATATGCACTTCTTGATTCGCTCCTACGTCTACATGCCTGCCCATCTCAAATGTCTGGATTTAATATTCCTTATTATGTCAGGTGAAGAATACAATGCGTGCAGTTCTGCGTTGTGTAACTTTCTCCATTCTCCTATAACTTCATCCCTCTTAGTCCCAAATATTTTCTTAAGCACCTTATTCTCAAACACCCTTGACCTCTGTTCCTCTCTCAAAGTGAGAGTCCAATTTTCACAACCATAAACAACAACCGGTAATATAACTGTTTTATAAATTATAACTTTCAGCTTTTTGAGAGCAGACTGGATGATAAAAGCTTCTCAACCGAATAATAACAGGCATTTCCCATATTTATTCTGTATTTAATTTCCTCCCGAGTGTCATTTATATTTGTTACTGTTGCTCCAAGATATTTGAATTTTTCCACCTCTTCAAAGGATGTTTTCAATTGTTATATTTCTATTTCGTACAATATACTGGTCACGACACATAATCATATACTTTGTCTTTTCGAGATTGACTTCCAAACCTATCTGTTGCACATATTGCTTCAATATAGTATTTAATTTGAGGCCATTAGTATTGAACCATTCAGCCGTATCACTGAAATAAATTTTCATAGGAATATCTCAATTTTATACATTCTTACCTACTACATAATATAAAGTAGCACCATCAGCAAATAAAATAGAGTCACTTCTTACGTTATACCCGTATAATAAATCGTTTATCATTATTAAAAACAGTAGAGGACCAAGGACTGGTTCCTCTTGAAGGCCTGTTCAAAAATGTATCACAGTGTACCATTTTAATACACAAAACAATGAGGTACGCAAAACAATATGGAATTCATAATGTACGTACTTACTGCAAGTTTGAAGTAAAATAGTAGTTTGTAGCACTTTAGTACACCTACTAGTAGAACAGAACATTTACGTGCCCTGCTCCAAGTGATGACCATTGGAATTAATGCATAAATACAATCTTTGTATGAATTACTATACATCGTTCCAGAGTTGCCTACTGAATTGATGTACAAACATGACTTTGGTGTTGCTGAAACATTTCGATAGACAACGTCCTTTACTGCTCTACAAAGAAAAAAGTCTTGTGGCAGAAGGTCAGGAGAACGAGTAGGCCAACTAACTGGTCTACCACGTCCAATACACCTAACAGGATATTTTCGGTATAGAACACGACGGGTGTTTAAGATGTTATGTGCTGGGCATCCATCATGCTAGTACCACATAGCCATTCTGTTCCTCAAGTATATGGCCTCCAAAAGATTAGAAAAGATGACTGTTGCGAATCTGGCATATCGTCTGCCATTTAGGCATTACTCGTACTAATAAAATTTAGCCCAATAACGGTATTTAAATGTTATAAAGTGTCGTTTTATTTCGGACTTGCAGTAAGAACGTACACAATCAGTTCAATATTCCTTTGCAACCCTCAATGCTTTGTCTATTAGAATGGTACATTCATTCATTCATTCATTCATTCATTCATTCATAGTGTTCTGCCCAAGGACAGTCTTTCACTGCAACCCAACATTCTCCAGTCTTTCCTATTTTCTGCTTTTCTCTTAGTTTCCGCATATGATCCATATATCTTAATGTCGTCTATTTTGATATATTCTTCTGCCCCGAACTCTTCTCCCGTTAACTATTTCTTCCAGTGCATCCTTCAGTAGGCAGTTTCTTCTCAGTCAGTGATCCAGCCAATTCCTTTTTCTCTTCCTGATCATTTTCAGCATTATTCGTTCTTCTCCCACTCTTTCCAATACAGCTTCGTTTCTTATTCTATTTGCCCATTTCACACGCTCCATTCTTCTCCCTATCCATATGTCAAGTGCTTCTAGTCGCTTCTTTTCACTTCGTCGTAATGTCCATGTTTCTGCCCCATATAATGCTACACTCCACATAAAGCACTTCACTAGTCTCTTCCTTAATTATTTTTCCAGAAGTTCGCAGAAGATGCTCCTTTTTCTATTAAAAGCTTTCTTTGCCATTGCTATCCTCCTTTTGACTTCTTGGCAACAGCTAATGGTACATTGTGATGTATTTTTGTACAGACATTGAAGAAGTTAAATGATTCATTGAATAAAATGTGCATGGTTCCATTTAAATAAATGAAGTCATTACTCATATCTCTTTATGAACAAGGTTATAAGAAAGATATGTCCATGGTATTAATTCCTCATTGTACTTCTGTTTGATACAATTTTTCATTTGACACTTGAGAAAAAATTATTTTGGGTGAGCAAGATAAATGCGACACTCTGTATAGGTGCAGCGCCTCTCAAAAGAGAACAGATTTGTGACTGTAACTAGTCGAGGGGCTTGAGTTCTATAAAAGGCACAACTGGAAGAAAAGGAGAAGAACGGAGGACATATTATTACGAAGAATACAGGAAATAACTTGTGCATAAAAATGTGTATTCAATTGGTGAAGTGCTAAATTAAGCTTTACAAAATTTTGAAATGTTTTTATGCAGGGAGAGTGAGGACGGATAGACTACAATGAGTACATATGCATACTGAACAGACGACGATCTCATCTACGCGAGTACCTGAAGTTGCATTTCCGGAGCATTTCCAGTTAATGAGTTCCTGCTGCTTAATAATTCAAGGACAAACTAGTGTTATAATACGAAAGGAAGAGAACAAGTTGTTAGTTTATTGTTCACGTATGTTATTTATGTTTACAGATAGGAAATGAGATCGTAAACTTCCCTAACTGTAAATAATGTTTATGTTATTGTAAATTACGAAATAAACGAGAAGAGATAATTAGCTGACAAATTTTCCTTTTCCAACCAATAACATTGTCCTCTGTGATGCAACTGTTACCATGCTGGCCGCGGAATCCGAAGTTTGCGGGTTTAAACCCGGCGGAACGAAGGATTTTAAAGATAAATCTCTAGTATGCTTTCCTCCGGGTGAGGACAGCTGGGAGGTTTATATTATAGATTTATGGCATATAAAATACCCTGATACAGGGCTGGCATATATCCAGATAAACTTCAAAATTACTTTCGATTATCATTATTATTATTGTTATTATGATTATGATTATTATTATTATTATTATTATTATTATTATTATTATTATTATTATTATTAATGTCGAAGCTTGTATGCTAGATGTCATGATCTCGATTATTAATATTCTTATGTAAGGTCCTTAAAGGTGACATTAATTGTCAATCTTTCTTAAACAGTGTCAGCCTTCGTATTCCTATGAAGGACATGAGACATCACAAACTCTTCTATATTAGAAATTCTAAATCTTCCTCGCTGGTCTCCAGATGTATTAAACACGCTAACTTACATGTAGGCGATTTCGATCCATCCAATGTACAGAAGCATTAGAATATGGCAATGTCTTTGCTAATATTATTTGCATAATACTCATACACAAATTGCTAATACTCTTGTAAGAATAAACTCCTTTCCATAAAATATTTATTTATTTGTCTAATGACTAGTACATGATGTTTACTATCATTGGCTGAGCGAAAACAAGAAAGTGGTGAACAAAACTACGGATTAAGTAATTAAAAACATTCGGGCTCTGGCTTCCCAGTAGCGGTCGACTTCCTTGGAGGATTTCAGAGCAGGGAATTTTGCAAGATGTTGTCTATCCATGTCTTCCTGCTGATGGTACAAAATGCAGGATGCTGATGGAAGGATGCCAAGACAATTGCGGTGTTCACCCAGGATGTCATGTTCAGTGTTAAGACGAAATCTTGCAACTGCCAGTCTTCTGGGTTCAGGAGGTATATCCTTTAGTAATTTCCTACGTTGTTGCACCATAAAATATTATAGTATTAATTCTTGTAAATTAATCATCGTAATCTATGCTCTTAATTTTGTTGTTATCACAATTATTTAATTTGTATCATAGTTGTTCATTTTATTGTATTAATTGTATCACCGTGCTGGACTTTTATTGGCCAATGGCTGTTGTTCAGCAAACAAATAAATAAATACATAAATAAATAAATAAATAAATAAATAAACAAATAAATAAATACATAAATAATATCTAAATGCATATATAAATAAATAAATACATAAATAAATATATACATAAATAAATAATACATAAATAAATAAATAAAAATAAATAAATACACAAATAAATAAATAAATGAATATTACTGTCATCAACGTCGTCGTCCTTGTTTTAAATTATTTATTCCACGAAATTCTTGGCTAATAAATTATTAAATTAAGTTCCATGTACGTCTATTAACACAAACTGTTTTTCGCTCATTATTATTTGGGACAATTTTTACATCATGTTCTCAAACGAGATCTGCATAAAAATCTCTGTCCACACGCTCCTCCTTTATGAAATCTATGATACTAGATATTCGACTTTTAAAGAAAAACACGCTGAGAATTTTTATTGCCCTTAAAATATCGATCACTTACAGCCAGATTTGAAACAGTGGATCTTGAATCTAAGGACGATGTTCAGTTATACACTGCATTAAATTTAGAGTGCAGAAGACGACTAGAATGTGAACCATTCGCGTGTGGTGGGTTTCATAGCGGAGTTAAAAAAGCGAAGTCATGAGAAAGTAATTTTCATTCGGCTAGGCGGGGAGTCTGATGTTCCTTGAATACGAGAGAAAAATAAAAATATTCAACCGTGACGTGCCATAATATAAAAAATATATCATGCGCTTCCTCCCTGTCTCTCCCTCATTTTTATCAGGATCATAAAAAGTACGAAACGGAAATTACAGTTTAGCTCCCTATGCATGGAGAAAAAACTTGAGCTGCATTGCACAGAAATTACAAACAATTCTGTGAGATGAGAACAAGGTCTCACAAGAGTCGTCTCCCCTGGGGAGTTAAAAATACTCCCCTAATAAGCGTCAATAATTAAGTACATATTCCATAAAAACAAGATTATAAGGTGTAAATTGAAATGAAGAAGGGAATTCTCAGTGACAGGGCATCCTAAGGTGTGCACCGCGGATTTCATTAGGTACCTACAGTACATATAATTGTAAACTAAACAGATAATTTATCTACGAGCAAGGAAATTGTAGGCCTGCCTATATTTTGTGGTATTTATATTTTACGCTTTTACCACAGTCTAGTATATACAGTCACGAAACTTGAGTTGTTGAGGGTACTAAGAACAATAGACTGTGCCGGTATTATTTCACATTGTCTGTGATGAGGCGATAGTAGCGATCCTAGTGGTTAGCAACTATCTATGGATGCATATTCCCTACGTATTGAGCTTCGTGACTGTATATACTAGACTGTGCTTTTACTGTGTTTGAATTTTGAAGACAGATTTGTGCTTTCAAAACTATACATTGAGATTTAATTTCTTCGACGTTTTGGGACTAGTGCAGAGGCCATTAACTGGGTCAATTTGGCTTATTTGGACTACACAACACCTCATTCTAGTGCCGAGGTCATGGAAAGCATGGGGCTCTACCTCCATGCCCTCCCAAGTGCCTTCATGGCGTGTGACGGGGATACCTTTACCTTTTACACTGACAAGCAAACATTCTGATGAGGGGCAGACATAAAAAGTTTTTTTTTTCTTCCACCATGTTAATAATGTCAAAACAAGTGTTTATACAAATTTTGGCCACTCGACCGCAATTACGAGACCGTCCAGAAAGTGATTTTGCCAGTGGCCGTTTACAGAAAAAAAGCACAAATGCATGGAAAGATTTATTGAAATAGATACAGGAATTTTTGTGCTATTTATCAACATATCCCCCATTGGAATTGAGACATTTGTCATACCATTGGATCGATTTTTGTAGTCTTGTGTTGTAGAAGTCTCTTGACTGGGATCGGAACCAGCGTTTGACAGCCGTCTGCACCTCTCTGTCGATCCCATGATAAGATAATTGTCTCAATTCCGGTGGGGAATATGATAAACAATATCTTAACAATTGATGTGTCTGTTCCAATAAAATTTTCCATTTAAATTTTGTTTTCTCTCTGTTAACGGCCCCCGACGAACTTATTTTTACGGCCCTCGTAATTGCGGTCGAGTGGCCAAAATTTGTATAAGTAGGCCTACTTCTTTTGACATTTATTAGCACGGAGGAATCAATTCTGAGTTTCAGCAGTGTTGTGTACATAAAGATACCTTTCGCACTAGATCGAAACTCTACCCCTCGAAATTTTTTATGAGGCTAAATATCATAGCAACTCATGCAATGGGCACGTTTGCCTGTTGATCTGGAGCCGCGCTCGAGCGTGGGTTCGATTTCTGCTTGGGTTAATAACCTGGTTGGATTTATTTCAAGATTTTCTCTAACCTTAAGATGAATGTTAGGTAATCTATAGTGAATCCTCGGCTCATCTCGTCAAATACATCTCACTATTATGAAATTCATCGACGCTAAATAATATTATATTTGACACAGCGTCGATAAATAACTAACTATAAATAAATGAATAGATGAATAAGTAAATAAATAAATAAATACTGCTACGAAAAACTAAGTTAACCTAAAAAATTCTGAAATGTAACACAAGCTACGAAAAACTCAAACATGTACCAAAATATACCATACACTAATAAGAGTACTGTACTGAAAATCGTTGAAAAAAAATATAGGTCTACGAATGCGAACAAAATCAGTCCTTAGTAAGGAGATAAATTAAAGAAAAACTACTGTTTCAGCATGAAGTCAAGTTATGTGTTCATGCGCCGTATAAATGACAAGTGTCTAGCTACAACAGTTTTCCAGAAAAAGTTCCTTATGTAGGATATAAATTGACATTCCGTGTCCCCTTAAAGGATTAACGGTCGCTAATCCTAAACCATCAATGTTATTCTTGGGCGAGTGTTTATCAAGTCTATTAATTTTTCGACTAGATCTTAAATTATCGAATTTCACAACGCTGCAGTAGTGATAGTTATTTGGCTATAAAAGAATATCCTCAGACTTTGAGAGCAACGAAGATTCTTTCATATTTATGCCAATTTTTGTAAATATAGACGTTAGAATTATTGCAGTATGGATTAGCTATTTTAGGCCATTTTGTGCAAAATTAGTTATATTGATGTAGACCTACTTAAACCGTAATTTTGGAGTCATAAATAATAATAATAATAATAATAATAATAATAATGTTAATAATACGTATGTTCAATCCAGAAACAAAACTTTATCTCAGTCGAATGCAATCTACATGACTTCGTTTACGTAGCCTATGTATTTTCAATGAAAGTTCAAGGAAATGAACTATGAGCAAAAATGTCATCGACAGCAGGAAAAGAAAAGAAAATTGAAAAGTAAGTTTCGTTTTAGCAAAATGAATATATATATATATATATATATATATATATATATATATATATATATATATATGTTACTTTACAACATCTAAACGAGGACATAGCTACTACTACAACTCGTTCATCAATATACACACATTAATATGAAACTACATTGAGAATTATAGTAACAACGTCAACTTAATAATGAAAACATATACATAGGCCTATATTCAAGAATGACTTAACCCGAATCTGCCTAGCGGTACCGTATGGTACCACAGGTACATATAGTACTTTCCAGTCGCTGTGTTGTCAACAATGATTATTTTTACAATTTCTCACGGTTTAGTTTACTCACTGACATTCCAGTCCTTGTTACGAAAATAATATTTTGAAGTTATTTGGCTTTGAACAAATGTTCAAGGAATTACAAAAATTCGCCACATGTCAGAAAACCAGGCAGATTAGCAGCACACCAATTTCATCAAGCACAAAATAAGCTTAAAAACAAGACACAGAAGACGCAAATGAAATTCTATATCACGTAGAATCAACACATCACGACATTAACGTAATATTACGAATTATTTTATGAATTATAACAAATATAAAATGAAGATATAAATTACATCAACAAAGCTTTACATAAATTAAACGATATATTACAAACACAATATCATATAATATTTAAAAACAAAGTTTGAAAACGTATTTGAATTTCAAATTGTGACAATTTAAAATACACATGTGGCTGAAACCATTGTAATATGAGTTTTATGTATTTCAATACTGAATAGAATATAATTAGTTATACAATGTAGACTTATTTATAACATTAAAAAATTTCCAACAAGTAAAATACATAAAACTCGTGAGTCATTATTACATATTTTCTTATTACTTATTGTTACAACACCATTTTGATGGTTTACTATAAGACAAAACAAAAATTCCTCTATGTAATTTAGATATCGTAAAAGTAAATTATATCTGATGATGCCATCAAAGGCGAAAACATTTATACATTATTTATATTTAACATGTATTAACTAAGGTTAATATTAAATTGATAAGTCATAAGATTGAATATTTTAAAAATTATTTATTGTAGTTAGGTATCCAGGTTCCTTTCTACATATTAAGCATTGTGCAATTCCGTCCTTTAAGATAAATAAATATTTATCTATCCACTTACTATTGAATCGTCATTCCATATCCATACCAGCCGCCAAAGTTCATAAACACACTGCATACAGAACACTGCTACAGCGAGCTCAAGTTGACCGTACTGACTGTCGTTTCAGCTCAGCTATGGTAAGAAACAGTATTGTTTCACATTTTTGAGAGAGCTGTTCGACATCCCTGATGTATAACATTGCATCTGGTAACATTAATAACAGTTTGGTACCTGAAATTCCGCTCTAATGTATTGAATTATCTCTGTGGCTTCTTTTCATTACCTATTATTATTATTATTATTATTATTATTATTATTATTATTATTATTATTATATCATTAACGAAGTTCCTTCCTAATTTATTCGGTGTCAGATCTCAAACTATTATTAACTAGCCGTACCCGTGCTCTCCGCTGCACCTGTTAGAAATAAATATAAAGTAATTACATAATTAAAATAGCACGTTTGATCCAGG
Source organism: Periplaneta americana (assembly GCF_040183065.1). Classification (NCBI taxonomy): domain Eukaryota; kingdom Metazoa; phylum Arthropoda; class Insecta; order Blattodea; family Blattidae; genus Periplaneta; species Periplaneta americana. The sequence continues at coordinate 74,471,635 of NC_091123.1, read as the reverse complement.
GAACATTCGTGTTTGTTAGAAGGATAAATCGTTTAATATGTTACTTAATTTAAATTGTATTTAAATAATTAAATTGCGATCATGTTGGTCCATAGAGCACTTATTTCGTGCAATGACAATTCCTTTAACATGTTTATTATTTGTTATTACATGCAACTATAGTTTAATGAAGGTTGACATACCATTTAGTTTTAATGTGTAAACTTTATATTACTTGCTATATGGTTCCATTGAATTATGGTAATAACTTAATTTTAACCCTTGTTTTCTACGTTTCAGTAAATGGCGCTTGGCCCACTATGGTTCAGAAACCTTCAAATAACTTAAATAGTGATACAGCATAAACAGTGATATGTAATTATATTTATTTCTTTCGAAAATGTAAGAATTCACGATCTCCTATGTACCATTGCCATGGAATGAATAAATGTGTTTTTTCTTTCTACTCAAAAACTTTATATTTTGCACATGGGAATTACTGCAGGAACAACAACGCTACAATCTGAGGCGGCGGTGAAAACGTATTGTATTATTATTTTAAAAGTCTATCAGACCTACCAAATTTTGCATAGAATAAAACTTATCGGAAATAATTTTTAAAGAAACTTTTGTTATGTAACATTTTTCACAAAAAAAAAAAACAATAATAAGCGAGATATTTCGACTTAATTCAGGCCCCGTTAAATGAAGTATTCTGAATGCTATATAGCCTAAAATCTAAATTACAACGAACTTAACTTATATTTCAATTTTCATCGAAATCCGTTCAGCCATTATCGCGTGAAAAGGTAACAAACAGACAGACAGACATACAAACAAACATTTCAAAAAAGCGATTTTCGGTCTCAGGATGAATAATTATACATGTTAACACCAATTATTTTTGGAAAAAGGAAAATTACCAGAAAATCTTCGGCTACATATTTATTATTATAGTATATTATATTATATTATATTATATTATATTATATTATATTATATTATATTATATTATATTATATTATATTATATTATATTATATTATATTATATTATATTATATTATATAAAAAGTGCGTTGATAACGGATGTACTCCGATAAGAAAGTTTTTAATTTGTTGTGGGGGCTCTTGAATCTCAGAAGCAACAACCTTTACAACAGCGCAACATAATCTGCTTGGCTCATTACCCAATTTTTTTTGCATTGCATTTATTGCATATATAGTCAATTTTATGTATTTTAATACGATTCAATTGAGCGTAGTTAAAATTTGAATTATAAAATAATGGATTGCTAAGCTAATGTACTATTACTGCATACTAAATCAATACACTCTCGTTGTTCATTAATTCTCCGAGATTAAAATGAGTGTGTACATAAATATTATTTTAAGAAATACAGAAAACGAATGTACAAAAAAGCCTATCCAATTTTCTGTGCATAGGAATAGTTTAAAGGCTTTCGATTGTTGCTGTCCAAGGCCCCTTTTTCGATTGTTGTTGCCCAAGGCCCCTTATAGACGAAGTCATTTGTTATTTCATTGCACCGTCTTAGATGGCGTTATTTTAATTTTAAAACTCATTTATCTCATTAAATATCAGTTCTATCAAACTTTTGTAAAGAATAAAACTTCTCGGAAATCATTTTTAAAGAGACTTTTGTTATGTAACATTTTTCACAAAAATCAATAATAAGCGAGATATTTCGATTTATTTAATTCAGGTCCCCTTATAACCCCCCTTTTAAATAAAGTATTTTGAATGCCATATAGCCTAAAATCTAAGTTACAACGAACTTAATTTATATTCCAATTTTCATATAAATCGGTTCAGCCATTATAGCATAAAAAGGTAACAAACATATAGATAGACATACAAACAAAAATTTCAAAAATGCGATTTTCGGTTTCAGGGTGGTTAATTATATATGTTAGGACCAATTATTTTTGGAAAATCGAAAATTACCGGAAAAATTTCGGCTACAGATTTATTATTAGTATAGATTAGTGGATACAGACACAGATACTCGTTGCTCCTTGAACAGCGACCACAAGTTCATCTCCAAGTTCGATAAATGGTAAAGACCACATGGGCATGGGGGAGAACTGTAAACTTGGCGTGTTTTATGTCTTGCCAAGTGAGTGAGAAAGTTGGGTCGACTACACACGCGGTGTCACTCAGCCGCATGAAAAATAAAATTATAGGCCTGCGAAGTTCGCTGCTTAGCACTGTCTATCCGCTGGCACGGAGTGATTACCCTGGAGGGACAGCCGTCGGAATTCTAACTTGAAAGCTAAACGACACAGAGACAGAAACACGCCATAAAAACGGCCGTGGTGTCGTTAAAGACGGCTCTCTATGATTAAATGGAATAACACCTCTGAACTCCAGCGCCGGGAGCGTCTCCCACAACGAAAACTCGGTCAATATATTATGTAGGCTACGCTTTTCTTATTTAGCCTATGCCAGATGAATTCGGTTTCAACTTGCAGAGAGTTTTAATATGTGTATGGCTTATAGTGTTGTTGCAGTCATTCATTCTAGTGTTCTGCCCAAGGATACGTCTTTCACTCCAAATTCAGCATGCTCCAGTCTTTCCTATTTTCTGCCTTCCTCTTAATCTGCGCATATGATCCATACAAGGTTGTTCCGATCTCTGATAACGAATTTGAATGACGTCATGTGCGTCAGGAGCCACATGACAGTTGAACTGTGGCGCGAGGTGACAGACCAGTAGTGAGTGATCTCATAGTCAAAGTGCACGGCGACTCACAGCAGAAATTCCTAAGAAAATCGAGCCTTTGTGGGAGAGGTACATTACGACCCTTTCCAATGCCCTGTAATAAACGAGGTTTCGCTATTTCCAAGAAAGGAATCTTCTGTGTACTTAATAAGATTGGTAAACCTCGAATGGAATTAATTTGTATCATCTCGTGAGGTGCGGCGACTTGTGACAGGGGTGGATTTGCTTGCTTTTTCCACTATGAAATTAATCCCATCCGAGCTTTGCCAGTCTTATTAGCTATACACAAGATGCCATTCTTGGAAATAACGAAACCACGTTTTTTGCAGGCTCCTATGACTTTCACGTAACTGTACTTGGCATAGGAATGGGCTGTTGTGTACTCCTCCCAAAAAGGCTCAATTTTCTTGGACATTGTTACTGTGATACACCGTGCACTCTGATTATGAAATCACTCACTACTGGTCTGTCACCTCTCGCCGCAATTCAGCTGTCGGTGTGATTCCTGTCGCACATGATGTCATTCAAATTCGTTATCAGAGATCGGAAACAACCCTGTATATCTTAATGTCGTCTATCATCTGATATCTTCTTCTGCTTCGAACTCTTCTCCCGTTCACCATTCCTTCCAGAGCAACGTTCAGTAGGCAGTTTCTTCTTAGCCAGTGACCCAGCCAGTTCCTTTTCCTCTTCCTGATCACTTTCAGCATCATTCTTTCTTCACCCACTCTTTGTAACACAGCTTCGTTTCTTATTCTGTCTAATGCTGGAACTAATCAGGAAAATAAAAAGAAATTGGCCTAGAAAATACTGCCTACTGAAGAAATTAAATTAATATTCTCAGTCGTCCAAGGCCAATCGTAATTAACATTTTGAATTAAAGATGGTTAAATTTTCTTGTTAAATTTTACGAATTCTAACACACACTTAATCAAAATATTAATTTGAATGGACTCAGAATTGTTTCTCTACAAAAAAAAAAGATAACTTTATTTCTTGTATAATAGAGTAACTAAGAGAGCTAGTATTTGAGTAGATAAATTTTAGAATTAAAATCCCTATGGTGCGTATTCAAATTTATATATATATATATATATATATATATATATATATATATATATATATATATATGATTTTTAATCCATGTTATTCGAGTGTCTCACTTAATTCCGCATTTAGTTTTCGAATATAAACAAAGGTGAAATATTATTTATGCTCTGAGGAGAGCTAAGTGGAAGAGAAAGCCTGATGGCCTTAACTTTGCCAGAATAAATAAATTATATTATATACAGTGTATATACGTATTCCAAACGATTGCTTACGTGTGATAGCTTAACATAACCATAACCATAACCATAACTCTTTAATCTTAATCTAACACCTAAACGTACAACATATTATCTCAGCTAGAGGCCCTGACTACCAATTGTACAACAGGTATTACTACACAGATTTAGTTTTAATTTACTCGTATTAGTCTGACTCAATATTTTGGGTTTGTCTTGCGACACACAATAGCTCACAATAAAATTTAAAACGAAAAATTATACAAGCAGGTTTCAAGTAAAAGATATATAAGAAAAAATAGAACCTAGTACAATTTAAATTCAGTTGATGTTGGCGAAATATCGTTACAGAAAATTGTATTATGGTGGTGACAATGGCATTTTGAAGATCTCTCTTCAGCTTGTATTTTTCCCTCCACTTTACAAAGGTTTTCGGAATAGTGCCTCTCGCTTCGAAGAAGAGATCGGTAAGTCTGATTCTGTCAATGTTTTATTTCACTGATAGGTACTGAATCGTGGGCTCGTAGATTTTCTTTTTCTCTTCGTTTATTGCAGATGGTTGAATGGCTGAGATTTAAAATATGATCGTAGGATCATTTATTTTGACTGCTTGTTTATTTCTATTTATTTAACTAAACTTTTTGTGACCAGTTCATTGGATATTTCTTCTTTGTGCATATCTGTGGCACGCTAAGCATAACTCTTCATAGATATTGTTTTTCATCATCTTTTACAGTATCTACCTCGTGACAATGTAATTCTCTGTCACAAAGTATTAGGGGCTGCAAAACAATAAACATTTTTAAAAATAGCTTAAAGGATAACCTCTTAGCAATTCACTCTAATTATACTGACTTAACGGTCACTGACTATATGGTAACGTCTTTCTTTAGACATGCATCCTGTCAGCGCTGTATTTTCAAAATTGTCTCTCAATAATCTCTTCCTATTATCTAACATTATTTGAAATATATTAACATTCTATGTATTTTAGTTTAATTCTGCTACACAGTTTGAATTTCACTGTTTAATTAATACTGTCTAATTGATAAGTAATTCTTATATACACGTAACTTTTATCTAAATCAAATTGTTATATACTTTGTAGCTTGTAAAGTTCATACATATGTATGTATACTTTTTGCTGGTTGTGTGGAAGAGAAGGCACTACGGTCTTAACTCTGCCAGCTAAAATAAAGCATAATAATAATAATAATAATAATAATAATAATAATAATAATAATAATAATAATAATAATAATAATAATATTATTATTATTATTATTATTATTATTATTATTATTATTATTATTATTATTATTATTATTATTATTATTAGAAGATTACACGATAAGAATGAAGCAAGTTAATTTCGTAAAATTTCTAGATTTGAGTTTTAAATATCATCCAGCTTTTACTCTATGTAGCTAAAATTGTTTATGAATGAGTGTTATACATTTGAGTACTGTATGGACTAAAGTTGGTTTAAGTATGAAGTTCTAGTTTCTTCTGTGAAAATTTTACTGGATTGACTTACAGCCTTCTTCCCCTGCAGTCATATTTATTAGTTTTATTAATCTGTAATTAATTATTTATAGCTGTCTCACATTAATTTATATTATACGCTTATGTTCATGTTATTCGAGTATTACATTAGACTCCTGCAATTATTTTCCTTATATAAACAAGAGCGAAGTATTATATATATATATATATATATACATATACATATATATATACATATACATATACATATAAGAAAAGGGGCAATTTTATAGCCTTTTAGAAAAGAGCTGAATTGTCTAAATTTGATTGCTGCAGCTTCAAACCTCGATTAGCCTATTGCTCGTATCAACCAATTAATTTCTCCCACTGGATGGTGAACTCCGCTGACTTAATGAACATATAGAACAAAGGGATTCTTCATCCAAATTAAGTTAAGTCAAGTGATGGGAAATACTTCTCAATACTTCTAGTCGGCATGATTCGCAACATGGCAAAGGAATTGAATTCTTGCGAAACGCGTACAATTTAAAGTAATAAAGTATGCTTCAAATTCTTCACACTCCTTTCTATTTAATTACTCGTAAATTTTAGCTTATATAAAACGAGTTTGTAGTACTAGTGTATATATATATATATATATATTAGTTGGTTATTTTACGATGCTTAATTTTTATTTTGTTTTATTGACGCTGTATCAACATCTAGGTTATTTAGCGTCTGAATGAAATGAAGGTGATAATGCCGGTGAAATGAGCCCGGGGTCCAGCGCCGAAAGTTACCCAGCACGATGCTTTATCAACTGTTGTGGTTATCGAGCGTCTGAGTGAGATGAAGATGACAATGCTAGCGAAATGAGTCCAGGGTCCGGCGCCGAAAGTTGCCCAGCATTTGCTCTTAATGGGTTAAGGGAAAACCCCGGAAGAAACCTCACCCAGATTAATTGTCCCAACCAGGATTTGAACCCAGACCCACTAGTTTCACAGTCAGACGTGCTAATCGTTACTCCTTAACGGTGGACGCTAGTGTGTGTGTGTGTATATATTATATATACATATACTGTATATACATACATAAACACACTACCGGTCAAAAGTTTTCGATCACCTATCACAACTATGGATTTGTGGTTAAAACAGGGATTTTGTTTTGAATATTCTATCATATCATAATTCTAGAGAGAGAGAATATTTATTTTGTTGGTCTATTTAGTTTTTCCGTTGTATTTGTACATTGAAATAAAGTATATAGTTGTTTTCATAGCTGATCGAAAACTTTTGATCGGTAGTGTATGTGTATATATATATATATATATATATATATATATATATATATATAAGTATTATCTGTACTCACCAGTCGCCTGGAGTAGCAGACATAACCAACAGAGTAGGCGACTCATTTTGTTATTATCTGTCTGCCCTGATAATGGAAAGTATGTAGTTCCGAAACATTTGAAATGCTAAGTTTCAGGTCATGGTAGAATATTCAATTGTCTATTTTTAACACATTCACCGTGAAAGCCTAAGAACACAAATAATTTAAATTGGTTATATTTCTCTAGTTCATATTAAAATAGTAATTTATGGCTAATAACTTGAAAATCTAGACTTCTATAATACTTTTATTTTAATAATTTCGCATGCATTCTCTTGCATTGGCTCTTTGTATGCTTGTAAAACCGTTTTGAATAGAATTATTTCAAGGAAGGTGGCGTGCAGTTAATTCGTACTAGGATTTTGATCGAAACTTGGAGAAAAAAAACCGCAGATCTGACGGCCTTGTAATTCCCTAACTATAATTTATTATGGAATTCTTTACCATACGACTTGGCTTACGTAACTGACTGCCCTGACATTAAACTGATGACTGATCGACATGGATAGCCATGAAAGAAATGTTTCGCCTGACTCCTTCTCAAAAGTGTTCTACTTTGCTCGCGCAAATGATATTTTGGTTTGCAGACTTCACATTCTTAACTAGTTTGTGCTCCAACTCGTTACAATTCTCGAGAAACTCTAGGCCTGCATATAAAAGTTATAGAGAGGGAAAAAAAAGGAATATTTTGAATATGTTTCCAAGAAATATATTTCTTTTTATAACGGCTGTGCTAAGAAGTCTGTTTTTCATAATTATGGCATCATAAATACTTATTTCTCCATTACTGTATTTTATATTCATCAATATGTAATACGCGCGGGTTATTTGTATGTGTATCAACAAATGATAGCTTAAATTTAATAGCAGATAATGAATATAAACGAAATCCGATCAATAGTTCACAGAGATATGACTATTTGCGTGAGATCACTTTTCTTTATAAGGAATGCTGAATACCTGAATTCCCGCCAAAATATAGCAATTGGCTGTTTTCAATATCGTAATACAGGGTTGTTTCCGATCTCTGCTAACGAATTTGAATGACATGTGCGTAGCTCCTGCAGGTTGTTGGACAAAGGAGGAACATAAACGTTGTCCTTTACATATCCCATACGAAAGAAATCATCTCAGGTGTTTAAATCAGGTGAGTATGGAGGCCAACTCATTACGTTTTGGTTTTCGGCAGTGTAATAGCCAATCCAACTTTCGTTGTGGTACTCACGCACATGATGGAGGGAGTGAAGTGGTGCACTGTGTTGCTAAAATATAAATTCGTCTTCCTCTTCCTGCAGTCATAACAGAATGATGACTGAGTTTTAGAATACAAAAAGTTCTCTGAGGTTTCAATAGCGCCATGTTCTAACAATGACATTTTCCAAGAATACCCAGCGCATGCTAATTTGGTAGCCGTACTCTTAATAAACTAGGAGATATTAACTGTCTATTGGTCTATTGATACTAACAGCGTTCCTACTTTGTAAAATAAATCACATTAAAATAGGGGCAATCATTTTGGGACATGTTGTAGTTTAGTCGACACTTTGAGTGCGACATGGTTTGTAATTCGAAGCGATATTATGTAACACAACACTTGTTACTCAGAATTTCCGGCCCAGGAGGTCTGATACGTGAGGAGAATGTTAACCATTGCACTACGGATTCATAATGCACAATTCATTACGCATTATTTTTAATCCTCAAAACGGAACGTACGTTTAGCTAAAGAGATAGAGCGTGCATTTTATATTTCGAAGATTCGGATTCAATTCCCGGGTAGTGCAAATACAATTCGTGGTGGACGAAGAAGGGCTACTCAGTGCCGGCGTCCAATGAACATTTTCCTGCCTCCTATTACTAACACATTAGGCCTATTTCTTTCTTTTTACCACCATCATCATCATCGTCGTCGTCGTCATCACCACACACAGTACATAATACCAAGAATATTAGGAAAGTTCTGAAGTTCTACTAATGTACTGTATATCGAGAGTCCTCATGTTTTGCTAAACGAGTGACTCCCAAACAGGGGGTCGTGTAAAGAACTGAAGGGATCGCGAGATGATTTAAAAAAGAAACAAAAAACCCTTCATTGACACACGCTTACTGTGTGTTCAGAAACACAGACAACATTTAACATAAAATACAATTTCAGTAGTTCTACACTAAAGTAAAAAATAATTTTATTGCTATGACAAATTTGCCCGTTTTTCAGAAAGTAGCTCTGGAATCTGTATTCGAATTACACATAGTGACAGCACTTTCAAGTTCAATGACACTTTTCGTCTTTGTTTTGATGACAATCATAGACAAGGTTGCCAGATTCTCTCATCAGGAATCCTGGACAGGTAATGATATTGCATACCTTTACGTTATTGCACAATTGGATTAATTCAATTTACGATACAATTGATTTTCTTTGTTTTACGTATTTCAACTAATTATAAAGGGCCTGCCTAAACTTTTATTCATTTACTTATTTATATTCAATTTTTGGTAGATTATGAAATTTCCTTTTAATTATTGATAAAGCCTGGAAAAATAATGCCACATTATAGCCTGACATAGAAAAAAATGCATGATAGTCTACGGTATTTAAATTCTATAAATAATAAATCAACTTCCATACAGAGTAAAGAATAAAGATACTGTATAACACCTAACACATACTACAGTATTACCGTTTTTATTTCAATACAACCCGATAGAAGGCACCAGGCGGTGTTGACGACGACGTTGAACATACAGTAGGTTGAACAGTGTGTTGAAAAAAAATAGTAAGGAATTTTAAAAATAACTTTTTAAAATGAGCAAAAAATGGTGTGTTTCTAATTTTTTTATATTCCGGGACAAATATAATTCAATCCAGGACATATTACACATTAGTATCGTGCATTCCAAGCGCCATGTTCGGTTCAAGGTTGTCGAGCGTGACAAGAGCCGAAGTCTACTTTGAAGCAGCAGATCTATCCCGCTCGCTCGAATCTCCCCTTCAAGCTCGCTGGCCTCTCCTACCACCTTCTCCCATCTCTTCATGCTTTTAGCTGCGTATGGATTTTAGAACAAATCTTGTGAAGTTTAAAAAAATGTAAGGACAGGTAATTTTTAGAACAAAATTATCATTAAACATCGACAGAAATATACGTACATATATGCAAATCAGATTTTGTTTTAAGATTATATGACAGTTTTTACTATACCAGTTACTTACAGAAAATAGCTACTCGTATAATTACATGCTTGACATAATATTCAAATAAATCGCAGCTGCTCGGTAACAATAGATGTGTGAGTATACGGATGATGAAAGTATTATAACATGAATACTTAATATGAAATGAATTGTAAAAGTCCATAAAAATAAATGATTTCATTTTCATACTACGCATCATTATAACTTGTAATATCCAACCTGTTAATAAACAAAATATTTGATTTCATTTTCGTACAACACATAATTTGTTGTAGCTTCCAATATGCGACCTGAGAATAAATAAGATTATTTCATTTTCATACTACACATAATTACAATTTATACTACCCACTTTGTTAATAAAAATATATTATCCAACGTGTTAAATGTTTTCATATTCATAATATTATACATACTTGTAATTATAACATACTATCCAGCCTGTTAAATAAAAAAAAAAATAATTTCATTTTCATACTATATATTATTATCGTTGTGCATGACAGATACTATGTTCGGTTCATTTTGTCAAGTATGGCGAAGTTCGATATTTGCCGATGTTCGCTCTGCGGGAGAAGGCCTGCCGTCTTTGTTCCACCTTGTTATAAAATTCGCTGTCCTCCACTCTCACCCCTTCATATTTTAACCGCTTTAAGAATGTTAGCACACATCTTGCGATTAGTTTGTCATATGAAATAAGACGAAGTTTGGAAAATCTTGGTTACTACTCTCATGTTCTGACAATGCAGGACACTATTTTAAACCGCTTAAGGATTTAAGCACATTAATTTTCATATGAAATATGACGAAGTTTCTAATGTTTTGGTTTCCTTCCTCAAGTTTGAACACTGCACAATACTAGTCGGTATAATGAATATATGCGTTTTTTTCTTTAATATATTTTGTTTCATTTAGTTATACGCAAATTTTTGTCATATTATCGATTCCCGATAGGTGATGGATTTTCTCCATTGATCAAATTCTTCTGGCCTTACTTTGGCCCTCTGATTCGCTCATTCACCCTCTGCATCTGAAAGAAATTAGTACCAGGCCTATTTCCATGGGGATAATACGTCAAGTAAGATATTAGTACTAATATCATTATCACTGTTATTACTGCCAGTTGTCTGCAAATACGGAAATCTTAACATCCCGCTACCTTGCGGTCCTCCATGGCCTGTACTAGAGATAAATTACAGTATAATAAAAATAGTAGTAATAATAATAATAATAATAATAATAATAATAATAATAATAAACAATTATAATAACACTACATTGAATTCCCGTATCGAAAAGCTAAGGTGGATAGGCGATCGTAATTTACCAGTCTGCCTAGGTGTAATAATTATTAAAGGAAAGTCATGTTTTGTGAGCTTACAATGGCCGAAATAACATTAAATCTTTGACATAGAATTTAAGGAATGTTACAAAATAAATTACTGTTCATGAAGCTCTTTAAATTGTAAAAGAATCGGAGTAATCAAGAAGGTCAAAATGAAATGAGATCTTGAAGACGTAATAGAGAAAGAGAATAATAGACGAAGGGGAGGAAGACATAAAAGTCGACCTGAGCATTTCAAATAAGAACTTATGTAAATATCTTTGAAAAATACTAGAACATTTCGAGATTTCATCTTTCATTTCTCTTCTTTGAATTCCGGAAATGAGGTTAGAAATGAATAAAAGAATATGGTGAATAAGATACACCACAAAAAGGGAATCGCATCAAAATACGAGTCCCATTCCGTAAAAAAGAACTCAAAGAGAGAGCGCGGAGGAAAAAAGTTTATTTGTGTCAGGACGAGGATGGTTCAACAGAGAAAATAAATAAAAATCTGCCACAGAGTACGTAGAAAATAACTTTTAGTGCGGATGCGTGTGGGGAGAGGAGAACAGAAGAATTACGACGCATCGCGGAGCGCAACGTTAAGTTGTGGCACAAGAATATTCAGAGCCCTCTTTCATTGTTCTACACGATTTATCACCACTTCTCCCAGTTTTATGACATTCCTTGAAACCGTACAAAGAGGGAGAGATGTTTTAGACACCCCTGAATGAAGAGATCTAGAAAAAATGTATATAACGAAGTGCGCAAAGGAAACAATTTTGCTCGAATGCAACGAAATTCTATATTAACACAAACAAAAATGATTACAGTTCTTGAATTGTGTATGGAGTCCGACTTTTCGAAATTATGAAATTTACAGCCTACAGTCGTATCACTTAATATGTATGGACTGCCTACTGCTTTATCCGTCAAGCTTGATTAGCCAATACAACTTGAGCTAAAGTCAAGACTTCACGCCGTTTATTCGTGTGCCATCTTCGAATAGAAACAAGATATAATAATAATAATAATAATAATAATAATAATAATAATAATAATAATAATAATAATAATAATAATAATTTATTTTAGCTGGCAGAGTTAAGGCCGTAAGGCCTTCTCTTCCACTCAACCAGCAAAAAGTATACATACATATGTATGAACTTACAAAGAATTCAACAATTTGATTTAGATAAGAGCTACATGTATAAAAGAGTTAGGCCTATTTACGGATTAAACAACAAAATAGCCTACTATGAAACATTAATTAAACACTGGAATACAAACTATGTAGCAGAAATAAGCTAAAATACATAGAATGTTAATATATTTCAAATAATGTTAGATAATAGAAAGAGATTATTATGAGACAATTTTGAAAATACAGCACTATCAGGATGCATGTCTAAAGGAAGGAGTAACAATGTAGAGAGTGATAGTTTAAGTCATTATGATTGGAGTGAAATGCTAAGAAGGTTATCTTTTAAGCTGTTTTTTTTTTTATTGTCTTGCAGCCCCTAATACTATGTGACAGGGAATTCCATTGTCGCGAGGTGGATACTGTGAACGATGATGAATAACGAGATGTTCTATGAAGAGGTATACTTAACGCGCCACAGATAAGTGATCTGGTATTTACGTCGTGGTTAGTGTATAGATAAGAGAAACGAGACGAAAGATAATTTGGCGTTGAAGTGTGTAGAATTCGAAAGAGTAAAGACAAAGAGTGTAAAGTTCTACGTTCTTTAAGTCGGAGCCACGAAAGACTTGCGAAGGACGGTGATATGTGATCATATCGTCGGATGTTGCATACGTATCTGACGCACATATTCTGAACTCGCTGTAACTTGACTGACAGTTCAGAACTTAGGTCACTTAACAAAACGTCACAATAATCGAAGTGCGGCATTATTAGGGTTTGTATTAGAGTAAGTTTTAGTTGCTGGGGTAAGAAGTTTCTTAAGCGATTCAAACAGTGAATGGAGGAACAGAGTTTTTTTTATCGTTTCTTTAACTTGAAAATTCCAATTTAGATTATTATCGAAAAAGAAGCCATGATTTTTTACGACAGATGAATAAGGGATAACTCTTAAATATGAGTATAACCATAAAACTTGCAGTGTAAAAATATGCAATAATACAAAATACTTTATGCACACACGAGCACGCATATGCATGCGTGCAACCGCACACACACACTTACATACCGTCGTATGCAAAGTAGGTCTACTTTACAGAGGTGTGAAAATTATTAGAATAATCTTAATTTTAAAGGTTTTTTAATAGTTCCTTCACAAATATTCATTGAATTGATGAATATTGGTATATAATATTACTATACTCATGTAGGATATATTTACTACTAACAATGCTGGAAAGCATTATTGTACATTGGTATTTTTCTTATTTTACAATTGTTATGGGAATTCAGAAATTATTATATTATGTTGGCGGAATTGGAAACATAAAAAATTAATTAAGAAATGCCTTAAACAAATTGTTCTTTGCGTTTACATTGTTGTGAAGGTTCAAATGAACGTTTACATCTGTTTTGTGCATCTTCTCCGTGGTGCTTGTATCCCTATTTTTCTTATGCCTTTTAGTGAATACTGTACACATTAGTGTCCTGCAATGTTCGAGCATGAGAGAGGCAACCAAGATATAAGAAAATTCGTCGTTCCATATGAAAAACTATTCGCGAGACATGTGCTAGAATCCTTAAGGGGTTAGGTACAGCTTACAGCAGTAAAAGAAAGTTATATTTTTTCTTCAAAATTCAAAATTGAGGCAGTTCATTGTGAAGTGATGAAGCGTTCCCTCATAACTCATAAACTTGTTAACTTTTTCATGTTCTCTCTCTTTTATTTTATTGCTGAAACTCATGTTTACAATATCATGCTATTTCAACTACATTCCTTAATAAATAATAAATTTTTATTTTGTGTTAAAATAAAATACTGATATTTGACCATTTTTAAAATGAATTTATTTTTTATCAGACAATCTATCAAAGGTAGATAAGTGATCTGACATCATAGTGTAGATATGACATGCATAAATACACACACAAAATTTCATCACAGAATGTTGGATAGTTTCTGAGTTATGTGAGAAACGCTTCATCACTGCACAGTGAAATATATTTTGAAAAAAAAAAAATGTAAATAATTTTTTTAATCGTAAAAATATTTTTTTTTTCATATAGCAGAAGGACAGTGTTTAAACATACTAATTTTCATTATTGTACAAGATACAGTAATGGAGGAAAAAATGTTGAATATTTCCAAACCTTTTTACTGCTGTAAGCTATATCTAATCCTTTAAGCAGTTAAAACATGAAGAGGTGGAAATGGAGGAAAACGAATATTTTCATAACAAAGCTGAACAAACATGACAGGCGAACATCGGCGAATATCGAACTTCGCCATACTCGACAAACTTGAACCGTTGTAATGTACGACCCTAATACACATATATTAGTATCGGTTAATTTTTATTTTTCTTGTTTTCCATTCTGTTTAGCAGACTTAACTTTAAACTTTCTGTCTTCTACATTAATTTTTATAAAGGTCCACACAAATATCTATTTACTGAAGTAATTTCATTTTGAAACTAAGTAACTTTTCTATGGTTGATTGCAGTGAATATGCAGGTTACAGGTTATTTAAGAAGATGAAAATGGTAAGAGAGTAGAATAAGAAGATGAAATCATGTAAATTATACAGTATTATGAAGAAAGCAAGTTTCGTTAACCATAGAGATTAAATATAATATGATGGACATATATTGAGAATAAACGAACTATTTATCTCGAAGAGAATTTTTTCAACAGATACTATAGCCAATTGTATGATAAAGAATCGCAGAAAAACTAACAGAGAAATCGGAGGAAGCTGTGAGAGAAGATGAAAATGTATTGCTATAGTTAACCACGTAAAAGGAAATCTTCCAGGGAAACGCTTACTTTAGGTGTTTCACAGAAATCCACATCATTCCTCGGCCAGCTGAGAGTTTCGCGCAAAAATTAACAACGGTGACCCTTGATCTCACACGCGGGCTGCCAATTACCGTCGCCCTAACAAATTTCAATATTTCAGTTAATAAGGTAACCAAGATTTATAGTAATAGTAAGAGGAAGCGAAGGGGAAAATTAAGCTTCCCCTTTACCTCGAGCATATAATATAGTCCAGCTATTTTTACGAAACGACACGTTTATAAATATATTAGGACCTGGAAAAGAACCCTAGAGAGAGAAACAGTGGAGAAGGCCAATACTCGCCATAATAGAGCCGTAGCAACAACAGAGATACGAGTATTCTCCATTCTCAGAAATGTTCTGTCCATTTTTTTCGCGATATCGTACAACTTTCTCATTATTAACTTCTTTCGAACCCGTTATTTAAAATTTCATTAATTTACCTGTAACCTTTTTAATCCTACTATACTTTCATAATCGTCAAGACATCACGATTTTCTTCGCTCAGGTATGTACTAGAGACGAACGATTGAGAAAGTAAGACTAACAGCGCCCGCAAAGCCGAAAACCCGCACGACAATGTTCTATATGTCGCATCGTTGATGTAAATACTGCTTGTGTTTCGAGACGCCGAGATTGTTCACTCCCGAAGTCCCGAACGTCATGCAGATTTGAATCGGCACAGTTGTTTATACCGGACTGAACTTTATCTACTTTGGCAACTGTTACATATGCATATAAACAATCAAGTAGCCTATTTGAAACATCATCCCTACTTTTCAGTGTACAACAATCCGTTCCCCAATCTTTATTTAATTACTAGGCCCTTATTAAAAGGCTTGGAATTTTCTTTTCATATGTTTGAAATCAAGTGTGCAATCTCAAATAAAAAGATATTAACGTTATGGTTTATGTTTCTTAGAAATGCAAATTTATTTGAGAATTTTTTTTATTTATATAACCATAGGTAATATCATATAATAGAACCAGAACATTTGTTCTGTTTTGACTTTTTGTCTCATTTAAACGTTTACAATATTACTTATTTCAATTATGTATGTTATTCAAAGTTACGAAATCTTTCCACGCCGACCAAATGCTATTTCGAGAATGATGAGCGGGACTCGAAGTCCACGAGAATGATGAGACAGACGAGACTCGAAAGACAAATGCAACGAACACAGCGAGCGAGAGCGGCAGTTATTTTTGTTCATCTCTAGTATGTACCTCCTTCTTATTTTGCCTGTATCTTATTAGTAACGGTTAGCACGTCTGACCGTGAAACGAGCGGACTCAGGTTCAAATCCTGGTTGGGACATGTTACCTAGGTGAGGTTTTTTCTGGGGTTTTCCCTCAACCCATTAAGAGCAAATGCTGGATAACTTTCGGCGCTGGACCCTGGACTCATTTCGTCAGCATTATCACCTTCATATAATTCAGACGCTAGATAACCATAGAAGTTGAAGCGTCGTAAAATAAACCACTAAAAAAAATACATCTCACTTGACGATATGTCAGAGGAGAGCAATTGTTTATATAGATCTGAAGTCTGATTACTGTAAAATGTTATAAGTTAGCGATGTATGCAATGGAGGAGGAAAGGAAGTGGCCATCCTACTCCATTATCTCCTAGCTTAGTTTCCTCATGATTGATGCCTTATTGGTATCACTTCTGAGGTTCAAACCTGTCTTTGGACAGTTGACTAAACAACAATAACACGAAAGTAATATGAAGACCATATTTTATGTAGGCCTACACTCCAAGCGTTTAGTAAAGTAAGATATTATGTCTTTTTATGTTTCTGCTACTATTAATAGCTTCTACGTATCCAGCTGTGATTCGGTAAAGAAATAGCTAAAAGTGTCCTGGACTGTCCAAATGGAAATCAAAGCGTAGCTAAGGAGTGCTCATGTTATGGGACCGTTCCAAGAATCTCTTCGCCGCTGTTCTTACCTGGATCGTCAGAGCTTTTGAATGTTCGCAGTGTCTAGTACTGTATAATATAGTGACTTTCAAGATATTTAGAAAGGCGGAGTAAAGAGTCATTCACATTAATTTTCTTTTTTCAAATATAACTAGCTTCAAAGACTAAGGAGACATTCAACTAAAATGAAACTATATATTTGGTTCTTATACTTGTTCTTCCTGGCTATGCACTTATTCCTGTATTATTAGCTCTTGCTTTTGTTCCTATTGTTCCTTCTGAACCTAAGTACTTTCACTATCTTTTCCTTTTCTTGCTGTCTTATATCCTTCCATATCCTTATCGTTCTTTTCTCGTTTCTTTTATTGCTCTTGTAACTTTCTCCTTTTTTATTCTTGTTCCTAGTACCTGTTCTTGCTATTATTTTTTCTAATATATTTTCATTTTATTCCTATTACTGGCATATTTTTCACTTTTTTTGTTCCGACTACTTCCCATCTTATTCTTGTTCCGGGTACATTTTCCTGGTATCTTTCCTTGTTATTTTTGTTCTGGTATCTTTTCTTATCCTTATTGTTTCTGGTATATTTCCATATTATAACTATTCCTTATTATTCTTGTCCTTAAATCTCCCTTTGTTGTCTGCCTGCCCAAACCTATCTATCTATCTATCTATCTATCTATCTATCTATCTATCTATCTATCTATCTATCTATCTATCCATCTATCCATCTATCCATCCATCCATCCATCCATCCATCCATCCATCCATCCATCCATCCATCCATCCATCCATCCATCCATCCATCCATCCATCCATCCATCCATCCATCCATCCATCCATCCATCCATCCATCCATCCATCCATCCATCCATCCATCCATCCATCTATCTATCTATCTATCTATCTATCTATCTATCTATCTATCTATCTATCTATCTATCTATCTTATCTAATCTATCTATCTTATCTAATCTCTTCAGGAAAGTATTGTCGGCAATTAGTTCTTCACCAACGTTGAATTTCGATGGTGAATAACCTCTAGAGTTAAAATTGTCGTTAAGTAACATAATACTCCTTGTATGACCTTTCTGAAAATAAACTCAACATTACCAGTTCTGTATATAAAAAAAACTGTTGTTATTTTATAATTAGATCCGCGCGTAACTTATTGAAAATACTGACTGGTAGCTCTGAAATCTAAAAATGAATTCAACACTCTCTCACAGTTCAATCTCATCTACTAATTCTCCTTAATCAGACTCGTCTCCTGAAGCGTTGCTGTCGCTGGTGTCAATTTCACCCCCTGGAGTTTTGGAGATGCAAACTACACGTATTTTCGTGTTTACCAATGTATTGAATTGTTAGTACAACATCCTCTTGGTCTTTTTAACTTGACTGCACATTTTTCTCCATCGTTTCGCTATGTAACTAGCGAAAAGTTGTTTCCACATAATCCTTTTCGTGTTTATAGTATCACTTCACTATATAATAATTGGAGTTTTTCAAGTGAGAAAGTCACTCATTACTAATAACGAAGAAGACAGAAGTTAAGACGAAGATTTTATGGCAGCCTTGGGCACAACGGGGAAGTGGAACGGAACTCTGAAACTCCTGCCCATGTCCTTTTCGCTCACTGCCTTATAAACGAACAATAGGCACTGTGCATCAGTGATGGATTTCAGGAGACCAGCGAAAGCCGAAATTTCGTAAAAGCTATTATGCCTAACTCATAAATGTATCTCTGAGCAATACTTACCTTCTTTCTACTCGTCTCAACCGGAGAAGGTTGAGTAAGGACTTAAGGGGAAATCTACAGTGACTCGATTGAGTTATTAGTGATAGGGCCTGCTTTATAAGTTACGTCCTTTTCGTGTAATTCTGGTAAGAGAACACAGACCTGTTCAGCAATACAGGTTGTGCAAAAAGTGTGTACACAAATTTTGAGGGTAGAAAGGGGGCACAAAAGTAAGTATTTTAAGGATAGGGACAAGTGGTCTCAGATATTTCGCTGCGGAGCTGCGGGTGTTAGATCCAAAGCCGCAATTTTGTAATGTGTTGTGGATGGTCAAATGGAAAGAAAAGTCAGTCACATTATGAAATAATATGTTGGTGGCTAGTCAGAAAACAAACTTTTCTACTGAATTTAATACAGGAACATAAAATATTTTCGGGTGATCCAATCATTGAAGTACAGTAGTTATCTTAAACCACTTCTTTTATCAAATACTGTAAGCTTAATGCACAACATGTCTGAACAACTTAACATTTTGACAATACAACATAGCGGCGCAAAACGGATTGTCGCACTCCCTGAAAGATTCCTGGAATGATCTGGATCACTTCTGCTACAGCCATAATGTACTGTATTAAGGTTCGCTCATCTTCGATAGGTGTGCTGTAAGTAAACCATATCCTTCATGGTACCCCAAATGAACAAATAGCACGGTGCCAAGTCAGGTGAACGTGGAGGTCATGCTTTTGGACCACCAGGTCTGATCAACCTCTTACCCAATGTTGCAGTTAGGCGATTTCTCATTGCACGAACGCCAGTGAGTTATGTTTACAATTGACAAGTCATAAATTTCAGAATAATTGCAGCTTAACTTCAATGTTGACACATATTGATATATGCAGCTCTATACTGAAGAGTCTGAGAGACCCCTTATTTCTAATCTTAAAATCCTTAGTTTGTGTCCCTTTTCTGCTTTCAATTTTTTGCAAGTATTTTTTCCTCACTCTATGATGATGATGATGATGATGATGATGATGATGATAATAATAATAATAATAATAATAATAATAAGTAGCTACATAAAGATAGTTTTAAGCGTGCTAACAAGATAGTTTGATCGATTATGTTATCCATAATACATCTCGTAGAACTACATATCTTAATAATTGTGGTCATGTGTTACACAGCCTAACACTGTTTTGATAATAACACATTTAACAACCATTGTCAAAACACACGTAGGCCTACTTTTCGTTCACTGATGTTTTAGCAAGTGGGAAGGGATAGTATCTGTCCAAGTTGAAGCCAGTGAATTGTATCAGCACACAACAGATAGAAGAACGCAAGCGAGGTTGCAACGCGTTACTTGAAGAAGAGGCTACAGGGTGTAGTTGGTGTTCTTCGCGTACGAATTTAATTCAAGTTTTATGTTGGAATCAGTTTAAAGTGTATATCGGTTGTTATCATGTATCGTTCTTTGGAGTCTGTGTCTCGAAATATAACAGTGTTGACGAAAATGAGTGATATGTGTCATCAATTGGATACATTAAACCCATACATAAGTTACACAGCTAACAGCATTCAAAATGTATATACAGTACATATTTTAAGGAGGGGGGAGGACAACGCCGTGACCCATTTGCAAAACCAATAGCTGCGACAGGAGTACTGTGCTCAACGTGGATTCAGAGATACTGCGGTTTAGGAACTCGCATTCAGTACCCATTTTTTTTGTTGCGGAGAGAGCTAAGAATTAATGTGTCTAGAGTCGAGACGGTTTGATGTGCATAAAAGTCATACACATTCTTCGAATTAGGTCACGACTAAATTAATTTATTCTACAGAAATCTGTCCCCTAATTTTTGATACAGTACACTTTTTTTCTTTGGCGTGGAATATTTTGCTATATCTAGAAAAAGAATTGTTTGGGTCACTGGTTAAAGAGAAACTGCCTACTGAAGGATGTATTGGAAGGAATGGTTATCGAAAGAAAAGTTCGGGCAGAAGAAGATATCAGATGATAGACATGACCTTCCTTCGATAAATTATCGTGGTTCAGGTTATACAAGAGGAGAAAGATACATTCTCTTTCTCTCTTATACCGAATTTTGCACACTTCTGCCCATATTACTTACTTACTTACAATCTTTCTCGCTACCATATCTTAAATACTCGGTCACAACACGATAACACGCTAGAAATTCCATTTCACACATCATCTCTGTATTCCTCAGCTTTCACTGTTGCTACTTCTCGTCACTGGAATTCCCTGCCGTGTGTAGTCAAGATTTTTTTTTAATATAAATTAGAAGAATATTTTATGAGTTACCAGACCTAATGCGTTGCAAATATTTAATACCATGTGTTCCACTGTGTTTATTTTTTATTTTTTGTTTCTTTTATTTATTGTGTTTACTTAATTCAATCGTCTTTTTAATGTCATTATGTAACTAGTATTTTCTTCTAATTTAATGCTCATATGTTTACTGCAGCGTTCATTTTTGAGTATTCTTTATTCAAATCTCTGTTTATGACTTTATTATGTAAATCGTGTTCATTTAACACCTAATACCAATACGTATTCCAATATATACGGGGTGATTCATTATTACGTGTAAATACTTTGTGTGTGTAATGTAGAGGTGAAACTAAGATTAAAACGTTCTACACAACTTTTTCTGAAAACCTTTAATTCCAGAATTAACGCCATTTTGCGTGGAACTTGCGCTCCCAAACAAAGAAAGGATAACACACCAAATGTAAACTAATTATCACTTTCGTACAGTGCATTTGGACTTCAATACAAAAACAACCAAAGTCACTAAACCCATATAATCGGCAGCCCACTTATGCACGTTTTGTGAATTAAAACCAAACACAGTAAAGAATGTAAAGCAATTTCTTCTAGACTTTACACATTTGCACAATTCTTGCATGTTCAAAGTGCTGTCCCTCAACTTGAAGACATACCTGTGCTCGCCGCTTCAGTGATCTCTGAACGTTACACAGCCCGTTCAACTCATTACGAACAATTCCACACGCATGTTCAATTTGCTGTTGGGGTGGCACTTCTACGTTAGGTACAGCAGAGGCATACACTAACGACTTCAGGCGGCCCCAAAGGCAGAAGTCCAGAGGGTTCATGTCCGGTGATCTGGTTGGCCAAGGAGTTGGCCCTGCGCGGCCTATCCATTGATCTGGATACACAGCATTGAGATACGCCCTTACATTGCGGCAGTAATGCGCAGGAGCATCATCGTGCATAAACCTTAAGTTCACTCGCGTTGCAAGAGGGATATCATGTAGCAGACCATGCAATTCGCATTCCAAGAATGCGCGGTAGATTTCCTCATTCAATCGAGGAAGTAGAACTCGAGGTCCGAGAAACTGATTCCCCACAATACCACACCAAATGTGTGGGAGAACAGTAATACCTATGTAGTTACTTCGACGTAGGTGCCATCTACTGAAACTCTGGAATTAAAGGTTTTGAGAAAAAGTTGTATAGAACGTTTCAGTCTTAGTTTCTCCTCTATAATACACACACAAAGTATTTATACGTAATAATGAATCATCCTGTATAATGATTATTATTATTATTATTATTATTATTATTATTATTATTATTATTATTGTGTACATTTTATTCAATTGTTAGTTTCTGGTTTAATTATGTGAATTCTACTTGCTTGTAATTTAACACCAATATGTATTTCAATGTGTTTATTATTGTTTTATCGAGTACCTACATTTTATTGAATTATCGGCTTCTGATTTCATGTATTTGTCTCTAACAACATTAATATGCATTCCACTGTGTTTATTTTTATTTTATTAGATAAATTGTTATTTAACTGCCTCTTTTGATATCGTTACGTAAATTGTATGTGAATGTAATTACTTAATCCGATTCAGTGTATGTTGGACTACTAAACAAGTTTTAATCCTGGTTGAGTGTAAGAGAAGGGCGTTAAATAAAGCCATTATTATTATTATTATTATTATTATTATTATTATTATTATTATTATTATTATTAAGAAACATGAATCGTATGCAGGGACTATGAAGAAGACGGAAAATAGAAAAGATTGAATAATGCTGGGTTTGCAGTGAAAGACCTGCCATTGAGCAGAAAACTGTGAATGAATGAATCTACGCAAATGTCTTCTAAAGCTTTCAGCGCAGCCATCACTAAAGTGGGTGCCACATGTTATGAAACAGCCTGTTCGCCTACCTATGTGAGTATAGAGAGAGAGAAACAAATTGAAAAATCTCATGACCATATCCCCCCCAAATAATAGTGTATGGGTATGTCACTTCCTGGTTGCTTATGTTATTGTTATCCATCTTCTTTATCTGAATGCATATCTTTATTTTCCTGTCCCTGTGCTTCTTTCTGGTCGATGATCTGCTAAAATGTAGAGACGGTATTAAGCTCATAACATGCCGCCCTATAGAAGACTCATCTGCTATCACTGCATCTTTCCACCGCACGCTTCTACATAAGTGTAATCGAACGAGATTCTCGGGCGAGTCAGTTTGGAATCTATACAGCAAAAATATGTCCCAAGCGCTTCACACTTTGTGAATACATGTAGCCTGCCAGATGTCATCCTCTCCTCATCTGACAACAATCTTTTTATAAGCTATACTGCATCCGCAACCCATCATTCAAATGAACTACACGATACAATCAGAATGTCATATTTTCAATATTGCAGTATAGGATGCTCAAAAAGTCAAACAACTACAATGTACACTATAGTTTTTTCAACATTAGTTTTATATTACAAGCATAAAAAGATGGGACAACTCAATCATATACAGTAGAGCGTCTCGTTTAGGCACAGTGAAAACGTAAACAAAGTGCAGGTAACGTGTGGGGGGAGGACGAGCCGTACGATAAACTCGAGGGATGCACAAGGTTTCAGTTGCAACATTTATGGCGGAGCATTAATTAAAAATATATTTCCCAAAAACACACAAAACAAAAGAACATAAATTGCATAACGTTATCATATACACATTTTAACAGACAAGCAATTTTATTGTAACGTTGAAATAATTCAATATAACAAATCACATTTTGCTACTTATATGATGTTGCTTTCAAGCAGCATTTTTTACGGTCATGAATTTCATTCTCTGTGTGACTAACATAATATCACCGTCTTCTGTGGCCGATTTAGCAAAACTACAGTATATTGGTCTGAAGTGACAACACTATTTCCTAAACATAATTACAGTACTGTAGTTTTGTTAATTCGGCCACAGAAGACGGTGATATGCAAGATGCAAGATGAGTGGAAGCGAAGCATTCGCTTTGAATCAAGAGTTGGCATCCAAAGAGATTAAGTTTCTTTCTGTCTGCCTATTAGCATATCTATTTGAATATCTACCTATTTATCTGTTGCGTGTCTTCCTACTTAGACTTCCCATTTCTCTCTGCCTATATACACATCTATAGTACATAGTAATCTACTACACATCCGTGGAAAATATGTAATGCGTGTTACACTTTGCTGTAATTATGATAATTTATAAATTATTTCCTGTAATAATAATTCATGCAACAAAAACACAACTTAAAAAAATTTAGAAAGTGTTGTATTAACTCACCTTCAGGGTCTCATTTTAGCTCCCAGCTTCAATTTGAAAGTTTTCCTGAAAAAAAGAAACTCAATATGAATATTTGGTCACATCGTCATTTATATTCGTGAAAATGGAAAATATCTTATTACCAGAGAAAGAAACTTGTTCTCCGATGGGAGAGATGCAAGTGGTTTCAGGTTAACTGTGTTCTACAGTAGAGTCCCTCTACTGTGTACAATAGAAGACGGCGTGATTCGTGTCCCGTTGAAATAGTTGTTTGCTATTTACTTGCTTTACGAGTAACTTTTTTAAATCGGTTATTTTACGACGCTTTATCAACTGCGACGAGTAACTTACATCATGGGCTAGAAACCACAGAATTCCTTATTAACTTCGAAAAAAAATTGTGATAAAAATATTATATTACGCGTTTTATGGTGAATTAGCTATAAGATCGTCGTCGTCTTCCTAACAAGTACAGTATTAGGCCGAGTGGCCTGTTACGGTCTCAAACTAGAATTTCCAGCCCTTCTCTTCTTCGGACGACCCAGAGATCTTTTGCCATGCGGATGGCAATGAAACAGTGCTTTTGGAATTCTGCATCGATTCATTCGTTCGAGATGGCCCTTCCACTGAAGTTGATATTTGCTGATGGACTACATAATGGGTTCTATTTCCTCATTTTTTATGATCCCAGCGAGTATATCCAGCTGTTGCTCTCATGAACCTCATCTCACTTGCTGTTATTCTACTGACATCTTTATTCTTCACAGTTCACGCTTTACTACCATAGCTTAATACTGGCTGTGCTAAAGTTTTATACAAGCCTATTCTTGTGTGCCTTTGTACTAGTGAAGGTTTCATAATTTTATTAATGATCCCCATTGTTTTATTATATTTACATATTTTTTCAGCAATATCTACTGTATTTCCTCATAAGGTGATAGTGTATAGCCACGGTAAGTGAAAGCATTTAAGGCTCATTCACAATGAAAATTAAACATAACGTAAGCGTTAACTTAACGTTACAGTAAAATCAAAAAGTCATACCATCATTCACGATGGGAACATAAACATAACAGCAAACATACTTGGTAACCATGGAAGCATAACAACGACGCCATTTCCTCATATTCTGTCGTATACTTCAGCGCTCCACGATTGTGTTCTGTTTGCAAATCACGTAAGCATAAGCATGAAAGTTTGGAGTTTGCAAACTTTCATGTTAACGTCTTACGGTAATGTTTATGCCAGTGTTTATGTGAATCATTGTGAATGGGCCTTTACCCTTTCTATTATTGTATTATTCTAACAGATTTTACTTGGTACAGGGAATTTCCCACAAAATTACATGATTTTCGTTTTTTCAATATTAATTTCCATGTTATATTTTTCACTTACCATATTTAAATTGTGTACTGAATATTGTCAATCATCTTCAGTTGATGCTATGAGAACTAGACATCAGCGAAAAGTAAAGCATCAAGCTGCAATTTTCGATTAATTGGAATAAATCCATGGCGTGTCTGTCGCCAATCTTGAACCATTCTGTTTATATATATATATATATATATATAATGAACAGAAGTGGTGAAAGACCACAGCCTTGTCGTGCTCCACTATAAATGGGTCGTCATTGTGAAAGTCTATTGTTGCTTCGAATTGCTATGATGGTTGTTTTATATATGTTGTAAATATTTTGTATAATCTGTTGAGGTATTTGATCATCTGCCAAAATCTGAAGTAATTTATTCCGATTAACTTTATCAAAAGCCTTTTTAAAATCAATGAATGCCATATAGATTAAATTCTCTATGTTTCTCAACCAGTAATGTCAATGCAAAATATCCATCACAATAGTTATAAGATAACCACACTAATTTCGTATAAATTAGAAATATATTTTACGTGAAAAAATAACACTATATTACGCATTAGCCGTCAAAATTACGATAAAAAGAAGGTTTCATACATCAATTTATTCAACAAATGCACAAGCAACCCACACACACATTTCAACTCAGTATGTTCAAATTTACCATGAAAGCTAGTAATGCCACAATCACGTGAACTTTAACATTGGAAGTGTTGGATGACTATTTCAAAACTATTTCTTTCAAAATAAGAAATGCTACACTGCAATCAGTACTTCTTATATCCTTGAAGTAGCTCATTGTTTAACCCTTTCTGTTAGTACATTAACATTATCAACATTTATCTGCACAATATTTGCTGGGTTGAGTAATTAATTTATAAAAAGCTACGACGTGATAATGTTTAACGGTGTGGCAAATAGATTCGTCTGGTAGCTCGGCAACGAAAGAACAAAAATGGCGAACGATACTACCTACCTAGACTTTATAGAGCCTTCACTTCCTAAGACGTAAGCAAAGAGGAGGAGTCACGCCGGGAATAACAGCGTCGCGACTATAACTTTACAAACAATGAATATGAATTGTGTAACTCGTTTTTTTTTTTTCGTTGTTGGTAACTCTATAGCATTTATTGATGCTTTATGGTTATGCTAATAGATGAAGTTACATTAAATATTCATATGTATGAGGTCACGCCCACCTCATTGAATATTACATGACTAATATGAATTAGTCTATTGTATTACATTACGAGAGGGGTTCGGCCGGCGCCGTGGATCGTGTCCCGGCATGGCTCAGTTGGTACGAGCGCTCAGCGCGCAGAGCTGAAAGGTCCTGGGTTCGATTCCCGGTGGCGGTACGAATTTTTCTCGTGTTTAATAGTAATAAGATAAAGTTACTTGTAAACAATGTGACGCTGAAATGAGATCAAGTTACCGTCCAGCGAAAGTCCTGGTGTATTTTATATTTTTTGATGATTGGCTAATTAATATTAACCTGGCACACTCACATTCATACAAATTTCCAGGCTCTAGACACTCAGGTAAGTTTTCTTCTTCAAGAAAAATTCACCGAGAGCTGAGCCCGGGAATCTAACCAGGGACCTGCAGATCTGGAAGGCAGCATGCTGACCCACAGACCACGCAGACAGCCGTGTAACTCGCATTTTTTTTTTTTTTTTCAATTTTCTGAATCGTAGTTTACTGACATGCTTAAATAATTGTTATATTTCAGGCTTTAAGTCCAAACTGATTAATTTAATTTACCTACCGACTCTCCTACATTATTAGAAATTATCTTTTCTATTTAAGACGCTAAATTTTAAACGGAAATAAAATTATCTGACGACAATAAACCTTAGCCTTACACCTTGTAATAGCCCTAGCATGTAGAATGGTTGTGGATCTGCGCTCGGGAATGGGTTCGATTCCTGCTTGGGAATGATTACTTGGTTGGATTTTTACCGAGGTTTTCTCCAACTGTAAGCAGAATGTCAGATAATCCCATGGCGAATTTTCGGCCTCGTTTAGCCAAATGCCATCTCGCTATCAATTCCATCCACGTTAGTTGATACAGCGTCGTTAAATAATCGACTAAATAAAAAGAGACAAGATAGCCTTCCCGGCCTTTTTTTTTTTTTCGTCTGAAAATCACGTACAACCAATTTTCGAAATGTCCTCAAGTCTTGTATGCAAAGGTCCAAACCTTATCTCTTATGAATAATAAACTTTCAACCTAATAAACATTGACGCTATTTGTTAGCGGAAATGTTCTGAGTGTCAAAATTTAAAAAGGTACATTGAAACTAATGAAGTACCGGTATTTTTTAAATAAACATAATGGAAAGAAAAGTAAGCAGAGTTGCCGCTGAAATCCAAATCAAATGACTTCACTTTTCTTACATTAACCTAATATGGATCAAGTAATAGCACAGTCTAGTATATACAGTCACCAAGCTCAATATGTAGGAAATATGCATCCATAGATAGTTGCTAACCACTGGGATCGCTACTATCGTCTCATTACAAACAATGCGAAATAGTACCGGCACAATCTATTGTTCCTAGTACCTTCAACAACTCAAGCTTCGTGACAGTATACACTAGACTGCGGTAATAGGTTATCACTTGAATTTTATAGAAGTGCGAGTTTCTTATTTTAATCCCTTCGGCAGCAAATAAGCTGATTTCAATACATACCAAGGTGATCTAAAAAATTAGTGCATAGTAGAAAAGTCGAAATAGCAGTCAAATAACTATTCTTCGTAGAGAAGTTTCCAGATGGTGAAATGTTTCCACATACAATAATTTTGTGAAAGAAAAATTACGGGAAAATTTAAACTGTAACAATTACTCGTAGCTTTATTCATATGTAAAAAGGCACTGAAAAGAAAGCATTAACAGTAGATTTCTAAAAGAAACTGTAATTTTTATTATTCTTATTGAAGAAGAAAACAAAATGGAACGTGGATAAGAAGATTAATACAGTAAAGAAGATTAAGGATAATAAGATGGATAAGAAAGAGAAAAACGTACAAGATGAGAAGAGGAAGACGATGAAGGACGAGAATGAGAGAAGATAAAGGACGAAAAGAGGAAGAAGATGAAGGACGAGAAGGGGAAGAAGATGAAAGACGAGAAGGGAAAGAAGATGAAGGACGAGAAAGGGAAGATGATGAAGGACGAGAAGGGGAAAAATATGAAAGAGAGAATGGGAAGAAGATGAAGGACGAAAAGGGGCAGAAGATGAAAGACAATAAGGGGAAGAAGATGAAAGACGAGAAGGGGAAGAAGACGAAGGACAAGAAGATGAAGGACAAGAAGGGGAAGAATATAAAAGAGAGAATGAGAAGAAGGTGAAGGATGAGAAAGGAAAGAAGGAAAGGAAGATGAAAGACGAGAAGAGGAAGAAGATGAAGGACGGGAAGGGGAAGAAGATGAAGGACGGGAAAGGGAAGAAGATGAAGGACGGGAAGGGGAAGAAGATGAAGGACGAGAAAGGGAAGAAGATGAAGGACGAAAAAGGGAAGAAGATGAGGGACGAGAAAGGGGAGAAGATGAAGGACGGGAAGGGGGAGAATATGAAAGAGAGAATGGAAAGGAGATGAAGGACGAGAAGGGGAAGAAAACGAAAGACAAGAAGGGGAAGGAGATGAAAGATGAGAAGGGGAAGAAGATGAAGGACAAGAAGGGGAAAAAATAAAGGAGAGAAAGGGAAGAAGATGAAGGACCAGAAAGGGAAGAAGATAAGGACGAAGAGGGGAAGAAAATGAAAGAGAGAATGGGAAGGAGATGAAGGACGAGAAGGGGAAGAAGATGAAAGATAAGGAGAAGAAGATGAAAGACGAGAAGGGGAAGAAGGTGAAGGACGAGAAAGGGAAGAAAATGAAGAACGAGAAGGGGAAGAATATGAAAGAGAGAATGGAAAGAAGATGAAGGACGAGAAGGGGAAGAAGATGAAGTACTTATGACATGAGGCAGGAATTAACCAATTATGCACCGGTAATGTATCACTTCCTACAAATCTGTGAAAAATAATGACTTTATCGAACCATAGGCGATGCTGAAGGTCATGTCCATGACTTCTAGATAAAGCGATTAACCCGTTTACTGGGGAACTAAGTTGATAGTCTACCTTCGTGGCGGGGACCCCGTGTTCCTTGTCCGTAGGGATGTAGTTAGATCACAGGAAATCCAGACTTCTGGTCACTCCATCTCCCCTCTTGTATGCGTGCCAAGACGCCCCAGGACAGCGAGAGAGACTGAATCAGCAGACCTCGAGGAGGAGTTCCAATTAGACGTAACAAAGCTCCTTCACGCTGCGCCAGACTATAGAATGCCGCACAAAACATCCGAGATTCTTCATATAGTGTGTCGCAAAAGAACCTATCAACCAGGGTTTAAAGTGGAATATAAAAAATTGTAGCGAAAATTCACAAAAGAAAATTCTCATTATAATTCTTACAAATACGAAAAGCAACAACATTATTACGAGTATTCTAAGCAAATAATGCAATACAAACCAAAAGGAAGGAGAAATGTAAGCAGATAAAACGATGGGCTGAATTCGGAACAGGTCTAATGACTAGGGTCCTGCGTTTGGCTACCTAAAGTCTCCAAGCAACGCGCAGCAGTGTAGCTATGTATGGTATAGCGCGGCGTACACACTTCAGCTCTGATGTTCAGCGAACCATGTGGAAACAAAACAAAGCTAGACGGCTCGAAATAAGCGCTCCAATAGACGAATTTGGTAGTGAGGACTTCATTAGGAAAGAAGAAAACGTATTTTATCAGAAAGAAAGAGAAATTTTTCTTTTTAGACAATTGAAATGTTTACTGTCACTCGTAATGTATAGAGATTCGTAAAGCAGTGTAAATAACTTTGTTTTTACTGTGAGTTATTGTATTATTGTAATTTCCGCCATTTATTTATGTATTTATTTATATGTAGATGAATACATACATAGGCTGTGTCCAGTTACAACGTTCACGTGTAAACCAAGTAGACATATTAATAATTAATTTTCATAATCTGGCATTAGAGACGGTAAAACATGGAAAAAAAAAAAATCTACGAACATTTCTAAATGAACAGAAGTTGAAACATCAGAGCCGAAATTTATGGTATATGTTTCAATATCAACTCATTTTTAATTGTGAATAATTAGATTTCAATTCTTTCAATAAATGATCACATTATTTACTTCTAAACTCATTTCGCTTTGATAAAATACATCTATTTATTTTAAAAGTAAATTTTAAATATTCAAAACTCTGTAAATGGGCGAAAAATAATGACCATTGGCTTTTACTTTCTGAGTGAAAAATATATTGTGAAACAAAAAGTAGGTCTATCTGGAATCTAGATGCCTTTTACTATTTCTGAGAATAATCTTCTGTTATCCATAAGATGGCTTTAAATAAATATTTTGTTTCTTATTATTAAATACATACGACACTATATTTTGTACGTGAGTAGCATTCTCACTGTCCAGTGCCTATACTGCCCTATACGAATAAGCAGATGTAAACACACGAAACGAAGCGGGCAGACGAGTCAGAATCCTCCTTTACAAGCGAAGCTAGTATGATCCATGTGCATCTAACTTGTACTCAAAGTAACCAAACGCAGGACTCTATTAATGGCCTAACCAGTGAATGAAAATTATTATTATTATTATTATTATTATTATTATTATTATTATTAAGTACAAAAATCCACAAGAATAAAAATATATAAGCCTAATACTTTAGCATTACCCTCCCTTTTATACGGAAGTGAGAGTTGGACATTAAGGAAAAGAGATTTGAGCAGAATCAAAGCAACGGAAATGAAATTTCTCAGACAAATGAAATTGATAATATGAAATATTTTACATATGCGTCCTTGTTTTCAACCAATGTGAACTCAGTTTTCTGCATACAAGGTTATACTATCCGACACTCGGCGGTCATTTTCATTTGAAACTTTGAAAATGGATGTTGTTTATTGCAGCAGGAACCGAAACCAGGCAAACAACATTCAAGAAAAGTAAGGTACGAAATTGATGTGATAAATAAAGTAATGTGACAGTTAAATATAGAGAAAGCAAAATT
Source organism: Periplaneta americana (assembly GCF_040183065.1). NCBI lineage: Eukaryota > Metazoa > Arthropoda > Insecta > Blattodea > Blattidae > Periplaneta > Periplaneta americana. The sequence goes on along the minus strand of NC_091123.1, from coordinate 74,439,527 downwards.
GTACGCCATATACGTTTTCGGCTTTCTAAAACTGTAATGCAAAACTCTAAATATAAGAAAACATCTTTTCAGACTTATGTTTTACCACATTTGTGATAATTTAAGTATGATTTCTCAACCTCACCAACATTTTAGACCTTTTCGATATTAGCCCTTATTATACAATAATTGTACTGTCTTGATTTTATAATACGCAATAATCGTATACAAAACACGGAACGTGCTTGCTTAGGTGTGTCAAATTCGCTTCCGCTGCCTGTACTTGAAACACGCCGACTACATTCTGTCCGGGGCGTCGTATGTTCACCTCAGACTAATACAAATATACCGATGTCACGGCCCTACTGATGACCGCTGATTTAATTCATCAGTTTTTGAGGGGAGATTTGGGTAACATAATCAAATATAAGTTATTACAAAATTGGATCAGACGAATAAACTAACATACATAAGAAGATTAATATTATTCAGAGTATTTTCATGAAATTTTTAACCTTAATACGGCATGTAGTGAAAACAACAGTCAAATTTTTCATGCCACGCTAGACTTAAAAGTGCGGCACAAACATCCAACCTCCATTACGCTACACCACACTAAGCCTACAACGTGTTGCAACAGCAACCAAGTAATATCCGTGATTGGTATTTCTTGAAGACTTTGGCTTGAACAGATTTCTAATAATGTCTTCTTGACGTAACACTCATAATAGGCCTATATTCTTAACAAAAATATTCGCTTTTTCCCAGGAGAAACTTGGAGATTAAATTCTGGACTCCTCGAGATCGTCCGCCATACAGTTCTCTTGTCATACAGAAATGGGATTCTGACTGGTGCGTTTCTTATTTCTTCTGATCGTGATCTTCACAGTTTCAGTGCTAACAGTAATATATTCGAACTCGAAATTTGGAATGGAATGCTCTACACCTGTGTAGATAGGTAAAAGAAGTCGTTAAGTGGTTTGTTTATCATTGAAATATGGAGATTGCGAATGTTTTTCGAGACGCAGGCAGATGAGGGAAAGGGAAACCCAGCAAAGAATCGGTTCAGGTGAGATAAGGTGCGCACTATGTCTACAGAAAAATAAATAAAAAACACTCTTGATATTAGCTAGGTGTGACAAACTTCTCACATCCCCCGCTATAATGCCCTAAATTGGCTGCATTCCAAGAAAACTGCTCTGATGCTTCTTGGCTTTTAAGAATATACGAGTACGGGAAATTAAACCATCTACCTTAGGTTTCCTGCAGTCTAGAGTATACAATGCGCCAAATTAACGATCCTAAGAGCAGAAACCTAACGGTGGCCATAGAGAATGACAAAATGTGGCAGAGAGGAAGACAGAAAAATACACAGAGAAGAAGAGAACGAAAACTAGGCTGGGCACAAGTAACAAAAGGAAGAAGAACAGCGGAAGGCGGAGGAAAGAAAGATAATAAAAATTAGAAGAATATGGCGAGGAGAACAAGAAGAAGAAATATATGAAAGCGAACAAGGGTGAGGACGGGAATATAGAGAAAGAAAAAAAGAGAAACTTGGAGGAAAAGAAGAAATGGGTTGAACTGCATATGTACAAGAAAGACAACTAAGCACACTTTGACTATATTCAGCGCATTTAGAACTGGCGGATCAAAGTCATGTACAAACGTACAAACCATGCACGAGTCACTGAACTGAAACACTGGTAATCCTGGCTGTCCCAGCTGACTTCAGTTGAAGAGAATGGTCCAGAAATGGGGTAAGCACGAGTGACAAATGAAGTCCATTGCTTGACCTTGATCCGCGTTGAAAATCCCATAGGACGAATGAATGAGACATTTTGCCTGGAACATTCGACGATATCCAAGAAGGGGGCGAGTATCTCCATCGACTATAATACATCTTACTACTGGATTCGAGATTCGCCAATCAAGGCTAGAGATTTCACTCTTAAAATACTGAACATTGACTATATGTTTGAGCCGTGCCTACTACCACGGCCGTTTACCTAGTACGTCACTTCATCCGTCAGAGCGCTCTCAGACGTCACAGAATAGATAGCGCTATCAATCCCTTCATTTGTTCTTTCCAAATAATCCTATTGGCCGGGTCATTACGTCTCACGAGGATAGAGGGGGAGAGAGTTTACCTGTTCCAACGGAGATACACGGAACGTCACTTGGGTTCCGGTACGCGGCAGATACACTTAACAAGTCTTAGGCTCTCGTACGCGGGAGATATTCGGAAACAATTGGCTCAGATTCAAGCTCTCGTACGCGACAGAAACATTTAACAAGACTTAGCATTTTGGTACGCGGCAGATATAGACAACGTGACTCGGGCTTTGTACGTGCTGGAGATAGATCAGTGGAGTAGTTAAATTGCGTCGTGTGTGTTTGGGATTTTAGTGGATCGTAGTTTGAAATATCGCTTGCTAGTGATACGTCTTGGGGGCAAGTTTTAGTATTTGCATCGAGTAACATATTTGTGAGATATATGTGTTTGAGGTAAATTGTATTGGGAATTATGTAAGGAGATATGATTTGAAATGTGAGTTCATGTTCCGAGACGGTTAGAGTGATAAGGCAGCGATTACGGTCTCACATATGGTTTTAGTGTTTTCCCTGCTCCATTTTGATTGTTGCTTTCCTTCGCCGCTATTCTCTTATCACGTGCGTCGAATTTAGTTGCTATTTAAATGATCCTTGAAATAGGAATTATCGTCCGTTACTTATTACGTGCATCTGTCTCCATCCCTCTCTCTCTCCGTTGGGTATTTATTTTTGTAAAGTGCAGAGATTTGTGTTAGTGCTATTTGCACAGTTTATGTGAGCAATATATGCAATGGGTAATGTCTAGTGATCTGTCATGTAATGCCTTATGCTGGGTAGAGATTGTCTCTTATTGAGTGTACATGTATTTTTAGTTTGGTTAGTCAGACTGAGTGGTATCTATGGTCGAATGGATCATGTATTAAGTTAATGTGCTGGCTGGGTGTTGTGTTCAGATTCATAATCAGATAGTTTATATATATATATATATATATATATATATATATATATATAAATATATATATATATATTTAAAGAGTGGTTCATGAACATATGGTTAATAGGTTAGTCACTGATGGTCGAGAGACGGCCATATTAGATGGTTTAATCACTTATAAGTGTGTTGGCCTCAGCCTTGTGATACTTGATTTACATATCCTGGGGATATCATTTTAGATTAGTTTGTCCTATTTTCACTCATCTATTTCATGTTTATTGTTATTTCATTTTTCATTTATGTACATTGTTACTTATTATTGTTAATTATATTTGTTTTACAAATTCACACTATTCATTCTAAAGGTCTTCCACTGCGCACACCCAATCCTTTCAATGTGCCGTCCACCTGGCGAAAGCAGCCAATATAAGAAAGATAAAGAGGAGGAGTGGATGATCGTAAAACCGCCCTCACATTTTGCACTGAATTATAATGTAAGAAGCTGATTCATAGGAGAAAAAGGACTGTTTCTAGGATATTCCAAGTCATCCATTTGTTGCAACAGAAATGACACGGTTGATTTTAATAAAGAAATTTCCTCTTGAAATTTTCTGTCATCGTATTCGTTGTAAGAATTCTCCCTTTCCACTATCACACTCACCTTCATCCCTACACAAGTAATCCAAGTACCATTTTGTAATATTTATTAAATTATGTTTAGGCACCATAGAGACAATTGACACAGTCAGTACTTAAAAAAAGCAGTACACTGTTAAAATAAATTACATATAAATAGTAAATGAAGTACAAGTAACTGTTACGGATCTTGTTTAATCTATAATAAGCCATATTTACATTTGATTTCGACCTGGTATTGTAATGATGTATGTCATATATTAAATCAATAACAATAATAATAATAATAATAATAATAATAATAATAATAATAATAATAATAATAATAATAATAAATGTCTTCTAAATAAAAAGCTGTGGATCTCACCGCAATTTGTTTTACTTGGTCTATTAATCATATGGGAAATGTCGATTGAAAAGATTTTGTCATCCAGTACGCTTTCAAAACACTGAAAATTAGAATTTATAAAATAGTTACATTACTTTGTGCGCTTGTCAAACTTAGACTCTCATTTTGAGAGAGGAACAGAGGTTAAGTGTGTTCGAAAATAAGGTGCTTAGGAAAAAATCTGAGACTAAGAGGGATGAAGTTACAGGAGAATAGAGGAAGTTATACAACGCAGAATTGTATTCTTCACCTAACTTAATTAGGATCATTAAATCCAGACGTTTGAGATGGGTATGACATGTAGCACGTATGGGTGAATCCAGAAATGCATATAGAGTGTTAGTTGGGAGATCTGAGGGAAAATACCTTTGGGGAGGCTGACACGTAGATAGAATTTTTTAAGTGTTATTTTACGATGTTGTATCAACATCTCAGGTTATTTACCGTTTGAATGAGTTAATGAAGATGATAATACCGGTGAAATGAGTGCGGGGTTCAGCACCGATAGTTAACCAGCATTTGCACATATTGGGTTGAGAGAAAACCCCGGATAAACCTCAACTAGGTAACTTGCCCCAACCGGGATTCGAACCGGGGCCACCTGGTTTCAAGGTCAGACACATTAACGTTACTCCACAGATGTGGACGAGGGAGGTGAATATGGATTGGAGGCAGGTGGGATATGATGGTGGGACTGGATTAATCTTGCTCAGGATAGAGACCGATGGTGGGCTTATGTGAAGGCAGCAACGAACCTCCGGGTTCTCTAAAAAGCCATTTGTAAGTAAGCCTATTCACTCATTCATAGTGTTCTGCCCAGGAGCAGGTCTTTCACTGCAAACCCAGCATTATTCAGTCTTTTCTTTTTCTGCTTTCCTCTTTGTCTCCTCATATGATCCTTGTATTTCAATGTCGTTTATCACCTGATATCATCTTCTACCCCGAACTCTTCTCCCGTTCAACATTCCTTCCAGTGCATCCTTCAGAAGGCAGTTTCTTCTCAACCAGTGACCCAGCCAATTCCTTTTCCTTTTTCTGATCAGTTTCAACGTCATTCTTTCTTCAGCCACTCTTTCCAACACAGCTTCCGTTTCTTATTCTGTCTGTCCACTTCACACGCTTCATCTTTCTCCATATCCACATTTCAAATGCTTCTAGTCGCTTCTCTTCACTTCGTCGTAATGTCCATGTTTCTGCCCCATGCAATGCTACACTCCACACAAAGCACTTCACTAGTCTCTTTCTTAGTTGTTTCTCCAGAAAATGCTCCTTTTTCTATTAAAAGCTTCCTTTGCCATTGCTATTCTACTTTTGACTTCTTGGCAGTAGTTCATGTTGCTGCTTATAGTATAGTGAAGCTGTTCACTTGCTCTACTGCCTCATTTAGAATTCGCAAGTTTACCTTCTTTACTTTTCTTCCTATGACCACGGTCTTCGTCTTGTTGGCATTTATCTTCATCCTATACTGCTCACAGCAGTATCTTCTTTAGTATCATCTCCTCTTCTACCAACAACGCAATATCATCAACAAATATTATGCATTTTATTCTTATTCCTCCTACTATCACTCCTCCCATGTTCTGAAAACAGTTCTTTACTACATTCTCTAAGTATATATTGACAAGGTAGGTAATAAAGGACATCCTTGACGTACTGCTCTCCCAATTTCACTTCCTTCTGACATTTCTTCTCCTGTCCTGACTTACACTCATTTCGTAATACTGAATAGCCTCCTTTCTTTCCAATCCACGCCAATTTTCTTTAGAATCCCCATTAGTTAATTCCAGTCCAATCTGTCAAACCCTTTTCTAGGTCTACAAATACTATATACCAGGATGTAAGCCACAGTTGCATTTTGCTACTCGACTTCTAAAAATGCAATAAACTTTCAATGTAAATGTGCAAAAATGCGACAACCACATTGGACTTCAGAAACGAAGGTGGTAATGGAGAAAATTAAATCAGAAATTTTTGAACTAATCTGAATTTTAATTAAATATTAATGACATGGGCAATGTTCAAAAACGTATTGAACAATACATGTTTAGGAATGGATTTCAAAGAGTTGGTGCAATTCATGTAAGTTATGTGAACAATTTCTTCTAATTGATTTATATAATTCCATCACATATTGTAAATTGTGAGCGAGGATTTAGTTGCATGAATCTTGCAAAAACTGGAATTAGAAACCGCCTTTCAGTAAAAAGGGTTAGCACTCTATTAACAATAAATCTTGAAGAGGGCCTATAAAATAAGGTATTTTTATGTGCTGTAAATTCAGCAGTAATTGATTCTAAACATACCTACGTGTAATGATTTACTTACATAAGTATATCTAGAGTGTAGTGAGATGGATTGAAAGTATTAAAACTCCAAGAAACAAATTACATAAGTTTTTGTTTTTGCATACTTTATTAATTTTATCTTTCTGTAGAACTATTTAAAATAATACACAGCTGAATAAATTCAAAGGAAAAATTGGTCCGGGACCGGGTATCGATCCCGGAACAATTTTTCCTTTGAATTTATTCAAGTCTGCTTCACAGGGAGATTTGCCTGAAAGCTAGATTTGTACAGATTTGCACTGCACAAGCTTTTCGCAATTTGCACAAATATAATGTTCCATTTCTGCATTTTTGCGACAATTATTTATTTTCTAGCTTATATCCTGCTATAGTATACACTTCTTTATTCTTCTCTAGGTATCTTTCGCCGATTGTTCGTATCAGTTCAATTGTATCTCTCGTACCTTGTCCCTTCCTGAAGCCAAACTGCTCTTCTTCCAGCTTAGAATATAAACATCCATTCAGTATTCGCAGAAGAATCTTCGCCGAGTGCGATATCAGGCTGATAGTCCTGAACTCGTTACATTTCTTGGCATTATTATTTTTTCGGTATTGGAAGCAACACTGTCTCCGTAAAATCTTCAAGCCAGTCGCCTTTCTCATATATTTCGCTGCATAGTGATAGAATTTCCTTCTTGTCTTCACCCAAGCATTTCACTAATTCAGTGGGAATTCCGTCAACTATTAATACTGGTTATCTCCTGTAACCGTTCGAATAATAGGACCACTTAAAAATTACCTTGGTTAACCTTCTGTTAAAGTCCTAACCGAGGACGATGTAGCTTAAAAATTCTTTACAAGGGGTTGATGCACGTGGCCATGAATATTGTTGTCTTCCCCTGTAATTCAAAGCTCACGGAAGAAACATCCCAGAAAACAGCTTCAGGATACACGTGCTGAATGGCAACGTCGCTTACATATTACTGAAAGTCGTTGCCGTTCTTACAGTACTGATAATTACTGTTGAAGCGACCATTACTGAGCGGCCTCGGTTCAGTCTGTGTTGTGGATGTGTATAAAGTGTTAATCCGCATCCTACTCTACTAATGTCATTAAGCATGCTAATGAGCCCGCGCGCAGTCGGGCCTAAACGCCTCCGAGTTGGTAACGAGCAGAGAAATTACAGCGACCTATTCAAGCCCTCCAAGACGCGCGAACTACCAAGTGTCTCCTCTTTGTCTTTCATATGGCTTATTTTAATAAAAAATATCCCAACGTAAGTGTCCCCACTTCTTTTATTTTACGTTCCCCCCATAAAAGATGAAAAGTGGCGCATTTTACATAGACTCCCCTGTAATTATAATAACGGTGTGTCCCATCTCCCTACGACAGTCTGCACATCTTTATTCTCACTTCTCCTTCACCCTTCTCACGAGCCCATGTGTCTTCGGGGACAGAGTCGAGTCACAACTTTTAAAAAACGACAGCCCGACTGCTACACATCGGCGGCGGGTGGAAACACTTCTATAAAGAGCCCCTTTCCTCGGTCCCTTGGACCCTACAAGTCTCTCTCCTCACGCAAGGGTTCGAGAGGTGAAGAAATATTTATCACCCGAGAATTTATGGCAAGGCAGGGCAACTCCCGCAGCCTGCAACTACACAATTTGTCTCTTTCTGATTATCTTAATTTAATTTCCTTGTAAACTAGTAATCCTCTCTCATCGCTGAAACAACCTCTCAATAAAAGTGTATCTTTACAGCACTTAAAAGTAAAATCCACAGAGGAAAAAAATAAGAAAGCTACTGCATTCGACATTTTCCAGAAATACTAAGTCAATAATTTTAAGTCCACCGTTGTGGAGTGACCGTGAAACGAGCGGGTCCGGGTTCAAATCCTGGTTGAGACAAGTTACCTGGTTGAGGTTTTTCCGTGGTTCTTCCTCAACCCCTTAAGAGAAAATGCTGGGTAACTTTCGGCGCTGTACCCTGAACTCATTTCGCTGGCATTATCCCCTTCATATGAATCAGACGCTAGATAACCATAGATGTTGATACAGCATCGTAAATTGAAATGTGTATACTGTCGGTGACTCACGAGAAGACGAGAGCGGACTGAGGATGAAGGGATGTGAACAGATAACGTACGACAACACGTGCAATATGTATACTGCAGTAAGCGGAAACATTAGGTCTCCTTCTGTTCAACTTAGCTTTAATTTCCATACGCATTATTACTCATATTTCCTGCACGAGTAATAACCTGGCTACTGGGATGCTTATCTGAGCGATGTTTATAATAATCAACAGCGATAGTCAAGAAGGTCACATTCTTTCCGCTCATCTTCTCCTGAGTAACGGACAGTAGGTCTCGCAAGCAGGGAATACCGACGGAAGGAATGCGAATGAAACAATGCGATAAGGAAGAGAGGGCAACAGGAAAGGTCACGAGATAGCTTGAATGATATTCAAGAGTACAGTCGGAAGAGAAATGACATCGATAGAATCAGTCTTGCGTTGTGATAGTTACATTACGACTTTAGTTTGTTCCACTGCATGTGAATACGTGTCTTGTATCGCAATGTATTATTATTTCATTCGTAACATATGTTGCGCGTTTAATTAGCTTCGATTTGTTATCTTGCTACGTTCTTTATTTCCACAGCGATCTCCTCATCTGTTCATCTTCTTGAAAGAGACAGTACTTCTATCGGCCAGCACCTCTCGCCCCCTCCACGTACCTACATACACACGTCAAAACAGACAGCAACGCCACCACTGCTTGTCGGTAATCGTTCCTTGGGCCAGCTATACGAGTTTGTACTGTCAAGACAACATAGAACAAATAACGTTGTTGAAGAATTTTATTTGAAGCTTGGAAAGTTGATTGCTACACATCATATAAATATATGGCGAATTTTAGATGGCATTAAAAGTATACAAGAGACTGAATACATTATTGTTCAAATTGGAGAAAGATATTTACGATATAAATCATCTCTATCAAAGAAGTATGTGACCAATCAACAACGGCTTGAACAAATTGTACGAAATTATGCTCAATATAGAGACAATGGCAACATCAAGAAGTGCCTGCGAGCAATTGTGTAGGCCTACCATTTGAAGATGCACAGTAATCCGGTTAATGAAGCACATGATGAAACTGAATAAATTCCTGCCTTCAACTCCTATACGCATAGCATGTCATTATTATTTTGTAGTGATTAAATTATATGTACAGTAATTAAATTATCTCCATATTCGTGTTTTCCAATTTCCAAATGCAGATGTGACATTGCACATCTTGGGTCATGAAGAAAATGGACAAAATGCTATGGACAAGGACAGTATGGACGTAAAATATTTTGGACGAAAAAAAAAATTGAACAAATTCTTAAAATGAACCAATATAAAACTAGACGAAAATTTTTCTATTCAAAAATACAACCTTAAAATTTCTAACATTAAAACAAAAACAATGGCTTTCAAGGATCAGATCATAACAGATATAAAATAGTTAGAAATCGTAAACATTTTTAAAAGAGATACTTTTATTAAAATAAGGAGTATGTAATTATATACCAGGGTTTGCTTATATACAAGAGCAGGATATTTAAAATAAGTAGGTTTCAACATATGTGAGGAACCATTGGAAGAATTTTGAAAAATAAAACTCAACGACCAACTCACAGTTCTATAAAATATTATCCATTCCATTACTGACCCGGTATGACTTTGTCTCTAAATCCAACAGCCAAAAGAAGGAGAATAGAATCAAATGAAGTGATGTTCCTCCAAAATATCCTATCACTGCTCTCACTTTATTAGGCCATCAAAGATATTAACATACTTTTCAATATCTTTGTATTTTCAACCTTACAGAAAAAAATAAGAAACAAAAACGGAACTGGTATCTACAGTAAAACGAATGAGACGGAGTAGATTTTATTTATTTTATTGGATTATTTTACGACGCTGTATCAACATCTCAGGTTATTTAGCGCCTGAATGAAATGACGGTGATAATGCCGGTGAAATGAGTCCGGAGTCCAGCACCGAAAGTTACCCAACATTTACTCGTATTGGGTTGAGGGAAAACCCCGGGAAAAACCTGAACCAGGTAACTTGCCCCGACCGGGATTCCAACCCGGGCTACCTGGTTTCGCGGCCAGACGCGCTGACCGTTATGGCTGGTTCACGATAAACCGGGAACGGAAACGACAACGCGAACGAGAACGGAAATATTGTTAAAATAAATGTATTTAAATGTGAGTGTTCACAATTAACTGTTGTGAATGCTCACATTTAAATACATTTATTTTAACATTATTTCCGTTCTCGTTCTCGTTGTCGTTTCCGTTCCTGGTTTATTGTGAACCTTTACTCCTCGGGTGTGAACTGACGCAGTAGATTACTCAAACAGATGCTCAAAATCGCACCAATAAATTATCCAAACAAATTATAAATTGCACATCAATAAGAAAAAGGAATGTCTGAAGATCAAGGACAAGATGGCCTAACAACATAAAGTTTGAAAAGAGAATAGGCCAGTAGGTCTAATCCTTATGGTTAAAGAAGAAGACATTTATAATCCATGTTGAATCTTTCGTACACTACTTTTAACACTTGAATATAAATAATTGATTAAATGGCGATCTTACTTCACTATTTGACACCACATTTCAACACTTTTCAACAATCGAACGCACCCACACAACAGGCAGCGAAGTTCGAAATGACGCCGAGATCTAGTAGGCTCTGAGGATGGTGTGAAGAAGCACCGAAACAGCTGTAAGCCGCACATACACAATTAACACGAGTAAGATCGCCATTTAATCAATTATTTGTAGAATAATATCGTGCAGTGTTAGTGAACAATTTTTGTGGCAGATTGTATTCCTTGTACATTAAAAGAACTATCAACCAGTCGAATGGAAATGAGGTCCTAACATTCTAAATGTGCCAAGTACCATAAACAACGTTCGCGCGCAGAACTGCTAGCTGTCCGGTATTATTATACAGACGTGGACAAATTATTAGATTAAAACAGTTTTTCTTGGAAACATAATATAATTCGCCCTATCAACTATCAGTATAATCCACAGAGTCTCTATTGTTGTAAATATGATCATTTACATCTTCTGGTATATTTTTCCAATGGTTAGGTATATTTTGTCTGGCTGTGTTGGTGCTACTGGTGTTTTAATTATATGCTGCAGAATATATTCAACAGTCTGTTCTCCCATGGCCTGCAAGAAGACCGGACATGAACGAAATTGAAAATCTGTGACCTATACTGAAGAAGAAAGTAAACAAAAAGAGGCTTACAATAAAGCATGGACTCATTTAAGCACTGTCTGATATCTGGCTAAATGATGCTGATATTCAAAGAAAGTGTCAAACTTTGGTTTCTAGCATCCCTGACAAAATCAACGTGTTAATAAAGAATAAGGGAATATTCACAAAATATTAGTAACCTCCATACTCAATTTTCTGTTCATTATTTCTGTGCAAAATACATTTTTGTTCATTATTTCTGCCGATAAATACAGCTTTGTTGTACATATAATTAATTTAGTCTAATAATTTGTCTACGTCTGTAGTAAGGTATATGGTTGAGCTACTACAAAGACAATTTAGTATGATATTCTCATATGGATGTTCCTCCTTAGAGTGTATAAAATTAAATTTGAAAAATTGGCATGGCACTTAGCACATTTAGAATATTAGGTCTTCAATTGTTGCCCACAAAGCACTGTGAAGAAATGGAGAAGCTACAGAGAGTAGCGAAATCCTGTTTCGTATGCTAGTTATAACAGCTGGGGGAATCATCGCACTGACCACAATAGTAGGATGATTTTCACCTCTGCTGAGGCATGTGGACGTGAAGACAGCATTCTGCTGGTCGGCCTTGACTTTCCACGGGCTGCCGTGCCAAAGAAAAGTTGTAATGATGAAATAAGTTATTTACGTGACACCATTGATTTAACTTATTTCACTATTAGTGTACTTTAAATTAGGATATTTAAAGAAAATCGTAAATAAATAAATCATCTACGCGACAGCCCATAAAGAACAAGATCGACCATCCAACTTAGGACCTCACGTCCACATGTCTCAGCAGAGGTGAACGATCATCCAACCAGTAAGGGGGCAACATGTAGTTAGCACGATGATTCTCACATCCGTTATAGCTGGTTTTCGAAACCGGATTTCATTACGATGGTGGGTAGAACCGGTTCCATATACTGGCCGAAATTTCTTGAGAAAATTCCTTCCACATGAGGACTCGAACCAGCGCTCATTCAGTAAACGCGAGTCCAGGCATGACGTCTCAGACCTTATCCCTCGACGCTAAGGTGTCGTACTCTAAAGACTGTTATGATAGTTAAAATATTAACTCTACTTCACAATGCTACGACCTCATTTTAAAATGTGTTTTCCTCAATCGATTTTCTCTTGAAAAATGCATAGAAAACCCCTTGCGGGAGATGGTAAAGAGCAGAACAGCAGAAGCTGCCATAGAGGATGAAGAATTGCATGCCTGTGTGAAAACCTTACCGCTGCCGTAGTCGGGAAGGTCCCTGGGGAACTGTGAAACGTCAGATAACCGGTCTGTTCCTCCTACTGGAGGGGTTTGCAACGGGGAAAGTCCGCGTGAAAACTCATAAATTACAAAGAAAAGGCTCTTAAAAATTGCTTGTACAGTATGTAGAGTGAAACAATATTACCTATCAGTGTGGCGTTAGGTACATAATGTTAGCTTAGCACAAAAATTGTCCTACGAGCACGATTATTCTTTTGTTTATCAACTCTAGTGGCGATGGATTTCAATTTTAAAACCTTAGCATCATAGACAAAAATAAATACCCTAAAGACTGGTTCACAATAAACCGGGAACGGAAACGACAACGAGAACGAGAACGGAAATATTGTTAAAATAATTAAATGTAAGCATTCACAATTAACTATTGTGAATACTCACATTTAAATACATTTTAACATTATTTTCGTTCTCGTTCTCGTTGTCGTTTGTGTTCCAGGTTTATTGTGAACCAGCCGAAACTATCACGAAGGTTACACATAATCCGTGGCGCTACAGCCCATGAAGGGCCAAGACCTACCAGCCGGCTGTTTGGCCTCGCGGCCACATGCTGAAGAAGAGATGGACGATCATCCAACCAGAATGGAGGTATCGTGTGGTTAGCACGATGAGCCTCCCGGCCGTTATAGCTGGTTTGCATAACCTGATTTCGCTACCTATCGTAGCTCCCCAAGTGCATCACGATGCTGGGTGGGCACCGGTCCCATACACTGGTCGACATTTCATGAGAAAATTTCTTCCCCCATGAGGGCTCGAACCAGCGCGCATTCCGTATCGTGAGTTCCAGGCAGGATGCCTTAGACCACGACGCGGGACAAAGGTTACACACATTTTCTCATTATGCTTTTCACAGATTTCGCAAAAATAGGTCTAATCCAGTTTTTACCATGTTGCGAATTAAAGCGGTTATTCAAAGAATGACCCAAAACCGCCATTTTAAAATTTTACAGCAGTAACAAAAAACTGAATATCTCAGTATCAAATATTAACACAAAAGCACTTCCATGAAGATATGATACAATTCTTTTCTTTTTATGATTAATTGAAAAGAGTAATAATAATTTGAAAATAATAGAATTGGGTCTTTCTTCTACTATTTGGGAATAAAATTCCTCTTCAGTCCTTATTAATATTATAAAATTTGAACACAAATCAATTCTAAGCTATTACATTAAGTAAATTCAGACGATGTGAGATACTAAGAAAATAGTAACTCCAACATATAAAATGAACCATATTGTGAACTTACTGACTTATACTAATGAAATAAGTCTTATAATAGAAGCTGGCAAAAGAAGGGCCCAGGGTGTTACAATAAGGTTACAAAAGCAATAATTGGGCCCTTCTTCTACCAACTCAGATTTTCATTACGTGTTTTCTTCTAGGATTATAATATTACGACTGAGCCCATCTTCTACTGACTGGATACGCCTTCTGAAGAAGTACAATAAAACGGAAAAAAGTGATTTCGGAAAAAAATTGCTAGTTGGATCCTTTTTATAGTAGCAGCTTCAATTATATTCAGCAGTTGTATTTTTTGGTAAAATAAAATGGGCGATTTCGGTGTTAAACTTACTACTGTTTCGGTGGGTATTTCGTGTAATAAGTTGTCAATTAAATGTATTATATGTTTAATAAGTATACAACTTTTTGTCACACTTTTTTACACACTACACATCAGCATCACCAAAATTAAAACCAAACCCGGTTTCAACATCTTCCGCACTAAGATTTGTGCGACAGTAGGCCTGAGCATTTTCGTGTAGGGCCTACGCAGAAAAGCCTCTCTCACTGTCCATATTAGACAAATTGAGGGAACTACTCTGTCTGCAAACAATTATATCAAATTCATAGTGGTCCCGCACAAAACCTCTTCAGATTAAAAGATAATTTCCCGTGGATAACATGCAGTGGACTACAGATATTGATCTGTTTTTCGATAACCATAGATAAAATACAGAAATACTGGCGTTTTCAAGTTATCGACAAATTGACCGAAACAAAACTCACAAAAATGTTTTATTAGCAATACTGAATAATATTTTGGTGAATATTTTGTAGTTTTTCCGATAGAGAGGGGTGTGTTTCGTGGTTATCGATATATTTCGTACAATGATGCAAATTTCGCGTTATTTCGCGAGTTTATTATGCTTGAATATAGTACAGTCAACGTCTAGTACACACAGTCACGAAGCTCAATACGTAGTAAATATGCATCCATACATAGTTGCTAACCACTAGGATCGCTGCTATCGCCTCATTACAGACAATGCGAAATAGTACCTACACAGTCTATTGTTCCTAGTACCCTCACAAACTCAAGCTTCGTGACTGTATATACTAGACTGTGGTACAGTAGAGTCCCGATTATCCGGCCTTCTGTCTTTTCCGGATCGCTTTTTTTTTTTTTCAATACAGTAGTATATGTACAGTATATACATTGCTGAACAATAACAAAGTTTTTTTAAGTCAAAATTCGTAATGTGAGTAACTTCTTTTTACCTTGTTGGGATCTACCTTTGTCTCTTTAAGATTACAGGATCGAAAACCACATAGCACTTTCACCTTCCTAATATTCGGATTACCCTCGGCCCCGGATAATCGGGACTCTACTTTATTTTACGTATCTAGAAGGGTAAATCTAATAAAGAAAGTCATTGTGGAAAATTTCGAGCATATTGCTATTACCAAAAAATACAGTCCCTAATTATATTCTTTTTATAGCTTATTTTATTGACTACAATTATTCAGAAGTACTTAATGAGTCATTTAGCATGTACCCAAATAAAAAATGGGTCACATAGAAAAAGGTGTTCTCTATACAATACCCAAGACTTCCTTGTACATTGAGTGATTGAAAATTTACATAAAATAGCTATATGTAGATTGTAATAATTTTCAATATTATTTTTTAAGGAAATGAGAATTTCTTCTTCTTGACTACATGGTTTAGGCTACATGCCTGTTCCGTCTTCTTTCCTCCAGCCTTCCCCCCCCCCCACCCTACAGAAGCTGGACCGAAAGTCATGTCATTGATTTCAGTTGAATCCTTGAGATATATAATTTGCCAGTTTACCGGAACTACTTGCATCGACCACGACATATAGACATATTCATAGACATTCTTAACGCGGGCTTCCGTTGGATGATCAGCGAACTAACGTTTTTCTTACATAAACCAGTGTTAGCGATATGATATGATATAATATGATATGATATGATATGATATGATATGATATATGATATGATGATATGATATGATATGATATATGATATGATGATATGATATGATATGATATGATATGATATGATATGATATGATATGATATGATATGATATGATATGATATATGATATGATATGATATGATATGATATTATTTGATATTATATGTGAATCCCATACAAGTAATCAGTCAATAGCCGGGGCTAGTTTAGCACGCTCGTAGCGCGGGCTAGCGAAATGTCTATGAATAGCACCCTAAATGGCTTATCATAATCTACACGTTGTTTTACTTTAGGTCCAAAATCCTCTTTCGGTTCTTAAGAGCATAGTATGTACAGTCATGTTCCTAGACTTCCAGCTGCATACTTATGGTTTTGGACGGTGTACGAATCAGTGAAAGATGCCATGGATTGTACTACTACTTTATTAATGTGAGTTAAGAGAAAACAAATTGACTAGAGCATTAATGCGAGAGCTGTGATACGGTGTGACGGAGCTATAAGAATCCGAGTGCGCGCAAGAAGTGGTATAAGTAGCAACGATTTTCAAGTCAATATACAGTGGAAGCTCTTAAGTTCGACAGAAATCAAGTTGGACATCCTATAGTTCGACTGCTTACGTAGGAGAATTAGACAGACCCCTATACGGGCACTAAGAAATGGGTTTGCCATTTGAATGGGAATTGGTTCTGTGTCTTGTAGTGATCGTACTTTTGTCGAAGGAAAACAGAATATTTTATTGATTAGGACATCCATATTGATCACTGATTTTAAATTAATGAACTCTTTTTTTCTATTTGAGAAAAGGAACTGTCGAAACCCACTGTGGTACTAGACGCGCATACACAAGTCTCGGGGCGGGCAGGAAAAGCAAGTACAGTACTGTATTCGTTGATGGATAACCAATAAGAATTTGTATTCATTTCACCTGCCACACCCACTACCCTTATTGGACTGAACTTTCAATTCTGTTTTGTCCAAATTAGGAGAGTCCACTGTATTTCGTAAACGAGGAAAAAGTGAAATGAATGACTATCACCACGTTTCTTAACAAACGAAAATTAGCTTAAATATGCATTTTCATTAAATTCAAGCTACATAACCTGGGACGGTTCTCTTGTTAGACATGGATAAACTCCACTCTACTTTTCACTTCTAGGAAGTCGCTGTAGGAAATGTGAGGAAGTTAAATCATCAAAATTAGGTACAGTAATCAATGTATTTGAGAATAGTGTTTAATTTGCATTATAATTTGCGAGAAAAAGGAGAGAAGTTCAGCTATAACTTCCAGAAATGTATGTAGAACTTTTTTTTTCTCTTTTATTTCACTTACTGGCGTCTTGAAAATTTTGAAACTGCCTTTGAAGACGCAACGTGGAAGTTCATGGGAAAGATGAAGTGGCGTTATCAACCGTATGGGAGTGACAGAAATTCTGTTTTGAAAGTCAAGCATTTCCTCCAGCTCGAGCCTCATCCGCGAACAACTTCAACAACCCTTTTATAGTTGAAGTAGGATAAGAACGGTCCAATATAACTTTTATCTACTTGGGAGTAGAAGATTGATGCATCAGAGAGGAAACTATAACTGAAGAAACACGAAAGAAACGATAGAAGATAAGGGGGAGATAAATGAAGGCCATCAGGAAAAGACGAAAAGATTGAGAAGAGAAAACATAAAAAGAAAAGCAATCCAAACAGAGAAACAGAATACGACAAGAGCTGTGCAGAATAGAGAAAGCAAAGGACTGAGAGTCCGGCAGCATTCAGGCAAACTAAAGAGATAAGGTGAGATAGATGTTTCTGTTTCCTGGGGCATCTCGGAAAGGCAACAAAACAACAAAGCGGCTATTGTACAGTGCTAGAATGGCGCTCCACCTTAGCAGGGCAGCAGAGTTAATAAATACAACACTGGGTTGCAATTATTCCAAGAACAGCAGGAGCAACAACTTTGATCAACAAAAAAACGAGGAATATTGTACGCAGCACAAGAACGGAGGGAAATAGTGCATACGAAGCAAGGTACGGAAATACTGAAGGTATTACAGAACTCGTTTCAAATTTTACGTCCTCAATTGTCCTAGGTTTCGTACAGTGATATTCAAAATAAAGTATCAGTTACTGCGTGGAACTACAAAATGATAATTAAATAAAATATTTTAAGAAATTAAATTTCACGGACGATGCGAAACTGCTGGGTTTTAACAACATGTAGGGTAGACTTGACTAATTTCGTGATGCTAAAGTTTTGGTGCAAAAATAAGGTTCAAATTAAAATATATATAATATATATTTTTAATTCCTCAGTCAGATCCATACTTACAAGTCCTACAACCCAAACAATTAAAGTTCTTCCGGTATTTTTAAAGATCTTGACATGTAGGATGCTCATGGACCGGAGAACGCGAATTCGATTATGCGCAGTGTTTAAAACATACAGAGGTGAGCCTGCCTGGAGATAAATAAAAAATAGGTTGCAGTCGTCAAATTACTCTTCAAGGAACGACCACTCATATAAATTGAGGGAAAGAAGACAGGACGGACACTGGAAAGTTTTCTTTTCTCAATCGTACTATCAGGGACTGGGATACTTTACCTGCAGACTTACTAAATGCTTACTAAAGACTTAGTGAAGTGTGTTGGTGTCAGTGAAGTGGCTGTGCAAAGTATTTGAACAGTGAAATGGTTACAAGTGTTAGTAAAATCAGGTAGAATCAGTGCAGTATGTGAGTTGACAGCGAAATAAGTGTAGTGCCGAAAGGTACTTGTGCAGGTATGAAGCTGTCACACTCGTGGGTCTTAGTTCGAACTTAGGGTTAAGATACAAATTAGATTTACTTTAAATTTATTTTAAGTGACCATGCTTCATTTAATTTAGGATGCTCCTTGTTATTATTATTATTATTATTATTATTACTATTATTATTATTATTAATTATTATTATTATTTATATCAACAAAATGAAATTGCCATAAGAACTGAACGCGGAACTACTAGCTGGACTTCCATCAACCAAGGTGTTAGACAAGGGTGCTGTCTTTCCCCTCTGTTGTTTATTATATATATGAACCATATTTTATACATTTGGAGGCAAAGTCATCATGCTGGAATTCAAATTAATCGAAACACAGTTCTCGATACACTAATGTTTGCCGACGATCAGGTTATTATCGCTAAAACAGAGGATGCTTTACAAAGAGCCATTTATAATTTGCAAATAATCGCCTCTGATTTCAATATGGAAATCTCAAAAGAGAAAACAAAAGTCATGGCATTTTCGGGAGAGAACCCAATTCCAAGTAAGATCATGATAAATAATACTTTAATTGAACGTGTTAATTCATTTAACTATTTAGGTTATAACCTCTCTTACATCACTGATGAAGATATGTCGAACAAAATATCTAAATTTATAAAAATCACTGGCGTCATTAATGCCGTCTTCAAATCCTCCCATGTTCAGAAACATACAAGGCTAAAGGTATATAAAACACTAGCTCGACCGGTCCTCACTTACGGTAGCGAGGCATGGACAATCAGAAAAGCTGATGAGCAAAGGCTGACGACAGCTGAAATGCTGGATGCTCTTTGCTGGAACACCGTAAAAATGTGGACATATTGCAGGAACTAAAAATGGATCCTATAGTTAATTTTGTTCAACAATATCGACTTCAGTGGAAAAAACATGTCGAAAGGATGGATCGCACTAGATGGTCTAAACAGATTCTTACTTATGTACCAAGAGGAAAGAGGAAATTGGGAAGACCACGAAAGCGCTGGCATGAGACCGTAACAGATCCTGTAGGGTCTAATACGTGAGGGATATGATGATGATTATTATTATTAATTATTGTTTTTATTAGTTGTGTTTATTATTAACTGTCATTATTGAGTGTAATTAGTTACCACTGCCACCGGGTATACATCCATTTTCAGTGTGAATACATACATACATACATACATACATACATACATACATACATACATACATACATACACACATTTTTCATGAAACCACTGATCACAACTGACGCGCTGAATTCATCTTTCGCCATGCTTTCCGTCCTCGAAATTTCCTCAGCAAGATGCAACAAACCATTAGGTTTATAATTCGGCTTTTCTTTAAGCACAGATCTTCTTTGTTTGATTCCTGAGAAGTTGCTGTTTCGTTGTCTACGTCTTTTAACTCACTTGAGAGGTTGAAAATGTCTTTTCATTGACTGCTGCTCGTTGAACTTGCCAACGACCTTTCTCGGCGCAGTTTTCATTTCTTTAAGACACAATCAATTATCTCTTTCATATCATTTATATTGTATTTCTTACCACATTTGATTATCTGCCATCTGCAACATTCTCGACATGCACAATATATCAGAGATGCTATGAACACACACACACACACACACACACACACACACACACACACACACACACACACACACACACACACACACACACACACAAATATTTTACATTTCATGCAGTTGATATTTCTTCCACTAGAGAGAGTTGTTATAGCATAGAAAAATGTAAAGAAAAACTATGGCCTCGTGGAATGAGAAAAACTCTAAGAAAATATCCTCCCAAGATAAGCCTCTGTTACATAATCAGTGCAATGATAGACATGTTTCCCCCCCCCCCATCAAGAAGTATACAATGTCAGTTCTTAGCATTGAAAACAATTTGGACCACAAAACACAGCAAAAAAAAAAAAAGACTCTTCTTTTAACAAAATAAATCGCATGGTGTATGCACTCACAAATTCAAAGCTATAGATCTCACAATTCTTAAAGTAATTTCGAAAAAAAAAAAAAAATCCGCTCACGACACTGCAAGAGCGCAGTGAACAAAATCTATGTTATAGTACATCTTCTGCCATTTATACTATACCACCAAAGTTACATTTGTCGCTGGTATAATTTCGTGGTACATTTAAAAAGAAATGTCACATTAGCCATGCTACGAAATTAGCCAAGTTTGTCCTACTCAACGGCACCCCTCTCCCACGTGACAGTTGTGGCCGCCGATAACCATGATTATTATGATAAGCCTAAACTTTATAATGATTCCATTTCATATTGGGAATTAAACCATTGTACTTCTAATAGCAAGAATAAATCGGCTATTATTAAAAATGTGAGGCCAGCAGTAGCGTAAGGCTGTAAGCCGCAAGGTCACGGGTTCGATTCTTGACGAGGTCACGGATTTTCTCCATTGTCTTAATCCTCCCGGCTGTACTAGGCTCTTGGGTTTGCTCAGATTGTAAAAGAAATAAGTACCAGTGTAATTCTTTGGGGGTAAGTTGGCGGGCACATAGAACTGACATCCTACTGCCATTAATGTCGATTATTTGTGTAAGTAGGAGTCAATACGTCCTGCTCACAAACTTTACCGTTTCTCACACGTTACAGAGATGTAAAACATTAAAGTGCAGAAATTACACATGCATGAAATAAAAAAAATTGTATTTTAAAAACGTCTCTCAGTAACAATTACTGTAAACAAAAGAGTAACACTGTTAATGAACCTGAGATCCAAAAGCGAAAATGCCAGTAAAACAGGCATGTCAAAACCCTGCACATTGTGCACTGGTCTCTGTGCAATGTGCAGTTCCTATTCCGCTACCTGGAGGGAGTGAATCGGCTTGGAGGGGAACGCGACAGGGCTGTACATTACCTATAGTAGCAGATCAGCTTTAGTTTCAGTAACACAGATCAGTACGGGTGTGCTCATTGAGCTGTGATTGTGAATGCGTTATGGATATAAAGTGAGGAGTCCACAGATATAACGAAGAACAGAAATCACGAATCATATAACATAACTGTTATGATGTTTTCCTCAGCCAACAGTAATTATTTTAAAATGAAAGGCTTTCATCATATCATGTGGACCTAATAGTGATGTGAGAATTTAAATCATATCAGTAAAGTTCTCAAAATATGATATTCGCCAGCTCTTATTTCTTAATTAGTACTCTCACGGCAAGACAAACATGACAATGGTGTTGTTTTGGAGTCTGTATGAACACAGCCATGAATGGTTAGACGACTTACAACTTTTATTTGATAAGCTGATAAGTGATGAGAATACTGAGTGAAGAATACATATGAGGGTCTTGAGGTTGTAAGGGAAGGAAGAAAGCAACTATTTGTAAAGCGAAAAAAATTTCTCGAAAAATAATACATAATGGCGAATTTTCCATCTCACGTTATTATATTATCTTAATATACTTACGTTAATAAATCTTTAAACCTGACATACAGAAAATGTCCTCGCTTCACAGCTTGTGAAGTATTCTTTTAACTCAATTCAGTAACGCTCCCAACTTGCTCATACTTGCTCAACGTTTTCCAAATAAACTATATATAAATTTAAATTCAAGCTTAATTTATCCAATTTATTAATAATAATGTGAATTTATATTAATATACAGCAAGGAAAAATGATTCCAGTGTAAAAGTCTCACAATGTCCTATTGCATGCAATGGGAGTAAAATATTTTCTTTAACATTTGTGCACCAATGGTCCCAATAATGCTTGAGGAACAATGAAAGAGTATTACTATGAAATAATCAGTACCTACTATGTAAAATGAAATACTTTGTTCGTTTTTTGTTGTTTCGAAATTACTGCAATATTTATATTTTCTTCAAATACTGTATACAAATCGGGTAAATAAATTATTCTTTACAAACGACTGCTATGTGAATTGTAACTGAGTAAGTCTATTGTTTCTTGTGTTACAATTATTGTCAAATATAGACACTGACAATAATTGTGTTTCTCCTTCTGCTAACTATATTTATAATGTCCAAATGTCAATTTAATTGAACACTAGAAGTGCAGAATAGATTCTTGTACATCCCTCCCGCTAAGAACTGGAAAGAGCAGCACGTGAATGACGCAATCTGCACAGACCGGCGTTCCGCGCACATACACTGCACTTCCAGTGTCTGATTTTTGACATGCCTGCAGTAAAAGCAAGCATTTTCTTAGACAAGGGTCATCATAAATATGCATTTCTGTGAAAATTCTAAATATACTAAATGCAGCATTGTAGTACTTTCTGTTTGTACTTCGTATAGTAATAGAGTACATATAAGGCGCCCGAATACACGCCATTAACGCGTGCAGGAGCTAGTAGGTGGAGTTGCCATGCTTTCTGAATCACGGCATGCGCGAGAATGCATGTTTCTTTTGATTTAAATAAAGATATTACAAGTCAAATACAAGCAGACCAAATTTAAAAGCGCAGTCGTAAACCCGTTGATTTAAAAGTGAAAGGCATCGCGTTGGCACCAGTATTGCACATTGATTGTCAAACTTCACGTACAGTACCGTATTTTATCTCCGTTGCATGTCCCATGCAGATATATTGCGATAGCTAGTGCGAGGTCGTTCAACATGTGCTTAACGTGGAGTAAGTAAACACATGGGCAATAAAGAACTGCACGAAACGCTAAAGATCGTTATCTCTTCCATGTTTACAACCTGCTCCACCAACACGAACAATAAAACAAATCACTGATTGAATATAACTTACCATGCTGAAGGAATGATCGTCTGCACATTATAATCTTTCATTCTCTTTCTCTACTCCTTTCCTTTTTCCATCTTTTATCTCTACACACACGCGCGCTCATTTATTAATTTTCAGTATTAATAATGATATTGTTACATTATTTTACTATCTGAAGTTACATGTTATTTTTTCTAATTGGCTTCCGTGGCGCTACAACTCTTTAAGGGCCCAGGCCGACCAGCAGTGTTGTAGCCAGCAGGTGGGCCAAGTGGGCCCAGGCCCACCCAAAAAATATGCGAAATTTGCGTTTTTTAATGGAAAATACTCGACATTAAAACTAAACCATGTATCCAGAGCAATAGTTACTGTCGATAGCATTAAGATAAGAAGTCAAAAATGCGTTCATTTCTTCAACAGCCAATTTAAATTTGTTGGAATGGGCCTAAAATTGTCTGGCAGCGATAAAAAAGAAGAAAGCCGTGGAGGCTACTGAATTGTTACATCAGCTAGAAAAATTTGACACCTTAGACGATATTCTTGCGCTTGCAAATTCATTATCGGAAGCACCTCAGTCTCCAAAAATGGATATTAGTAAATGTTCGTCCTTCATTAAGGCAATGATATAAAACTTTTCAAAGCTCTGAAACGAAGAAAAATTCGACAATTATGTCAAGCACAAGCCTTTGTAATCTAGCAATTCTATTCCATTGAGAGGGAGAAAAGATGGGATTTGTTGAAGGACCTATCATCAGCGATCGACAGATTCGTTGCTAGGAAATCTCGACAGCTCCAGTTCACCTTATGAAGCGGTTGTATAGGCATGCCTTGCATAATTGTTTATCATAATTTTGAATGTTATTAAATAAGACTTCCGAAAATGAGTTTCAAGAGAGTTGACGGCAGCGGAATTGTCAGGAGATGGGTCAGGTACTTTCTAAACGCTGCATATCTGGCTCACCGAAAATAATTAGTCTGGCTACGCCACTGCCGACCAGCCGGCTGCTGGCCTCACGTCCACATGCCGAAGCAAAGATGGACGATCATCCAGCCAGAATGGAGGTATCATATGGTTAGCACGATGATTCTCCCAGCCATTATAGCTGGTCTTCGTAAACGGATTTCGCTATCTACAGCAGCTTTCCAGTGTATCACGATCCTGGATGAACACCGGTCCCGTACACTAGCTGAAATTTCATGAGACAATTGCTTCCCTCATGAGTACTCGAACCAGCGCGCATTCCGTAATATTGGAACGTGTTGCGGTTCTGTGTACTATGCTTGACGTCTTACGCCAGATCTTTTGCACGCTACAGCATCTGAGCACCGCAACGCCAGCGCAACACATACTACTGAATACACATTAACTTGACATCTAATTCGTGTATTCACATAGTGAATATGCAGAATGCTTTTTTGTTTATGGATTTTCTGATGGCAATGCATTAACTGCTGTTGAGGAATACAGACGACGTTTTCCCAATCGAAAAATTTCATCTAGCTGTGTGTTTACTGGATGTTATAAGAAACTGGCAAACTACCAAGTGTTTCATGAGGTCGAAAAGAAAACCGGTACCTGATATGAATTTACAAGTCAGGGCATCCAGAAGAAGGGCAAGATGCAGCATTTTCAATAATGTATCATATAACAAAGCTCTAAAACGTAGAATACGTTTATAATGCCTCTCTCTATTTAAAAGTTCGCCCATCAATAACTTCTTAACCGTTACATTCCGGACATAAATATATCACGTTAAATCGATGTAGATTAACCCAAATTACATTATCCTGAAGTGTTTTATATCCCTGTATGCACGCGTGCATGTCTTGTATTTGTGTACGCTGGAGGCCATCCTGACTAATGTCACGTATTATCCGTACAATGTTCCTTCTTATCGAGAATGCGAATTGTTTCTCGCCACTTGTGTATTTTTAACACAACTCGCAGACTTTCTTTTTCAGTAGATAACTTTCAACGAAGAAAATGCGTTGCTGTACTAGTGTACTATGTAACCAACCATGTTTAAAATTGCGTATTTCTCAATAGAGCTCAGACAGCTGACCAATTGAAATTAACAACTTAACGTGCGAGCGAACGTATTGTAAGAAATGATAGTAAAACTCATATTTTGTATAATGGACAAACCCAAGCTGTCGTCATTGTTACCGAACTGCAAAATTTCTATGTGTCAATTTGTACATTGAGTTTTCCCGATCTCGTGACAAAGTAGGCTATCCCAGAACTTCAAACATTGCTGGAACATGTGTGTAGAAAGTAATGATGAATATTTTGAGTAATTGCTCTGTCGAATACATCACTAAGCGCTTCTGTACTCACTATTTGTACACAATATTGTACAGATATACAAACGTCTAATATTTCGGAGCTTTAGATCTATTCCAGCATTAAGGAAAGTAAGTAAAGGAAAATCTCTGTTTTGGATGCGTTAGTAAGAGCTACTCTCCAACACATAATTTTCCTCCTTCCTAACTTCATCCATCGGCGTGGCTTTGACGTTGGCGCGTTTGTCTGATGACCCAGAGCTGCGTTTGGGTTTGGTTCGATTCCCGCTTGATTTGATAAACTAGTTGGGTTTTTTCTGAGTTTTTTTTCCGACTGTAAGGCAAATTTCAGATAATCTACGGCGAGTCCTCGGTCTTATCTCACCAAATACCATCTCACTATCTCCAATTCCATCGAGCTAAATAACCTAGTAGTTGATACGGCGTCGTTAAATAACCAACTAAAAAAACTGAAGAAATAAATTTACAAATTCCTAACTTTCACTCATAACTTGTTCCGTTCAAATTGTGTGGCTTAAAAAGTTAACATGAGACCTGAAGATGTCCGAACGGAAGAAAGAACTTGTATCATCAAGTTAGTCTAAATCAGTGGTCGTCAGCACTCGCTGAAATGGGTAACGTGTAAGCAGTTCATCGAAATATGCAATCTCGTGCAGAATGGAGAGGTAGAGAGCATATCCGCTAGCAGCCACCGATGCATGCCAGTGCAATGTTTTATCATCGACGCTAGCCCGAGGGTGCAATGTGCTGATGACCGCTGGTCTAAATTATTAATACAAGCGATTGATTATTCAATCATATTATTTTAAGATGGTTGTTGACGGATTACAGTACCTAGTCCTGTTCACTGATAAAGCTGTCGATATGTAGATTTCACTGTTATTACATCTCTGACAAAATGTACTTTTTGTAGTAAATATCCGTTATTCTTTAAAATTTGAATACTTCGGCTTCAACATTATTTGATCGCATGCACAATGCACTGCATGTTTAGAGACAAAACTAGCTTACTTTTTCTTTCACATATTCAAAAAAATATTCTTGTCCTTACAACTTTTTGATAAAGTACGATATGAGGATATTGCAAAACTCACCTTCTCCACATTAAATGATTTATCACAATTCGCAAAAAAACTCCGCAAACCTAAACTATTGGTCACTGAAACAGGAAAAAATATGATGTTAGATTACATTGTATGATAGTATTAAACCCTTATTTTGTGGAAAACCAAAACCCAAAAATACGGGCATGAACTGAATTTTATTTTTGGATATGATCAATTATGCCAGTTAATGATATGAGTAAGGCAAGTTTTGAAAAAAGGAAACTATTTGTAGTATGTCTGAATGTAATTATTATTATTTGACGATAACTGAAGCTACAGATTGAAATATTGTCCTACAAATTCATTACAGAGAATATATCAAATTGTTATTGGTGTAAAACAGATGAAATATGCGAAAGTTTGAAAAAAGTTCTTTCAATTCAATACAAGACAAGTTTTGTTAGGGTCAAGAACGCATTTGCTCAGAACTTTATAGAAGGTTCATGCAAGTTTTGCATTAAATTTTATAATGGATTAGGCGAGCTATGCATTTAATAACGATTTTCAAGACCTCATACAACTGTAAATAGGCAAGTTTTTAATGCATTATGGTTTATTTAACGACGCTCGCAACTGCAGACGTTATATCAGCGTCGCCGGTGTGCCAGAATTTTGTCCTGCAGGAGTTCTTTTACATGCCAGTACATCTACTGATATGATATCTACTGATATGCCATCGACCTGGACCGGAATCGAACCCGGAACCTCGAGCATAGAAGGCCAGCGCTATACCGACTAGCTACCCAGGCCGACGCAAGTTTTGATGTAGAAACAAATTCCATACGGTACTGAACAACATTAAGTGTTTTTTACCCAATTTTGGGTGAGACGTATTTTATATCTAATAGCCCCATATTTAAAATTATATTTTAAAAAAGCATCCTCTGGATTAGCTCTTCATAACACACTCAAAAGATAGGTTTTTTCCTCTGACTTCCCTGATGATAAAACTGACACACAACTCCAAAATGTTTAAGTTTCTTCACTGGCAACACGGTGTGAGAACCCAGGAACCTCGCAACACACGTTTAACTCCATGAAAATCTTAAATCATACGGTTCCTTTAACCAAGAGGTGTCCATAATCCGTTCCGTAGCAAAAAAAAATTGAGAAATATAACGGGGAAGAATCCGAGGTTACGTGCAGAGGTAATAGTTTCTACATTGTGCCTGCAAGGGTTAATGGAATTGATGAACTCTCGTTTCCCTATAAAACTCGAAGTTGGAAATCACGGGATGCTGAGTTCCTTG
The DNA here is from genome assembly GCF_040183065.1 of Periplaneta americana. NCBI lineage: Eukaryota > Metazoa > Arthropoda > Insecta > Blattodea > Blattidae > Periplaneta > Periplaneta americana. The sequence continues at coordinate 74,411,252 of NC_091123.1, read as the reverse complement.
CACCACGCCACCCTTGTCCTGGACAGTAAGTGAGAAAGAGACATAAAACTGTGTGAAGAGACGCGAGACGCGACTCTCCGATTGAGCCGAGGGCTCTACGTTTTAAAACATATAAAAGACAATGGGAACGGGGGATCTCCACCGTTTGTGCACACTGAAAAGGTTTCGATTCCTCGATATAAATCGATACCTAACTTCGACAGTTCTAACCCTCCCAACTCGGTCTCTGCCTGCCTCTCTCTCTTTTATCTCTATCTCTGTTTGCCTCTCCACTCTTAACGATTGGATTGAAGAGAATGGCGGCGAGAATGAGCGGGGAGGGAAGGGCAACAGAGTAAAGAATGGCACGAGGCATCAATATACTATCCAAATCGACTAATATTGCCTTTTACTGACCGTCCTGCAACGGATCTCGAGCAGCTGGAAGCGAGGTGACAGCCAATGAAAGGGCCTATTTCACAAAAGTGAGAAATAATGGATTAGAAATTAAAAAGGAAAGTTTTCGTAAAGTACCTCTGTTCCTAGGGTGACCAGACGTCCTCTTTTGTCCGGAAATGTCCTCCTTTTCAGGCCTTTGTCCGGGGTTCGGGCGGATTTTTAAGAATCAAGAAATGTCCTCCTTTTCGTAACTTGTATGCCGGATATTTTGAAATTATCTGCTTTGATGCCTTTTTTTCAAGTAATTTGACTGTAGTTGGCAGCAGTATCGACGGAATATATTCTTTGCCCACGACCATTACTCCCGTTGTTCCTCCTTGTTATGGTCGTTGCTCAGAGGTAGCTAGTAAATCGAGATGCGAATGTAAATATAAATAGATATTTCTGTTCTCTTTAATAATTTTATTATAGTTCCCATGACTTTCCTATTTAACTAACTGTAAAATCATTATTATTAGGTTTTTTCGTAATCATTTTGTAATAAAATAGATATTAACACACTTTTAATGTGATATGAGCCTAAATGTGTACTATATATATTTTGTACAGTAATAAAATAGATAATGACGTAATTTGAAGTACAATATAGGCCTAAGCCTAAATCTAATTTTTTTTTTTTTCGTTGTTGGAAACTCTATAGCATCTATTAGATCCTTTATGGTTGTGCTAACAGATGAAGTTACTCGTCAACAATGTGACGCTGAAACGTGTGTTCAGGTTACTGCCCAGCGACAGTCCTGGTGTAATTTTATATTTGTGATGATTGGTTAATTAATATTAACCCGGCACACTTACAATCACACTCACATTCATACAAATTTCCAGACTCTAGACACCCAGGGAATTCCTCTTCTTCAAGAAAAATTCACCGAGAGTCCAGACCGGGAAACGAACACGGGACCTCCTGATCTGGAAGCCAGTATTAAATATTTTTGTCCTCTTTTTTATCGATGTGAATCTGGTCACCCTATCTGTTTCTTTTCTACAAAGTAATAAGAAACACCTTTTACTATATATTACTAATACCGTAAATAACTTATCTGTTGTTATTTAATAACTATAAATTGGCATCGTAATTAATAGGCTCGGATTTTTAGGTACTAAATATCGGGAAAAATATTTTTATGTGTTAAAAATACTTTAAATATGAGCCAAAAAAGTAGAAAAAATATTCCTATTTAAATTATTTAGGCCTATGAGAATATAAACAATATTCAGTACTCACCAAAATTAACGTTATGCTTCTCCGAATGCTGAAGAATTGCAATAAAAAATAATTACTTTCACGCTATATTTTGCACCAATTCCAAATCTCTCCGCAGTGCATATCAAGAAAAGACATAAATGTCACTGTTGATAGTGATTCGTCTGTCGGACCGGCTATTTAGACATGGCGGTCCCCTTGATGTTATTCGACAGAGGTAGGCTACGTGCTGGCACCGTATTTGAACCCTACTTGAACTTAAAAAAATTGCATATTTATATTTGAGTATTTTTTTGTCTCTAATTGTTTTCCCTTCTCTAATTTTTCACTGTCAGAGTAACAAAATCTACATCGACATAAGGCATAGTCCTCCTATCTCACCTTCAATATATTCATCGTGCCAGTTTCATTGTTCATCCTTGGTGAGTTCCATGTTCCGTTATTGTGCTTAATTAAATTTATTTCCATGTATTTGATTGTTTCCATGAATTTTCCTGTTTTGTAAAGTACCTATCATATACAAATAACTGTTGACTAAATATATGTACAATATATTATTATTATTATTATTATTATTATTATTATTATTATTATTATTATTTAAGTGTAATAATGACACAAGCATATTGTGTTACACAAAATTAAACAGAAGTTAAAATTTGTTAAAAATTGGATGGCTGTGAAAAAATTACGTTTCAAAGATTTTATAAGGATATTAATGAATATGTTCTAATAGAACATAGTATAATATTAATAAACATGCCGTAAAATAATAATAATAATAATAATAATAATAATAATAATAATAATAATAATAATAATACGCAAAATTTAAAATGCCGATAATTCATTCATTTATAGTGCTCTCCCCAAGGGCAAATTTTTTACTGCAAACCCAGTTTTCTCCAAATTTTTCCCTATTTTCTTCCTCCTTCTTTGTCTTCGTATATGATCCATATATCTTAATGTTGTCTATATCTGATATTTTCTTCTGTCCCTATCATTTCTCCCGTATGTAAATTGTAAACAATTTTAATAATAACCCCCCTTGACAAAATTCTGCGTACGCCACTGATCAGAATGAACGGTCGCTGCAGCGATTGTGCTGTTATCTTCTCACTGTATCATGATTTATAAAAATGTTGGACTTTGAATGATATTTCATAATTTTTATCATGTTATGAAGAATGCTAACGTCATAAAAGTACAACTTCTTTTAACACCTGTTTACATAGTGAAAAATAGTAACAACTATAGTGCCAAAAAGTTTAGCTGTATGCGTAACCAGAAGTATTTTAGTATTCTAAAATTATCTCAATTCACCTTTTCTTGCATAGAATCCTGTAGCCACCTTTATTTCACTGAACGCCTTATTATGTCTTGAAAATGAATTGAGTTTCAAATAGTAATGTTATTTATAAATCCAGTGGACACGAATTCGAATTCCTGAAGGGGAAGTCGAGATTTATGTCCTTTCCAAAGGTGGTGAATGTGTGTTCTTGACTTCTACAGTATTTGTTTAATGTTATTTTAAGTGACGACCTTCTATCAGCCCATCTCTTTCACACAACACACGCGCGCGCGCAAGCACACACACACGCACCTACAATATTTTAAATACCTAACTAGATAATATTCAGTCTTTTTCTTTCATGTCTTTGTCTCACTTTGTTTTTATTTTTTATTTTCATTTCAGTTCAGCATTGGTCATGTTTTGCTTCCACTTTTGGTTCTTTTTCGTTTATACATTTAATATTTTGTATCTTAACCTTCTATTCTATTAAATCTCGTAGTACCTATATTTACTTTGGTCTCGTTTTATTCTGTTTTATTTCGTTTTTGTTTTCTTCCTAATCCTCTTTTGCTTATTTCGCTTCATTTTCTCTCGCTTTTCTTTCACTTCTAGTTTCTCCGTTTTTTTTTAATTTGCTTCATTCATTCATAGTGTTCTGCCCAAGGGCGGTCTTTCACTGCAAATTCAGCATTATCCAGTCTTTCCCATTTTCTGCCTTCTTCTTTGTCTCCTCATGATCCATATATCTTAATGTCGTTAATTATTTGATATCTTCTTATATCCCGAACAATTCTCCCGTTCACCATTACTTCCAGCACATCTTTCAGTAGACAGTTTCTTCTGAGCCACTGACCCAACCAATTCCTTTTTCTCTTCCTGATGAGCTTCACCATCATTCTTCCTTCACCCACTTTTTCCAGCAGAGCTTCGTTTTCATTCTGTCTGTCCATATCCACATTTCAAATGTTTTTCTTCACTTCGTCGAAATGTCTATGTTTCTGCCCAACACAACGCCACACTCCACATATAGCACTTCACTTGTTTCTTTCTTAGTTCTTTTCCAGAAGTCAGCAGAAGATGCTCCTTTTTCTATTAAAACTTCCTTTGCCATTGCTATTCTCCTTTTGACTTCCTGGCAGCAGCTCACGTTACTACTTACAGCAAACCCTAGGTATTTCAAGCTGTCCACTTGCTCTACTGCCTCATTTAGAATTCGTACGTTTACCTTCTTTATTTTTTCTTCCGATAACCATGGTCTTTATTTTGTTTGCATTTATCTCCAGCCCATACTGCTCACAGCTGTCATTTAGCTTCAGTTGCATAACCCTCAGTTCATTATTTCTTATTGTTTTCGGTTCATTTTCAGTTTTTATTTCGTTTAGCGTTTTCTTTTCTTTACTTCTTCATAAGAATAAGTGTTGCTGATAGAGAGAAAAATCTATTTTGTGATATTCTAAGCAATAAGTGTTTTGAGCATTCCTAATACCGATAAACACATTTTAGGAATTCCGTTAGTCTGTCTGTTCGTTTATGTACATCGATTTCTCCTAAATTATTGACCGAGCTTGGTTTATATATATATATATATATATATATATATACTTATAAATTATAATTCTTATTTAAAGCAATGAATTTTTATTTGAAATTAGAAGTAGGCTAGACCTACATATTGACTCTAGTCTAAAATAACTCAGTTTTTTTTTTTTTTTTTTTAGTCTTCTCATAACTCACAATAAACAGACAAATGAGACATGTAACTAATATCAACGGAAAACTCCTCTACGAGAGAAATTAATTATTGTATAGAGAATTATTGGTGCTTATCGTTGCAAATTGAGTCTATTTTTTTTTTTACCGGAAGCCTCAACATAGAAGGGAGTAAATAACAGGTAGGACAGGATCATTGTCAAAAAGTACCATCCCTTCCAAATCTCTCTGTGAAGCGCGGGTTAATCCTTTAAGGAATATATTGAAGATTTAGAATTAAAATTAAGGAATCTCAACAAACGCCAACGTATTTAACGTCACATCACTATTGAATTTAAGTCGATTTTTATAAGTACAAAAATTGTAGGCCTAGTATACATGTTTATAATTGCGTATATAGCTACTATTTGTAAAAAAAATTGCGTATATATATATACATACATACATATTATATATACAGAGTGATTCACGGGGATTTACTGCCACTTACGGAGCTTATTTCCGAAAACATTTTGAGCAAAAAATTTCCTACAAACATGTGTCCTAATCTAAATATTTTCAGAGTTACATTAATTTGAAGATATTTGTAACATATCATTATTCTTTAGTTTTAAGAGTAAAAGAATATTACAGGAAAGGAATGAACTATTCAGGAGTATCATTTCTTTAATTAGCCAGTATTCTAAAGCTAAAAGTGTGTTGTGAATTCCATAGTTGTTTCGAACAGAATTTGTTTGTTTGTTTTTTTTTTTTTCATTTTTAACCAGAAAATTAAATTTTTCTTATGCATTTATCACACAAATGTTACAAATCATGCCACTTTTGTAAATTCTTCAAGACTGTACATTAGGACACATAATTAAACTGTAAAGATTCAAGTTCCTAAAGTCGTATGATTTGTAAAAATTTTGTGATAGGTTTTAAGAATAATGTAATTTTTAATTAAAAATTGAAGCACAAAATCTGTACACAGCAATTAACAACACATTTTTAGCTTCAGAACAGCAACCAATTAAAGAAATGATACTTTCGAATAGTTCATTCTTTATTTGTAATATTCTTTTACCCTCAGGACTAAAGAAAAAAGGCATTTTACGAACAACTTCAAATTAGTGTAACTCTGAAAATATTAAGATTAGGACAAATGTTTATATGATATTTTTTGCTCAGAATATCTTCGAAAATAAGTGATGGTAAATCCTCGTGAATCACTCTGTATAGGGTAAACATCGGTAATTTCGTGGCAGTGGTTATTTCGTGATACTTTTTTTTTGCTCTTTTGTGAACTAACCAATGGTGTTACGAGATCCAAATTTTCCCCAAGGGATTGCATATGTTGTCCAGTTTCCAGAAACATACAGCTACGCTTTGTGTGACTATTGTAGTTGCTTCAGTGAGCTTTTATGTTTGGAGAGAGCAAGTTTGCGTCGACTTCTCAGGCATACAAATTTTGTGGATGTTTGTAATTACATTACAGGCTTTACTAAAGGTAAGCATATGATATTTGGTACAAAGATTTATTGTATCTTCATGAAATTTTAGGAAATGTTTTTGGAATTTTAGATATATCTGTAGTCGCCATATAGGCTTAGCTTTACTGATAGAAATTTTAGCTGTTTGAGGCGAAATTTTGTTGAGCATTAAGTGTTACATTTTATACTATTTTAAAAATTGTATTTCAATAGAAATTTTAGAAATCTGAAGACAAGATGTGATAACAAAAAAGAAAAGGGAGATGCAATGGGTTCAGTGTAGCTTCTGTTTGATTTGTTATCATGCTAAGTGTCAATGATAAGTGCTAGATGACTTACTTGCAAGAATTGTGACAGAAGATGGAACATAGCTCCACCATTTTGGACCGGAGACAGAGGCAGACAATGGAGTGGCATCATGCAAATTCACCAAAGAAATAGAAATTCAAAAGTACACCTTCGGCAGGAAACGTTATGGCTACTGTGTTTTTCGATTCAGAAGGACTCTTGCTTGTGGACATCATGCCACACGGAACCACCATTAATTCTGACGGGTATGTTGCAACTCTCAAGAAACTTCAAGTTAGACTGAGTCGTGTTCGACGACATCGGGAGAAGCAGGATGTTCTGCTATTGCACGACAACGCACAGCCATATGTCAGTCACAAGACCACAGATCAGATCAGAAAATTCGGATAGACAACACTGAAACATCCGCCTTACAGTCCTGAACTGGCACCGTGCGATTACCATCTCTTTGGTAAACTGAAGGATCCCTTCGCGGAAGGAGGTTACGGTTAGAAGATGACTCCCTTGTGCACGCTGCTAAAGAGTGGCTCAGACGTGTTGGTCCAGACTTTTACCGTGCTGGTCTACAGGCCCTCGTTCCTAGTTTACGTAAGGCAGTTGAAAGGGACAGGGATTATGTGGAAAAGTGACATTTTGTTCCTTAAGGATGCATCTACATTCTGTGAAAATAGCAAAGCTGTAGGATAAAAATATAATTTTTAAACAAACGTTATGCATTACTTTTGGAGTTACCCTAGTAATATAGGCTATAGTAAAGTCCGTAATAAAAGTGTTCACCCTTTCAGGGCAAAGAAGATCCCTTTTCAATTTCAATTTTTGCTTTGATTTCATTCTTATTATGTGTTGATATGTATTTCTATGTTTTCTTGCTATGAATATTAGAAGGAATTACTATGTTTGGAAGTCTTGTAACAATAAATGAGAATTTCATTTGACTTTAATGAATTTTTCCACAATTCTTCTACCTCTCACGAAATTATCAATGCAATATCACGAAATTACCAAGGTTATCACGAAATAACCAACCTTTCAGCTTAAGTTGTAAAAGTGGTTTTTGGCACATATTCAAGAACGTATCCAATCTTTTATGTGTTCAGATTTGTACAGCAAGTTATCGTCTTTTAAATGAAAAAATCGGAATAAGGATATATTTACACATTTGCATTTTAAATTACTTTTCATGAAATTATCACGAAATTACCAAAGTTTACCCTATTTGGGATTATAGAGAATGTACACAATGTCCATGAAAACACTTGTTATGAAATGAAAACTTATTGGAATATTTTTATGTAATAATAATAATAATAATAATAATAATAATAAATTTAGCTTCCCTTATGAAAAGGTTGCCAGATTGGACATAGTTTGGAAATACATGCGAGGAGCATCCAGAAAGTAAGTTTCCCTATTTAAAAAAAAGAACACATACTTTCAGGAAAACATTTATTGGCAACAGGTACAGCAATGTTTCAGCTATTTTTCAACATAGCCACCATCAAAATTGAGACACTTGTCGTATCGTGGGATCAGCTTTTGTATCCCTCTGTCGTAGAAATCTGCCGCCTGTGAATGGAACCACCGTGTGACAGACGTCTTCAGCTCTTCAGCTGTTCGTCGTTGCCGGAGGGCAGCAATTTCTTGAGGTGCAAGGAAACGTGAAAATGGCTGGGAGCATGATCAGGACTGTAGAATGGGTGATCAAATAACTTCCAGCCAAATTCCGTCAAAACAGCTGCTGTGCGCCGAGCCGTATTTGGACGAGCATTGTCATAGAGGAGCACAACACCTGCAGTAAGCATTCCACGCCTCTTTTTATTGAATGGCACGTCGCAATTTTCGCAGTGTTTCACAGTAACGGTCAGCGTTCACTGGTTCACCTCTTGGAAGAAAGTTAATGAGCAGAATGCCCTTCCTGTCCCAGAACACCGTGCACATCACTTTCCGTACCGACAGCGTCTGTTTGAATTTCGTCCTGACCGGAGATCCACTATGCCGCCAATGCATTGACTGCTGCTTGGTTTCCGGGGTGAAGTGCGAAATCCAAGTCTCATCGCCCGTGACGATCCTGTCAAGGAACTCGTCGCCGTCATCGTGATACCGTTGCAGAAATGTCAGTGCTGCTCTTAAACGTTGCATTTTGTGTTCGGGTGTCAGGTTTTTCGGCACCCACCTGGCACACACTTTTTTGAACAGCAGGTGCTTAGTGACAATCTCATGCCGCACCAGCTCAACACGATCATCATTGATGAGGGACGGTCGCCCACTGCGCACTTCATCATGGACACTTTGACGACCTTCGGAAAACTGCCTACACCAGCGACGCACCATCTGCTTACTCATGATCAGGGAACGGATTTATATGGACTAAAAATATATGAAATATGTAAATATATATGTAGTTATTTTTACCAAAATATGGAATTAAATATGGATTTTTACCAAAATATGGAATTAAATATGGACTTAAAATTATAAAAAAATGACTATGTACGTTAAATATTGGTACATTTTAATCAAACTAAACAAAAAATATAATGGACGTACCTTATCTTCCAATGTAGTTTCAACAAAACACAATTTTTATCGTCTGTTACCATAACAATAGGTTACAAACATTTCTTTCAAGTGCTGAAAAGTGAATCTTCTTCTATTGTCTCTGAGGATAGATTTATACTGACTAAAAGAGCGTTCGACGTCACAAGAAGTAACTGGTACATAATTCAATTTCACAATGTCTGCTGGGGATAAGTCCAAGTTAATCTTCACTGTTGATTCACCACTCATCACAGCAACAACCTTTTGTAGTTCTTCATATCCAGGGTTTTTTGAAAGTACAGTGTCCACCTTAGCTCTTACTGCATCTGCAACTTTACCTCTACCACGATTCAGTTGTTCCACAGTACTATTTATAATTTCAAAACTTTCAGATAGTGAAAGGTGCCTATTTTGGAGACTTTTGAGCGTTTTTATGATGCATGAAAATGTATGCTGAATGTGAGCTAAGTCATTCTTCACACTTATGTCACAGGTAACTGTTTTCGCAGTATCAATTGAGACTGCATCTTCAGAGTCCAATGCAAGGAGAACATTGTTAATAGAGTCTATATGTTCGGCATAATATTCAACTGCTTCTAGCCATGTACCCCATCTAGTTAAAATTGGCTTTGGTGGCAATGGAATTTCAGGGTACATTTCTTTCAACACGTTAACTCTACTGGGAGCTTTGAGAAATACTTTTTTCACTGATGAAATCAACAAATCTACTTTAGGGAAATTGTCTCTGACCACTTCTGCCACACGATGAAATGCATGCGCCACACAAGTAAAATGAGTCAATTTAGGATATACAACAGATAATGCTTGTCCAGCTTTGACCATATAAGGGGCAGCATCGCTAATAAAGAATAACACATTATCGTACATAATACCCTTTGGCCACAGGATACCCATAGCTTCGTTGAACAGTTTAACTATAGTTTTGTTATTGCACTTTTCTAGAACATCACAATGTAAAAGAATTCGTTCAGAATATTGTTCACTTAACAAACCGATAACTACATTACCAACAAGTCTACCTTCTTTGTCGGGAGTCTCATCAATGGAAACCCAAATTGAACTATCTTTAATTTCATCTCTTATCTTCTGTATTGTCTCATCGTAGATGGATGGAGCATACGTCTTCCTAAGTGTTGACTCATCCGGGATTGTATGTTGAGTATATTTTTCAAGGAATTCCCTGAAGACCTTATTCTTTAGTTTGTAGAGAGGAATATCAGCAGAGATGAGAGAACGGCACAGGTCGATGTTAAACTCAGATCTTACATTCGATGTTGTTGGTTGTGTTAAAAACAATTGTCTCTGCTTGGAATTTAGTTGTTTGTTGGCCTGATGTTTACTAGTTGTAATGTGTTGTTGCACCAGGAACTTTTGTGTAGATGATACTGCACACTGACACAAATTACAAAATAATATTTTATTGTCAGTTGATAAACCATCTTCTTTAAATTCTGAAATGTAACTTGTTAGTTTTGATTTTAAATTGACTGAATGACGTACTTTTGTCATATTTACCGTCTTTATAGTATGATTTACAAAACTGAACCTATGTGTACTCTGACTGGCATTTAACTGTTGAGCTGCACAACTGAAGTCTGTTAAAAATTTTAAATTAAATTAATACAGTTTTGTAACTTACTTTCCCATTGTTGATAGGACTGCTAATTTTCAAATAACTCTGATGTTAAAGGGATTACTGAACATGTGTTTAAATCTCTATTGTTGAAATGTATTTTTAAAAGTTAATGGAATTTTGTTTTGTTTTATTGTTAAACCTAATATAATATGGACTGTTTTATATGAAATATGGAAAATATATGGAAATTAACGAAAATATGTACTAAACTCTAAAATATGGAAAAATGTGGAAAATAAAAGTAGGATTTTTCAACCCTACACATTGTGAAACATAAAGATAATGCAAAATATAAATTATATTAGCTTTATAAGTAAATATGTATTTACATATAAATCCTTTCCCTGCTCATGATGTTCGGCCCATAGACCTGACAGAGCTGCTGATGAATTTCAATTGGCGTAATGCTTTGTGCATTAAAGAACTTTATCACCGACCAAACCTCGCAGGCGGTGGGAGAAGGAATAAGAGTTTCCATTTCGGACCACTGCTGCCACGCTACTGGCACCAAGCGGGACCTGTCCGGCTGGCATATGATTGATACGTCATAGATCTGTTACGCATGCGCAATTGATACGGCTAATTACGTTTACTTTCAAGGGGAAAAAATCGGGAAACTTACTTTCTGGATGTGCCTCGTATAAAAGGTAAAATGATATACATTTGAAACGGTTAGGGAATCGAATATACAAAATGTCAGAAAAATGTACACCTAAATAGCGTTTGTGCTCATTTACAGTTAAGAAAGGGGGGGGGGAAATATCATCAGATAGGTTAGAATGATTTGAATGCCATATACCGCGAGAAAAATAATAGTACGGATTTGTTGCTGTTTTAGCTTCATATTAAAGGAAAAGATTGTTTACCTATTGCACTCGATGTTCAATTGCATTTTTTATCCTCATTATTTAAAATATGATTTTTGCAAGATATCCCACTGTTGTTCTGAGGTAACGTAATTTAATAATAATAATAATAATAATAATAATAATAATAATAATAATAATAATAATAATAATAATAATCCGTGGCGCTACAGCCCGTGAAGGGCCTAGACCGACCAGCCGGCTGCTGGCCTCACGCCCACATGCCGAAGCAGAGGTGGACGATCATCCAACCAGAATGGAAGTATCGTGTGGTTAGCACAATGATCCTCCTAGCCGTTATAGCTGGTTTTCGCAATCGGATTTCGCTACTTATCGTAGCTATCCAAGTGCATGACGATGCTGAGTGGGCACCGGTCCCACACATTGGCCGAAATTTCATGAGAAAATTTCTTCCCCCATGAAGGCTCGAACCAGCGCGCATTCCGTAACGCGAGTCCTAGGCAGGATGCCATAGACCACGACGCCATGGCGCGGGACTAACGTAATGTATTGTCTAAATAATTTCGACATATAACTATATGAACTAGTACAGGGACATCATTTTATTTTTACTTCAATTTTTATTGTACCTGAGTTTTTGAATGTACTTCACTCCCACCCCTTCTACTAATGAAGTTCAACCATCCTCCACACAGATCCAAGACCACATATACAGTCATAGTAGCCTTACGGTCATAGTAAACAGTGCGTTCCAAATATATGTTCGCGTTTTCCAGTGACGAAAGAGTTTTCAATATTGAATCATTTTCGCACAGGTACTGTCATCCATTTGCCCACGTCGTATCCCGGTTTCCCCCACCAGCTTTTATTCGCCAGCTAGTGGCTGGGCTGTCTTAGGTCTTTTCTGAGAACATTAATTTCTGTTAGGAATTGGACGTCTACGTAATATTATACAACTGTTCAAAATAACTGAAATAAAAGGGCCTCGTTAAGTAATTAAATGTCACGTGATTTTCTCCCTTTCTACGACATAACCACTTGGACGGACAGCAGATAGTCTGTCTGAGTAATTTTATCTTTTCGGGTCGGGCAGAAGTGAAGATTGAATTTACAGTACGTAAAGTGCTCTTTTATAGAGTAGGTACAGAATTATTTCAACATGAGTTACTAGTACGAAGGACGAAACTGGTAATTGGAATTAGATGCAATAGTATATAGTGCGATAATATGCACATTACAACTGAAGCCTGTATCGAAATGAACGGCCACCATTTTCAAAAATGTGTTTAAACATCCATATTATGATTATTTTTCAATTTAACTTCATTCTCTATATTCTACGCTAATGTGCTGTAGACAGTATAATATACACTGCATAATGAATACATCTGAATGGATAGCTAAGTTCGTGAGTAAAAACACTTATTGTTAATACTGTACTGTATTTTGATTAAACAAAAACCTAATGAAAATGATCAAACTCAAAAGCGCAATATTTCCTAGTTTACGTAAATGGATGAACTACTTTTCTTCCCTCCTATACCTAGTAAAGTGATTTGTTTGTATATTACGCCAGTATCATCGAACTCCAGTCGTGGAAGGGGGTAGCAAACGCGTTGATCCAGAGGTATGGCAAGTTGATATTAAAAATGTTAGTAAAAATAAAATGATGTCCCTGTACAAAATTTAAGAAGTCAGTAGGCTACTGTCAGATGAGGTTTGAAGCCATTGCAAATCATAGCCTGTAAGTCAATGAATATCAAAGAGCACGCAATATTTGTTTAAACAAGAGAACAAAGTTTCTAACAAGACACCTCCGTAGGAAAACCTGACTCGTGAATATAAAATTACGTCTCCGAGAGACCCGTAAAAGTATAAAAAGAAAAGTAAGAGCCAGCCAGGCAGCCAGCCCTACACCTGCCACGCATGAACCTATGGGATATAGATTGGAGATATTGAATTTCTAAAAGGAAAACTTTCTATCTTCTCAAGAGTATCTGTATGCGGGAACCGAACACGATCACCTGTCATGTTTATGATACTGCAAAGGTACAGGCGGGGAATGTTTGAGAAACTTTGCTTTATTACATAAATATTCATTGGAACAACCTCGACAGGCCGCGGGGCAGCACACCACACCCGCGCCCAGTGTTGCCAATTCAGCGGTTTTCCCGCTAAATCTAGCTTTTTTGGATAACATCTCGCGGGTAAAATTATATTATCCCGCTTAGCGGGAATACTAGCGGTTTTTAATCTTTAAATTTTCTGAAATAAAATTCATATTAGCATTATAAGTGGCTTTCATAATTACGTTTAATTCGTTCAGTGTGTGTTCTGTGAAATAATGGATGTGTTAATGTAGTGATAATTCCATATTATATATGTTACTGTTAAAACCCGAAATCCGTCAAAACCAGTTTCAGCTAGTAAAAATTAGTTTAAGCAAATAAAGACAGAAAGTAAGTTTTCGTATAATCTAGAATCAATGTCAGGTTAGGTTTGGTTTGTTTAGGTTTTTTTTTTTTTTTTTTGGTAAAAGCCAAAAAAAAAAATCTATATAAACCAAACCTAACTTGTCATTGATTCTAGATCTTACGAAAATTCGCTTTCTATCTATATTTTAAAATTACTTTTTACTAGTTTGAAACTGGTTTTGTCGGATTTTGGGTTTTAACGGTAACATATATAGTGCAATAAGAATTTAAATAGGTTGTGTCTGTTATAAAAGTGTTCAAAATTGCTTTATAGTGCCACATTGGGCATGATAAAAGTGTGCAATATTCGTTACATTGGCGGGTGGATGCTCTACCTTGACCATTATTATTATTATTATTATTATTATTATTATTATTATTATTGAATAATAAGTATACATTAAAATCTTGAGATATTTGCTAGAAAATCGTGACTTTTCGAAAGTCATCTAGCGGAATTATACGAACAACTGTTGGCATCACTGCCCGCGCCGCAGTGTGGAGAGGGACATTGTTGTGGAATGCAAATTTCACGCCGACTGGCCGGCTCACTCGACGAGTAATTGCACATATTCATAAGCTTAGCACTAATAACAAAATCTATTACGGCAGCCGTGACATCGTTCCCAATGAATTTAATGCCAGAAGGAAAGCGTTGCTGCAACATGCGTGGATTAGATTTCGCGTCTCGTTCTGCTCTGCTGTCGACAACACTTTCAAACTGCAATTAATTTTGCCAGCGAAATCTTTTTCCAATTATTCAAATTGGAGGAACATCTGTCATCTTTCAAGTTTGAATACATAAAATAACACATCAAAGTAGCCTACGTAGCAAAATAAACATCTCATTTGCTTTGGAAAACTTGAAAATTAAATTGATTTCAAAAATAATCTATCACGATGTAAAAGTGAAAACGCCCTGTACGCTGGCTGCTATTTGCTTTTCAAATCTTGTTAATATCGGCCACCATAATTGATTACACTGCCTGTTGAGATTATGTAGAGCAGTCTGGAGAGCACATTGATGATGTAATGTGCAGTACGAATGGTTGCCTGATTGGCGCGTATGAGTGAATAGTGCCGATAAACAGGGGTGTACACTTTTTCTAATAGAAGTAAAAGATTTTCCTCTGCCACGGTTTATTGCATTAGGCCTATATGTATTAGATAATTAGGCACAAAACACATTTTCCAAAATATCTCAATTTTTGGACAGCATTTTATATAAAAAATACAAACATCTTATAAATAAAACATACAATTTAAAGAACGGTCTAACTGTATTCCAACAGTAGTAACGAACCACAGAATTATTCAATGTCGCCTTATCACTTAAATATTATACATCTTGATTACACAACTTTTAACACTATATCACTTCGGAATATCAGCTGCTTGTCTATGCGGATGACGTGAATATGTTGGGAGAAAATCCACAAACGATTAGGGAAAACAAGGGAATTTTACTTGAAGCAAGTAAAGAGATAGGTTTGGAAGTAAATCCCGAAAAGACTAAGTATATGATTATGTCTCGTGACCAGAATATTGTACGAAACGGAAATACAAAAATTGTAAATTTATCTTTTGAAGAGGTGGAAAAATTCAAATAGGCTACCTGGGAGCAACAGTAACAAATATAAATGATACTCGGGAGGAAATTAAACACAGAATAAATATGAGAAATGTCTGTTATTATTCGGTTGAGAAGCTTTTATCATCCAGTCTGCTGTCAAAAAATCGGAAAGTTAGAATTTATAAAATAGTTATATTACCGGTTATTCTTTATGGTTGTGAAACTTGGACTCTTATTTTGAGAGAGGAACATAGGTTAAGGGTGTTTGAGAATAAGGTGCTTAGGAAAATATTTGGGGCTATGAGGGATGAAGTTACAGGATAATGGAGAAAGTTACACAACGCAGAACTGCATTCATTGTATTCTTCACCTGACATAATTAGGAACATTAAATCCAGATGTTTGAGATGGGCAGTGCATGTAGCACGTATGGGCGAATCCAGAAATGCATATAGAGTGTTAGTTGGGAGGCTGGAGGGAAAAAGACCTTTAGGGAGGTCGAGACGTAGATGGGAGGATAATATTAAAATGGATTTGAGGGAGGTGGGATACGATGATAGAGACTGGTTTTATCTTGCTCAGGATACGGACCAATGACGGGCTTATGTGAGGGCGGCAATGAACCTCCGGGTTCCTTAAAAGCTATTAAGTAAGTATCACTGCGGAATATGTATTATATGCCTTTCACGTATTAAATTCTACCGTACCTGGTTAACATGTTTCGGCCTCTTATGGGCCTTCTTCAGAACTGGTTGTTACTGGTCTTGGCACCTTTTGTTTTGTTTCCTGTGGGGGTGTGTTTGTGTAGTGTAATATGGAGTCAAAGAGTGTGTGTTCTGAAATTGAGTTGTGTGTTGAGAATTTCATTTGGATGTGTTTTTGTGTGTCTGTATATTTCGTATTGTTCTAGTCAGAAACTAAATACATTAGAACAATACGAAATATACAGACACACAAAAACACATCCAAATGAAATTCTCAACACACAACTCAATTTCAGAACACACACTCTCTTTGACTCCACATTACACTACACAAACATAGAGCCTACCCCCACAGAAAACAAAACAAAAGGCGCCAAGATCAGCACCAGCAACAATCAGTTCTGAAGAAGGCCCATAACAGGCCGAAACATGTTAACCAGGTACGATAGAATATATATGTAGGTCTAAGCACTACAGTCACTAAATCTCATTAAAAAAACTGAAGCTAAATACTGTAGAACTGCAATGAATCCCAGCAGAGATAAGTTTCTGTATGTCTATAAATATACGAGTACAAGACTCCATAAAACATCCCGCAAGTATGTGTTCCGCCATCTTTCAAAATGTCTGCCAATATACATAATCCTATGAATAAAATATGCATCCTCATACCACTGAATGTTTACTGGCATACTCAGAAAGGATACATTGCGTTCGAACCTCAGTACTGCACGAGATTCAAATGTATCTTAAATTAAAGAGGTAGGTTCGAAGATTTTTATTATTCGAAAATTTGTATTCATAATTGCGATTGCTCCACTTCACACGTTCCACTTTTTTTCTTCATAGCCACATTTCAAATGCTTCTATTCGCTTCTCTTCACTTCGTCGTAATGCTCATGTTTCTGTCTCTTACAATGCCATATAAAGCACTTCACTAGTCTCTTCCTTTGTTGTTTTTCCAGAGGTCCGCAGCTAATTCTCCTTTTTCAATTAAAAGCTTCCTTGACCATTGCTATCCTCCTTTTGACTTCTTGCTGCAGCTCATGTTACTGGTTATAGTACACCCCAATGTCCACTTGCATTACTGACTCATTTAGAATTTGCAAGTTTATCATCTGTATTTTTCTTCCTATCGTCATGTTCGTCTTATTTGCATTTATCTTCATCTCATATTGCTCACAGCTGTCATTTAGCTCCAGTAGCATATCCTTTAGTATCAATTCTTTCTTATGCTAACAACGCCATATCAGCAAATCTTATAGACTTTATTCTTCCTCCTCCTACTATCACTCTTCCCATGTTCTGAAAACAGTTCTTTACTAAATCCTCCAATTAGATGTGAACAGGGTGGGTGATAAAAGATATCCTTGACGTACTCCTCTTCCAATTTCACTTCCTTCTGACATTTCTTCTCCTATCCTGACTTTCACTCGTTGTTTCATATAAAGATTACTGAACTGTCTTTTCCCTTTCCAATCTACACCAATTTTCTTTAGGATCCCTTTCAGTTTCTTCCAATCCACTCTGCTAAAAGCGTTTTCTAAGTCCACAAATAGCCTACTACATACACTTCTTTATTCTTCTCTAGGTATCTTTTTCCAATTGTCCGTAGCAGTCCAATTCCATCTCTCGTACCTTTTCCCTTCCTGAAACCAAACTGCTCTTCTTCCAATTGTTCTTCCATAAACCAAACTGCTCTTCTTCCAATTGTTCTTCCATCTTAGAATATAGACGTCGATTCAGTATTCGCAAGAGAATCTTCGCTGAGTGCGATATTAGGCTGATAGTCCTGAACTCCTTACATTTCTTAGCAATATTTTTCTTCGGTATTTGAATCAACACTGCCTACGTAAAATGTTCAGGCCATTAGCCTTTCTCATATATTTCGTTGCATAATGATAGGATTTGCTTCTTGTCTTCACCCAAGCATTTCACTAATTCAATGGGGATTCCGTCAACTCCTGTTGCTTTCCCATTCTTCATTTCCTTGAATGCTATTCAACTTCTTCGCCTAAAATAGAAGATCCTTTTTCGTCTTCTATAGCTAAGTCATCTGTACGATTCCTTGTCTCATATAACTCTTCTACATATTTCGTCTATCTGTTTAGTATTCCTTGTTTGCATGTTATTTCATTTCCGATAACGTTCTCTATCAACCACATGGATTTCCTGTTCTTATTTGTGAAGTCCAAACATTTTACTTCGCAGTACATTAGATCATATATATATATATATATATATATATATATATATACCGTTTCTCTCTAGATACTCTATTTCTTCATATTTCTCTTTCATACAGCCTTCTTTTGCTTTATCAGTTTCTCTTCTTAGTTCGTTGTTTAGTTTCCTGTAGTTTCTTCTACCTTCTTCTGTGTTGATGTTTTTCCACTTTCTCCTATCCTCCATCTTTTCCAACATTTTCCCTCTAACCCAAGGTTTCTTAATTCTCACACCTTCTCTGTATCCTATTGTTTCTTCTGCTGTTGTCTGTATACAATTTTTTAAAGGATTCCAGTATTCATTACTATTCTCAAGTGTGGCTTCTAATGTAGCGGCTTTCTTTTGAAACTTTGCTTCAAATTTTCTTCTGTTCTCTTCGTTCTTCAGTTTTTCCATGGAACGTTAAATTCCACTACATCTACAAACGTTTCCTTATATTCGTTCAGCAGTTAATTTGGAAGTCGTAAACACTTGTTAAGCTATTCAGCTGGTTACTTCTTCACTAATATGTTCGCTTTTAATAGAACTTTCGTATCGTTCTTAGTGGCTGTGTTTGAAATAGCAAGCTCCTAAATTTTTTGTCTGAAGACCCAGAAACGTGTCGCTGTTCTCTTGAACATTCTTGGCACGGATGTCTCCAGCGCGGACAGTCCTCCGGGCATGATCAAGGCCAGGCCGTAACAGTAATCGATTTATTTATACATCAGGTGGGTTTTATATGTACCTTACTAACGTGAAGTGGAACCAGTTACGTTTTCCAGCCTAACTCTACTCGTATGGTAAATAAGTAGACGAAATAGGAAATTAAGAACATTCAGATAAAGATGTTGACAAGGATATTTGGGCCTCGATAGCGACAGAAAAACGTGACAAGGGATTTCAGGAAATCCGTATCATTGTGTGTAACGTCTAAACAGCAATTAGAATAATGGAATTAGGATAAATAAATAAAATGTGTTTAAGATTTATATGTGTCTAATGAATGAAATGACAAAAGGTATGAACAACAATCTTCCAATAATAATAATAATAATAATAATAATAATAATAATAATAATAATAATAATAATGATGATGATGATGAAGATAAATTGCTTACAAATGGCTTTCAGAGAACCTGGAGGTTCACTGCCGCCCTCACATAAATCCGCCACCGATCCCTATCCTAAGCAAGATTAATCCAGTCCCTAGCATCACATCTCAACTCCCTCAAATTCATTTTAATACTTTCCTCTCATCTACATCTCGGTCTTCCCAAAGATCTTTTTCCTTCGGGTCTTCCAACTAACACTTTACATGCATTTCTGGAGTCACCCATACATGTCACATGCCCTGCTCATCTCAAACGTCTGAATTTAATGTTTCTAATTATGTTAGAAAAGAATGCAAGGCGTGCACTTCTGTGTTATGTAACTTTCTCTATTCTCCTGTAACTTCATCCCTCTTAGCCCCAAATATTTTCCTTAATACCTTATTCTCGAATATCATTAACCTCTGTTCCTCTCAAAGTGAGAGTCCAAGTTTCACAACCATACAAATAATAATAATAAAATAATAATAATAATAATAATAATAATAATAATAATAATAATAATAATAATAATAATGAACATGACGATGATGGAGGCGAAGGCGAGGCTGATAAAAACGAAGGAAAGGATGATGAAGAATACGAAGATGAGGATGATCGAGACGAAGGTAAGAATGATGAAGACAAAGGTGAGTATGATGAAGACGAAGGTGAGGATGAAGATGAAGATGATGAAGACGAAGGTAAGAATGATGAAGACAAAGGTGAGGATGATGTAGACGAAGGTGAGGGTGATGAAGACGAAGGTGAGGACGATGAAGATGAAGGTGAGGATGATGAAGACGAAGGTGAGGGTGATGAAGACGAAGGTAAGGACGATGAAGACAAAGGTGGTGGTGGTGATGATGATGATGATGATGACCACGACGAAGTTGAGGACGATGAAGACGAAGATGAGGATGATGAAGACGAAGGTAAGGATGATGAAGACGAAGGTGTGGATGATGTAGATTAAGGTAAGGATGATTATGTTAATGATGATTTATTTTTATTTTAGTAGGTTATTTTACGACGCTTTATCAACATCTTAGGTTGTTTAGCGTCTGAATGAGATGAAGGTGATAATGCCGGTGAAATGAGTCCGGGGTCCAGCACTGAAAGTTACTCAGCATTTGCTCATATCGTGTTGAGGGAAAATCCCGGAAACAACCTCAACCAGGTAACTTGCCCCGACCGGGAATCGAACCCGGGCCACTTGGTTTCGCGGCCAGACACGCTAGCCGTTACTCCACAGTTGTGGACTGATGATGATGATGATGAAGACGAAAGTGAGGATTATGAAGGTAAAGATGATTATGAAAACGAATGTGTGGATGATGAAGACCAAGATGAGAATGATGAACACGGAGATGTGGATGATGATGGAGTGAAGGTGGTTACAGATCTTACATTTTATCTCTGTCAGTCAGTGACCGTTAAATTTCAAGTGGTTTATCTTAGTCTTGGACGTCAGCGTATTAAAAATCATTACAACCTTTCTGCCGTCTCCTTTCCTCCCCTCCGCAAATGTGACGTTGCACAGAGGTAGAGACAAAATAGACTATAAGATCCGTAAGACGAATGTGAGAATGAGGATAAAAATGGGTTAAGGATGAAGAATGCGGTAATGAGGTTTAGAATTAAGATGAAGGATGTATTTTTTTATTTTATTGGGTTATTTTACGACGCTGTATCAACATCTAGGTTATTTAGCGTCTGAATGATATGAAGATGATAATGCCGGTGAAATGAGTCCGGGATCCAGCACCGAAAGTTACCCAGCATTTGCTCGTATTGGGTTGAGGGAAAACCCCGGAAAAAAACCTCAACCAGGTAACTTGCCCCGACCGGGATTCGAACCCGGGCCACCTGGTTTCGCGGCCAGACGCGATGACCGTTACTCCACAGGTGTGGACACTGAGAAGGATGAAGACGATAAATGGTAGGGATGAGCACGAATATAACAGTGACTATGAAAAATAAAGAAAGAGAATGAGGAAGATGTGTACGAGGAAGATGAGAATGTTTTCAGAATGGATTTTGGCCGTAAAAATTAAGTTGAAGGTTTCTACGATAAAGATGAGAATGAAAAGGACACTAAGGCGTATGAATTTTCATGCGTGTGTGTCCTGCGACTCTGGATTGTTTATTTCGTGCATTAAGCGTTCGATATTTCTGTGTGCTCTCCAGGTTCCGATGAGACCGTAAACTCGTTATCATATAAATCGCCTGGAAACAGCAAACATAGTGGACTCATCTCTCGCTTTGTCCAATAATGTTTCTGAGAATTTACGGTAGCTTCTATTACTCTCGCCTGCAAACTTCTTAATACAATCTGGCTCACAAATTGATAACCATGTAAATGGGAATGAATATTTCTAGTATAGCTTCAATTATTAACAGTGTGTACATAAATATTAATATCAATGTTTGATGTCACGATCCTATTTTCCATTTTACTACGCAACACATTAGAACGACACTATAGTTCGTGATATATACCAAACTACACGTTATGAGTTGGATCAATGACAGAATTTACTGTGCTTGGTTAGTGCTTGTATGAAACGATAACTTGAATCATTATTCTAAAGAGATCATGCTACATCAAATGAAAATATAGAAATGTAACTAAGAGTCCTGCGTTTGGTTACTTCGAGTATAAGTTAGGTATGCAAGAATCATACAGCTTCGCTTTGCGAATCAGACCTGTTCAAGGCTGAAGTAAGGCCGTCTTCCCGCTCCGTTTCGTGTGCTTACATCGGCTTATTAGTATACACACTGAACAACGATAATAGTATTCACATATAAAACATATTGTCACGCGGAATTAGTAACAAACTATTTATTCAAAGACAGCATATGGGCAACACAAGATTTTTCTCACAATAAGTAAAATGCATCTAGATTCTAGATACTGTCTATTTCATAATATATTTATCATACAACATGTAAAAATCAATGCTGAATATTTGTTCCTATTTACAGAGTTTGAACACTGAATTGAACTTAAAAAAATATATATATTTCCAAGTGGAAATGACCTCAGAAGCAAATAATATGACAAGTTAATGAAAGCATTGAAATTTGAATATTCACCACGAATGGAAATGAGTTAATGTTGAAATATATTATATAATATATTTCGGTCCTCGTGTTTGAGCTTTTAGAAATATTTGTAGGTTTTTTGTCTCCGTGTATTATTGTCTCTAATGGCAGATGGTAGAAATTAATTATGAATAAGCCTACTTGTTTTATACGTGAACGTTGTAATTGGACACAACCTATGTATAAATAAATAAATAAACAACTAATAAGTAAATAAATAAGTAAATAAATAAGTAAATAAATAAATGGATAAATAAATAAATAAATAAATAAATAAATGGATAAATAAATAAATAAATAAATGGATAAAGAAATACATGGGTGAATAACTAAATAAATGGATGAATAAATAAATAAATAATTGGATGAATAAAT
Organism: Periplaneta americana; assembly: GCF_040183065.1. NCBI lineage: Eukaryota > Metazoa > Arthropoda > Insecta > Blattodea > Blattidae > Periplaneta > Periplaneta americana. The sequence goes on along the minus strand of NC_091123.1, from coordinate 74,388,274 downwards.
AAATAAACAAATAAATAAGTAAATAAATACATAAATAAATAAATGGATAAATAAATAAGTGGGTGAATAAATAAATAAATGGATGAATAAATAAATAAATGGATGAATAACTAAATAAATGGATGAATAACTAAATAAATGGATGAACAAATAAATAAATAAATGGAATAATACATTAATGAACGAACGAATGAATGGATTAACGAATGAGTGAATGAATGAATGAATGAATGAATGAATGAATGAATGAATGAATGAATGAATGAATGAATGAAATAAACAAAGAAACGAAATAAATAAATAAATATATATACGGTGAAAATTATAATAATAATAATAATCATCATCATCATAATAATAATACAATAAATCACAGTAAAAACGACGAAAGAGCTTTCAATATTGAATCATATTTTCGCACAGGTACTGTTGTCCGTTTTCATACGTCGCATCCCGATTTCTCCCACCTTCTTCTGCTCGCCCCTCTGTAAAGGCTAGTGGCTGCGCTGTATTAGCTCTTTTCCGAAAACATTAATTTCTGTTAGGAATTGGACGTCTACGTAATATTATATAACTGTTTGAAATAATTTAAATAAAAGGGCCTTGTTAAATAATTGTCACGTGATTTCCCCCCTTTCTATGATCCTGCGACATAACCACTTGGACGGACAGTAGATAGCATGTCTGAGTAATTTTATCTGTGCGGATTGCGCAGAAGTGAAGATTGAATTTATAGTACGTAAAGTACTCTTTTATAGAGTAGGTACAGAATTATTTCAACATGAGTTACTAGTACGAAAGACGGAACTGGTAATTGGAATTAGTTGCAAAAGTCTATAGTGCGATAATATACACAAACGAACTGAAACCTGTATCGAAATGAACGGCTACCATTTTAAAAAATGTGTTTAAATATCCATATTATGATTATTTTTCAATTTAACTTCATTCTCTATATTGTACGCTAATGTGCTGTAGACAGTATAATATACACAGCATAATGAATATGTTCACATGGATAACTCAGTTCGTCAGTAAAAACACTTATTGTTAATACTGTACTGTATTTTGATTAAACAAAAACCTAATGAAAATTATCAAACTCAAAATTGCGATATTTCCTAGTTTACGTAAATTGATGAACTACTTTTCTTCCCTCCTATACCTAGTAAAGTGATTTGTTTGTATTTTACTCCAGTATCGTCGAACTCCAGTCGTGGAAGGGGATAGCAAACGGTGTTTCCGGTTCTCAACCGTTAATCCAAAGGTATAGCCAGGTTAATATTAAAAATGTTAGTAAAAATAAAATGATGTCCCTGTATAAAGAGGCAGATTAAATTTTCTTCTTTTCTCAAGCAGTTGCATTACTGTAAATCACAATCGCAGCAGGATCTGCCTTTTCCAAAACCATGATGTGGTTCTAATAGGAAGATCTCCGATATATTATTAATCCTATTTCTCAGACTTTTTGCATATAATCTAATAACGTAAATTTAATAGGCTATTACCTCTGTAGTTTTTACAATATTCTTTATTCCCGTTCTTGAATATTGAAATAACAATTTATTCTTTCCACTCACCGGGGATACTTCCTAACTTCCAGAACTGATTTGAAAGGTTCGATACTCTTTTATGTATGGATGGTTGGCTGTATTTTATAAGACATTATTAAGGCATTAAGAAATGTTAATCGTGTTATCCGTAGGCTATTTTGGTGTTAATACAAATTTAATTCATCTGGGAGTAACAACCTGCCTTTCTTCGGACAATAGAGGTTGTGTATGTCAATTACACTAAATGTTGGTTAAACGATGTCCTATTTTATTTAAACTGTAATAAAATGCTTCCAAAGTCATTCTACGGAAAAAATCAATCTTAGTCTGCCTTCAGCTCAATGAACAAGTGATGATATTCACCATGCCATTTATTGAATGAATACTAATTGTTTTTCTTGTCACGTTTAATATCTTTTCACATACTTTTCCCACATATTGTCCAAAACCAAAATAACATATTGCATACTGTAGCTATTATTATTTTCTAAAAGACTTATATCCCCTAATTCTGATCTTATACGGTACAATAGTAAAATATCCTCCGATTCATTGTAGAGTCACAGTATTTGTTTAACTACAGTTAATAACAGATTAGAAATAAAATAGAAAAAATTTACAAATTTAAATGCATACTTCCTTCAATTCTTCTGTGTTACTGTATGTACTTGTGTTGGTGATGGTAGTTACGATAGCATTATAGAACTAAAATTTTGTATAGACCGACTACAAAGTACGTGGCGGAAATATTGTGTGGTGATGTTCGGGGTCAACCACACCAGCACTGCAACACGATACCCGGATTATTATGAAACAGTTTGAAATACAAGGAAACGAGTCTATGTGCTCATGCAATGCGCCGGTCATATGTCACGTTTCCATGGTGACATCCGCTTAATGACTTTGTTAAGTCACTTTCGTGGTAGCTGTCACTTTATATTACGCAGGCCTACTGGTTGAGTGCAGTTCCAAATTGCTTCCACTGAAACTTCTTATTTGGTATAATTATATTTTCTCAGTATTTTAATTTTAGTTCACTGTCCTGGACTTACTGTCCACAAGCATTGTGTGGAATTTGGGCAGAAATACTACATAAAGTGCTTTGTTTCTTTTCTTTCTGGTGAAATTCATATAATGCATGCATTTAGAAACATTTTTATCTTCTCTTGGAGAATCGTAACGTCTTTATATCTTTCATTTCTTCTTTCTTTCTCTTTCTCTATTATTTCATTTGTTAATTTCTTTCTTCCTTCCTCTCTTTCTCACCTAATTTCCGTCCTTTTGTCCTCATAGCTTATTTTAGGCTTACTTCAGTGTTCTATTTACCCTTTTTCACTCATTAATTTTTCTTATTTCTTATTCCTTTATGTATTTTCTGTCTTTCTTCATTCACTTCACTCTTTTATTCATTTATTAACTTCCTCTCTCCGTTTCTTCTTTGTTGATTTTACTGTCTGTTCTTTTTTGAGTTCCTCTTACAGTTTTTCTTAGTTACCGGTATTTAATAATTTATTCGTTATCCTTTTTTCGTATTTTATATGTGCATCGTTCATTACATCACCCGCTCACTCCTTTATCCATTCACACATTAATTCATCTACTCACTCATTCACACGCTAACACATTAACTCACCCGCTCACGTATTCACACACTCACATATTAATTCATCCATTCATTTATTCAACCACTCACACATTAATTCACCGGCCCACTCATTCACCCAATCAGATGATAATTCACCCGCTCACACATTAATCCATACGTTCACTCATTCGCCCACTCACATATTAATTCACCGCGCCACTCATTCACTCGCTCACACATTAATTCATCCGCTCACTCATTCGCCCACTCGCGCATTAAATCACCCGCTATCATTCATCTATTCACACATTAATTCACCCACTCTTGCATTCACACACATTAATTGATCCGCTCACTCATTCCCACACTTGCACATTACTTCATTCGCTTACTTATTCACAAACTCATATTAACTTACCGATCCACTCATTCACCCGTTCACAAATTAATTCACCCGCTCAGTTATTCACCCACATACACATCAATTCACACGCTCACTCATTCACTCACTCATTCATTCGCCCACTCATACATTAATTCATCCTCTCACTCATTCACCAGCTCACATTAATTCATCTGCTCACTCATTTACCCACTCACATTAATTCACCCGCTCACTCATTCACCCATTCAAACATTAATTCACCCGCTCACTCATTCACCTACTCACACATTAATTCACTCAACCGATCACTCATTCATTTGGTCACCGATTACGCATTCTTTCCTCCATCACTCCTCACACATTCTTTCGTCCAACGTCGCACATATTCACTTACCAGCACACACATTGTCATTCACGCTTTCACACATAGAACTGTCTCCCATCAAGTTGAGTACCGGGTCTTTCCCGGGGGTAAAAGGCGGTCGGAGCGTGGTGCCGATCAAACCACCTCATTCTAGCGTCGAGGTCAAGAAAGCATGGGGGCTTTACCTCCATGCCTCCCAAGTGTCTTCATGGCATGTGAAGGGGCTACTTTTTACTCTTTAACTTCAGATTCCGCAATGCTGATATCTTTCTTCAGACTCGCCCCATTCTAATTATCAATATCAACAGAAATCAACCAAATGAATCTCATAAAATATGAGAAAACTTTAAGCTTTTTAAGTGTGAAGTTTAACAAAGAAAGAAAATGGGCAATGAAGTGAATAAGTTTGTCCGAAGCGAAAATAATGGTCAGAACAAACGCACACAGCTTGATGATGGCTGTAAGGTAGGAACTTTGTAATTCATTATTGTTTATTACACGTTGTGTGCAAATTCACAGCCTTTGAGGAACTGGGAAGATGTAACGTGAGAAAAATTTCTCCCTGAGCGTTGTGCACGGAATGAGATTGCTGGCTCTTGCACTGCACGGTGTAACCTGCGTGTGCTGGGAGCGTGCTGTGATTTGTATCAGGTGTCAAGCAACACTTCTCGCTCCGCACATTCTTGCTGTCTGATAACGTAGCCTAGACTTGTATCTTTACCCCACTTACTTACTACAAGGAAAGTTTGCTTCCTTGGTGTGATAAAACTTATTTTTATTTCTGTATGTTTTATATTGTTTTAAGTTTGATGTTGTTTCTTATTTGTTTCCTTGGTATGATTTGATTTCGCTTAATTTTGTATTTGGTTTTGGTTTCGATTCATTTTCTTTTGTTCGATGTTGTTTGGTGTACATCAATTGCGCGCAAGGGGATTAAAAAGTAATCAATTGCGCGCAGATCCCTTAGATGTAAACACAACTGCGCTCAGACCTTCTCGCTTTAAAACATATCAATTGCGCGTGGAATATTTCATGCAAATAGAGTATATTCTGTCTAGAATGGGGTTTGGGTTCATAAAATTTTAGTACCTAATGTTGGCAACACTAATGAATATGCACCCGGTTGTCACTTGTCTCTTGACTAAATAAAAATGATAAAGTTCTTCTAACGGTTGCCACTTCTAGCGTGTAATAGGATTAGGATGGATACTAACGTTCCATTTGAACATTATATTAAGGCAGAAGAGCCAGAATTTGATTTTGTTCAATAGATTTAAATATCATACAGATCGAGAGACCCAGCGAGGAATGGCGAGGAGGTGCATAGTTAAAACTTGTAAGAGAAGAATATTCGTAGTCTAAACTTTAATGAAACAGCTACGCACATATTAGTCAACAATGAAATTAATCACACTCATGAGGTAAGTGTTGTTATGAAAAGACAAATTATTGTGTCCAACAATTTAAAGGGGAAACAATACCTACCAACAGAGTACCAAATAAATGTTACGATTAGCAACATTTGTAACTATATTATTACGAAGTATCGATGTACATATGATATTTCCGTGCAGAAATTCTGCGTCATCATATGATGAAAGATGAGTGGAACGGTGAAAAATTCTCTCCGGCACCGGGATTTGAATCCGGGTTTTCAGCTCTACGCTCTATCCACTAAGCCACACCGGATTCCCAACCCGGTGTCGGATTGAATCCTCTCAGTTTAAGTTCCACCTCTTGGGTTCTCTGTAGTGACCTACCCCCATACACTGCGTCATAGATGTATGACAGTGGCACAATGTCCACACATGTGCATAGGTGCACTCGTTACGAGTGACTAAGTGGCCGGGATCCGACGGAATAAGCGCCGTCTTAAATCACTAAGTGATTATTTTTCGCATATCATATATTATTAGAAGTACCGAAGTAAATATGATATTTCCGTGCCGCTATAGGGAACCCAAGAGGTGGAACTTAAACTGAGAGGATTGAATCCGACACCGGGATGGGAATCCGGTGTGGCTTAGTGGATAGAGCGTCAGCACGTAGAGCTGAAAACCCGGGTTCAAATCCCGGTGCCGAAGAGAATTTTTCTCCGTTCCACTCATTTTTTCATTTTTAACTATGCCTACCACTGCCAAAAGAACTACCGCGCACTCAATCAGGCATAAAGATTTCTTGCGCGCAATTGATGAAACCCCAAACAAAATCAAACAAAATACAACTTTACGAATAAAATGCTATAAACAAAATGAAGTTTGGTTTATTGTAATGTCACTTAGATTAGGCCTATTCTTGGTGCGATTTGTTCGATATGGTTTGATACTGATTTATTTTCCTTCTGTATGGTTTTAGTTTAGCTATAATTTGTTACTTTCTTTAGCAAATGAGTTACGACCAGTTGGTTTGAAATATTATTGATTTGGGTTACATTACGTTAGTTGGTTTTTAATCTAGTTTGGTCTCGGTGTGGTTTGGTTTGTTTTATAGTGCGTTTATATTTAGTTCTATTCTTATGGTGTGCTTATATCCATTTGTTTTATATAATGTGGTTATATTTGATGTGGTTCCTAGGCATGGTTTGGGTACGTTTGGTTTTGTTTAGATTTGATTTGATTTTATACGGTACGGTTCTATTTACTTTGATACTTGGTTTTATTTAGTTTTTTTTTGTAAGGTTTGAAGCGATTTGGGTTAGAAATTAATTTTCTTTTCATCATTAGTATGAATTCGTTACAGTTTGCTGGTTATACTGAGTTTCGTATGGTTTCATTAATTCTTAATTGACATGGTTTTGTTAAATATGATCTGGAATGACCTGATTCAATTTGGTCTATATGATATTACTTAACATTTGGATATATTTATTTGCTTTAGTATGATATTACTTAACATTTGGACAGATTTATTTGGTCTAGTATGATATTACTTAACATTTGGATAGATTTACTTGGTCTAGTATGATACTACTTAACATGTGAATACATTTATTTGGTCCAGTATGATATTACTTAACATTTTGATAGATTTATTTGGTCTAGTATGATATTACTTAACATTTGGCTAGATTTACTTGGTCTAGTATTGATATTACTTAACAAGTGGATAGATTTATTTGGTCCAGTATGATAATCGTATTACTTAACATTTTGATAGATGTCTTTAGTCTAGTATGATATTACTTAACATTTGGATAGATTTATTTCATATTGCAGTAGCAGTAGCAGTAGTATTTTAAGATACTTTAAAGTACGGAAGTTATTCGGGGTCGAAATTCAACGTAGACGAGAAATGGCCGACGAATGTTTCCTATGACTTGCATTGTTTAATTTATATTTGGACGAAGTGACCAGTCGACAGTTAAATTAACTGTGAACAGAACTACGGTATTTTAAAGAACTGCGGTACCTTTTAATTCACTCTGATTCGCCGATGACCAGGTTATTTCCTAAAATTCATAAGATAAAATTATACAATATTGTAAACGAAAGTGATTTAAACATTTCTAGAGTATTGTGATTTTTGGTACGGAATATTTAAAAAAAAGTTCTTATTAATAATGATGTCCTAGAACTGGTTAATCAATTTAATTATTTGGTATGTAGCGTAACATCTCATACAAAAATTCATATTATATGCAAATTAAAACAAACAAGATCCTACAGCTTACTGGTGCATTTAAAAGTAGCCAGTTAAATTAAAGAGAGTGAGAAAAGAAACTATTCAAAACTGCAAGAAAGACTCATAATACTAATTTCTTTCAACCGTAAACTGGGTATTAACAATCCATCAATAACAATTATTTGTCGCAGGAGATACTGAGATCCTTACTGGGGTGTGGCCTCATAAAAAGTGAAAATAATGAAGTTGTGAGTTAGCAAAGTACTAGAAACCATTAAGAATTATACGAGTAGATCAAAATGGAATACCCATTTACAGAGCATGTGACAATTCATATAGTAATATAAATATTACATAATATAAGGCATTAATAAGTAATAAATGAGAGTACTCAATAACATTCCTTAATTTTATGTGGAATGTTGAAAATAGTTTCAAAAGTTTAAAATTTTATTTTTTAATTAAAGGAGGAAAACTGTTGTACCTGCAGTCAACTAAACCTCATCAGAATACATGTATGTCATTACTTATGTCATTACACAGATTCTTTTACATGGGACCCTCCTCATCCTTTACCACAAGCTTCAATTGACTGCAGTGGCCATGATTCGAACTTGCAATCTTTACAACGATATGTTGGCCAGACATATCGTCGTATGTATTTGATTGCGTAGCTACGAACTCCAACAAGTACTTACACGTTACACAAGTATCTAAGTCGGTTTAAATTTTGTGAGTAAAAGCTAATTAAATAGCAATTCAAATGAACCACTTAGAAGAGTGGAAAGGCTAAAGAAACGCCGGCAGGAATAACTTTGAACCTTTCAAGACGAAACGGATTGTAGAATCCAATCTTTGATGTTCTCGATGTTGGTGATATTACCCCCTACCAGGGCAGAGTTCTTTTAAGTGATGTATATACAAATATATGGGTATATTACGGCACGGAAAACAAACCTTTTTTATACATAAAGCACGGGATCCACATCCACAGCTTTAGTTCCTCCCTGGAGAAAGCTATGCTAGTAATGATCCTTTGGACTCCATCGTCCTCGGTCGGGATTGAACCCGCGGTCCTGGGATCCAATGCCTAGCACGGTAAGTCAGAACACCAAGGATTAGACATTACTTCATTTTCGATATTGTTTAGTTATACTTGCATTGGTTTATAGTAGGGTTTAATTAGATTTTATTGGTTTTTGGTATACAGTGAAATCTCCATAGAATGATTACCGATATAACAATAATACCCTTTATAACGTTCAAATATTATAGTTCCGGAATTAATTTCATCAATGTAATGTAAAATTCCCCTCTATTTTACGATACTCTTAATAATGATAAACCTCTATATTACGATTAGACATTTAGAATTCTCGTAACATACTTTTCTCCCGATACTATGATAAAATATGTCACAATAGAGTTATTAGTTATCAACTACAGTACAGCAGACCACTCCATCACTTGAAGAGTGGACTCAACCTCTTTGATTTTGACCGCCTTGCCACCATCAGCCATAATGTTGGTTTCTTATGCAGTATACGCCTACCTTTCAAATACCATGTCTTTTATTTATTTATTTAGTTATTTATTTATTTATTTTTTGTAAATGCCCAACGTAACAAATTTCTATACAATATTTTTCATGGTCTTTACAGTACCGTTATATCAAGATTTCACTGTAGTTTCCTTAGGTTCTGCTTCTTTTTGGGTTTAAAATGATTTTTAAGCAGCTATTCCTAAAAATAGATCTTTCAACGCTAGACAAGCGTGTTAAAAATTGATTGTTATACAATAACATGCTAAAAGTTTTTAACACTAGGGCGAAAAATGGTTTAACACTCTCTCAACAGTTTCGCCGATTGTCAAATTGTTTCACACCAAATGTCACACGGCAGTAATCGCAACCGATCAAAAATCGGTTCAAAGATTGCCAGGCATAATTAAAAAAATGACTGTTTTTGATCAAGAAACTTCAACAGATTACATAAATTGCTTCAAATACTATTTCAGTGATAACTACGTGAAACAATTAAGAAGTAAATGTAATTCTAAAACATTATAGGGCACCCGGTTTTGAATTCGATATATCTCTATCTGCAGTCGAATGCTCTCCTACTAACAAGGAGAGGACACACTCTGTATATTACCGAATTAAATAAGATTGTGTGAGATGAAAGCACAAGACATACTGTTTAAAATCATTCTTGGTATAGGTGCCAATGACCTCTCGATTTGGAAATATTGGCTATTGTTTATGACATACTTCCGTTAGGTGCCTAATAGGGATACATTATACTATGTAACAGAATAGCTCATATGGTTGGATGCTGAGTTGTCATCCAGGCAACCCCAGTTCGAATCCTAATGCCTTCTCATTTTTTAAAACTTGATATTATTATTATTATTATTATTATTATTATTATTATTATTATTATTATTATTATTATTATTATTATTATTATTATTATTATTATTATTAGAACCAAAAGGACAATTTGACCCAAGAGTGCAACGTCAAGTAGATGAACTCACTTCTAAATTCGGAAATATATGTGTAACACGTTCTTCATCAGGAAAGCTGACATCTCAACTCCATAAGCAATACCTGGATAAAGTAATAAATACATATGTGAAAGAACAGCCATTTCTTCTAATTCTGGACTCATGGGAAGAGCAGGTAAATCCTTCTTTTTATGACGAAATATTTACAAATGAAGAAGATGAAGTAACATGGAACCTTAAAGTGATTCCACCCAAATGTGCTGGATTATGCCAGTCCTGTGATGTTTATCTTTTTAGACAGGTGAAGATTTTTATCACTTATTTTCAAAATAGCTCTTTCCTTTTACAAACTGGACGACAAATTGCTTCAAGGGAGGATGCTCTCAAAATTCACTCCTTAATTCACTTTCAGTTGTCAGGTCCTATATTCAAAGCCATGTTGAAATATGCGTGGTATGCATCAAAATTAATAAACGAACGAGAAGTGTTTGTGAATGTGAAAGATATCTGTTTCGCAGCAGAAGTGCGGAAAAATGTGTGTGACTGTGGACAACCTTCTTTCATTTGCTGTGCATGGTGCAGGAAATATATGTTTTGTGTGTTTTTATGATATTTATCATAATGAAACATGTACAAAATGAAGTGGAATAGAAACAGAACAGACACCAGTGACCTGCCTACGTGAGCAATATTTCCTTGTTTATCCTTTACAATACAATGTTAGTTAATTAGTAATTTGTTTAAAACATGACGAAGCGTTCAATACATTGAGAAATATGATATATGTAAATAGATTACTGTGATCACACTATTAATCATTATTAAAAGAAAAAATATATACGACCAGTTAAGATTCGAACTCAGGTTCCCTGAATAACAACTCAGCACCCAATCATATGAGCTACGCTTTTACACAGTCCAATGCTTCCCTATTAGACACCTAACGGAAGTATGTCACAAACAATTTCCAAAACGAGGGTTCATTGGCCACCCATACCATGTATGACTTTAAACAGTACTTCTTGTACTTTCATCTCACACAATCTTATTTCATTCGGTGATATACAGAGCGTGTCCTCTCCTTGTAAGCTATACCACAGCCTACCTTTAATGTGATGAAGTTTAACTATTACAATGAGTGGGAATACAGCAATGGAAAAGTTGGGGAAAATAGAGAACGACATACATGTTAAAAATAATGATTTTATTTTGTTTGCAGAATTACTACACTCGATCTGCGGCCTCGCTTTGCAAAAAATTCTACTCACAAGTCAATACCCTATTTCGATTTGGTTTCATTTAGTTTAGACTCATATCGGCTTTTTAAACCAGCGGAATGCAATATATTCACTAATTATACATGCCTTTGGAACTTGTGCAAGAAAGAAAATAGGAGTAAGTGTAGTTCACAAACTTTTAACATCAGATTCATTACTTCGTAACCCATTTCCATAACATCTCCCAGGGTTACTTTTTCCTAGAAAAGTACAAGTAATTTGCATTTTAGTCGTCTGACTCCGCTAAGGCCCAAACGAGAACAGCCAAGTGTCCCAGCGAAGTAATTCAGAAACTTCTGGAAAACATCGTAAATAATTCACAATGCACACCGATGCTCATCGCTCGTGTCGTAACTAGCAAGGGACAGCCTGTCGGGTTATTTATCACGTCAAGACGCCATGCAACTTGGATGTTGTTGGACTACTACTGTCAATATTAATATGTGAGGGCGTGACCGGTTTCATTTCACAAAGGTTCTAATTCTGAACCCTCGTGACCGTCAGGTCCGAAAGTAACGCTTAAATTAAACTGTGCCCACTTCTAGCTCATGATAACAGCCGTTGCAGTGATCCAGATTGTTAACCACGGATAAACTTCGGACATTCAGAATAATAAGAACGTGGATAAAATACACATTAAAACCATTTATCATATCTTTAGATCATGCTTTTTTTTTTTGCAATAGTGATTAATGCGAAATTCATAAAAAAAAAACATGCGTGAAAAGTCGCTACTCATTTCAATCACAGTTGAGGACTTGAACGCAGCGAATAAAAAGTCTTTTGAAGAAATTTATTCGGATCAGAGACTCTGTAGAAAAGTTATGCTTAAGTGTCCCAGATCGTCTTCAGCGATGTATGCCGAAGGAAAAGAGGTGAAATTTTAGTACATTCGATAGAAAATCGCATTTTCAAGTTTTTGTGTAAAAATGAATCAGTAGGCCTAATCTCTATCTTCACCAAGTTTCAGTGCTCTGCAGTGCTTGGAAGCGTAAAATATTACGTCATATTTAATTGGCTGCGCTCTTTGAGTCTTACTATGTTGGCTAAATTGTATGCGAACTTTAAAAATTGTTTTCTCATACTTTTTTAGCTCATATTCTCAATTTAAAATTTCTTTTTTTAGATAAGTTGGTTATAAAATATAAAGAATACTCAAGTTTTCAATCAAATGATTTATCACATTTATAATTTTATTAAAACCTGTTAATATATGTTAAGTGTTAAAAAAAATAATATTCGTATTAAAGTTTTTTCCTTATTAAGATATCTTCAGATACATGTCATTGCAATATCTAATTATCCTAAGTAAAATATAAGTACAATACTTGTTACATCATTGTTTAAGTCTTATCAATATGTTAATACTAAGCGAGTATTGTGTGTATATATGTTAAATCTCATGAGCCTTATGTATATGCATGTTTTGTAAAGTAATGATGTTAATAATTAATTTCATTAGACCATATATATAAATTATTACTATCATATTATTATCACAATTACTAAATTTGTTAAAATGCTATCTGAACACATACAGTACATGTATATCCTAAACTCACGTTACAATTGTTAATATGCGTTGTATATTGTGTTTATTTGATTTATATTCTAAAATTATGAATTTAAAAATCAAAAGTTGCTTATTTATCAAAAACTATCATAGATCTAGAATCTCAACGTTATTTATTACATAAGTAATATACTTGTGATGTTTGTATTACTTTTCATGAATTGAAGCAAGCTGTCTATTATTATTATTAGACCACAACTTCTTTGCCACTAATTCACTTCCATCGTTATCAATTCTATGTTCCTCTCCGTTGATTCCCACACTTCAGACCATAGCCTATAGGATAATACTCTCCACAATAATTTTACACATCCTCATTTTCATGAGTTTTTTTTTATATTTTTACGTCATACTAATGGATGTAATTTCCTTATTGCAGTTTCACATAATCCTATTTTGTTACCTCATGTGTACTTCCTCAATTTTGCGATATTTGTGTAACCGGGTAAGTAAATTTCTCATATGGTTTAACTACCGAGCCACCTTCTTCATTTTCAAATTCTAAAAGAATCACTAAATATACCCAAGAGAAATTTGGGTGTTCAAAACCTGATGACATACAGAACACGTCTCAGATTTCCATCATATAATGAAAATGGAGATGTTAAAATGTATTCCAAAACTTGTGGCTCTTATATGTCCGAATTTGATCAGGAAGAGAAAAAGGAATTGATTGGGTCACTGGCTGAGAAGAAATTGTCTACTGAAGTATGCTCTCGGGGAAGTGAAACGGAACTCAGAAAACCAAGAATATGTCCATTTCTCTTACACTGCCTTATAAACAAACACACAGTAGGCTCATTTGATCAATGATGGATTCCAGGCGACCAGCGAGAGCCTTATACAATCCGTCATTGAGCAATGCTTACCTTCCTGTGTACTCGTCTCAGCCGGGAAAGGTGGAGTGGGGAGTTAAGGGGAAATCTGAAGTGACTCGATTGAATTATTAGTGCCCACTAGAAGGAATGGAGAACGCGACAAAAGTTCGGGGTAAAAGACGATAGCAGATGATGGATCATATGCGGAGACTAAGAGGAAGGCAGAAAATAGGCCAATATTGAAGAATTCTGGGTTTGCAGTGAAAGACCTACCCTTTGACAGAAACTATGAATGAATAAATAGCATACATGTAAGTAGAGCTTCAATGAAATAAACACAGGGGTTCGAGACATGCAAAACAAAAAAGAATACTCAATGCAATGCCATCTATAGGTTCTCAACTGGCAAAACTCCGTTGTAGGTGGTTACTGAACCTTACCGCTGCGCTGAAGGCGGAGTTGGAGTTTCCCTCCATTAATCTGATCTATTGTCGCTACTGATTGACAAGTCATCTGATGAATCACTGCTATCAGTTAAACATTCTCCTAACGAAATTATTCTGTCAGTTTCACTGTCTAATACATTAGCACTAGAAAAATATTGTTCTTCGTTATTTTTAACGTGCTCAACACATTTTTGTCCACTTGTCTTTTCCATATTCTGCGAAAAGGCTGAGACACAATCGTTCCTTTACGTTAAGTGGGGACCCAATTTCTGTTACAAAAATTCAATTGAAAAGACTGGAGACAACTGTCTTAACATTTTAGTCTATCCCTTAAGTAAATGAAACCAATCAAAACAATAAATGCTTATTATTGAAGCATAGTTGGGGTTTGAAGATAAAATAATGTATATGTACGCGCTACTTGACGGACCGCGAGCAGTCAAGACATAAATAAACTTAACAAGTGATGGTACCTTGTTGACTCATTCTATTAACATGGGTTTTTTTCAACATAAAGTAGAATCTATTTAGAAGATTTCATACACTGCAACTACCCACTTATCTCTTCAAGAAAAAAAGTTTATCGTTGATTGATTTTCTACTTCAACAACATATTTTCCCATACTACAGTAGTATAAAACATACCTCAATTAAGAAGTCTTACAGTTGTTATATTGCGGTGACTCAAACATCTTAAAAATCTGCAAACAATATTCAACATGTTTTTTTCCTTATTAGAATCTGACTACTACTTTTTGAGTTATTATTAAGTATAAAAATGCGAAAATATTCTGCTTCATTGAAAGTCTACGTAAGTAACTCCTTCTTCCGTTAATGGCTGGCAATTAGGACGGAGGAGGTGAATAATATATTATGTCACTCTTTAAGATTTACGCATGCGCAGACCAACGGAGTTTATTAAGTTGTTCCCCTATAGCAAGTCGAGGAAGCCGAAAGCAGCGAGTGGAAATGTTAGAAAAACAAACGGAAATGGCACATACAGCGGTAGTATTATTGTAGTGTTAATCTAGTCTGAAATTCGTAAATTCATATTTGATTAGTTAGATCCAAATTTCAACAAAATGTAAACTGAAATATAAAGTTTTCTCCAGATTTTAAAGAAACAAATGTTCAGGAATGAAAACCAAGCCACCTCACATCCATCGAACCTGGAGAAATGAGTATCTAATTGAAAGGATCCGTTCGGAGTCTGGTACTAAAAAAATTAAGCCAATACAAGGTTATCGCTTAGGATGATACAGATCAAACACAAAACAAAAGACGCCCTGTGTAAATGAGAGGAATTTCCACTGTTTACAGGTTCTATAATCAAGACAGTTTGCCCAAGAACTTCAGGGTCGCCTACATTGTTGCGTTCATTACGCATGACTGTCCAGTTGTATGGACTAGCCGGGCGTAACGGACATAACAAAGTAGCGAACCTTCCGGTCTTATGTAATACGATCCCGGTACATAAAGTGTAGGTTTCTATATGGTCAGTATCGGGTGTAATTAGGATGCTCAAGCTCATACCTTGAAATGTGTGAATTCATACAAGAAATTAAAAGAAATCTTCACACTTATTTGAAACTTCGCGGTCGAGTAGCTCAGTTGGTAGAGGAACTTGCTAAGAACTGAAGGTTCAATCCCAGGTGATGGGACGGAAATTTTTGCGTTGCCAAAACTTCTTGAACGGCCCCGAGATGCACTCAATTTCCTATTAAATTGAGTACCTGACCTTTCCCAGGAGTAAAAGGCAGTCGGAATGCGGTGCCGATCACAACATCTTATTCTAGTGTCGATGACAAAGAATAGAGCTCCAAAGTGAGGATCACGTAAGAGTAGCTCCTAAAAGGCTTATTTAGCCGTCTCTTCAGTGTTGCCACTAATACCAGATATCACCAAAGAGGGTAAAACTACAATGCCATGTACTATAATAATAATAATAATAATAATAATAATAATAATAATAATAATAATAATAATAATAATAATAATAATAATGATAGGCCTATAGTGGCACTCGGGAGGAAATTAAACACAGAATAAATATGAGAAATGCCTGTTATTATTCGGTTGAGAAGCTTTTATCATCCAGTCTGCTGTCAAAATTTCTGGAAGGTAGAATTTATAAAACAGTTATATTACCGGTTGTTCTTTATGGTTGTGAAACTTGGACTCTCACTTTGAGAGAGGAACATAGATTAAGGATGTTTGAGAATAAGATTCATAGGAAAATATTTGGGGATAAGAGGGATGAAGTTACAGGAGAATGGAGAAAGTTACACAACACAGAACTGCACGCATTGTATTCTTCACCTGACATAATTAGAAACATTAAATCCAGACGTTTGAGATAGGCAGGGCATGTAGCACGTATGGGCGAATCCAGAAATGCATATAGAGTGTTAGTTGGGAGGCCGGAGGGAAAATGACCTTTGGGGAGGCCGAGACGTAGATGGGAGGATAATATTAAAATGGATTTGAGGGAGGTGGGATATGATGATAGAGACTGGATTAATCTTGCTCGGGATAGGGACCAATGGCGGGCTTATGTAAGCGTGGCAATGAACCTCCGGGTTCCTTAAAAGCCAGTAAGTAAGTAATAAGGCTATAGTATTAACAATATCGATGTCTTGCTTATTTACTTTACATCTCATCTTTATACTCGGAGGTCTATTCTAAATGGTTCAATAAATTGTGAAAGAGTATATTTTCCTCCTGGACCTCTCGTACATTATGTTGGTAGTTAGTAGATTAATATGATCTAATATTAAAATGTATTTTGTCTGCCAACATGAGATTCATTGCTTTGACTAAATAGTTTATGATTCACGAGACCTAACCTTAAAATTTATTTTGTTTGATCACGTGAAATGATTAGTACAAACTCCGCAAATCGAATGCCACTTTGAAAGATATGCTTAAGAATACTTAGGCCCCTACTCCTAATAATTTTGCTGTTCTAATTATGATTGAGTCTCCGTGCGCATAATTCCTTCATTATCTGCTCAACACGTTGCCACGTCTCTCACGCCAGAATATTAACAAATTTAAGCATGCATTATTATTTAATTTCACGAAAACATAAGAGAACACACAAATATTTATTTAAACTCATAGTGATTCTTTGCTAGATATACCTACTGATGTAATTGTTTTCGTAATTTTACTAACGATATAAGCAGTATAACTCGAATAAAATAAGAGAAGAAATATTTTTTTTCTGGGAAAACTATCAAGTTTTATCCTACGTTGTATGGACATTTTTTGATCCTGTAGACCGTCCCCGACGACTGTGAAAAGGACGGCATTTATACCCCTTACACTCTGTATACATATTGCGAATGAAATACGTAAGTAAACACGAACTTTTTAACTCTGTATTAAGATTTAAGCTAGTTTTTATGGTTTAAGAGGTTTGGCACAATTTGCTAATAAAACTCTTTTATACTGAAGAAAACTGTTACGTAGTCTGCTGTGATCAAAAAGTAAATTCGAAACACGAAATATATTGCTTAACGTTAATCAACGGTTTCTTGGGAATCTACGTTTTCCTGCTTTTTTGTATCTATCTGTATGTCCTTCAAAACACTGAAGAAATTTTGAGACAGTGTAAGTTTGCATTGGGGATGCGCTATAACGAAGCGGTTAAGATGTGTTGCAAGGGGAAGATCATAGGTTAGATTTTTGGCTATTCATTGATTTTTTTCTGTTCCTCTAAACATTCCAGTCACACCACAGTCTGGGGCTTCCTCAACTTCTAACAAAAATTACTATTATGGTGCTATTCATAGACATTTCGCTAGCCCGGGCTACGAGCGTGCTAAACAGGATTCATACCATATCATATCATTGACACTGGTTTATGAATACGAAAAACGTTAGTTCGCTGATCATCCACCGAAAGCCCGCGCTAAGAATGTCTATGAATACGGCCCTTAGATTCTAGGGTATTTCTTAGGAGCAAAGACGGCAAGCACTTAAGACTGACATCTCAACTGCTACTAATAGGCCTTCCGATATCAAGAAAAGGTTGGAGCCTTAATCTCATGCTATCTTATATGGACCTCCATGGTTTGCAATAGAGAGAGCATATCTGTATTTTACAGGTGTAAGTTTTTGTTAGTACTATCTTAAAGGGCCATACGCATTTGTAGCGTCCCTTAAATTGTCAGATTGAGATCACTACATTTCCATAGAAGAAATGCTACCTTCACTAAAAAACATGAAACAATAAGAAAGATATTCGTTAGCTATTGTATTATGAAGACTCACAAAAGGGGTTAAATTTCATAGTCCTGAAGAGATAGTCTAGCAACATGATATTTATGTGTTACACAACGCGGTTTAGACTGGACGATCGTGTGTTCGATTACCCTAGAGAGAAAGGCGCGTTACTATCAAGTTTACAGCAGCTGTGTGGCATACACAGTCTCGTATAAAACATTTTCTCTGGAACTAAAACTACCAGAGCGAGAAGTTGAAGTTCGACCTCATCTTGAGCAGCGGGGCTCTTATACACGCTAATGACGTCATGTATAGTCTTTAAGTGGACTTGCTTGTTGGATTACTACACAGACGCTCCGCAAATACATGCTGGATACTGGAAACTGTTACTACCATCATCACCATCATTATTTTTTTATTGGCTGCTTAACGACGATTTAACAACTGTGAGGTTATCTAGCGTCGGTCTATATCAGTGGTCGGCAAAGATTACGTCATATAAAATGCAGTCAGCAATACACAGTAAAGAGGCAGTAAGAAGAAGGGGATACCAAACTGTTTAATATTCTATGAACAAGAGGGAGCAGATCATGCCTTACCCCTCCGCCCTGTTTGTGGATTAAATGGTTGATTCGCGAATCACGAAATGTCGACCACTGGTCTATATGGTGATAGAGCGATGAGACTGAGGACTCGCGATGGATTTACCTGAAATTTTTCTCGACTTAACCTAAGGTCAAAATTAAATAATTTTCTGAGTTTAAACGGTTTAAAACCTTAGTTTTCATTTCAGTTATACAGGTCATTCAGGAGGAAAGGGCTATACATTGAAGGGTGATAGTATTGGCAAAAAAACAACATTATATAAATAGGGATATGTCTTATGTTTTGGAGAAATAAATCGAAACCAGAGGAGCGGGAACAGTGTAAGGGATAGTAGATTATTACTTGCATATGTTGTGTCTATTTGTCAATTTCTCTTTACATAACGTGTTCAAAATTCCACCATCAACCTCGACGCACTTTGCAGCTCGTGTAGCCAGATGCCGTGTTGCTAATTTGAGCTAGTTCGGATATTCCTTAATGTGATCACAAACATTTAGGACGTTGGCAACCAATTTCTCCCTTGTTTCCACTTTGCGCTTGTAGACTTCGATCTTTAGCCAACTCCATAAACAATACTTTAATGGTGTAAGATCGGGTGACCTCGATGGCCAAGAAATGACACCACCGCGACCGATCAAACGCTCGGGATAGGTTCCATTGAAGTACTGAACCACTGGCCGGCTGGAATGTGCAGAGACCCCATCTTGTTGCCAAAAGAGCAATGAGGTGGTCATCAATAATGTCATACCACACATTAGCTGCGAAACGACGCTGAAAAATACTGTTCTAAGTAGCGTAAGGATTTTCATCTGCCCCAAGGTGATAGTTGTGAATGATGTTGATTCCGTTACGGGTAAACGTCGATTCATTCGTAAGCAGAATGTGTGGAATCAATCGGTCGTTAGAAATAATCTATTGACAGAATTCCAGCCGCTTGGCATCATTCACTTCACGAAGGTGTTGCACATACATTGGTAATGCTATGGATCACAGATATGCCTTGCTCGTGTACTGTGCGCCACACTCGTGTTTGTGGAATATTACATTATGCAGTAATTCTTCTAGAGCCAGTAGTTTGGCTGCATTCAACTATTTGGTCCTGTCAACATGGACAGATGCAACGTGCACGCAATGTTTTAAACACCATTCTGTGAGGTACTCTGCGGTCAGGAAACCGTCGTTGGTATTCTGGAACAGTAGCTCTACAATTACCATTGCAAGAACATAGACATACACCATGTCGGTATATTCTGAATGTTTGAAGACTCGTGGCATTGTAACTTCGCTACACAGAGTGTACTCGTACATAGCAAAGTGCTACAACCTTTCTGACAGACTCGAAAGTCGGCGAGCCAGAATGGTAAGACTCATCACTCCACCCTTCCGTGCACAGGTAACATGCGCACATGCAGGTGGCCAACGTGACAAAAGCAACAGCATAACCTAATGTCGTTTTAGTTGTGAGCAATTACGCGGAGGAAGAAAATGAGACTCGTATCTATTATTTTCATATAGCTGTTTCTCGGAAACCTTTGAGAATAAGACATAATATGTTTTATAATGTTTTTCCCTTAAAGTCGCCCATACTATCACATCTCGAAGTAATAACCCTTTCCTCCTGAATCACTCTGCACATGGAAACCCGGACTCGCACAAATATGCAGAGACAATGGAACTTTCGTCAAAGTGATGCACTGGTGACACGAAGTCTTAATCTCTAATGAGCAGACTGCGGTCTAGGGTCACCGATTAGCGAAACTGAAGTTTGGAACTCACGGAGTGTACATGACGTCATGACTCATGGGGTGGGATAGCACCCTAGATCATATATGTAACAGATAACTCCTCGCTACGTTAAAATCGGCAGCACTTTGAAGAGAACAACCGCCAGGATCGCCACTCGTCCGCCGTAAACGAACACGAGATGGCAGCACAGTCGCTAATGTAATTCAAAAGGGAATTATGACGTGACTCCTTATGTAACAACTAGATGGCAGCGTAGTAAACCTGACAAAAGTTATTAACCTCAAAGCCTATAAGCCCGACATATCTGTTACATATATGATCTAGGATAGCACTTTGAGAGTACAGTTCGTTTCGTAAGAAATTATATTACCACCTTTTAAATTCTGCTTGGCGTGGATCCTTACAATCACTATACGTACTTGAGATCCTGTGAGTAAACAAGTAGGCCTATATTTTATCTCTTCTCATCTATTTATTTGATTAGTTATAGTACATGCATATTTGTGTTTAGTGTTAATTTCGCTGTTTTATAATTCACAGTACTGAGGAACATGTCGAAAATTAAGAGCACTAAGCGTTCTCTTCAGAACGAACTTACAGAAATTTCGGAAAGGAATATTTTCTTATTAAAGAAAAAACACGGAATTTTGAAAATTATTAAAAAAGTACAAGGGCAGATAAAACTCGATTTTTTCAAAAGCAGTATAATAGCAAAAGGTACATGGAAAATATTTAATTAAACAGTCAAAACTGGTCTTCAACATCAAAATCAGACATAAAGTTGAAAAAGAATTTCACCGAGATTTATGTATAATGTTAGTACATGTCATCATCCTTTCAACGATATTTCAAAGCGTTTCTTGAAAAAGTTTTCTTTTGATATGTTCAGAATGTACCTTGTAATTCGGTGTATTGAATTGTGAAAAAATGTAATTTATGTAAGTACTGCATATTTTTTTCTGCTCACACACAAATGATAATTTTTATATTGTTAAAACTTGTATAATATAATGTAAATTGAAACATGTAATGTTAGGTAATTATTTTTTCTATTATAAATGCACTGTATATATTACATTTGTAACGTGAACTTTTATTTTGTATCCTACTGTAACTGAATGTTTACATGTTGAGGCAAGGAGTAAATGCACTCTCAATCTCCCATTCCCCTCGATCTACACAACACAGTGGTCAGTGCGTTCGTAACTTAACGCGTTTCGGTACTATACGTCGCAGTGTGCTAATGAGTATAATATATTAGCAATATCATGGACAAAAAAATTATACCTCTTCATCCTCTCCAAGTACTCCCAAGGATACGCTTATCTCTGGTTGGGAAGCAGTGAAGACGTTTTTTTAGATGAAAATCACGTGTATCAAACATCTAGTCTCCCCTCGGTAATGGCGATGACCCAGTTTCATCTCTGAATATAAAACAACGGTCGTGTATTCTAAACTCTCCAATTACCTAACCGTTAACTGTTCTGGAGAAAAAGTTCAAACAAGGAGATTAACTACGATTGAACACCGACTGTAAAGCTAAGGAAGAGATAGACATAAATAAAGGAGATTTGAGGCTTTCGCTGTGATCCAGTTGAGAATAAATAATCTCAAATGTATGTTCATATTTAATCTCTCTGGCGCTTCGAAACTACTTCAACATTATAGTCGTATCACTCAAGGATCGCCTATTCTGATGGGTTGGTTGGTTATTTTATTAATGTTACATACTTTTATAATACTATTTTCATTATTACACCAGAAATTCGTTCCATTTTAAATTTATTTATCAAATTAGATTATCTATGCTAATGTCTTAGAACTAGTTCGTCAGGTCTCGTGTCCAGTTGTTTGGGATAAACAAGAATAATGTACACATAATAGACAACCATTCTAAGTCTTGAGAATTGCAACTCTGACACGTCAGATATGTTAAATATCAACACACCGTCAAGAAACTCGAATTATTTTTCACACACGACAAATAAGAGTCATCAAAATTAAACAAACATCCTCATCCTAAAAGATGTACGTCTCTCGCTACCATTGCCTTCTTTCATCACATTACGCATTACAGTACCGTTTATAGTATATTTTAGATAACTATGATTCCAAATACACAAAGAATTTAATCAAACGATATTAACTTTAGTTTACAGGAATGATCCCGACACATTTTTATAATTCCAAAAGTAGGGGAGACTGTTGTACTTTTATACACTTTTCACATTTTTTTTTTTTTTTTTTTAATTTTGGGAAATGAAATTTTTTAAATGAAAAAATGCTTGAAATAATTACTGAAGATTCCTTTACAACGTCCTGTATGTATTTTCCTGTTTTACAGATCTATTAAGGATGGAAAAAATAAAATGAAGGGATATGTAATGTGTTCAAAGGCATAACAGGTTCATGTACCTTGGAACATACCCTCTTGTAAGTTGTAACACATGGAATATAGATGGGAATATAGCTGTAAAAACTGACAATCATATTTAAAATGCGTTTTCTATCATAAACCAGAGCATGCTTCTCTGATTGAGATTTTATTTCCTGGAGAAGCAATAACTGTTTCAACAGCTTTCTTCAAGGCATCCGGATCAATTGGGGGCCTCTTAACTCCAGACTAACTTCGTCACATGACCTTAAAATAATAGAAAAACAAAATCCGATAGTATCGTGTACTTTGGAACATGTTCCATGGTACAAGATGTTTTGTGTTCAAAGGTACAAGAGGGTGCACTTTTAAACAAATATGGCTCCCAAAACTAGAAATTCGAATAAATCATGGAAATTAAAATATGTTATTACTCACCAGATTATACGTAACACACCGTACTTGAAAGATATTAACAAATACAATCTGGTTTTGTGTTAGAAAACATATGTCATTGAACGAAATGTTTAATTTTGGTACTAAAAAAACTTCTTTTGTCCACGCAACTCACACTTTACAGTAAATCAAACCGAAACTATGACCAGAGCTACTTAGCGGCTTTCTCTACAATCTACTTCAGTTCGAGTCCTCTAGGAAGCAGCAAAAATTAAAAAACAAAAAATGTTCAAAGGTATACTATGCTGAAGGTACAAAAGTCTCCCCTAAGTCATCATAAAATAGCGACTTGATATATAAGTTAAAACGTGTAATGAGAACAGATGCTTTAACTTCATGATGTCGATTTTTCCAAGATATTCTTTTCTTGCAGCTAATGTGTCATAGTCATACTTAGTCTATATCAAACAATTAAAACCAGTTTAACATGGAACGTTTAAGTGGGTACTTTTTCGGGAAAATGTTCGTTATCATTTCTGTAAGTTAATACTCTACACGCATTTTGCTCCTTAGAGAGAGCGCGTCGATGCAACCCGCAACATATCAATTCTGCTTAGCGCCAGCAGGCCGATGAAACCCGTATAACTATTGAAAAAATATACAAACTTTGAATATCATCATTACATTAAAGATATTACTAGTAGCTTAAGCAGCAAATGCTTAATGATTATGTTAATATGATTCTCATCAAGCGGTGACCTCTGATTAATTTTAATCACACAGCCACCAACCACTTAAACGTTTCACACAATTATAGGGATTCTATAAATCCCTTGCCACCTTTTCCTTTTATAAAATTTCAAAACTGTCTCATATCTTTTCTTTTATTTACTTCAAACTTCTTAATACATGTTTCATAAGCCAACTACACAAATATATACGTATCACCAAGTTAGTAAGGTTAAATGATTTGAACTATAATTAGACAGATATTTTTCTCTTGAACTTTGTTTAGCAGTTGCATTTTACATATCCAGTTCCGTTTCGTAAAACTTATTTGATTCATTCACCCCTCTCTCGCTAGAAATCCAAACTATACTTAAAGTTTAGAGCATATACTCAGAATAAAGGAGCCATCAAAATTGATTCCTAAACTTCTGAGAAAGAGAAGTACCGGCAGCATAGAAATCAAATAACGAGGCCCGCATTCTATTGCAGTGAAAGTGTTCTGCACGTGAAAATAAATGTGCTAGAATATGCAGTCAGGAAATTGTAGTAGACAGAAAATAAAATATGTATATTCGTAAGCATTTGAAGACTGTTAAACGTTGTGAAATTTCGATAGTTCACTCTATGTGCCGTTCTTTCAGAAATTTGGAAAAGATTGGCTAGAAAATATTACTTTCAAAAACTGGTTTTAGAAGTATCTGAAGACTGTAGGCCTACTATAGTGAGGTGTAAATCTTGCCGATGCAATGTAAAACGAAATGTAATGATTTAATTGAGCATTCAAAGACAATCGAACATAAAATTGTGGTTCAGTCAGTTAATTTATCAAACCAAACGAAACTTTAATATCTTCCCGCCGATAAAGTTAATTTGGAAAACTAAAAATGTATTAATAATAAAATAAATCTAATAGAAGAATTTACAAGTAGAACAATAATGCGATTTACGACTCAGTAATACATGAAAGAATATGTTCAATGCCTCGATCGTGCCCCTTGTGATTTCGAATTGTCTATTGAACTCGCATATTAAGAAATAAAAGCAGTTTCATAGAATATCCTCAGCTTCCCCTTTTCCGAGAGATGCTCGGGTCTTGCAGATAATCAAAATGCAATAATAATTGTAGGGAGGTATACTTCTGATCGACTATCTAACTAACAAGTAGCCTGTATATTTCAAATTTTGCTAATAGCCTACTCTTTATTGAAACTATTACACTTTTACTACGTCATACTACTTTTGACAAAAAGGTACAGAATGATGTGTTTCAACCAATCATGGCAGCTTATCCAATAATTTATCACCTGCCTAGTATTTGTTTTTATCACCTCCCTAGCATTTGTCTCTTTGTTTGTCAACATTGTACTTTCAATAATTGTACATTTTAAAATCATTCATGTTTATTTTACCATCCTTAATTAAAACTTTTCTATCATTTATATTGTTTATATTAATTAGGTTATGTTATAACTTCTGCTGTATGAGACTATGGACAGTCACGTATCAGAGATTGTTTAATATATGAAGAGTCCACTGCAAGAATGAGGGATGTCACTTTCTTGTCGAAAATGAACCAAGACTGTCAATGCATAGCTTAAGACATATAAAATGTAGGCCTACATACAGAGTTACATGGCATTAACACTGATAGTCATTGTCCAGTAATGATCGGAAAATCACAGTTAAGCTTTGAGCGCTAAGCATTTCAAACTTTCAATTGCTTCTCCTGCAAAATGTATTCCAAATGAATCCATCATTCTTGCAGTGGACTCTTCATATATTGATAATTGAAGTGGAATGCAACTTATTAATAAAGGTGAAACTGAATCAACAAAGCCTTCTTGACTAGTAATCGTCCAGAG
This sequence comes from Periplaneta americana, assembly GCF_040183065.1. Lineage (NCBI taxonomy): Eukaryota > Metazoa > Arthropoda > Insecta > Blattodea > Blattidae > Periplaneta > Periplaneta americana. The sequence goes on along the minus strand of NC_091123.1, from coordinate 74,362,201 downwards.
TTCAATGAAGATTGTATCGTTGGTACAACTGGTAACAAGAGAACAGCTAATCATGACACACTACTGTCATCTAGCGAAATATTTGTGATGATGAGATGGTACAATAACACATTTTGAAGACAGTTTAGTGCGGTATTATTTTAAGTCAATATTTTATTACATTAGAGTACTTCATTTCTTCTAATCTTTATATCATTTCTTGTAATCGTGTAACAGTCAATTAAATTCCACTCGAGTTTTGATTTTCTCTGGATAAATCAAAACCTCTAGTGAAATAATGTATATAAAACGAAATACTAATTAAACAAAAATGCCTAACTCCACTCACTCTAGTGAACCTGCTTGTGCGATGCTGAACTTTCACCGAATGAAACACGAAAAGGGCAGCATTATGTCTCTCACTACAAGAACAGTGGCTCGTAGTTGTCAATGCCCGTTCCACTCTCATTTGTCACTTCACCTGACGCGTCCACCTGACTAGAAGATAAACGCCGAATCAACTGCAGAATGAAGCGATGCATTGCACGTTACATCTGCTTCTAACAGACATTTCTACTCCAGGAATTATCATCATGCGGACCAGTTGTTTGCAATTTTGTTGTTTATTGCTTTCTTTATCTTGAAAGAAATGTTTGCCTCATCTTTTCTTCAGATAATCAAATACAACTCACATTTTACGAAGTAGTATTTGATTCAGAGTTCTGCATCTTCAGCTCAGTGGTGAAGTATGAGACGGAGTGCTATCTTTTTTATTTTCTCCGGTTAAATCAATCAGCTCCAGAGGTGACAAGTCGAAGTCTTTTTTCAATACAATCACCGTTTTATCCTTCATGCGAACAGGAGCCTGTTTCACAATGTTTACAATTCTTGTAAATTTTGTTTGTAAATTTATAAACTTCTGTTTCTCATTGAGAGTTTTGTTGTAAAGCTGAAATTCACAAAAGAAAGCCAAATCTTTATAAGGTGTAGTTTTACTAATGTGTAAATTTTACTTGTAAAGCTAGCACATTTCCTACTATTGTTCTGAGGTGTGTATAATTTGAAAGTGCAACGATTGAATGGTTCATCAGAACAAGGTATAACCATTATTTTTTGTTTTTCTTTTACGCCCTCTACTATTGGCATCAGTGTTTTATCGCTACAAGATTATATTACACTTCACTTTGCCTAGTACAACGGTTTCCAGGTTTTTTTGAAGTCACGATACACTTTTGGGTAAGACTTCTGTTTGAGACCTTCACTACCGTGCGGGTTCTTGACACTGAAAAATAATCCCTGTAAAATTGCTAACAAATACAATTCTATTCAAAACCAGTGAATACTTCCCAAAGTACTATTTTAAACAGCAGCTTTTTGAATATTTTTCTGAAGAAATCTAAAACAATTACGACAGTCACAGATGGATACTGAATCCGTTTTTAGACTTTTGCGTTCAACCGGCTGAAATTAATTAACTATATAATTTGAACTGGTAATGGAAATTACGGGAAAACGGCTGAACGGATATTAATCTATGGCCCCTCATTTTGAAGCTTGGCATCCAAGGATATGCGGAAAAATAATAGTTTTCAGTGAAAATGTCAATTTTTCTACATAAATTTTCCTATTTTCCAAACTCCATCTGTCGTCAGTTTTGAGAACTAATGGCTTTTCAGGAAAAAACAAGGAACACACTACAATAAACAATATACCCGAAGGCAGGATTGCTTACATATTCAGAGCTCAGATTCTCTGACATCATAATCCCAATATATCGATCTTCGTTAGTGTTATTTTTTAGAACATCTCAAAAACTTACTAAAAACAATTTACAGGTCTGATTCTCTGGTGTGTAATTTTCTGAGTTCAGCTGTGTATTGGATATATTAAAAACTACAAAACTTAAGAAGGTTTTACGACATTATTAAACTTAAAAATGAAATATTATTAAAGGTTATGCCATGATGTATTTATTACTAATGATACACATTAATGCTATTGATATATTGTTAATATGAAAGTGAAACCTTTTGGGGTTGTTTATATAAGTAGACGTAGAGATATGTTAAATTAGATCTTAATTTCTATAATTTACTGAGTAACGGCTATACAATATATATATATATATATACTGAAAACTAGAAAACTTGCGTAAGATAACAATATTGTTATTAAAAATGAAATATTTTTACTATTATTAATAAAGTGGTGTGGGTCTTTTTCATATATTTAATAACGTGTTGGTGTAGATACTTATATGACTGTGTGATTCCCTAATTTTCATAGGATGTAGTGCAGTAATATGGTAGAGGCATTAGTAAGTTAGTTGAGTCATGATTCCTATTTTAGCTAAGTCTTTAAACTACATAAAAATTAATTTCTTATTCCTTTAGTTTAATCGATTAGATTTGTAATCGCTGACAAGCATGCCATTTTGTTGTAGGGAGAACTCAAAGAACTGAAGATGGATGTGTTCAAGAAAACATTAAGAGGGAACCTTTTTAAAAGAGATATTTTTGACAGGGTTACATTTCATTGAGTTAAATGTTACATCTTCATAATTACGGGAGAAAATAATTTTCAAACTATCTAGTAATATTTCTGTAAAATAAATATGAAAATCTTTTATTTGAACTTCTAATTAACTACGTTTGCAGAATTTGTTGCACAAGCCAATAGTGTGTGTATATATACACATAGCCATCGATCCGGGTACAGAATGTCAGCCCTATACCGTCTACGCCACCCAGGCCGACCATTAAACTTGAAAAGTCGCTCAGTCCGTAAATCGGTGGATACAAAAACTAGCCCAACCTTTCATTACAATGGACTTAACGCATTTTAGGATCACACTCTTTAATTAGAACAGATATTTTGAACACGCGTATCACTGCAAGTGACAGCCGCACGATACTCTCTGTACTACTGCTCGAAGCGAAGTGAATCACTCAACAGTCACTACAAAGACGGCATCGGTATGTAGATACTGAGCGCTCTATACTAAAACGACAGTTATTCTTTATGAGGAGTCTTCGTAATTGACAACATATTTCACAAAATACTCACTGAAACAGTTGTAGGTTTAACGCAGAAATCATCCATTCTATTTCATAAAAAAAATACGGTTCTTAGACATGAGATATAAGAAGAGATGTTCGCCTTTGAGTTCCAGAGTATCTTCCCTTCCAGCTTTCGTCCTGTCCTTCCTTCCTATCCTTCTTCCTTTTTTGTTCCACCACTTTTCCTTCGTTTCTTTCCTTGTTGTTTCCCGTCTTTCTTTCTAATACACTGGTTCCATTACGAGTCCTTTTTGCGAAGGTAAACAGATTAATTACTTTATTTTCCATCTACAAGTAATTAGTTAATTAATTAGCACAGAGCACATGCGTTTCTGTGTCGAAAGCGCGTGACAGGGCTGCCCCTGCCCACTGCCGATAGTAATTTGTCTTCGCTTCCTCGCCTCGCTCTCCGGTTAGCCCGGCAGCTTGGTTGCGTAATCGCCAGACCCGTGAATGGAAGTAATTCCAGATAAAGGTCGCTTTGATTGGATTGGGATTACAAGGTGCTCTGAATTAACCTATTGATGCAATTGGTTACAGATCTCTCGCACTGTGATTCCTTGATCCGATTTCGGCCACTGGTTACACAGGCGCGCGCACACAAACTCACATCACTACAGCGTGTACCGCATGCAAAGCGCAACGTGTTCGTTCCAAACAGTTCTCCTTTCAAAACTCGCGGTTCGTATTCATGGCGTTTTTATGTCTCGCGAAATATTCGAGCTGAATGCTGAGCAGATGCGTCCCAAAGGATATAAGAATAAAGGCTTCTCAAACTTGCAACAATGAACCACACATTCATTGAAAATAGCAGGTGCGCCGTTAGTCTAACGGCTAGTATGTCGATTTTTCACGTTGGAACCGGGTTTCGAATCCCGGTGGATCTCATTGGAATTAATGGTGGAAAAAGACGGTGCTTATTTATTTCAAATTTCAAATGCATCGGAAGATGCTATAACATGATCAAGTACAAGTTTATATAATAATATAGAACAGAACATATAGCACAGAATAATACATCAGACTACTGAATAAAATTATAACAATAGAAATATAAATAAAATGATACAATAAATATAGAAAGGATACAATAATATTAACAAAATTTGAGGACCGAAGGAGCAGCGCTCGTGTTCGGTCGCAGTTCGGATATATTATTAATATAGGAGGAATATAGAATATAAGATCGGAATTAAAATTAAAATTACAGCTACAATGAAATTATATAATATAATATAATATAATATAATATAATATAATATAATATAATAGCCATCTTGCGGTGCTACGTACAGAGCGTTCAAATAGACATTCATCCGTGAGTATGCTGCCGCGCGTGACGGCTGAAAGCGCACTGTTTTCCGGCACAGTCGGATATTCATAGCCCCTTAAGTCAAGCGCATTGATTGCTCACGCATATTACAATAATCACATACTTTTGTCATAGAAGGTATTGGAAATCATGTTCTTGTACTCCCACACATCTCTCACACATTTTAAGGAAATTTACATTTACATGCATTAGTTCTTCTGCAATTTCGCTTCTTATATTGCCTTTCAGTTCTTCCAATGTATGCGGGTTATGCCGATACATTTTATTGTTTTAGTTCTCCCACAAATAGAAGTCGCATATGGTATTATAATAATATCCACTGCAAGATCTCAAAATTTATATAGCTAATAAAAAACCAGCCAAGCCATGTACCTCTTTATTGCAGCCGAGTGATAAAACCATGTTTCATCCGTGAAATTTACTCAACTAACATTATTTACGTGATATGTAGCGACACAAGACAACAGATAGACCTACTGGAGTACAGAAAAACCCGATCTTGTACACGAAATGTCACTGCACGATAAAAAATTAGTCTATGGTGAGCAATAAGCTATTGAATACCTATAGAGCCTATATTTAAAAAAATACCATGAATGTGCAGAAGCACAGGGTTAAAATAATCACACCATTCCTAGAAGATTCATCTCACACTGAATGTACAGACACGCAATTAAAATTTGAAGCGATCTTGATGGGAGTTACCTGTTTGTAGGCAACAATTTCACACAACTGTCCACAAGTAGCATATATACAGGGGCTCTTGTTTACTGCACGTTCACAGTGTGTTATAAGCGAAACATGTACAATAAGGAAGCTCCAAATTTTATTTCCGTATCTGCAGGCTAGATAGGCATTCTTTCAACAAGATTCTGCTACAGTGCATACTACTAATCTCTCGTTAGCATTAATTCCGGACATTTTTGAAGATAGGGTCATCAGTCAAGGAATACGGCCAGCGCGATCCCCAAATCTTACCTATGCGACTTCTATTCATGAGGGAACTTAAAAAATGAAGTACATTGCAATAATCCGCATACGTTAGAAGAACTGAAAGACAATATACAGGGACATCAAAGCGTCTGCACTGCGTGCTCTTAACAACCCGCACAACATTTCCTTAAGAGCGACGATTGTACTTAATCTTGCTGAAAAGTTAACCTTGTTAGATTTGTATTGCTTGTAGTATGAGCACGTAATACAGGCGCTTTGAGATCCCTACAATATAAGAAGGAAAATTTCAGCAATTTAAGAACTAGTGTGTGTTAATGCAAATTTTCTCGAAAGGTGTGAGAGATGTGTGACGGCACAAAGACACCATTTCCAACATATTCTATGACAAAAGTAGATGATTATTGTAATTTGCATGAGCAATCTATGCGCTTGACTTAAAGGGCTATGAATATCCGACTCTGCCGGCAAACAGCGTGCTTCCTGCCGCTATGCGAAGCCGCACACTCACGGATGAACGTCTATTTGAAAGCTCTGTAGTTCGCCTCCCATGGTGCACAGAAGACAAAACATATGGCGGGAAAACAAAGACATTCAGCGCGTAGCTCCTAGATGGAGACGATTGGGTGAATTATACAAAGTACACGCCTTTGGCTTTAAAATTTTTGACAACAGTGAAATTAAAATTTAATATATTCAATTTGTTGAAGTAGTAATATTTATTGTCTTTTATGATAAACAATCAGAAGATGAGTATCCACGTAACAAACATTTTGCTTTGTATGTCACGGGCAACTTAGTAGTTATGCAGATTAAGTTCGAATTGTGACGTTTTAGGAGACTACAAGAACTGGAACGATAACTGCAACAAAAATATGGAGCAGATACCCGCGATGGACAATACACAGAAGTATTTGATAGAATTGGTTTATTTCGTTATAAAAGAGCTTCATATAGTTAAATGATTTGTGGAACTTTGCACTTGTTACAAAATATGTGAAGCATGACTACTCAATGAAGGGGAAGCCAATGTTGCATATAAGAGAAATAAAAACCGATGTTAACATTATTGGGGTTGTAAAGCATTTCCTAAATTTATTTTAAAAGAGGTTGCACATTAACGGTTTTGGCATGCATGCGTCGATGTCTTTTCCAAGTGTCTTCCTGCAGGTTTTCATTAATAGGAATAGTTTAATCAATTATATTACTCTTCTATTTCGAATATTTATCGCCAATATCTAGATTATTATTTACGACGGATATATTTTATGACAGGTTTGTTCCATTATATCTTTATATCCCTATGTTGTAAAAGATTATTATTCGTAACAAAACTAAAGTTATTGTTACGGTTCCTATAAACACTCAGGTTTCAGTATCATCAAATCAAATGTTTTATGGATACAGAATAAGAGGACTGTGCTTATGCGCTTAAATTCCCACACATGTGAAATTTATATCCGACGAAACACAGCACTAGAAAATAAATTACAGAACAATTTATTATCAGTTAGGATATTGTGACGGGAAAATTGAAGCTGTAAAACTGTCTCATGATGACGAGTGTATCACCATGGAAACATTCTGGCCTACACAAACTGATTCATTCCAACCAGATGTTACATAGGTGTGTTAGCCAAATCACGGATTCTTTTGTTTACAGATGCCACAACATGCAATTTCTTTGTATTCTGTGCGATATTGTCTGACGCAATCTCTTTCTTAATTCAAACAGTGTCTTTAACCAGTCTGGTTTACAAGTGGTCCAAAAATGGCCTTGGACTAATGTTGTACATTGAAATTCGCTAATGCGCGTTTCTCTTAGGTTCATCTGATTTTCAACTTTGTGCTGACCTTGCATCTCCGGAAACACACTATATTTACGTCGTAATAAATTATATGGCGGAAGTTGGCACGCGGTTGGTTGGCTTCTAGTGCCTTCAGATCTAATCGATTCTGCTTCTTTTTCAGTAGGGTAAATTTAATGGTTTGTTTTTAATTATTCAATCGAAATAACTTAACAAATTCAAGTAGAAAACTTACTGTTTTATTAGCATATTAAAAAGAACGTTTTCGCCTATGTGACATCATCAGGTTTTTTTCATTCTTTCAATATCTAATTTACATTTGTGTAAGTTGAAATATAAATATGAATACAAGAACATTTCAAGACGCTTTAAAATAATTAGATTAAAAACATTTTAAACTATCTAGATTATTATCGCCGCGGCCTCATGCTTAACATGCCGGCATCATACAATAACGTGCGGTGTGCATTCAAAACATAATTTCGCCGACCGATTGTTGCTCTGTAGGTTTCGCTCTAAGCGTCACGTTGTCACGTCTACTTCCTCGATAAGAATAAGCACTAGTTTGTTATATTATTATTATTATTATTATTATTATCATTTCATTTACGAGTGCATTGACATTTTTAACTCTTAATAATAACTCTTTAATAATAATTTTTAATCACATACCTTAATGTTCGTCCTCAGCACAAGACATTGCAACCTCGGTTTTAGTCCACGTGGATTAGACAAGTAGGTGTCATTTAATAATGGAAGCAGCTTATTGGTTGCAATATTGAAATTGAGGCGAGTAATTGGAGCGGCGACATAAGAAATTGAAAACAATAATACAATTAAATTTCCAAGACCTGCTGAATGTTATACATGAGGCCGCTCAAAGACCTGCCGAATGTTAACCATGAGAGCGCGGCGATATCATGTATATGATTTTAGTAATCACATTCTCTATCCAATAAACTTTCATGTACAGACCAGGAACAAAAATTAGGCCACGTGAAATTTCTGAGCATGGGCAGTATGTTATAACTGGAACTTGTAAAATGCAGGTGGCCTAAATTTTGTTTCTGGATCTGCACTAATTGTAATCAAATTGGTCATTACTTGTACTGAAATATAAGTCGTACTACAAATATAATGGTTATTTTAACATAATAAAATCATACTCTATATGAAATTACAATAATCTCAGTCATATAAAAAGTTGGATACCGAATGTGATTACTAAAAACCAATAGGCCTACATGTTGATAATCCAGATAGTTTAAAATGCTTTTTAAATGTCCTTATATTTTGTACAAATGTAAATTACTCGTAGATATTGTAATAATGTAAAAATCTGATGATTTCACATAGGCGAAAACGTTAGTCTTTTAACATGACTATTACACTTTTACAACGTTACACTACTTTTGACCAATAAAACGGTACGAAAGGACGTGTTTCAACCAATCATGGCTGCTTATCGCACAATTTTATCACTTCCCTAGCATTTGTTTGCTTTATCACTACCCTAGCATTTGTTTCTTTGTTTGCCAGCATTTCAAACTGCAAATTCTTTATGGTACTATAAAACATGCTTTGCGATTGTCATTTGTTTCCCGCATAGATAGTCGACTGGAAATGGCAGCTCCGTTCAAACGTTTTGGTGGAGGTAACATTAGTAAAATAGAACTTTAGTAAGTCAATTAATATCTATTTTATCGTATTAGAGTACTTTATTTCTTCTAATCTTTATATACTTTCTTCTAATCGTGTAATAGTCAATTAAATCCCACTCAGTTTTGATTTTCTCTAGATGAATCAAAACCTCTAGTGAGGTTACTGTTGTTAATAAAAAATAAGTTTTATACTTTAATACGGTAGGCCTAAGTCATTTTATTGAATCACTAATTAAAAACAAAATATTAAATTGACCTTTGTGTTTTACTTATCTGAACAAATGCTCAATGTGAATTGTAAAATCCTCATTCAGTGTTAATAATTCAGTTTCTGAAGTGTTCGCGTTTGTAAGGTGAAATTAATTTTAAAGATATGACGATAAATTGCAAATTTTAATTATTCTATTAGGGGCTCAATACTCCACGCCATCGTCCTTGATTGAAAGTCTGGATGGAATTTTTTTATGGGAAACGATAGAGTTGAAGCAAGTTTTCTTGGTATACTTCCATTTTCCATGTTAAAATTTTACAAATTCTCCATCAATTAGGAAGAATTCGGCATTACCGTCAGCAGGATAACATATCCTCTGACACATCATGTTTTAACGGCGCTCTGTCAACTACTAGGTTATTTAGCGGCAACGAAATTTATGATAACAAGATGAGGTCGAAGGTTCGCCATGGTACTGCCTGAAATTCGCATTACAGTTGGGGAAAATATCGGAAAATCTCAACCAGGTAATCAGTCCAGGCGGGAATCTAACTCACGCCCGAGCTCAGCTCAAGATCAATGGACAATCGCGCTGCCACCTGAGCTACGTCGGTGGCCCGATGTTTTTAAAGGGCGATAAAATCATTAGAAACCACCGGCGTAGCTCAGTCGGCTAAAGCGCTTGCCTGCCGATCCGGAGTTGCGCTCGGGCGCGGATTCGATTCTCTCTTGGGCTGATTCCTTGGTTGGATATTTCCGAGGTTTTCCCCAACCGTAAGGCGAATGTCAGGTAATCTATGACTAATCCTCGGCCTCATCTCTCCAAATACTATCTCACTATCATCAATCCCATGGACGCTAAATAGCCTAGTAGTTGATACAGCGTCATTAAATAACCAACTGAAAAAAATCCTAGTATATAGACCTAGATCATGACACCTTCGTTTTATATCCTTTACAAAAGAACCCTACTAATATTTTATCACTCTTGCATATAGTGGGGTTCACATAGGTTCAGTTACTAAAAAGCTGATATGGCCATCTTTCTAGCGTTGCTGTCACCAGATATCAACAAAGCAGGTAAATGAGAATGATATGTACTGAAACAATAAATAATACATATTATTTACTTATTTGTGATTGACTGATCTCATATTAAAATGTATTTTGTCTGACAACACGAAATTAATTGGTTTTCACTAAACAATAATTTATGATTCAGAGACCTAACCTAAAAGTTATTTTGTTTAAATGCATGCGATGATTAGTACAAACTCCGGAAACTAAATACCTCTTTATAAGTACCCGTACTGTTTATTTATTAATTACTGATGTATCACTTATTAATATTAACGCTCCAATTTCAAATAATACTCGCTAGTAACTTTCGTTTCATGAACGCTGGAAGCTTCTTCATAGACAAACGATACTGCCAACATAACAGTTAAAAAGTAACTGCCAGTTGTAATATTTTCCAGTAACGAAATTCGAAACAAAGTTGGCAAAAGAAAATTCAACCTCAAAACTAAAAAATCACTATAATCCACTAGCATATATAGCGATAGGGGAAGGGGCAATGGTTAGGTTTCATGCTTAGGGTATAAAGTAAGAAAACCCGTACTAAGCAATATGGGCATGTATGCGCCCAAGGCCAGTCTCCACGTTCTGTCATAGACTGTGATTCTACGTCGGTCATCTCATCAGATTCACGAACGCATAACAGTGCTAATTCTAATTTTATTGCATATTATTTAATTTTACGAAAAATAGTCTACGAGAAATATTAGAATGATTAATAGAAATAGAATTAGGCTATCCTGTTGACACCTTTCCTTTGCCATATTGTCCAACACAAATTCCACTTATCCTTGTTGGGATTTTAAGATTTTAACCCACGTGTCCGGTTGAAAACTGGACATTCTAATCTTCAGACTGACAAGATGTATTTTAATTTCCTTACAAAAGATTTGACCAGCTAGGATGACAGTGTATAAATATTAAATTAAATAATTAAACGCCGTACTGACACCATGTCTTGGGTGTCACTCCATATTGGGGAACATAAAAATATGTTATATGCTGAATGTTGGTACAGAGTATTTAAAATCAGTCAGGCAATACAATTTGTCATATGTACATTGCGAAGGAATTATTAAATTTAAATATTACGGCTTATTCACATACCTTTCCAGAAACCAGAAGATCGCGAAGATTTCGGCCTTTCAATTTGTATTCAGACTTGATCAAAAGACAAGCTTGAAACCAGATTAAGCTTGTTATTTGTGTCCTGAAAAATAAAAATGAATCGTGTTAGTCCAATTTATGAGTAATTACGCCTAAGTTAAATAAAGTACAACCATAAATAGCAACGACATTGCACAACAGTTTAAAGAGCACAAATTAAGTTTGAAGTATTAGCGAATAATTCACAGTTCAACACAATTCGTTTAGCAAAATTGAAATTAGCGGACTCTTCTTTCGTTAATTCAGTCATAAATAATTAAATACTGCGTTATCTAATCGAATTGGGGATGTTTGTTTATTAATAGCTATTTCGTGGATATTAAATTTTGGAAGATGGAATTATATTTATTATTTGGAATTGTTAAAGGGTAATTTTGAAATAGAAATTATTAGAACACAAATTTTCGTGTAAACATTATATGCGAAATCAATTTAAATAGCTATCTTTACTCAGCCACAAAAATCAGGACATGCTGAAACAGTCCCACCCCCCTCATTTCCGAAAAGATTTTTGGAGCTTGCTTAAAAACTGGTTTTTATATAGTCGCAACTATGCTTTGGAAAAGAATACAATATTTTTATGTGTCATTTTTTCAGTTTTGCTACGATATTTTGTACAATATTTTATAAATAAATATCTACAGAGATACAAATGAAAACGATCCAGGACAGGAATTTAGATGATTATATTTTATTACTACAAGTACTAACACATTTCATCACTTACTTGCATGAAAACGTGAACTGTTTTGTTCTATGTCAGAAGCCTATTGGAAGGGAGGAAAATAATGCGTGTCAGATAATATAATTATCCAAAATTCTTCTTCGTTCTTTCTAATTAGACATATGTCTGAATAATTTCTAGGGAAAAATTGTTCCAGGGTCAGGTGATGAGCCAACGCTCTACCGACTGAGCTACCCAGGAACTCTACTAGACCCCGCCTCAATTATTCCCTTTTTATCCACATACCTCAAGTGGATTGACAGAACGTCATAGTCCAGCATTGAGAGCACACTTTCTGTGTGACTTGAATTTGCTTTACTATACCTGAACTATACCTGAAAACCAGATTTGTATCATACACGTTAATGTTCGTTAACAGAAAACCACAAATTTAAGTCACACAGAAACAGAAAGTGTGCATTCAATGCTGAGCTCTGACGTTCTGTCAACCCACTTGAAGTATGTAAATAAAAGGGGAATAATTGAGCCAGGGTCTAGTAGAGTTCCTGAAAGCTCAGTCGGTAGAGCGTTGTCGCGCTCAGCCAAAGATCCCGGCCCTGGAACAATTCTTCCCTTGAAATTATTCAAGTCCCTTTTACAGGGAGCTATACCTGAAAGTCAGATTTGTATAGACATATGCTTGTTTCACATTCTGTTAGGCTTCTAAGATGTCCCGTCATCATCTCATCGGACGTTCCAACCTCCCGCTTCGCATATGTACTCCATCTCTTAACTAATGTTTACAATCCTCGCATCACTCATTCCTTCAAGGTCCTTTTTGTTTTATATTGGTCCTTATCGTGATCCATTTCGTGGTCTTTATTGTAGGCCTAGTACTTCTTTTTTTCGTAACATTATCGTGGTCCTTACAGTGATTTCAAAATAATATTTGTTTTCCAAATTATACAAGTGAATTTTGTGCCACACAATATTTAGTAATTATTTTTGTTCCCGAAAACATAATCACCATATCATGGTTAGTCTTGCGACTGAACATTAAATCGGAAAACTTTCACTGATATTTTACTTGACGTTTCAAATCGGCTATTATCACGTATGAATCGTACATACTGTATACTTGCGTTTTGAAATATAGCTAGTGTTTAAATATGAACACACGAATATAATCTCGCAAACTGTTAATTCTCTCTGCGCACACTATCACCTTTGCTTCACTTGTAATCTCACCTACGACAGACGCGTGGTAGTATACTAAGCTTTGTTTACTGAGTATCTGTCAAATCTCTTGATATTCTGAGCGCTTTGTAATATTTACATGAAAATAATCTCCATTGTAATATCGCTAAAATTAAACATATCCATATATTTTTGATATTATGTACTCGTATTTATTTTTCGAAACTTAGCCCGGTAATCCTATTTGTACATAAAATCCCAGCATCCTATAATAATGTACCTAGTTCCATTCATTGTAACTTATAAAATGGCTATATTGCACACACATATTACAAAGAAACGAAGCTTTTGTGAATGTATACAAAATACTCTGATATTATCTGCACTCTGACCTTTCACCACATGATATCCTGAAACCGCATTCTATGATTTTTCTCCTCATATGACGGATTTTTTAAAAATACTACTTCTATTTTTAAAGTCTTCCTGAAAAAAAAAAATTGTGAATAGCACTAGTGACGTAGGCCTACCTGTATCGGAAATTTAGTAACGTCAATAACAAAGGTTGAAAGGTTATATAGACACACAAATTTATAACTGCTGGTAACAATAAAACAAATGAATAAAATAACGTTGACAGATTTTTTTACATGTGAAATGTTATAGTATTGCTCATGGGAATTGTAAATCATTAATTCTATTTGTAAACTTGTTTACGTATAAAAATGTAATACCGTTAAAAGGATTTATTGCAGAGGTGTAAGTAAAATATGGTGTTCAGGTGGAAAGCCGCATAAGCACGAAACGTGTGAACTAATGTCAACCAGCAAGCTTAAAAATGTAGGCGATGCAAATACAGAACATGCAAAGACAACGACGTGATCAAGAGACCTACTTTCCTTATTTGTACTGAATGGAGACTACAATGTTACATGCTAATGCATACATTAGTGTCTCTAACTTGATCATAAATTTTACGCTTCACTGACTTAAAGTTATTTCAGATATTAGCTGACAACATTAAGCGCTGAAATTCTGACACGGCCGATATTTTGTACAAAATTAGATCACTAAGATGCAGAACATTAATTTATTCCTTCAGCCGACATTTCTCTCCATATGGAGGCAATTAAGGGAAAGTAGACAGCGCAGAATGCATTGTTACGTGTGACACGACTCCAAGATGTTATTAAAATCCTCAGAATTTCTAGTTGACAGTTATGAAACCCCATTGTCTTATTCGTAGCGCCATATCACATTATATGCCTGAGTTGAGGGTAATAGAATGGCAGACTATGAAAATGTAATAAATTGCATCACTCAAGTAATAGAACCGATTTCATAAAAATGAAGTGGTATATGTGCACTTATTTACATATTGTTACTTTCATTCTTTAGTACAAAAAGCACTCATTCTCATATTTGTAGTTTAATATTCAATTAATCTCATATTTTTAGCTAATTGTGGACTTATTTCCTGTTATTTTCGTAGTCTTAGTCCAATATATACATATTCACTCCGATTTTCATAATTTGAATTCAATGTGCACTTATTTATCATTATTTTAATACCATAGTCCAATGATCATATATTTGCAGTTATTTTAATGTTAGTTCAATGTAAACTTAATTATTCACTTTGATTACGTAATGTGGAATAAAAAATGTGTAAACACATTCATTATGCAACTAGTTACGTAATGATACCGCTATTACCTAACTGGCTGCGTAATGTGAACCACACATTAAATTAAATGGAATTAATTTTATTAATTATAAACATTCATATCTTACGCGGGATTTCGATGGTACTAAACATTCAATTGCAGCATTTTCAATATCTGAATCCTAGTTTGAGCTCCTTTTAACAATGTCTGTTGACTACTTCTAGTAGCCTACTGCTGTTCTTTACTAAACAAAAATCTATCGTGTTCAAAACTAATAAAATAGACATAAACGAATTGCCTCTCGCATGAAGAAATAATAATAATGCAATTGTCTCTCCACAAAAGACATGTTAAAAATGATATAATTATTTTTATTAAAAAATTATCTTTTTTACCAAAATGGATAAAACTTTGTGTAATATACTTATCGTAACTCCGTATTACAATACTCGCCTGGTTATCAAACTCGGCCTGCGGCCTTGTTCGACAATTTTCCAATCTCGTACTGTAATATGAAACGTTACGTTTATGCTCCAATGCATAATTGTACTGCCATTTTAATATTTTTACTCCAGTGTACACTTTTTCACTTATTTTCTTACTTATACTCCAACTTGCACAAAGGAATTACAGTATTCTTTGTCATCTTTTTATCTGCTACAGGAATAATAACAAACTTTTATCACACTATGGCCAAAATTCAAATTTACCTTCAGTAAGAAATTTTCTGCCAGAAATGAAGAAATCGATGTTATGAAGATGGCATATGCTTTGTCATTTTACTTTTTTTCGCTTCTTAACAATAAAATTCCCTTCTCAGTGTTATCAGTGATAGTCCTCTTTGTGATTATTTTCTTCTTCTTCTTCTTCTACATCATGCAATTAGGCCTTAGGCCCGTTTCCACATCAAGAGATCGAGTCTCTCCACCTTGCCATCGGACGCCCAACATTCCTTCTGCCTTTAGGTTGATAGTGGAGTAAAGTCAGTGGAAGCCTGTAGGGTGGCATTTGTGATTATTTTATTAAACTATTATTCTAAAGATATATAGGCCTACACAACTAAAATAATTCGCTATGCATCCTAAAGGTAAGATGAACTTTCGGTTTTGCATTGCAGTAAAATACACACACACACACACACACACACACACACACACAAAACGATTATGTGGATTCCGTCAATACAATTTCTCCTAACTATTTGTCGGACTTTGTTCATTCTCAGTATCTGCAAGTCGATTTATACCGGAATTAAGCACATTAAATGTAATAGATTTTGTTGAAATCTTACGGATCTTTCTTTGAAATCGAAAGCATATAATGACAGTCCAGTCTAAAGCAAAGATAATTTTTTTCGATGATTTCTATGAGTTTTTGGAACGGTTTTAAGTAATGAGGGGCTACACCTGGTGAGTAGGGTAGTTGGACTTATCTCACTGCAATACAGAGCATCACATCTATTATCTTCCCATTCACTTCACGCACTTTGCACTGTGTACATTAGCTAAGATTTAGACCTGAGTTGATAATAAAGTGACATAGGACAAACACAAGATAATTTGACTTGTTCTGTCTCTACGGTAGGGAAGTAAGTTTTCCTGGGTCTAACAAAAGGACGAGCGAGAATTTTTGTGATGAACAACTAACTGGAATGAATGTTTCTCGGTTTACTACAGGTACAACAGCGAGTGTTTGTTTTTATGTTTCTCAGGTACATAATAACTCTGCCCGAGAATAGCAAAGAAGATTTGCATAGATAATTTTCCGCTGTCAAAGTTGTTACTCCGTAGTTGTCTTACATTGCATAATCTTGTTAGGAAATGTAGAGAGACTGAAAATGTACGAAACAAAAACCGTAAGAGGAGGCGGCATGTTTCAACTCAGGAAACCCTAGATCAGTGGTCGTCAGCACTCGTTGAAATGGGTAGAGTGCATGGAGGGTAAGGAACTCTGCTCCGTCGTGCACAAGGGATAGAGAGACAGCACACACGTCAGCAGCGACGATTGCATGCTAGGGCTGTGTCTTGTCCGCGGGTGAAAGATGCTAACCCGAGCCTCCAGTGTTCTGATGACCGCTGCCCTAGACAATATAACACTTCGTAGTCGACACCTGTGTAGCAACAGTTAGTGCATCTGATCGCGAAACCAGGTGGACCGGGCTCGATTCCCGGTTGGGGAAAGTTATCTGGTTGAGGTTTTTCCGAGGTTATCCCTCAACCTAATATGAGCAAATGCTGGGTAACTTTCGGTGCTGGACCCCGGACTCATTTCACCGGCATTATCACCTTCATCTCATTCAGACGCTAAATAGCCTAAGATGTTGATAAAGCGTCGTAAAATAACGCACTAAAATAAAATAAAAATAACACTTTGTATAGAACGTTAACTTATACAAGATGTGTACTTCATTTTTATTTCTAACATAATAAGAATTAGTGGTACAGTAATAATAAGCGACTGTCATGAGATTTTTTGTTACTAATTTGTGGGCTTCATGACGGAAGCCGGTAGCGCAACCGTGGACAGTAAATATATATTTTAACGGTAAGGTTATAAATGTGAACTAATTCCATCGACGCTGGATAAATATGTAGGTAGTTGAAACATCGTTCCTACGTAACCAATTTAAAAACATTTAATACGCATCATTTTCGTAGGTTACGCACGAGTGCTGTTCATTTGGGATAAATGAGCTAGGTATATAGCTTAAATAGAAAATGCCGTTTAAAATAATAGGCCTATATTATGTTCAATAACAAACCCACGATCTTTCTTTACATTCATTTTTTTCTACATAACTATATCATCTCCGAACTTAGGCCTACATAATTCGGGTTTGATCCCTATGACGTCACACATAGAAGGATATAAACGGATTTAATAACATAGCTCACTATTTTGTCGTTCTCCAAGAGTTTAAATAGTACTGTCCAAATTTGTACTAATAAATCATTATATTAAAGGCATAGGCCTATAGATGCCAAACACTCCATAGGCCCCTAACAGTGTGATTAATTTGTCATGATTTCAGCTCACGAACTGCAGCTGATCTTGAGACCTAGACTACAACTGACCTACCTCATATAGAAATATAAAAATCTATATTTCATTTGAATATGTAACAACCATACGTTTAAATTATGAACTTAACATGAAGAAACTAATTGCAGGAAGATCATTTTTAAATAAAGTATTTAAATACGCAACAAATCAAGGTTTTGCACTTATAATTATATTTTATACAGAATGTTAAAAAATGTCTAATATTTTAAGAGGTGATAGGACTCAACAAAAAGATTTTAAAAATGTTAATGCTGGAATTAATATCTTCCGAGGTATTAGAACTTATCTTGTTCATAGCAGATGCTCGATGTGACTTCCATGCACCGTAACAGATCCTTCTGCTCGACGCCATACGGAACCACCCAACCTTTCAAACACCCCTGGTTGGTCTGTGATGTGCTGACAGGCCTTAAGAGTCCCCATAACCAAAGGTCCAAGTGATCAAATTTTGGGGAAGAAGCAGGCCATGGTATAGGACCTCCATGGCCAATCCATCGAAGATTAAAATATCCGCGTTTGACATCATCTGACTCTGTTATGGAAATGTATTGGTGCTTCGTAATGCATAAACCACATATTTTTTTTAGTCTCTGATGGTATGGCACTTCTCCCAGCAAGACGGGCAATTGGTTTGCTAAGAGACGCCTA
Organism: Periplaneta americana; assembly: GCF_040183065.1. NCBI lineage: Eukaryota > Metazoa > Arthropoda > Insecta > Blattodea > Blattidae > Periplaneta > Periplaneta americana. Next base: position 74,343,716 of record NC_091123.1, on the reverse strand, counting down.
TATCGAGAACCAGTTAATCCACGGGGTAGAATGTCATCCTGTCACCAACGAATTTTAAAGTACGTTTTCCGTTAAAAAAAAAAGCTCTTGATTTTTTTAGGATTCATGTTTATTGTACTTTTTTTCTTGTTGTGATGCATATTACTACCCATCAAAATATTAGACCCATTTTTTAAAACACCCTATATCCTGATCGGTCAACCATGTTTGTAAATCATTGCAATTTCATGCGTGTTAAGACTACAATGAGGCTTTTGTTTACTACTGATTCCACAGAAGATACTTCCGGTTAGGTGCAATAATTTGTTTGCGGCAAAATGTATACGATAGTTTTGTGTTGTCCTATAGGTACGGCTCTTGAGTGGTTGAAATTCAACGGAATCTTAAGAGCCATTGGTGAATTACTGTATGAGAGAAATAATGTATTTGACTCGTAAGTACTGAATTTTTTATTGGAAATCACTGTACAAAAATTGACAAGGAGAGATTGAACGGCGAATACTTTCTTTGTGCGAGAGAGGTTTAAAATATTATTTACAAAAGAATTTTCTAATTACATTTTAGCATTGTCAGAAAATGTTATCTTTTTACTTCGTATAAGAAGGAAATACTGTAAGCTAGTAAACTACTGACTTGGCATATTACAAGCACGTTCATTAATCATGGCTGATGTGCCATAAATAGTTGCTCAAAAAAAAAAAAAAAAAAAAAAAAAAAAAAAAAAAGGATCAGGAACCGAGAAAAAATTCAGACAAATGTTACTTACTAAAAACCTGATATGTATGCATGTAAAAAGGATTGTAAACAGATGTTAAAGGGCATTTATAACATATTTCAGAGATGTATTCCAGTTGACTGTGTCGCTATTTGTGGAATGCTGTGCCTGGGAACTTGAACATATGCTAATCTTAATGGGCATCGACGCTGTAATTTTGTGTCGGAGGTTAACTATCTAATCTGTGGTACAACACTTGACATCTCGAGAGCGCTTCACATCCATGGGAAGTGAAGATAAAAGATCTGTGCAGCGAAGCGTGACGTTTAAAATTGCGGCTCTGCATGTGTTGTAGACATGGATAAAGATGATTGACCTCTGCTCACCATTGCACGGAAAACACGTGGACTGCGGTCTACTATTATGATAACATCCTCGTTTTCTGAAGTCATTCATAGACTAGCCAATAAATCGAAGGTAATTCTTTACTACGATTTCTAAACCAATTGAGTAATATAACTACAAATATAAAAGATTACGCCTCTTGGCCAAAGAGGTTTCATTCTGATAAGAATTTCATTAAAGTAATTCGGTAACTTCTCACTCTCAATAATGATAATAATAATAATAATAATAATAATAATAATAATAATAATAATAATACGATGATTATTATACTGGTGGTGATGCCATTGATGATGATTGCAATAACTAATAGTGGTGATGATGAACAGCACATAAGTAATGAGAACGACGAAGTCGAATGTATGATTGGCGAGGAAGGCGACTGTATTAGCGTTTGATGATGGCGGCGATATTAGAGGTGATGATTGCGGCGATATTATTGGTAATGGTGACGACGATATCAGTAATGATGGGGTCGATATTAGTGGTAATGATGGCGTCGATACTAGCGGGGATAGCGGCGATACTAGCGGATAGCAGCGATACTAGCGGTGATAGCGCGATATTAGTGATGATAGCGGCGATACTAGCGGTGATAGCGGCGATACTAGCGGTAATAGCGGCGATATTAATGGTGAGATGGTGTTGATATTAACGGTGGCGATGGCGTTGATATCAGTGGTAATGATAGCATCGATACGAGCGGTGATAGCGGCGACACTAGCGGTGATGATGGCGTCGGTACTAGCAGAGACGATGGCGGGATATCAGTAGTAATGATGGCTGCGATATTAATGGTGATGATGGCGTCGATACTAGCGGTGATGATGACGGCAATATCAATACTAATGATGTCCACACCTGTGGGTAATGGTTAGCGCGTCTGGCCGCGAAACCAGATGGCCTGGGTTCGATTCCCAGTCGGGACAAGTTACCTGGTTTGAGGTTTTCTCCCGGGGTTTTCCCTCAACCCAATATGAGCAAATACTGGGTAACTATCGGTGCTGGACCCCGCACTCATTTCACCGGCGTTATCACCTTCACCTCATTCAGACGCTAAATAACCTAAGATGTTGATAATGCGTCGTAAAATAACCTACTAAAATATTAATGATGCCTGCGATATTAGTGGTGATGATGGCGTCGATACTAGCGGTGGTGATGGCGGCGATACTAGAGGTGATGTCGGCGATTAGTGGTGATGATAGCGTCGATACTAGCGGTGATCTTGGCGGCGACACTAGCGGTAATAATGGCGGCGACATTAGCGGTGATTATGGTGGCAATGTTGGTCATGACGGCGGTGTTCTAATAATACCTATTGACGTAGTTTTTGGATTTATAGCAGTCTTGCAATTATAGTGGTCGTATTGGTGATTATATTAATTACTAAGGATGGTGTTAGTTGATTTGGAGTTCGTAGTGTTTCCCGTTGGGGTAATTATGAAGTGATACATGTATACCGTTTTAAGATAAAATTCAATGTTATCAATCTACCTTCTTTTATCTGTACCAAAAAAAAAATGCTTGCATAGACGCAGTAATATTCTTGCTGCTATTGCCATCCAATGTAACGTTTCTATAGAACTGTGCAGGATTATGCCTATATTCCACGCGTCCATTTCAATGTTTCCATTCTCAAGGGAGCCCAGAGACAGCAGTGGAGCGGAGTCTTATCGCTGGCAGTGACATTTTGCAGATGGTGTGCTGGTGTGCAGCTGGTTCCGAAGCGTGTCGAGTTTCCTTGCTAATTCCCATATTACTTTAGGTTAGAGTGCATGTTCAGCATCAAATTCCAACAGGTAAGTCGCTTGGGACTACGCACAACACCCACAAGTCTTTTAAACATTAAAACATTCAGTTTCGACTTAACTTTTGTGCAATTCTTGGCAGAGTCTTTACTTTAATTTTTAACGTCTAAACTAAAGCATCGAGGTAAATTTCTACAACATTATATTCTTGGTCCGGAAGTCAACAGTGACACATAAATGGTAAACAAATAGTTACCCATGATATCACGTCTACACCACACGGTGTAGACTACATTGGCAATGGACATTCGTTCGTATTGGAGACAGGATTCGCATCCACGACAGTAATTAGCACACAACTGAAAGCAGGCGAACCTTAGAGGTAGCATAAAAGGCGATCAACTTGTCTAATAGTCTACATGGTATGATTCGTGCGTGATCTGCAACGTCTACGAACACGGATCGATGACTCAACATTATCATACTAATCTACTAATTACTTACTTACTTACTTACTTACTTACTGGCTTTTAAGGAACCCGGAGGTTCATTGCCGCCCTCACATAAGCCCGCCATTGGTCCCTATCTTGAGCAAGATTAATCCAGTCTCTATCATCATATCCCACCTCCCTCAAATCCATTTTAATATTATCTTCCCATCTACGTCTCGGCCTTCCCAAAGGTCTTTTTCCCTCCGGCGTCCCAGCTAACACTCTACATGCATTTCTGGATTCACCCATACGTGCTACATGCCCTGCCCATCTCAAACGTCTGGATAATCATCTAATCTACTAATTACCAACATAATATGCGAAAGGTTCAGGAGGAAGATAATTATATACTCTTTTATTGAACCAATCAGAAAACACCTCCCAACATAAAGATGAGATGTATATAAGCAAGACATTGTTATTGTTTTTTTTTTTAAGTTGGTTATTTAACGACGCTGTATCAACTACGAGGTTATTTAGCGTCGGTGAGATTGGTGATACCGAGATGGTATTTTGGCGAGATGAGGCCGAGGATTCGCCATAGATTACCTGGCGTTCACCTGACGGTTGGGGAAAACCTCGGAAAAAACAACCAGGTAATCAGCCTAAGCGGGGATCGAACCCGCGCCCGAGCGCAACGTCAGACCGGCAAGCAAGCGCCTTAACCGACTGAGCCACGCCGGTGGCCTTTGTTATTGTTATTAATAATAATAATAATAATAATAATAATAATAATAATAATAATAATAATAATAATAATAATAAGTAGTAGTAGTAGTAGTAGTAGTAGTAGTAGTACAAGACATTGCGACTTTACACTCTTTGGTGATATCGGTATTAGCGGACAAACACTGAAGTTGGCGAACATAGTCTTTTAGGGTGCTATGCATAGACATTTCGCTAACCCACGCTACGAGCGTGCTAAACTAGCCCCGACTATCGACTGATTACTTGTACAGGATTATTATATCATATAGCTAACACTAGTTTATGAATACGAAAAATGTTAGTTCGCTGATCATCCACCGAAAGCCCGCGCTAAGAATTTCTATGAATATGGCCGTTAGGAACTACTCTTATGTGATCCTCACTATAATAGGCCTACCATATTTCGGACCTTCCATAAATCCATTCCTAGCTAATAATATCTTTTACTATTTTTCCGTCCCTGCTTCAACAGTAGGCTATTCTTCGGTTAATAGTCTTCATTTATGCAACTATAAAGCCAACACTGCGTCGCTACACGTGGACGTGAGGACACGGATCTGTTAAACCCAGCATAGAGGCAGGTGACGGGTAACGTTGCATATTTCCTGTATGCGAATTGGAACAAATCCGTGTAGGGGAACGAAACAATTAAGAAGCCTGTGCATCGCAATGACCAGAGACAGGAAGTGGCCGCCCCCGCGTCCTGTACACACGGCTTACCTTGAGATCCACCTGCGTACCACTAGGACGAAACGTAGGCTACAGATTTGCAGTAAAGGTGTGGCGTACCAACAACTAGAAGGTTAGGTTACAGCTTTGACTCTCTGAGAAGGCCGTTATTCCACATTCGAATGCTGGATGTCGCGAATATGATATCCTGCGCTGTATTAAGTGAAAGTTCGGTGTCGTATTGATGTCACGTTGCGGAAGTCTCGCCAAATGCCTTTTGATCGCTGCAAGAATTCTTCATCTTCTTACAGAGACCAAAGCCTGGCAAAGAAGACGGAAAGGGAAACAAAGGAAGAACAAACGAAATAAAAAGGGGGAAGAGGAAAGAGAAAAAAGAAAGACAAGAATGGAAAAATGGAAGCAAAAGAAGCGAGAGGGAAGGAACGAATGGAAAATCAAAAATGGCAGAAGAGAGCAATAGGACGAGAGAGAAAGAAAGAACTACGGAGAAGAAAGGTACAGAAAAAAACCATACAGAAAAGAAAGAAGGGACGAAAGGATCATACTCATAAAACAAAAGTAAAAACATAATACGAACGACATAGGGCGCAAGGGAAAGTTAGGACAAAAGAGAAAGGAGCAAAGGAGAAACAAAGAACGTAAGGCAAGGAAAGGACGGAAAAAAGAGGAAGAGAAGGGAGGGAAAGGCCTGTGACGAGGGAAAGGACGGAAGCGGTGTGAGGACGGAAGAGAAGTAAAGGGCGGAAAGGAAATGAAGGGCAGAAGGGAAGAAAAGGGTAGAACGGAGGAAAAGGGCAGAAGGGACGAAAAGGACAGAAGAGAAGAAAAGGGCAGAAGGGAGGAAAAGGACAGAAGGGAGGAAAAGGACAAGAGAAGAAAAGAACAGAAGGAAGGAAAAGAACAGAAGAGAAGAAAAGGATAGAAGGGAGGAAAAGAACAAAAGAGAAGAAAAGGGCAGAAGGGAGGAAAAGGACAGAAGAGAAGAAAAGTACAGAAGGGAGGAAAAGAACAGAAGAGAAGAAAAGGGCAGAAGGGAGGAAAAGGACAGAAGAGAAGAAAAAGGCAGAAGGGAGCAAAAGGACAGAAGAGAAGAAAAGGATAGAAGGGAGGAAAAGTACAGAAGAGAAGAAAAAGGCAGAAGGGAGCAAAAGGACAGAAGAGAAGGGCAGAAGGGAGGAAAAGGGCAGAAGAGAAGAAAACGGCAGAAGGGAGGAAAAGGACAGAAGAGAAGAAAAGGGCAGAAGGGAGGGAAAGAACAGAAGAGAAGAAAAGGGCAGAAGGAAGGAAAAGGGCAGAAGAGAAGAAAAGGGCAGAATGGAGGAAAAGGACAGAAGAGAAGAAAATGGCAGAAGGGAGGAAAAGGACAGAAAAGAAGAAAAGGGCAGAATGGAGGAAAAGGAGACTAAGAAAGGAAGGAAGGAAGAAGGGGTCGCTGTGAATTCCTGCACTCTGGTTGCACAGTTCCAAGTCTGTACAAAGGGGAGGAAAAATTTTGTCTTGTCATTTTTACGTCATTTCGCAGTAATCCATTTTGTAGGAATTCACATATCACTTCGTAGGGATTCACATATCTAAATTCTGCTAACCGCGACTTTGTAAAAATTCACCATCCCCGGGGAGGAGAGAAAGGAGGGGAACAGGAGGGAGAAGGACAGAAGGGAGGAGAAGGTCGGAAGGTAGGGTAAGGACTAGAGATGAACAAAACTAAGTGTCGCTCTCTCTCGCTGTGTTCGTTGCATTTGTCTTTCGAGTCTCGTCTCGTCATTCTCGTGCGCTTCGAGTCTCGCTCATCATTCTCGAAATAGCATTTGGTCGGCGTGGAAAGATTTCGTAACTTTGAATAACATACATCAATGAAATAAATAACATTATAAATGTTTAAATGAGACAAAAAGACTTAGTTATCAAAATGTTCTGGTTCTATTATATATTACCTATTGGTTATACCTATAAATAGAAAAAAAACAATTCTAATAAATTTGCATTTCTAAGAAACATAAAACATAACGTTAATACCTTTTTACTTTAAATTGCACACTTGATCTGAAACATATGAAAAGGAAATTCCTAGCCTTTTAATAAGGGCCCAGTAATTACATAAATACTGTGGAACGGATTATTATACACTGAAAGGTAGATATGATGTTTCAAATAGGCTACTTGATTGTTTATACATATATAACAGTTGTCAAAGTAGATAAAAGTTCAGTCAGGTATAAACAACTGTGTCGATTCAAGGTTTGCTTGACTTTCAGAACTTCGGGAGTGATCAATCTCGACGTCTCGAAACACTCACAAGCAGTCTTTACGTCAACGACGCGATGTACACAACATTGTCGCACTGGTTTTCGGCTTTGCGGGCACTGTTAGTCTTGCTTTCTCGATCGTTGTTCATATCTTGTAAATACGAAAGGTAGGAGTAGGACGAAAGGAGGGGAAAGAGAAGAAGGTAGCGAAACGAAGGTAGAGGAAGGAAGGAAGGTCTAAAAATACGGGAAGGACAGAAGGAAGGAAAAGGATGAAAGGGAAGGAGAGGGCAGAAGGGAGAGAAAGACAGAAGAGAAAACGTGGCGGAAGGGGAGGGAAGAACGGAAAGGAAGAACGGAAGGAATTTAAGGACACAAAGGAAGAAAAGAACGCGAGGGAAGGAAAGGACGAGAAAAGGAGGATCGATAGAATGCCAGAAAGGAGAACTTGCGAGTACTTGTTACATCAGCTACCAAAAACTATCACCTGGACTGGTTAACAAATCAATCGTAGTTTACCCAATCCTTGCCTCAACATTTTAGCTTCGATAGTCAATATTTATTGAACCATATGTTAGAATTTACATGCATATAGTTATAGAAAGATCAAAATTACCTTATTGTGAAAAAAGTGAACTTGGTATAGTAAAAAAAACCGGACCATATACGAAGAAAATCAGAAATATTCTCCACTTGTACAAATCCAAAATACGGGTCGTTTTTTTCTTCTCTTTCCCGTAAAGTTGAATATTTCTACATATAGGGAACCACACCAAATAAAAAAATACGTTGATAATAATTGTAAAAATCTTCATATTTAAAAACTGTATACAAGATTTTACATGCAAAAGATATGCTTGGATGAATGTACAGATAAACAAAACCTACAGTATATAAAGTTGATTTCAAAATTGATGGAGTAAAATGTAGAGATGAATAGATAGTAAACATAGACGTCTTCTACATTCTCGGTTTCTTATCAGGCAAACGTACAATTGCAGCACTTCGGGGTGAATTACGTCACTATGCTCAATGTTTGTTATATGTGGAGGCCTATACAGAATGTTAAAAAAAAGTACCCAATATTTTAGGAGGTGATAGTATACATCAAAACAAGAAAATATTGTCTAATAAACATGGGTCCTACAACATATACTTTCTGAGATCTGAACACTTGTTGATAGGAGGTGCTCAATGTGACGTCCATTCATGGCAATGCATTCCTCTGCCCTTCGGCGTAAGGAATCAGGCACTCTTTGAAATTTGTTTTAATACGTTAATAAGAAAGTCCTGATAACGATCCCCAGTTAATCTCTGTGGTGCACGCATGGCCCTATTAATCTATCACCAAGAATGCCTGCCCATAAGTTGATTAAGAATCGGTGCTGATGCATTGTTTCTTCAACTGCATGGGGATTTTCATCAGCCTACACATGCTGATTACGGCAATTCACAACATCATCTCTGCTGAACTCCGCTCATATCCAAGCAGACTTTTGTTTTCGATATTCCTTGCGACGTATCATTATTCCATGCGAGGGATGTCAACTACGGTATGATTATCTGGTAATATGCTGTATTGTAGGGAAGAGAAATGCATTGCCATGAATGGACGTCACATTGAACACCTTCTATGAACAAGTGTTCAGATCTCAGAAAGTGTGTGCTGTAAAACCCATATTTATTAGACATTATTTTCTTGTTTTGATGCATACTATCACCTCCTAAAATATTTGATACTTTTTTCTTAACACTCTGTATAGCTTGCAGTCATCATAACAAAGTAATTACAATGTTGGCCGTAGAGAAGCCTGGGCTAAATTGCGTTTATCATACAATGGTTTCATATCACTAATTCATCTGTTATTCAGATTCTTTAATAAAAAATAAATTTAGTCTACTTTTCCGTGCAACATTTGAGAGCAGCTTTAATACGCTGAAAGTAATGGTCATGGTATCTAATCTCTAGCAGCATTTGAATTAGTATGCGTTGTTCTGTTTTGTCTGAATTTAAGGTCTGGCCATAGTCTACTAGTCACATAGTCACGAAGCTTGGGATGATTTTTTGCATTTCTCGCGATAGTTGCTAGCCGCTTGGAGCGCTGTGAGTATTAGGAACAATATACCGTGTCACTGCCATCGTGATCTAATACAGACCATGTGACTCAATCCGATCACGAAGGGCGGCTTTCAACCATATATATTAATTGGAATGCATAAAGAATAACATTCATTTCTCTAAAATGTAGTGTAATTGCATTAATAAAATTTAAAACAATGATTAGGAGACACTTCAGACATAATTTCTTGCGAGTTAAGGTGTAATATTATTTTTGGTGTGAAAATTATGTTTTCATATGTGTAATACCTACCTTTATTTCGATTAAATATTGAGAAATTCTTGTACATTCATTTATACACGATTCAATAATTTTCAGTTGCACCGCACGAATATTTAGATATGTTGAAATTATAGGTTATGTTTACTGTACTAGTTGCCCCTTTCTGTCTAATTTTAGTGGTCTCCAATGCCCTGCCATTACATAAGTTATATATGTTATGTCATATGGAATTATAGGTTATTTTTAATATATTTAACTTATATTCCTATATTCGCAATTATACATTATAATTGAGGGGTTTGCCGGAAAAAAGGGAGTCAATATGGTGAATTGAGATACAGACAATCTAAGATTATAAAACGCACCTGAATAAAATGTTATATAGAGTGTGAACAAAATTATACATTAAATTAAAAATCTTAGCGAGTATCAATGTTTTGTAGCATTTAGACAATTTATATTATTAAATTTCCTTATATTTGTACAATATAAAACTTCGGTCTATACGCCCTTTATCCATATAATGATTTGCTTAGGGATTTAATATAGATTTCAGATTTAAATTTCACACGGACTTGAAACAAAGATACATTTTATGACATTTATTATCTACTTCTAAAGGAATTTACATTATTTCAGATATACTGAGTAGACATTAAGTACGGAAAGCAAAATCTCTGAGTATAACAGAAAAAGAAAATCTCCATTTCGTGTGAACATAAATAAATAAAATTTATACTTTGTATAATCCTCATAACAATAAGCCGAAAAATCTGAATATTGTAACATATCTCTTTATAGAACATAAAATATTTCCATCTGAATCTCTGAGTTTCATAAATTTGTTTACTCTTAAACAAGGACAATAATGAGCATAAAAAGGAGTCAAAGGAAACAACTCGACTGACTAAATTGAACTATGAATGACTTTCTTCAATTTGACATTCAAACCATTCTCGACTTTCTTGGTCCGAAAAAACGGGAACAAATCTCTCACGTGACTTTCCTTTCGAGGATTCAAGGGCACACGCTGAACAGACTTCGGCTTCAGGCCTTCTACAGCATGCTTCTCATATCTGCTCTTCCAGACACGGAATGAAACACAGTTTGCTGGTTCATAGGTGGCACAACATAACAATGTACCAGCCCGTTGATACTTTAGTAGTCATATTTCTGTATGCTGAACACATGTCCTTTGTGGTAGGTTCGACTAGGAAGAAAGGAGACAATGCTTGATTCCAGTCTTTTATTATACTCCTGTCCACAGTTAGATTGAACGGTGCTGGATTGGATCTGCAAGTGACTACGTCCCAGTAAGACTTTGCTGCGAATGTAATTGCCATTTTGTAGTTTTTGTCTTCAAAAGCCCAAAGTTACGTTCACATTGACCAAAAGAATGTCCACGCACAGGGAAGACACGTATGATATCTACATTGTACATTTTTGTTTTGCCCTCCGCAGGCATCAGATAACAAAACAATGTGAGACAAGCCCGTAAACGTCATAAATGTCTTCTCCATACAATATACCGGAAAAGATGCGACACTATTTGCATTCTTGTTGCCATCAGTTTCTAAAAAACTATAGAAATAGGAAGAACCATCGTTATAGACGTGGACATTGAACATAATGAGCCACATCAAGCGCTTATAGAAGTGCCGCGTGGCGTTTAACTTAGGCAGAGGCAGATTCTGTGAGTAATCAAACTCCAAAACAAAAAGTGTTGTATCTGGCTTTGCCTGTTCAATGAACCTGTTCTTCACATCCAAATAAATCTTTGCTCTCTCCTTATGTTGTTCTCATTCTTCTTTGCAAGGATCCTCAGAATTTGTTGTTAACTTTTGGTGACAGATTGTGCAAAAGTCACACACATCCGTTTTTGTTTTTTTAAATTTATATAGGTCTTTATTGGTGAAATACCTAAAATATATGGAATATCTCATTTTGAGCTCATTACCTATTTTGTCTTCGTAGTAATCACAAAAAAGAGAATGGAGAATTTTTATATTCAATTCAGGATTGTCAAAATATATTTTATTGGAATCAGTATAATAGCTCTTGTTTTGTGGAATTGTTGTTAGGTGTTCGCCTATTAGTTTCCACACATTTTCTGAAAATTTGTGCGGTCTGTTATCGTGAGAGCCCCATTTCTCTGTAAATGTCTCACTATTTAAAAGTTTATTTTGAATGACATGTAATCTTTTTTCCGAAACACCATACACCTGGAATACTATCTTTTGACGTATTTGGATACGTTTTCCCTCGTTCAACAAAAAATATTTCCAGGTATGTAATCGGCACCTTCCAGAATTCTCCGTTATCTTACGTCTGTATTTCGGTTCCGATATTTCCATGCACCTGGCCAATTCACTGTCTTGCACACTTTTTTTTTTTAGCGTTGTAGAAATATTGAAAAATCTCCCTCTGCCGAGACGTACTTACTCTTTCGAAGCACTTCTGACTGCAACAACTTTCAATTACGTTATTTTTCTTACCAGGTATAAATTTTCCACTTCAAGAAACGTGCGGTTCTCCCTTAATCTTACGCGTTTTTGATGTGTCTTTCTTTCTTTTCGTCTTGCTCATCCTCAGCCGCTGCCGTCCCGTCATATTGCTTAGTCTCTACCAAGAGAAAACACACACAGTACAGTATGCGTAACGTGTAGCACTAGTTGTAGACTGACTAAATCGCGCACGCACGCAGCCCTGTCCTGCAGGTATGTACAGTACAATCAAAACAAAATTTCGCTACTATAATTAGCGAATTATTCACTACATTTTAAACCGTTTTTCCGAAGAAGGGCGTATAGGTCTATCCGCCTTTCTTCCGGCAAACCCCTCAATTAAACATAATGTCATGTATAACATCTGTCACATTCTATTTGTCTGTATTTTAATACTACAATTGATTATTGAATTATTGTATTTATCTACTACCTAAGAGACGAAGTAACAATCGTACGTACACTAATTTCATAGGAGTGGTATGGTAAATTTTCTGTCTACAATTATGGAAGATAGATGGGCTAAATTAAAATCATAATATAAATTCGTTTTTATTGAACCTCAAAATAGCTTCCATTCTAAACTTAAAATGTTGATGCGAACAGATTATGTTAACACGTAAAATTCTCTTCACATTAAAATAACACATTTTTGTAATTATTTCTGCAACATATTATGCAACAAGAAGTAAACGGAACTTATGGACACATTACACTAAATAAAACTTAGCAATGATACGCAATAATGTTATAATGTAATATTTCACTGAGCTCCATACACTGAAATAGAAAACCCGAACATACGTTACGGCCTGGTCTAGATCGAAAAGGCATTGGCTGTGCCGTAATTCGCTTTGTTGTGAAAAGTTGTGTAAACTGTGAAATGTTCGTTATCGGTTGTAATAACTGTAAGTGACTAAAATACAATAATTTCAATAATAATATGGGACAAGGAGACGTTTCTGGTACTATAAATATTGTAAGAAAAAGAGGTCAGAGTTATCCTTCTTCCGCAAGATCCAGGAAGGTAAGTTTATAAAATATAATATATAAGTTACTTTATGAAAATAATATATAAACCTTATGTATTTCATATTTCAATAGTGGAAGGAAGGTGTTAATATTTCCAAAAGAATACGATATCGAAAGTACAATACATTTTATCGTCTGCTGGGGAAAGGGTCTGTGATGAGGCGATAGTAGCGATCCTGGTGGTCAGAAACTATCTATGGATGCATATTTCAACTGTCTATGTTTGCATATTTAGTAACTATTGACCTTCGTGACTGTATATACTGGACTGTGGTCTGGCGTTGATAATCTCACATTACATTAATATATCATCATCATCATCATGATATAGCTTTCAGGGAGTTAGCCCACTGTTGACCTGATCCGATCTCAAATCAGATGTCGAGGAGTCTCTTCGATGGTCTTCCTTGGCTTCGTGTGCCTAATGGGTGTAATTTTTAAGTAATCTAGGCAATCTATATTATATTATATTATATTATATTATATTATATTATATTATATTATATTATATCATATCATATTATATTATAATATATTTATTTCAATTTATTTCTTTGATAAGGAACAATTTATTATTATACAAAATTATAAATTATAATGTTATAAATAAATATACATTCTTCACTATGTGATACTGCAGACACAATCTTGTATATTAAATGACTTATCATTAGCGTTTGTTGTCATTGTTTTAAATATTTCTTATCTAAAATATCATAGCATCTCTCTTTGTATTATATTATGTTATGTTATATTATATTATATTATATTATATTATATTATATTATATTATATTATATTATATTATATTATATTATATTATATTATATTATATCTAATATAGGCATATGAAAACTTACGGAACAAATAACGCGACATTTAATTATGATTGATTTTACAGGCGTCGCAAACTGGATGGTCATAATCCAGTCAGTTGTCTCTTTCCAATCGTGATTTTACTGACACATGAATATACAGACAAGTTACAGCTTGCACCAATCCGTCTATATAAATACAGAATAATGGTTACATCCCTAGTGATGTATGACTGTGAAGTTTGGACGTCGGCCAAGAGAAGGACACCATTCAATGGCTGTGTGAGATAGATAAATTCAATCACAAACACAAGCCTTCGAAGATGAAACATTATCACTTCAATAATTAAACACTTCAACTCAAAATGCAAAGTAAGTCACGTCAAAATTAATATAGTAATTTAGAAGAAAATAATACTTTGAAAGAAGCATCTTGAGATGGAGTCCAAAGTCTACCCTATGAATACGATCCTAAAAGATAGATATTTCGTTAAGTTTATAATGCAAGAAACTCGGTGGATTAAAGCTTTGGTTTTTCTGAACCGACGCATGCGACGTGCGAGATGCGAGGCCCGCCTCGCACAAATCCGGACTACACGAGAGATAGTGAGTGGTTTCTATAACTGCGAGATGCGAGGTTTGCGCACCTCGCAACTATAGAAACCACTCACTATCTCGTGTGTTGTCCAGATTTGTGCGAGGCGGGCTTCGCATCTCGCACGTCGCATGCGTCGGTTCAGAAAAACCAAGGCTTTATATTCACACATTCACACTGAATACTAGGCTATATGAGAAATTCTAAGATGTTCAACTAATGCGCAATTACAATAACAATAAGATTGTTTTTTTTTTTCATGAATAGCAGGCGCAATAACTGCGGGAAAGTAACCTACCAAAGCACTAAAACAAGGAAAGAGAGAGAGAGGGCGAGAGCAAGAGAGAGAGAAAGAGAAGAAAAAACAAACCAAAAAAAAAAACACTATTACTCTGCGAAGTTCTTGTGTTGATAATCTAGTAACATCCAAACTTTCTTCTATTACAATTTCAAACTCTCAATTTAAATAATCCTGAGACTGCGTTAAATAATTTTTATAAAATAAATACTGACTGTCTTAAAATCTTATTCACTATAGAGTTCCTTCGGATATTCGTTTTAATATTTTTTTCTAAAGATCTATAAGGATGATAAATTCACTGGAGATTCAATGCTCTAGTTTATATTACGATAATTCTGCAGTGCTTGGGAAAAGTGGCACAAGTGATAATTTATTCACAACTTATGGAACATCTGCTCGCTTGGAAAAAAAATACCTAAGTATTCCTCCCATTACAATAATTCATACAGAAAAAAAATCAAATCGACATAAGTCAGTTTCCACAAACCTTTTTTGATAATTTATTGACAACTTACACTGGTTTATGTCACTTTTCCCGAGCAATGCAGAATTAACAGACGGTATAGAACATTAAGGGCCAATTGTATAAAACTCCCTGACTAAAGATCAACTTTGATCGAAGATCGAAAAGTAAACCGAGTTCAGACACTTCTTCTATTGTATAAAACTTTTCTGCGATCAAATTACCTTGGTTCAAATGCAATCTAAGTTCACGTGAAAAGGGTTTGGCAACATCGCATAAACAGGTGAAATACGTGATGCGCGGATCATGTTATACAGGTTTGTTCAATGTTGCCAATCTAGCGATTTTAACTCTTTTTCAACAACAATTTCTTTTAACTTTTATATTGCTTAAATAGGGATTTAGTGACCTTTTTAGCACCCCATAGTGACAAAATTTAATCTTTCTTTGTTGATAATGAGAAATCTAGCGACTTTACAACTACTTTTTGGCGACTTTCCGTATTACACTCTGTTGGAGACACTGGTTTTTTTTGCAATGTAAATAATGGCGGACAATAAGAAGAACGTTGACTGTTCTCCAAATTGTTATCATGTTATGGTGTTTGATACTGCTAAACATAATAAAGCTTTATAAAACGACAATTTTCGTTTAGTAATACAGTTAATCGAACATTTATGAATGTACCTATCATATCCATTAATAATTAATGGTTGTTATAAACATAATATAATTATAGGATATGTTATTTGATACTGCTGAACACGATAGAGCCTTATAAAATATAAGAATGTTTGTGTATTAAGGCAAGAAATTGAAAGAAATATATATATATATATATATATATATATATATACACATATATATATATATATATATATATATATATATATATATATATATATATATATATATAAATGTACCTAACATATCTATTAATATTAATAATAATGGATATTTTATTTGCACAATCTGTCACTCGTATATTTCAAACAGAAAAGAAATAACTGAACTTGGATCATCTAACTTAATCGGAGAAATTTCTTCAGTCAAAGTTGACTTTAGTTTGAGACAAATTAATCTCAGATTAGACTTTATACAACACAAAATTCCAAGTTCAGCTGAAACAAGGATCAATTTACCT
Organism: Periplaneta americana; assembly: GCF_040183065.1. Taxonomy (NCBI): domain Eukaryota; kingdom Metazoa; phylum Arthropoda; class Insecta; order Blattodea; family Blattidae; genus Periplaneta; species Periplaneta americana. The sequence goes on along the minus strand of NC_091123.1, from coordinate 74,327,514 downwards.
CTGATCTAAGATTAAATGGTTTATACAATCGGGCCTAAGACTTACTACATTTTATGAATAAATAAATAGTGGAAAATAGAATAAAAGCAAATGTGGAAGTTCACGAATAAGTTAGCGAGAAAACAATCCAGCAAATAAGGAATTAATCTAGTAAGAATCGCACAGGTAAGTAATCAAACAGCCAGCAAACAAACAAGCGAATAAGAATATAAACATGCGAGCAAGCGACCACACAGGCGAGAAGAACAAGCGACCAAACAAGCGGCAAGAACAAGCGAGCAAGCACATACAAAAAGCTAGCATACGAACAAACACCCAAGCAAACGAACAAACACGTAAACGTAGAAACACGCAAGTAAAGGAACAAACACGCAAGCAAACGAACAAACTAGCACGAGAACAAACAAGCGAGCAAGCGAACCAACTGGCAGCAAGAGAACATGCAAGAGAACAAGAGTACATGCATGCGAGCAAGCGACCACACAGGCGAAAAGAACAAGCGATCAAACAAGCGGCAAGAACAAGCAAGCAAATACAAAAAGCTAGTATACGAACAAACACGCAAGCAAACGAACAAATTAGCACGAGAACAAACAAGCGAGCAAGCGAACCAATTGGCAGCAAGAGAATATGTAAGAGAACAAGAGTACATGCATGCGACCAAGCGAACACACAGGCGAGAAGAACAAATAAACACTGAAGCATGAAACAAAGCAAAACAAAGAAGCAAAAAGACGAGAAAACAAACAAGGAAGCAAGACAAAAATCAGACAAGCAACTGATCATTGAATCAAATATGCCTACTTCCACATCTGTTTGTAAATAAGAAAACAAGCAAAGCAAACACGAATACAAACAACGAAATAATGAAACAAGCAAGAAAATAAGCAAAAGAATCAACAAATAAACAACTAAGCCAAAAGCAAGAAAGCAAACATCGAGTATTAAAAAGCAAATATTAAAACAAACGAATAAGTCAGAAATTAAACTAGCAAAAACCGGAGCAAAAAAATTATTATGTAAAAAAATAAGCACACAAAAGGTAGGCAATATAAAGGTAACACTCAAAAAATGAAATAATGATCAGAAAATCGAGAAAATAAACAAATGACAATCAAGTAAGGATGTAATAAAAAAGAGGCAAACTAGCACACAAGCGAGAACACAAATACTCCAAGAAATAAAGTGACAAAAATACAACGAAGAAAAAAATTGTTACGTAACAATCATGAAGTGAGATAAATAAAGACGTAATATAACGGGTTTAATTTTCTGACAAGTGCCTAAGTGCCAAATACTGTTCTTTCCGGGCTTGTCTATCATTCTACTCCAACATTTAGGACGATGAAGTGCTTTGTTTCCCATGAATGTCTCTTTAACAGACTTGAAGAACAAAAAAGGCTCTGATACAGGTCTTGATAAATGACTCTTGGGCGTCCAGTGTCTGTTGAGAAATAACAGCTTACAGCTCGCTTGCTCTATGATATCGAGTTTCTTGAATCTAAACTGATCTATGTAAGAACAGCCTAAGTTCAGTTCAATGTCAAGCAGTCTCCCATGTCTTGTAATTAATATGACGTTCCAAGAGGTGTATGAACTCCGATTCACTACATAGTAGACCCTCAAAATGTAAGCTTTTGCATTTGCCACACATAATCAAGTGGGTTCATCAATATGTTGCTTTCACACTCATCGTAATCATTATCACAATCAATGTAAGCTATAGCCATTAGCATGATAATCACTAACCCTTATTCGATATCAACGTCCGTCATCACTGTTGTAGTTCAAAATTGTTGTAGTTCACAGTTGCCTCGTTGTATAGTCGTTATTATTCACTTTCCAACGTCAATACTTTCAAGATTCATATGTTCAAATCATTCATAGTCGTCATTGTCCAAATGGTCATCATCCGTACTTGTTTTCGTTCAAATGGTCATAGTCGTCATCGTTCAAATCGCCGTCGTCCATAGTCGCCATCGTTTAAATCGCCGTCATCCATAGTCATTTTCATTCTAATGTCCATCGGCCATAGACATCAGCGTTCAAATCGCCATCGTCTACAGTTGTCATCAATCAAATCGTCGTCGTCCATAGTCGTCATCGTTTAAATCGCCGTCATCCATAGTCATCTTCGTTCTAATGGCCATCGGCCATAGATGTCAGCGTTCAAATCGCCATCGTCCACAGTTGCCATCAATAAAATCGCCGCCGTCCATAGTCGTCATCGTTTAAATCGCAGTCGTCCATAGTCATCTTCGTTCTCGTGGCCATCGGTCATAGATGTCAGCGTTCAAATCGCCATCGTCCACAATTGCCATCAATAAAATCGCCGCCGTCCATAGTCGTCATCGTTTAAATCGCCGTCGTCCATAGTCATCTTCGTTCTCGTGGTCATAGGCCATAGATGTCAGCGTTCAAATCGCCATCGTCCACAATTGTCATCAATCAAATCGTCGTCGTCCATAGTCGTCATCGTTTAAATCGCCGTCATCCATAGTCATCTTCGTTCTAATGGCCATCGGCCTAGATGTCAGCGTTCAAATCGCCATCGTCCACAACTGTCATCAATAAAATCGCCGTCGTCCATAGTAGTCATCGTTTAAATCGCCGTCGTCCACAATCATCTTCGTTCTAATAGTCATCGGCCATAGATGTCAGCGTTCAAATCGCCATCGCCCACAGTCATCATTCAAATCTCCGTCGTTCACAGTCGTCTTCGTTCAAATGGCCATCGGCCATAGGTGTTAGCGTTCAAATCGCCGTTGTCCACAGTTGTTATCGTTCAAATTGTCGTCGTCCATAGTCGTCAGCGTTGAAATGGCCAACGGTCATAGGCGTCATCGTACAAATCGCCGTCGTCCGTAGTCATCATCGTTCAAATCGTCGCCGTCCATAGTCATCGTTCAAATCGCCATCCCCCATAGCCATCTTCGTTCAAATGACTACCGGCCATAGGCATCATCGTTCAAATCACCGTCGTCTATAGTCGTCATCATTCAAATCACCATCGTCCATAATCATCTTTGTTCAAATGGAAATCGGCCATAGGAGTCATCGTTCAAATCGCAGTCGACCATAGTCGTCATCGTTCAAATAGCCATCGTCCATAGTCATCTTCGTTCGAATGACCATCAGCCATAAGCGTCATCGCTCAACTCGCCATTGCCCATAGTCATCTTCGTTCAAACGGTAATCGGCTATAGTCGTCATCGTTCAAATCGTCATCGTCCATAGTAGCTGTAGTTCAAATCACCGTCGTGCTTAGTCGTCATCGTTCAAATCGCCGTTGTCCGTAGTCGTCATCATTCAAATGACCATCGCCCATAGTCGTCATCGTCCATAGTCACCATTGTTCATATCGCCATTGTCCATAATCATCGATCGCATCGCTATTGACCATAGTCGTCACTGTTCATATCGACTATAACATTCAACGATCATTTACCATAGTTGTCCATCATTCATATCACTATCGCTATCGGTCATTGTCATCATTCACATCGCCATCGCCCATAGTCGTCAGAGCGCAAATCGCCATTGTGAAATCGTCATTGTCCTAATCGCTGTAGTCCATGGCTATTATCGTTTATGTATTCATTGTTCATATTCATAATTAATTATCATTACTATCCAATATTGCTGTCCTCCAATAATAATCGATCATATTCGCTTCACAATACCATTTGTCACTGTCGTCAGCATCTCTTCCTCATTGCCGTGGTGATTATGGTAATGATTGAGATAATTATGTTTACAAGGATAAACTGTGAAATTATTGTAGGAGAAATAAGAAAACTTGACCAAAATTTCCCTAGCACCATGCTTGTTCATCATACATTCCACTGATCCCGCAGGTGATTGAATCTTTGTCTTCAGAATGAAGAAGGAACGCTCTAGCCGTTCAATCAACCTTACGCCTACATTATGGGAAAGTACGGGGGAGAACAGACCCATTACTCTTTTCAAGTTCTTCCCAATACAGACTCAACAATGTAACAAACAGAAGCCTCTGTATACACAGTTACTGCTTACGGAGCATCCACATGTCAGTTTTGATCACATCTCCTCACAACTCAGACCAGATGTTATTCAATTATATACTAAACTGACAATCTAGATTACGAGACTGGAAGAGGTAATAAATCAACCGCAAAAATCAAGAGTTCCTTGTAGAGATCAATAAGGAGGATACACTTTCGACATCATTTCCCTGTGGAATGTTGCAGTGAATTACTACTCAATAACTTAAACTAAATACATTACATTTTATACTTTTAGAGTGTCTTTTACGCTCTCTACGTTTTAAATAGCCGGTAGAATGAGGAAAATCGAGATGTCTTCACTGATTATAGTGACAACTGACCACATAACCACACAGCCTTCGGAGATTGAATGATTAGTGCTACTGCAAAATTACTACAAATATGAGATGTTGGAATGACAATATTTGAGCGAAGAGTAAGACGACAATGAAGAAGAGGAAAAAAGTAAGATCTACGAAAAGGTGCAACAGGACAAAGGAAGAGGATGAAGAAGAAAAAAGCAGAGAACATAAAGGAGAGAAGCAAGAGAAGTAAGAATGTAAAGTCAGGAAAAAAGAATGGAGAGAAATTGAGCAAAATAAGGGAGAGAAAGTGACAGAGAAAGTTAAAAAAAGAAGGGGGTAAGATTGATAGGAGAGAAAAATCTATGAAAATGAAGGGAGAGAAAAAGTAAGGGAACGAAAAAAGAGACAATATGCGTCATGAGAAGGGAGAAAAGGCGAGGAAGCTAGAAAAAATGGGGGAAAGAAAAAGAAGAGAATTGAAGGGGAGAATTGATATGATATGAGGTAAAAAATAGAGAAAAATGAAATAAGAAGGGAGAAAAGTGAGATAAAGGAGAAGGTAGGAAAGTGAGGCAAAGAAAACAGAGAAAGAAAAAGGGAGACAAAGTGAGGAAGAGAATAAGGGACAACAGGTGACTAAGATAGAAATGCAGCAAATAGAGAAAGAAACAGACGGTAAGAAAGAGAAGAAGGCAAAGATCGTAACAAAGAGAAGAATACACGGAAGCCGACAAAAAGGCGGAGAACCTAACAAGAGAAGCAGTCACAGAAGGTGACAAAAGGGAGACAGGTATATTACAAAGAAGGCAGAGAACTTGGCAATGAAAAGAAGGCTGGATATGTTACAAAAGAAGGCAGTTAACATGACAAAGAGAAGAAAGCCGGAAATGTTACAAAGAAGGCAGAGAACGTAACAAAGAGAAGAAGGCAGAGAATATTATAAAGAAAGCAGTGAACATGACAAAGAGAAGAAGGCAGGGGATGTTATAAAGAAGGCAGTGAACGTGACAAAGGGAAGAAGGCAGGGGATGTTATAAAGAAGGCAAGGAACGTGACAAAGGGAAGGTAAGTTATGCTACAAAGAAGACAGAGAACGTGACAAAAAAATAAGGCAAGTATGTTACAAAGGAGGCAGAAGGGAATGTTGCAAAGAAGGGAGAGAATGTGACAAAGAGAAAAAGGCAGGGTATGTTACAAAGAAGGCAGTGAACGTGACAAAGGGAAGGTAAGTTATGCTACAAAGAAGACAGAGAACGTGACAAAAAAAGAAGGCAGGGTATGTTACAAAGATGGCAGAGAACATGACAAAGAGAAGAAGGCAGGATATGTTACAAAGAAGGCAGTGAACGTGACATAGAGAAGAAGGCAGGGTATGTTGCAAAGAAGGCAGAGAACGTGACAAAGAGAAGAAGGCAGGATATGTTACAAAGAAGGCAGAGAACATGACAAAGAGAAGAAGGCAGGATATGTTACAAAGAAGACAGAGAACGTGACAAAGAGAAGAAGGCATGGTATGTTACAAAGAAGGCAGTGAACGTGACAAAGAGAAGAAGGCATGGTATCTTACAAAGAAGGCAGTGAACGTGACAAAGAGAAGGCAGGGTATGTTACAAAGAAGGCAGAGAACGTGACAAAGAGAAGAAGGCATGGTATGTTACAAAGAAGGCAGTGAAAGTGACAAAGAGAAGAAGGCATGGTATGTTACAAAGAAGGCAGAGAAAGTGACAAAGAAAAGAAGGCATGGTATGTTACAAAGAAGGTAGTGAACGTGACAAAGAGAAGGCAGGGTATGTTACAAAGAAGGCAGTGAACGTGACAAAGGGAAGGTAAGTTATGCTACAAAGAAGACAGAGAACGTGACAAAAAAGAAGGCAGGGTATGTTACAAAGATGGCAGAGAACATGACAAAGAGAAGAAGGCAGGATATGTTACAAAGAAGGCAGTGAACGTGACATAGAGAAGAAGGCAGGGTATGTTGCAAAGAAGGCAGAGAACGTGACAAAGAGAAGAAGGCAGGATATGTTACAAAGAAGGCAGAGAACATGACAAAGAGAAGAAGGCAGGATATGTTACAAAGAAGACAGAGAACGTGACAAAGAGAAGAAGGCATGGTATGTTACAAAGAAGGCAGTGAACGTGACAAAGAGAAGAAGGCATGGTATCTTACAAAGAAGGCAGTGAACGTGACAAAGAGAAGGCAGGGTATGTTACAAAGAAGGCAGAGAACGTGACAAAGAGAAGAAGGCATGGTATGTTACAAAGAAGGCAGTGAAAGTGACAAAGAGAAGAAGGCATGGTATGTTACAAAGAAGGCAGAGAAAGTGACAAAGAAAAGAAGGCATGGTATGTTACAAAGAAGGTAGTGAACGTGACAAAGAGAAGGCAGGGTATGTTACAAAGAAGGCAGAGAACGTGACAAAGAGAAGAAGGCAGAGTATGTTACAAAGAAGGCAGAGAACGTGACAAAGAGAAGAAGGCAGGGTATGTTACAAAGAAGGCAGTGACCGTGACAAAGAGAAGAAGGCAGGGTATGTTACAAAGAAGGCAGTGACCGTGACAAAGAGAAGAAGGCAGGGTATGTTACAAAGAAGGCAGAGAACGTGACAAAGAGAAGAAGTCAGGTTATGTTACAAAGAAGGCAGTGAACGTGACAAAGAGAAGAAGGCAGAGTATGTTACAAAGAAGGCAGAGAACGTGACAAAGAGAAGAAGGCAGGGTATGTTACAAAGAAGGCAGTGACCGTGACAAAGAGAAGAAGGCAGGGTATGTTACAAAGAAGGCAGAGAACGTGACAAAGAGAAGAAGGCAGGTTATGTTACAAAGAAGGCAGTGAACGTGACAAAGAGAAGAAGGCAGGTTATGTTACAAAGAAGGCAGTGAACGTGACAAGGAGAAAAAAGGCAGGGTATGTTACAAAGAAGGCAGTGAACGTGACAAGGAGAAAAAAGGCAGGGTATGTTACAAAGAAGGCAGAGAACGTGACAAAGAGAAGAAGGCAGAGAACGTGACAAAGAGAAGGAGAGTATGTTACAAAGAAGGCAGAGAACGTGACAAAGAGAAGAAGGCAGGGTATGTTACAAAGAAGGCAGTGAACGTGACAAAGAGAAAAAAAGGCAGGGTATGTTATATAGAAGGCAGTGAACTTGACAAAGAGAAGAAGGCAGGGTATGTTACAAAGAAGGCAGAGAACGTGACAAAGAGAAGAAGGCAAGGAATACGACAAAGACAAAATTATCTTCAGAGACAACAGAGCAGTTTGTCAATTAATAACCTCAGCCGCATGTTGATCGTGAACTGTAACTTTTCGCCGATTTTAGACAATGGAACCACCTGTGTTTCAACCATTAAACCTAAGGAATAAAATGTTAGCCTAAGTTCATACTCATTACCGGTAGTGTTCAAACTGTTACGGGAAAAATAATTTCTTCTCACCTATTGGTGTATATTTGTTGGCATATTTTGCACTCTTTATGGGCATATTTGCATGCATATTTATTAATCCGGGCCCTAATTTTTAGGGAAAAAATAAGGAACTTTAAAAAAATCCTGCTATTTAAGTTTACTAGTACATACATAAATCAATATTCATGCACAATAGGAGTGGCGAGGCTGGCTATTTCAACAACTGAATAAAGCTGTTTGGTTCACGAGCTAACGTGTTAGAGCATTCGCGGAAGTTCCCTACAACGAGGACCCTTCCTATCTCTCAGCCACTACAGTGTTATAAAATGGACATTACTCTCGTAGAAAAGTCACATTTATAGTAACTTACAAACTAAGCCATCCCGATTACTCCCAACCCTATAAACATCTCGATAAGACGTATAAACAGTAATCGAACAGATTAATAAATGGTCAAGAGTGTGGTTGAACAACGCTTTATTTCCATCTCCATGCGTGTCTCATAGATGCCTCATATAAATCAGATAGCGGCCCACGACGTCACATCGCATCGGCTAACCCGCGACTGCTCGTTCAGGTTAACTGCGCCGCTCGTATCTGCACAATAATCTTTCCTGGCAACACTTAATTTTAATGGGGCAAGAAAATAGCCCGTATAAACCGCACAGTCCCCTCCGTTTAACTGAACCAAGGGACAAAAATGGAGAGGGGAAGGAACTTGTCATCCCGACGCCCTCTTGAAATTATGTGGTGTACACAACTTAACACCGGTTCGTTTATTTATTTTTTTATTTGTTTAATAACTCTAAGTTTCGTGGCAAATGTACAATAATAAGTTCTTGCGAAAATTAATTTTTAACTTGTCATGTCGCAGAGACAGAGACTGTGACACTACATAAAAATCGATTTCGAGATCGTATCAAAAACACTTTCAGCACCAGTTATATCGTATACATAACAGTAGAGCGTCTCGTTTAGGCAAGGTGAAAACGTAAACAAAGTGCAGGTAACGTGTGTGTGTGGGGGGGGGGGGAGGACGAGCCGTACGATAAACACGAGGGATGCACAAGGTTTTACAGTATATTGGTCTAAAGTGACAACACTACTTCCTAAACACAATTACATTACTGTAATTTTGTTAATTCGGTCACAGAAGAAGGTGATATTATATTAGTCATACAGAGAATTAAATTCATGACCGTAAAAAAATGCTGCTTGAAAGCAACATCATATAAGTAGCAAAATTTGATTTGTTATATTGAATTATTTCAATGTTAAAATCACTTCTTTGTTAAAATGTGTATATGATAACGTTATGCAATTTGTGTTTTTTTTTTTTTTTGAAAATATAACTTCAATTAATGCTCCGCCATAAATGTTGTAACTAAAACCTTGTGCATCTCTCGTGTTTATCGTACGGCTCGTCCCCCCCTCCCCCACACGTTACGTACACTTTGAAGCATTATGTACAGTAGAACGTCTCGTTTAGGCACAGTGAAAACGTAAACAAAGCACCTGTATCATCCTTTATCTCGAAAACAACATGATAACAGGTGTTCGTGAAAAAATATGTCGTCACCAAAATCTATACCGATTGATGGTATTTCCATTTTCCGGGACAAACCGCAAGTAAGGATAATCGGGGTTAACTTTGAAATTTCAAATTAGGATCTACACTGCGTTCCATAATATCTGACAGGCGGTGTAAACATTGCTGGTAGAGAAAGGGAGAAGGATAATTTGCTACTCAACCAGTAGCAGAGGTCGCGTTCCGGGCTTATCTTGAAGTTGGACGGAGGTAGAACTCTTCAGATCGCCCAACTACAAGATAAACCTGGAATGTGATCTCTGCCGGTAATGTTTACATCGCTTGTCAGACATTATGGAACGTAATACAGATTGTGTAAGGTATATTTGGGAAGGACTTTCTAAAAGAAACAACTTTTACTAAACCTTTTCTTCTTGTAAACTTAATTCTTTATTCACAATAAAAGAATTCGTTTTCGCCTCAACAACTGAGCATATTTTAATCATTTTCAGTACAAAGAAGTTAATATTCTTTTGGGAATTGTGAATATGAAATACAATTTTTCTTTTGAGAGTAACGTTATAATATTCTTAAAAATAAAAAAAAATGTGGTGACTTACTCCAAATCAGATTAAACTTCTTTCTTCTCCGGTGTTTTTCGTACATAAAAAAGTGACAAATGTAACTATAGATAGGTCAGGGTGGGATTTGTAAGAGTGAATGAGCGGAATTCCCAAACTGTAAATATCTCCTTCTATTCATGCACAGCTTACGCAGATTATTTAGCTTCGATGGAAATGATGATAGCGAGATTGTATTTTGCAAGTTCAGTCCAAGAATTCATCATGTGATTACCTGTCATCCGCCTTAAAGTTGAGAAAATCTCGGAGAAAAAATCCAACCAGTTAATCAGCCAAGCGAGAATCAACCACGTCCAAGGCAATGAACTGATCAGAGATGATTTGTTTTAATTTTATGATGTTTATTTCCTCCCAATTGTAAATGAAATGTACAAAATTTTGAATTCATGGCTTTAATTTATAAATATGCTCTTTCTTACTTACTTACTTACAAATGGCTTCTAAGGAACCCGAAGGGTCGTTGCCGCCCTCACATAAGCCCGGCATCGGTCCCTATCCTGTGCAAGATTAATCCAGTCTCTATCATCATATCCCACCTCCCTCAAATCCATTTTAATATTATTCTCTCATCTACGTCTCGGCCTCCCCGAAGATCTTATCCTCTCCGGTCTCCCAACTACCACTCTATACGCATTTCTGGATTCGCCCATCCGTATTATATGTCCTGCCCATCTCTAACGTCTGGATCCGCCCATACGTATTACATGACCTGCCCATCTCTAACGTCTGGATTCGCCCATACGTATTACATGCTCTGCCCATCTCTAACGTCTGGATTCGCCCATACTATTACATGACCTGCCCATCTCTAACGTCTGGATTCGCCCATACGTATTACATGCCCTGCCCATCTCTAACGTCTGGATTTAATGTTCCTAATTATGTCAGGTGAAGAATAAAATGCGTGCAGTTCTGCGTTGTATAACTTTCTCCATTCTCCTGTAACTTCATCCCTCTTAGTCCCAAATATTTTCCTAAGAACCTTATTCTCAAACAACCTTAATCTCTGTTCCTCCCTCAAAGTGAGAGTCCAAGTTTCACAACCATAAAGAACAACCGGTAATATAACTGTTTTATAAATTATAACTTTCAGATTTTTTGACAGCAGACTAGATGATAAAAGCTTCTCAACCGAATAATAACAGACATTTCCCATATTTATTCTGTGTTTAATTTCCTCCTGAGTATCATTTATATTTGTTACTGTTGCTCCAAGATATTTGAACTTCTCCACCTCTTCAAAAGATAAATTTCCAATTTTTACATTTGCATTTCGTACAATATTCTCGTCACGAGACATAATCATATATTCTTTGTCTTTTCGGGATTTACTTCCAAACCTATATCTTTACTTGCTTCCAGTAAAATTCCCGTGTTTTCCCTAATCGTTTGTGGATTTTCTCCTAACATATTCACAACATCCGCATAGACGAAACAACAATAAAAATGAAACTTAAAATATTTTTAACAAAAAGCATTAAAGAATTGATTTCAAATAATTATATAGATATTTATTAATTAATAGTTCAAAAATACATAAAGTTAGTAATTAAAACTGACATATGCACAGTGATTATACTCAATAAATATACAATTTAATAACGAATTTTCTATCATATAAATATTCAATTTATGTTGGTTTAACTTGCACTTACTTCTGCTTTTAGTGCAAGTTTCCAACCTATCGCATTTATTTTAAACAATCAAACTTCTTTACTTGCTAAACTTGGGTTTCAAATAATAATAATAACAACTACATTTAAATACTAACCGCCTTATAGCAAACAGATGCCGTTCCAAAATCTTTACTGACAGAGAATGTTATCGTATACGTCGCGCTATAGATCCACCATCAAAATTCGGCCCATTCTTTCTTTGGGGAAGAGTACAATGAGAAGATACAAGCCATTTACATCGTATCGTCTAATTTATTAGCTTTTAGAAATAATCTTCATAGGCTACTTTCGTATTACTCAGTCATGTGAGTCATTTCATACAATCTATGTGCACGATGATATCGCCAAATGATACATTTGATGCATTGTGAATGGGGATTATATATGGGAAGACGCATTGACTTCAGTACCTCATGATATTTCCTATAATTTGTTAGCATGCCTAAAGCAAATAACGCTAAACGTACATCATGTTTGCAAATCACTCGACCGAGGAACTATGGCAACTGTCACAGAACCTTCTGGAACAACTCAACAAATCATTGCAGTGATAGTTCAATATTGATCACGGAGAGCTCGCCATTGCCAGTGATATCAATCATGTTATCACCCTCACAACCTAAATTACCTTTTACAATATAGTTTCCATATTTAGAGCTTTGTTTACCTAATCGTTTAATTTCATAGCTTCTATATTGCAATTTTCTATTTACTTGTAATCCTTCCGATTTCAGAAAGAGATTTCTTTGCTTGTAAGTCTACGCTTTCCTTGTCTTTATTTTTAAATCTGTCTTTTAATGACGCTGTACCAACTGCTAAACTATATCCATTACCGGTTGAATTGGTGATAATTAGATTGTATTTCATGAGGTGAATCCGAGAAAATTCCATGGGATTATGCTACATTAGCCTTATAGGGTAAAGGTTGGTAATACTGTGATACGAGTAATAATGTGATAGTTCTTTTTGAGAATTTATTACAATTTTACTGAGCGACATAAGGACCGGTTTTGTGCAGCAACTTGTCTACGAACATTCCCTTAATATGTTGACACAAAAAACCGATCTTCCTCTCGCTCAGTAAAATTGTAATAAATTCTCAAAAAGAACTATCACAATATTACTCGTATCACATCACAGTATTACCAACCTTTACCCTATTTTGATACGAATAAAACCTTAATAAGTTTAATAAAAGATGCGAATGAGAGCTCAGCAGACATAATGTCCATCGTAGAATGTCCAATGCACAAAAATATCCACACCACATTGTCCTGCACTATACGGTCCAATCCAAAAGGTCCATCGCAGGAAACGTCCACAAGGCAACTAGTCCATACCAAAATGTCACATGGTAAAAATGTCCACGTAGTGATGCAATTCCGTATGATACTCTGACCAAGGAAACATGTTTATCTAAGCGGTAGACATGTGTAAGGGAGACGAACAGCTGTTGCTCCTAGATTTCCACCAGAGGAATGGAATGTTGATGAATCAACTCTTCATGGCCACCATCGAACGAACAACATAGCTGAAGTGTTTCATTCGAGGTTGCAGATGATAGTATCTGCCCACCATGTTAGTATTTGGCGGTTTCTCAACCACGTGAGTCAAGAACAAAATGAAACAGAACATCAGATATTGCAAATACAGGCCGGTCATGTGAATGTGAGACGCTCAATAAGAAATACGAAACAAATCAACGAAGGGTGCTACAAATAGTACGATCTTATGAGCAACATAAGTGCCAGGAGAATGTGAAGCTTTACTTCAGAGCAATATAACACCACCTAAAATTAAACATTACGATTCCTCTTGAGCGGGAATGATGTAATTTTCTTAACTTGATGAAATCGTGTAAAGTCTGTAACTCTCCACTTACTGGATGATATAATTTCTTAACGTCATAAAATCATGTAAATTCTGTTACTCTTCACTTACTTGCACACATTTCGTAACCATTTTCATTAATAAATTTGTGCCGCAACTGCTATTAAAATAATTTAATTTTCTAATAATTTAATGTTAATATCTAATGGGTTCAACAGATAGACATTGATGGATATTATTGCATAGCCATTTAGGAATAAGAAAACTGAAAATATTTTTAGTGTGGACATTTTTGTCTTGGACTTATATTTAGTGTGGAAATTTTTGTCACTGGACCTAACATCGACTGGACATTCATGTAATGGACATTCTACAATGGACATTATAACCTGCAAGCGAATCAGGATCTGTTAGTCTCAGCTGTCACAGAGTTCAATATTTATGTAGTATTATGGTCTTCAATGCACTGTCTAATAATTATCTTGAAGCTTAGAAGGGCCAGGCCAAGGTTCAGAATATAATTAATCAAATTTCTCTATATCCATACCTTCTACTTAACTGATAAATCGTTTATGCTTGTAAATTGAATTAATCTGCTTGCTATGTATTGTATAACTTTTGACTTGATCCACATATTGAAATTACAATACTAATGCAAGATTTATGGAATACAATAAATGAAATGAAAAACCTCGAAAAAAAAGAGCCAGATAATGAGCTCATGCGGGAATCGAACTCACATCCGGATACAGCCCGAAGCACGAAATCAGCTCGATAACTACTACTGCGACAAACATGCCATTTGTTATTGTGCATTGCCAACTCTGAATCATGTTTATCAACAAAAACATAGTAATAGGTGCTGATGAAGTAATATAGCCGATGGCACATACAGTTCAAAGAGTAGAAAACTGTATGGATGGTTAACTGCTTGTTTTTAAAAACCATACAGTCTGTAAAAAAATAAATTACACGTAATCTCCCTGCTGCAATTATTACAAACATAAATCTTGAGAAAAATGAACACGCAATTTAAAAGAAAAAAAAAAACTCTATTTTAACCGTTATGCTACTGCAGGCAAAAAGGTTTCAACATGGAAATTCGAAAATTTACAGGAAAAGGAAACAACTAAATTCCTGCTAGATTTGTTTCTGAAAATGTTTTCCATTTTTTATTTGCATTCCATAGTATATGTAGGCCCTATAATAATATGTTCAACCGAAAAAATAACATGGAAATATGCTTAATTTTTTTCTACAATGAACAAAACTATGTGTTTCCTGTGCAAAAATGTTGTAACAGTTGCATACATTGTAAGCCACGACCTTTCGACTGTTTTATGAAGTTTCTATTTCTGCATAGTAGGCCAAAGATACCAATACAAAATGTCACTATAATTACCAGAATTAATTAATTACTTGTGAACACTAAAAATGAATTCTGTCTTTGTTATTTTATGCGTTCCAGCACTGCTTAAATTACCTTAATCTCTTTCCTAGTTTTCATAACCTTTCTGTGCTTTATGGAATGTATTGACACATAATAATGAGATCCCGTTTATTTTCCACGAATACATTCTGTTCCATATCATACAGTCAAGGCAGATTGCACAGACTGGCTGGTGCAAGCCCTTCCTCGAGAAAGTTTGGCCACGTTTTCTGAATGCCATGACTGTGAGAAATCATGACTATTTTGACACTATAATTGTAGGCGAATCCGACGACATTTTGAATCAGATATAATCAGTCGGTTTAAATTATACAAAATTATTTCCATACGTTTGCAAAAGTTCCAAGAAAAAAATTAAATATGGTAATCCTCTAGATCAGTGGTCGTCAGCACTCGCTGAAATATGCAAAGGGTACGCGGTGCTGTCCCGTGTGCACTGTCGTGCAACAGGAAGAGATAGAGAGCATACCCGCTAGCAGGCTAGCAGCTACGGAGTGCACCCTAGTGCACTGCGTTCTCCGCGGGTAAGAGAGACTAGACCCAGCGTGCTCTGTGCTGACGACCCCTGCTCTAGATGTCAGATGACAAAGGAGGAAAACATGAATACCGTCTGAATAAACTGAAAGATGGTATTAGAAATGTCATAAAGAAACACACAAACCGAACAAAATGGTTTTAAATGCAAATTCTATGGAAGAGATAATAATTCAATTCCTGCTAGAATTTTATTTTAAAATGTTTCCATCTTTTCTTTGCATTCCATTGTACATGTATAACAATATGCTGAACTGAAACAAAAACATGGAAAAGTGCTTCATTTTCTAAAATGAACAAAACGATGTGTTTTCTCAAGCAAAAAGGTTGTAATAGTTGCTCACATTGTAAGTTACAACCTTTTGGCTGTGCTAACCGACATTCTGGAAAAGCTATGGAATGATAACTGAATTTATATCGTAATAAATGATATTGATGCCTATGGGAAAACGGGACAACCCCAAGAAAAACACCAAATGCGATCTTGTTTACCACAGATGTTACTATAGATCTCAGGCCTTACTGAAACTAGAACCCAGACTGCCTTCATGACGGGCGAGGATCTAGCTACAGGCTGATTACAACCTTTTTGCTTCCGCACAACTATTGACAACTGAAATGTGGCTAGCAAAAATCAGGTTTGTCAATATTAACTCAATAGTTCTTTAGTTTATTTAATGACGCTGTATCAACTACTAGGCTATTTAGTGCGGTGGTATTGGTGATAGAGAGATGGTATTTAGCGAAATGAGGACGAGGATTCGCCGTAGATTACCTGGTATTCGCCTTACGCTTGGGGAAACCTCGGAAAAAACCCAATCAGGTAAACAGTCCAAGCGGGAACCGAATCCACTCCCGATAAGAAGACAAGCGCCTCTACTGACTGAACTACGCCGGTGGCTAACTCAATGGACGTACTTTCCATGACGCACAAAATCGTTCTGCATGGAAAAATTGTTTATACAAAAGTGTGTTTAGAAGCTTTTTGTCATACGATGTAGCAGTTTCATAAGCCATATACTTATATTTCACAAAGAAAATGACTACCGATAATCCAAGAATATGGTTCTATATCATGAAAAGCTGCGTCCCACATCTTCTGAAACGAAAGGTGCATTATTTCACGTCATTAATATTTACATCTAGATCAAGAAATGAATAGCTTATTCCTTTTCAGAAACGGAATTAACAATATTACAAAGAGCATTGCTTCCATAATTTTTGTCCAACATCTGTTTCATTTTCTGTAATACAGAATTCCTTACTTGATCTTATACACTATTCGTGTATGTACTGTACAACAGACCATCCCAACACAGCGTTTGAGCGCTAGAGCGCCCTGTGTCTGCCCAGGGCGAACCCACACTCCTCTCTGTCGCTGAGGCTGTGGTGGTGTACGAATGCATGCGATCATCAACTCTTCCCCTCTGTTCGACGATATTCTGCAGGCATTGCTGGATTATGCGTTCCATCCGACATTCATTCATCCATATGGTGTACTATCGTTCGTGCTTAACTGTTTTGAGTAAGAATGAAGAGATGTGCGTAGACAATCGGTTCGGGATTTAATCCCTCTTATGAGGGCTTCTATCTTGTCTAATCTGGAGACAAGAATGTTCAATGTTTAATATACCATATCAATGTACAGGCAAAAAGTACAACATTAAGCGTCACTTTGAAGTTAAACATTCTGATACCCACGCTTATATTATCGACGAAGAGAGGAAGGCATTAATAACGAAACTGAAGGCCGAAATCCAGTCTTCTTACGACGAGGCAAATATCATTTCAACTAATTAAGTTCTCTAAGGGCAATATAATTAAATTAATGGTTAGGTTATAGTAAGTTTATTTTGAACAATTGTCAACAATCTATGGGAATTATTATAAAAATGTAATAAACTGTTAAAAAGGGTGTTTTGTCCGTTTAACTAAGTATGGGCTATTCCATATGAAATCGATCAGTAAAAAACCTCGCATTTTTTATACTCTAATTTTTTTCCTACTTATACAAGGTGCTGAAGGGAGTGCATTTTCAAAAATATACTATCGAAAGTCAAACGGTTTTCGTATTATTGAGCGACAAATTTAGCGTATTTTATAAAAACAAGCCTCTTTCAGCGCTCAAAACTCTGGAACCATTTACTGCAGAACATTGAACGAGAGCGTATTTTGAAGCTGACATTTAGGTTATGTTAAGAGGTAATCCTTATTTTTATTGTACAGAGAGAGACAGATAATCTGATTTTACTTACTTTTAGGCTTTTTGGCCATTTGTAAAAATGTAAAAAAATATTGAGAAAAAAACCTTGCATTATTAAGAGGGATTCGGCATTGTTTGCTTAGTGGCTCGGCAATAAGTTTCGAGGGTATTAAATAGATAATTTTCACACGCCTAGACTTGAACGGCGCAGTACCGCAAACACTGGCCGAGAGTTGAAGATAAGAGAGCGTTGGGCGTCATTTTACTCCTGTGTTTATGAAAACCTGTGATAAAGCTAGCACAGCCATGACTGCTAGACGACACATCACGTGTTTATGTCTACTGGCCTTGCTTACCTCGGCTATCTCCCGCCTCACAGTCAGCTGGTTAGTTCACGCGCGTACTATTTAGTTTCTTTATTTGATATTTTCAATACTTTCTTATCAACGTACCACCAGTAAAAAGTATGTGTTTATTTGTACTTTCAAAGCGGAATCTAACCATATATTTTAAAAATATTTTTTCGTGGCCAAAGACATCTTAATGAAGAAAATTCTAAATTTCTCCATTTCCATAAAAAGTAAGCAAAACGGTTCACATGTCAATATAAACTTTAACTTCTCAGCATCAAAATAAAACATGATTTTGATCATCGGGTGAAAGGATTTCGGAGCCACAACAGTTTAAAGTTGCTAATTTTATGATAATACGATAAATTTAAATATTATTAATTTAAACACTAATAATGTTTTGTGCAAAGTTTGAGGCATCAGAACTTCAATCACAGTTGTCTACGGACAGAGAAAGTTTCATTGTATTTAAAAATTTCAAGGTCAATTTTCTCTGTATTTCGGTCGATTTGAAATGGAATAGCCCGTATGTATTTGTTTATAGTGACAATGACGTTACAAATTTATTTTCCCTTTCTTTCGCAGCACATTAAGCCAAGTTCCGAAAGAGCTGACCATGCAAGCTATATTGTTGCCCTAAATATCCCCAAAAGTAGCCGGCCTTTTACGGAAGGAATGTTTGTAAAGGAGTGCATGATTTCAACTTCAGAGATATTGTGTCCTTTCCTGGTGATTTTATTTGAGTCAATCAGTCTCTCTGCATAAACATCTGTCGCCGCGTGCAGGAACCTGGTGAACATTTTTATGACGCCCTTTTCTGTAAATGCTGAACAGGCTCCAGTCAAATTCCAAAGAGAATTGATAAGGCTTCAGTGTCACACAATTTTGAAAGATAGATATTACAACATTCCAGGCGGCCTCATTGTGTTTTATAAGAACTTGGAACAAAAAGAGTTTCCGCTTATCACGTATTGACATGCAAGTTAATTGTTATGTTTGGCTGTATATACTTTTAGGAACACACATTCTCAGTCTTGAGCCCGAATGAGAGTAAAACTTGGTCATGTTTGTTCGATGTTGCGTTGGAAGCAGTGTTACGCAATCATTCTGCTCAATATTCCCTGATATAGCTGAAAGGGAAAGAAATCAATGAAAATATGCCATTAATTATCTTCCTAACTACAGAAAAAAAGGACAATTTTATTTTGTAATGGCCAATTGTTGTAATTCTTAAATTCTTCCTATGTGTCATAAAATGTGCCATCCATTATGTACCTCACTGGCTCACTCTACCCCTTGCACGCGTACAACCCTCTCAGCGATCGGTATTCCGTCTCTTTCCCACTCACTCGCTGTCTCTCTCCGGGGCTCGGCACAGCTCCTCCGAACCCAGGGCAGCCACGCGGCATCACGGTGGCTGACCACTTGGAATGGTCTGCTATACAATAGTATTAAGTCGCAAAATTTTATTACCGGTGTTTCCCTTGACTTCTTCAAAGATTCTATAGAAGACAGGTAGGAATTCATAATATTACGTAATGTCTTTCGGGTCACTCAGTGACTCTTTGAATGTCCTGTGAAGCTGTGTCCTTGCTGTCGAATGATTTTATCTCTTTCTAAACACTAGTATGATAATATTTCCTCATTAATAATTAATTCTACGATTATACCCGGATCCCTTTCCCGTAAGAACAGGCGATGAAAACAGACACACTCCATAACACTTCTTCTTGAATGCTGAAACACGAGAAGAGTTATTATTTATTTATTTATTTATTTATTTATTTATTTATTTATTTATTTATTTATTTATTTATTTATTTTTTGTATTTGGTTTCCAAGAATTTTAGGTAGTGGAAAATCTTAAAGTAGCACAAATATTTCATATTCAAATGAATTGTACGAAATAAATTTTCCTCACTCTGTATATATCACAGTAGGACATCTAATATATCTCTTTCTGAGAATAGATCGCACGAAGAAATAGATACTCACATTGTAGAATTATACAATGGACGTGTTTACAAATAAAGCTTATGTCTTGCTGAAGATGGACTGGATGTCATGTCAGAAATTGTCTTGGCTCTGTAAGAGTAGACAATGGATAGCTATAAAAATAGCGCATCTCCTTCGAGCAGCCTTCGACCAAGAGAAAAATTCCATCTAATAATAAAATACACAGCCTGCGAGAATGAATGATGAGGGTTCATGAGGTTACTGAGAAGTGCGTATTATGTGAAAATGCTTCCATTTAATGCAGTAACTTAAAAACACTGCGTTCATGTGGTTTTATTTTTTCTCATTGTTGTTGTCATAATAAAGTCACACATTAACTGAGTAAGTTGGCTCAGACGGTAACTTTTGAGACTCGCAATCGGGACGACCAGGGTTCAAACCCTGTGGCCGGCAATCTGACTCGGTTTTTTTCGTGGTTTCCTTCAGTCACAAGGGCATATACTTCATTGAAAATTTACATACCATGATTCATTACCGCCTCAACCACCAATATCATAAACATTAATCAAAATCTAAAATCAGTTACATAAACACAGGACATTTATAATACACAACAGAAACAGGCACTCAACAATAGCAAAACGATGAAGGATCGGTGGAGCGGAGAAAAATTCTCTCCGGTACCGGGATTCAAACCCGGGTTTTCAGCTCTACGTGCTGACGCTCTATTCACTAAGCCACACCGGATTCCAATTCCGATGCCGGATTGAATCCTCTCAGTTTAAGCGCCACCTTTTTTTTAGTTTCTCTTTAGTGGTCAACCCTTATCATATGATAACGCAGAATTCCTGCATGGAAATATCATATGTACTTCGGTACATCACAATAATATGATATGCGTAAATAATCACTTAGTGATTTAAGACGGCGCTCATTCCGTCGGATCCCGGCCACTTAGTCACTCGTAATGAGTGCACCTCTGCACATTAGTGTGTTGGACATTGTGCCACTATCACACACCTGTGACACAGTGCACGAGGGTAGGGTTGGCCACTTAAAAAAAAAGTGAAGCTTAAACTGAGAGGATGAGAGCATTCAATCCGGTATCGGAATTGGAATCCGGTGTGGCTTAGTGAATAGAGCGTCAGCACGTAGAGATGAAAACCCGGGTTCGAATCCCGGTGCCGGAGAGAATTTTTTTCCGGTCCACCGATCCTTCATTATATCATAACGCAGAATTCCTGCACGGAAATATCATATGTACTTCGGTACATCATAATATTAGTAAAGCGGCCTACTGACAAACCCAAAGATCATAAAGACGCGATATGACCAGATATGTTAAAGCATGTATAAATGAACTTAAAACAATAATGTCACTATTGTTATAACTTGTCATTTCTCTTGTTAAATGTGTAATTCAAAAAGACTGCGTTCATGTTTTTTTATTTTCTATCACTGTTGCCGTCATAATAAAGTCACTGTTATGAGTGTGGTTGAATTTGCTGTTAACATGCTACAAAGAATTGACGATAACCAGGATTTCTACATAAGATCCTGTCCTCGGAAGAGGCAACATTCCACATCAGCGGTTGTGTAGCTAAATAGCACAATTGCCGTATTTGATGCTCTTAAGTCCACATGTCACACACGTACATATTCGAGATTCTCCTGAGGTCAAAGTCTGGTGCGACCTAATGCACAACCAGACTTTTGGGCTCTTTTTCTTTGCTAAAATCAACATCAACCATCCTGTGTATATGAGACGTGCTAGAGAACTTCCTGTTTCCTCAAATAGAGCAAATGGACGACGCTGGATTTAAGATCACTTTTCAACAAAACTAAGTACCGCCCCACTTTGCGAATTATGTGCAAGAAGAATTCAATCGTTCATATCCAGAACGGTGAATTGGTAGAAATACTCGTACACCAATCCCATGACCCACAAGAAGTCCCGATCTTATTCCATTACAATTCTTCCTCTGAGTTATGTAAAAAATTAGGTTTACTGTGAAAACATTCCGAATCTTGTCGTCCTCAAGGAAAGAATCAAACAAGCAATAAATTGTAACTGTTACTCCAGACGTTCTTGCCAGAGTGTGGAAAATGAATATCGTTATGACTTGCCTACTATTGAAAATATTTTTACATAAAATTAACATTCATGCCAAATGTCGTTTAATTAAATGTCTTGTAGAGAAAATCAATATTTCAGCATAAACTAAAACGAAATTATAAAAATATGTGTATACTTTTAAACTCAATATAATCAATACATGATGAAATACATATTTCAGCATTCACGACAGGACAGCCACTTAGGTAGTCGTGAAAAATTTCGAAGCAGTCATTGAAAGAAATCGGGGTTACGTCAGTTTATTTACTGTTACCAAGATCTTCATCGGGAAACCGGGGAATCTCAAGAAGACATTGCTGTGAGCCACAACAATTTCTTTAAATATGCACCAGCAGCCTCATGCGATGTCGAGAGATTATTTTCGGCTTATAAAAACATAATATTCAATCACCGACGAAACTTGAACTCCTGAAAATATTTAGGAATATATTGTGGCACGTTGTGCTTCATGCCTTGACTAACTTTAAAATCGCAACAAAAACTATATCGCGGCATTATAAAGTGTAATTTGTATGAAATTAATTTTATTTAAACTACATTACATTTTAAAACAAATAACAATTTATTTTTAACTCCCTGTATAATTTTGATATAACATATTTAGTACATGTTTTGAGGTTTTTATTACATGTTTATGTACATATTTTTAGGGTCAATATTACATAAAAATCCGGACTCTGCTTAGGCCTATATCTTACTTTTCTGTAAGTTTTACCGGATTCAGAATCGCAGAGTAATACTGATACTGCTATTGTTTTGTTTGTTCTTTTTGTTTAGTCAACTGTTCAAAGAACAGGTTTCAACCATATAAGTGGCACCAATGAGACAATTCATTAGGCAACTAAGCTAGTAGATAAAGGGATAGGATAGCCAGTTTATAATACTTTAATTTTATCTATTTTGTTTAGTAATAATTCTATTATTTGATATATTCCTTGAAATGTTGCATGTTGCATATTAGTCATTATATCACGGTCACGATCAAATGCTATATCACACCATAATATGCAAGTCTAATTAAAATGGCTATTTTGGATCTAATTTGTTTTTGTCGTTAATGACGTAAACTTAGTATTTTGTATATTTTAAAATTGTATTGGTGACATGTTTTAGATATTTTAAAAATATTTCTTTGCAGTTCGTCTTGTGTAGAGTAAATACCTCGTCACCTCGCCATCAGCAATATAGTACCTCTCAAGTATTTTGTATTACCAAATTTTGTTCCTATATTTATTTCTTTTTACGATTTGCTAATTACTTCATTCCTGTAGAGATTAAACAGTTCTGAAAAAGGCCCATAACAGGCCGAACATGCTAACCAGGTACGATAGAATTTAACACGAGAAAGACATATAATACATATTCCAAAATTCAGTTTGTCATTGAAATCTTTAGCTTAAATGACTAAAAAAAATCACATTAAAATTAAAAATAAAATGACCAAAAATGCCCCAAAAATTAAAAAAATGACCTAAAAGATTACAACAGCAATAAATGACCAAAAATGAAGTAAAAACTCTACATTTCTGTAACGAGCGACTCATATCCAGGATTTATATACTTACGGGCATTGCAAAGAATTTAAAGAAAAAAGATGACATGTCATTAAAATCTACGCCCTGATGATAAGTAATGGGAGAACAGTAAGAAGTCGGCGAAAAGAACCGGAGTACTCTGCTAAAACCTATCTAAAATATATTTCTATTCTCAATAAATGCTACTTGTAATCGCCAGATTCGAACTCAGTTCAACGAAGTAGTAAGTCGACGTTGTAGCCATTCAGATCATTCTTCGCCCGCTTGCGGTAAAGCCAGACACGACAGAGAGGTAAAGACAGTTACCAACAGTTCTTCAGTACATGAGTGTAATCCTGCAGACTGCCAATTTTAGATAGTTGGTGTGAAACACGAAGTACTTAGTTTAATTGAAGTTGTGTTCTCTTTAAGGCAGTTCACACATTCTGAACTACAGGCCAGCCTGTGAAGAGGGGAAACCGACAAACTTGACTCCTGTCTACGCGTCATTAATTCTGCTGAATGTCGCCTCCAGAGCAGGAGGGGGGGGGGTATTTATTTTGGTTCGGGTGTTGATGTTCTCTTGCCACCCTTCCGTACATCCGTTTTACACGATGCCTATTTATTTTTTGAGCCAAATGTAGGTGGGAAGGGGGAAGTCCTTCCCGGATTGTTAATTTATTTTTAGTTCTCTCGACACAGATAGGAAGTTTTAAAGGGGAAGGAAGATACGTGGAAAGTGACGACCACAGAGTGAGAGGTGGTAGGGTTTGGCAGTATTAAACTGGTTTGTAATGAACAACGATCATTCACAGTTGAAAAGTATGTAACTTTTTAGCTACATTGCGACTTTGCTGGTCTCGAGATTTGAAGTAGGGAAGGTTGCCTATATTGGACCAGTTTTTTTTTTAATACCATGTCTTTAATAATGATTAAATTAAATCAAAATATGTTCTAGTACATTGTACATTCTATGTACTTTCATCCTATAATGTTATATTTTAAATTACACAACTCCTAATAAATATAAAAAGGTAAAAACAAAATCATGGAAATGGTCCAAATTGGGAAACCGGTTGCCTAATTTGGATTCATAGTGTTCCAATTTGGACCTTTCAAAAATACATTAGTAATTTTAAACAAATAAATAGAAGAAGGGTATTTATTATAAATATCCTTAATTCATCAAATTTTACGTTAAAATATATCAGATATTAACAATCGGTGAAAGAAGTTACACAATTCTCTGAACTTTGATAAAAAAAATTAAAGAAAAACAAGATAAATTAATTACAGAAACACTACTGCATTCAAGCTGATTGTTACACTCGGAATATTTCTCTTTGCGCTGAATTAGTTTTATATTAGTTGCTTGTCTCGGTTACATAGCCTATTTCAAAATTAGGCCTAGAGGAAAACTCATAGAAAATTTAAAAAAATGCAAAAATGTTACATAGATCTGGAAAGTCCACTGTTTGGCTACGAAACGCCTGTGAATAAGAAAACGTATACATAAAAAATAAAACGCTGACATGATTTCCTCTTGTGTTTGAAAGTTACAAGTGGCAGTATAAAGAACCCCGCCGCATTGATAACACAGACTACTGTGGTGTTTACACCTCCTTCGCCACTTATGGCTCCGACTTGGTGCTTCTCTTTCTGAGCTATAACTTTCTGTTGCCTCTTTTGCATCGTTGTAAACCCAGATTCGTCAACGTTGAACACAGTGTTTGCTGTGGTACCATTCTCATCGACAGTTTTTTCCAGCAGGTCGGAAAACTGGTTAACACTCTTCCGATTGAACCCCTTAGCTCGGGCCATTGATGTCCCTTCTGGGTGACTGAGAGAAATTTTTGAGTTTCGCTTCGTAGAAGCACAGAACCACTTCTTTCCGGCCATTTTTTTCTCCTTGCTAAAGGTGTAGGGAGCATCATATTTTTCTGCGACATCAAAAGCAAGCTTATGCACATCTTTGATTGTCAGCTCATAAAACTTTCTTCAAACAAGAGAATGTGGTCAGCAATAATTTTTTCCATATCTCAATTGAAGGTTGCTTGTCTTGCGAAGGACTTTATAGGAAAGCGTTTTTACAATCAACATGTCTCTTTGCTGTAGTCTATGGCACTCCATATACGCGAGCACACTCGTTGAGTCCATAGTCACCATTCCTGTATGCTGCTACCGCCATCTTCAAAGTATCATTTCATTTCCGGTAGGTTCCCCCTTTTGACATCTTGGAAACATAGAGACACAGAATCCCCCAATAATTACTTTTTCTTAACGTTGACCATAATATAATGCTTTATATTCAAGTTGAAAAAAATACTAACAGTTTCCTAAATTGGACCAGTACAATCCAGGCAACGCGCAGAAGTCGAACCTAGGCAACTTGTTCACGTATGCAGAAAGACGACACTAAACAAACACATGAAATTAAAAAGTAGTTTCAATACACGCAGATAGTAGCTAATGAAAAATACTTTAAATGATTAGTATAGAAATTGTTATTACTTACACCCACTGTATACAGAAGCTTAAGATCCGTAGCGTAAAAATTGTAAGAGAAAGCACCAAAACACGTTAACGGTAATCCTATTCGCTAAGATGGCTGCAGCCAAAGAGTTTGTAATATTACAAATTCTTTGGCTGCAGCTCACTGAACTTCAAGATGAGTACCTTAGGCAGCGTCAGCAAGCAGTGGTGCCAACTGAAATGTTTGAAATAGTTCTATATATGGAAATAAAACTGCGGTCCAATTTAGGCAAAGGTCCAATTTCGGCAACTCTCCCCTACTTGACGCAATTCCTTTAACATAAATAATACGGACAAAGATCTGGATGGTCAAAATGAATAATTATTTGATCTTAAGGAAACTACAGTAGTTGTACTGCAACGAGAAAGAAACAAACTGAAATGTGAATGTGGGGAGGATGATATATTATAGAATTCCAAAAGGTGTAATGGAATGAACGATGACTGCAAATAGAAAAAGAGAATATCGATAACCAAGTGGTCAAGCTGTGTGCAGGATACAATGAACAGATTAACGGTCGGTTTCACCAACGACGATCAAGATAAGTTGACGAATGTCAAGTACGAATGTCAAAAGCTCATTTTCATTCCATCTACATTCGCAATGTCTGACATTCGTCAAATTGATGGTCAAATTTCAAAACAGGATTTCGGTCCGTCAAATCGGCTGACTATCAATCAATGAAGAAAAATTACGCAGTTGGCCTGCTTCAATACGCTGGATGAAAATAAAGAATAAGTTATGTATATACAGGGTGGAAGTGAAATAACCTTGCAGATTGAAATGGACGATAGGGTACACGCAAATGAATAGGAAACATATATTACGTTGTGTGATTAAATGCACTGTTAATTACTCATAGAAAATTAAGTTTGAAGTTTCAGCACTCCAGCAACATCGCCGCTAACACACTCTTATCGTGATACAGATGTAAGAGGTCAACGTGTCTCGCTAGATGAGCTGCTCTCTGACGCTATGTTGCAACCAACTCGCATCGTGAAGTGGCATGAATTCAGGTTCTTAAAATTAAATTTACATAAAAACAGTCCACACTATTGAAATACGCCAGAGAGATAAATTATTCTTGATTAGTTTTCCTATCTATGTGGACAAAAATCACGATCCTACTCGCAATAGTTACCGAATAAGAGCTTGTTAAACATTTGAGAACAATTTTTTTTCTGAAAAAAGAAACTATTAATTTCCATTAATATGATATTATAGTTTTTTGTTACATACAACATGAGCTATTCGCTCTGAAAATATGCAGGATATTTCACTTCCACTCTGTACATACTTTTTTAATGAATTGTTGTTACACACATTTTGTAAAACTTTTTAGTAGAACGATTTGTAGTACCCGAAGTGTCTAGCAAATATATGAGCCGAATGAACATATTTTACTAAAAATAAATAGTGGGTAGCCTACTGTTCACTGAATGGCACATCTACATCGTAAAATCGTGCGTCAAAATAAGTTTTGTTAAACATTATAAACAAAAAAAAAAAAACATCAATGCAGTATACTAACTACAGAAATGAATCATTGGTTCAGAACAATTCCTATAAACTTTTTAAGATTTAACGATACAAAATTAATTTTATGTTGTTTTTTTTTCCACTTTCATTTTCTTCTTTCTATCAGTTCTCTTATTTAAATTATGTGATTGATTAAAGGCTACTATCCAATTAAGTTTATAAACGTCTTCTCGCCAGACTTAACTCAGGCGGCAAAAGAGTTAGCTTGTTGATCCATAGCTGCGCTCAGACGTGGGTTCGATTCCCGCTTGGGTTGACTACCTGGTTGCGGGTTTTCCAAGATTTATTACCCAATTGTAAGGAAAATGGCATGTAATCTATGCCGAACCTCAGCTTCATTTCGCCAAATACCATTTCACTCTCACCAATTTAACTGATGCTAAATAACCTAGTATTTGATGCAGCGTCATTAAATAACCTACTAAAATATATCATTTGTTGAGCTGATATATTTTAGTCTTTGCATCAAGTGGCAGATGCGGAAACAAACGATTCATAGCTAGTACTAACAATCCTGAAGAATAGCTCTTAATAAGAGATCCAACAGACAGGTTTACTATTCGCAATGAATGAAGCCGAAAAAAAGCTCCAAAACGTTTGATGTTTCATTATGCAGTTCCACAAGGATCGGATTTCGGGCCAGTTTTTTTCTCGATTGCTTTTAACGATATAGATTCTAATATTCCTTTTGACGTAGTGGTTTATGTTGATGACACCACAATATTAAATCGTAATAAAATCCTTAATTTTCTTGACAGTGAAAACATTTCTTATATTTCACAAGTTAAAACATGTTTTGAAGATAATAGCTTAGTCTTAAATTAAAATGAAGTAGAATTATTAACATGCAATTTACAACCTTGCTCTACCAATACTTCATTTAACATGCTTGTAATTTGTGGTTGACACAAAGTTCACTTGAAAACAACAGAGCATTTAAGTATTAAATTATTCAGGATTTTATTCATTTTAAAAGGTCAGAGAATGATTACCATTAAAATATATTAAGACTACTTATTATACATATTGTTATATCATTTGAAAATACGGTATCTTAATGTGATGGGACAATAGCACTCATAATAAAAGTAATAAATTGCAAAAAAAAAAAGTCATTAGAATTATGAAAGATTCTCATTAGCTACTATGAACACTGTCGTCCTGTTATGTGTTTATACATTCTTAAATTATTAATGCAAGTTAAGCAAATTAAATAATCATATGTACTTTTAGGAAATTCTGCCTTATAAAATAATCATTATATTATACCAGTACGTTTACCAACCAAGATGTCGACTAACAAAAACCGGTCAAATTTTTATTTATTGATAATGAAAATATCTAATAAAAAATCGAAACATTTATTTATCTTAAACAGTGGTAAATTTTAAAATGTTATCTCTAGTTGGCCCATTAGCAAGTCTTTCATAACATACAAGAATTTTTTAACTCTGACTTTTACTGATGTTAAAACTTGACAAGGTATATAACACTAATTGTTTCCAAATATTGTAATATAAATACATAAACAATTCAAAAATTGAATAATTGAAAGAAATTAACTGATTATAAATTTAATAAATAAATAGTACCTATAGTACCTGCACGGTAATATTTGTATACAGAGTGAACCATAAGTAATGTCATTAATGTTAGAGGGTTATTCTTCGAGATATATCAAACAAAAAAGTTTAATAAAATTTTGCTCATTTTTGCTTCATTTTCGAGATAAAAATTGTTTTATATTAAACATTTCATAGCGTTCTTTATGAAAGCCATTGATTTAATTTCCAATATGCTCAGTCAATTTAAGAGAATACTGCTTATAAATTGATATGACAATCTCAACACAGAAAACGAAAGGAATGACATTTTTAGGCACAAAATCAATTCAGAGTAAAATTTATGTAAATAATGTTTTCATAGTAAGTGTTAATTCATTCATTTACCTTCGCTAAAATCTCTCATTTGCTGACGAAGAAGATATGAAGATTAAAATTTCCAAATCACCAAGATCCTAGGTGTAATCAATCAGATTTTCAAGCCTTCTCAAGTCCAGCGATACGCTAGACTCAGGATGTATAAAACTCTTGCTCGACCAATTCTCACGTATGGAAGCGAAGCCTGGATCATCAGAAAGGCTGACGAAAGGAGACTCATAATAGCCGAAAAGCGATTTATGAGAAGAACTGCTGGTTACTCTCTCCTTGACCATAAAAGAAATGAGGACATTCTTAAAGAATTAAAATTAGATTCAATTACTCAGTACATAAAACAATACAGACTGAACTGGACAGAACATGTTGCCAGGATGCCCTCTAACCGCTTGCCAGAACTGACCTTATTCTATACTCTAAGAGGCCGAAGAAACTTGGGAAGACCAAAAAAGCGCTGGATAGAGATCGTAACAGACCCCTAGGTCTAATACGTCAAATGGTTATGATGACGATGGATTTAAGAGAATAGTGTACTGTGATAATAAATGAAAATATTTTAGTTTTGTCCTTTAAATGTGCAGAAATTTGATCCGAACAAATGTAACTTTTCGTTCCGAAAATAAATTTTATAATGTTACATTTGTTCCGATCAAATATCTGCACATTTAAAGGACAAAAGTAAATTATGTCAATCATTTATTATCATATTACTCTGCTTTCTTAAATTGGCTGACCATATTGGGAATTGAATCAATCGATTTCCCAAAGAATGAAACGTTTCATGTAAAAACTTTTTATCACGGAAAAGAAGCAAAAACGAGCAAAATTGTATCAAACTTTTCGGTTTTAAATATCTCGAAGAAAAACCCCCTGAAATTAACAACATTACTTACGGTTCACCCTGTATATCTCGACTAGATCATAGTATGAGAAAGTTTATCAGCCGTTAGGAAATTGTCAACTGTTAGTTGACATTCAACAAATTGTAACTGAAGGTGATGGAACAGCAAGAAACATTAATTAATAACATTGGAACCGATGAAGGAAAATAATGAATTATTGATCCAAACGAAATAATTATTTATGTTGGCTTATATATACCGTGCTCATCGTGCTAATCACACGATACTTCCATTCTGGTTGGATGATCGTCCACCTCTGCTTCGGCATGTGGCGTGAGGCCAGCAGCCGGCTGATAGGCCTTGGCCTTTCATGGGCTGCAGCGCCACGGATTATTATTATTATTATTATTATTATTATTATTATTATTATTATTATTATTATTATTATATATACCGTGTTGTACTACGTAAATATAATATTGCTTGGTCAAAGAAAAACATCAGCATTACCGATTTTTTTGTAGTAGAAACAAACATTCATTCATCTTGGTCTGGCGATGGAAGTCTCAGAGCCAGGCGTTCAAACAACGACGGTCTTCAAACACGAATAGACAAACAACAGCTCTCGTTAACCTCGCTTGCTCAATTAAAATCGAGAAATCTACCCCAAACCCCTGCCACCACTACATCATCCCTTCATTTCATGTGAATGTGACAACGCCTCATCCATATGAATGGCAACGCCCACATCAACACGTGCAGAAGGGGTTGACACTCCTCCCACGGCCCCGCAGTTTCAACATGGGTAGTACACACCAGTCATACGTCACATTAATGTTGTAACCACGGCCAGCTAAAATGTT
Organism: Periplaneta americana; assembly: GCF_040183065.1. Classification (NCBI taxonomy): domain Eukaryota; kingdom Metazoa; phylum Arthropoda; class Insecta; order Blattodea; family Blattidae; genus Periplaneta; species Periplaneta americana. The sequence continues at coordinate 74,296,249 of NC_091123.1, read as the reverse complement.
AGGAAACTGCCACATAGATCACAACAAGTTCTGTGCGCTTTCTCGAAGTGGCTGGCGCCAGTCACAGGTCCTCATTAGTGGAGGCAGGCTACTGGTAGATGCGTAGATGGTAGCTGTATCAGACAAGCGTGCTCGCCATTCCAGCCGCTGAACAGATAGTGTAAACATTTTAATAAAAGGCTATTTTATATTCTTACTGCGTAAAAGAAGCAAAATAACGCATTTAATACTAATTGTGCACTCACTCCAACATCTTTTGCTTGTATAATTGCAATGTCATTACTTTCATGTGGTTTTGCAAATGACAAGACAGGACTGTCATCGTACAAAGGTAATTAAATGGAATTTTTAGAGCGGTGACCGAACATACATTAACAGGCATGAAGGAAAATGAAGTACTCGACAGAGATTAAACATTTTCAATTAAAATATGAGGAGCAATACAAAAAAAAAAAACTGTAAAATCATTGAAACCGGCAACTTGAAAATAATTCAAAAGGAAAATAAATTTACAAATCAGTAGAAAAGCGCAGCATATCTGTATCAAAATCCATTCATTAAATAACTATGAAATGAGACCACATTTAATCCTAGATGATGATGATGGTGATGATGATGATGATAATAATAATAATAATGGGAGGACATGAGTCACATAAATATATAGGCTTATACATAATCTAAATGTTATGTGAATAAACATTTGTATTTAAATAGGAAGTTAAAATTTTTTATTTGAGAGATATCAAGCAATGCTAATTTCGTTCGTTCTTTAATTTGTGAAGTCTTTGTACACGTGCTATGTAATGTATTCCCAAATCATATTTATTAAAGAGTCAATATTCAAACTATCCATTCATCCGTCTATTCATTCATTCATTCATTCACTCACTCACTCAATTATTCATTCATTTATTTATTTATCTGCCTGCCTGCCTGCCTGCCTGCCTGCCTGCGATTTGTATAAACGTTAATAAAATCTATAAATTCCAACAGATTATGCTATTTCTTTCAGAAAGTGTTGAATTCGTGAGTCAACATCATTATCTATCATAGGTTTCGAGGTTCGATGAAAAGAAAAAAGAAATTATGAAAATTTACTTTTTGCGAGATTTTCAACCTACGAAAACATGAATAAAAATTGCAAATCCCAACAGATTCCTCTAATTCCTTAATAAATGTTGAATTTATGTGTCTGCACACATATCTATCAATTTATGTAGTTATTATTTATTTACTAGTTTATTTATTTATTTACCTATTTATTTATTCATTAAATTTAAATATCAATATATTACATTTATGTGTACATATTTTATAAATTATCTATACCAGCCACTTCAGTTGTCACGGATGTTAAATTTTTAATATTTTCAAACTCTATATACTGAAAATGAAATCACTTTTGTCAACTTTCATTATTAAAATCAATTTAGAAGATCAGTATCAATTTACAGAAATAACAGTTGCTTGAATAAAATTTATTATTATTGAAGAAAATAAAGAAAAGGTTCCGTCACGTCACGGATGTTACAAGATTTGTGAACTCATTTACACCTTATTAATAAAAAGTATAAAACATAGGTCTCTGCTTCAAGCAAAAAGAGATTGATTCCCTAGGTCCATATGAAAGCTATGGAAATGTCATGAAATCCAAGTAGTTCACAAAAAACATAACCGGTAAATATTTTATAGATGTTTCTTCCATGTCACGGATGTTACAGATGAGTTAATGTCCTTTATTTTTTTTCAGTTTAGAAACAGCTGTGACATTTCTAAGTCAAAATATTCACTTGAACTGTAATATTGCTAATTGTTATTAACCCTATCTACATAAAATAAATGGCAGAAAGAATATAGTACAGAATAAAAAGTTTCTTAATCCTGGAGCTCTGTAATTAACAGTGCAGACTCTCAAAATATTTCTTCAGTAATAGCTCCTCGAAAAACATACATTTACAGCTGATCTCTCTATGAGTAAGTGCTGCAAACTTTAGGGAAACAAATAGTAGCCATTATCTTAGCCAAGAATAATTAGATTCAATGCTCTTAAAACTTGTAAAATATTTTCCTTTTGAAAATAAAACATTATAATATTTAAATTTAGAGCCTTATCTATGTCTTACACTAATAAGAAACAAATATTTCTGAAAAAACACTTTTTCATTAGAATTTTCAGTTGGCCTGGAATGGCTGATATATGCCTACACATTTAGTTACATATTTAGCTACTTCTTTATGTATTCGTTGGCGTATGTATTATAAATATTACGATAGGAGTTACAGTCAACATAACGCACACGGCTCAATCCATTTCCCTGTTCCGCTGTCAACGTAGGATACTATTTTGAAACCGGTCTCACAAACGTTTTTTGGAAATTTAACATTTCATTTGCTACTTGGCTTGTTACTGTGTAGTTTACATAGAATGCGATGTGGCTCCACTTTATAGAACTTCATCATAGATTTCAAACAAAAACTCGATCACAGTGACTTGAACATGTATTGATAATGATGTCAGTTCCAACTTTGCAATACGGATCGGGATGTTAGACTGTAATAAAACGATAAAATTATCCATAAGTAATGAAGTAGCAGAGATGAGATTTTAACGAGATGCATCTGAAAAGGGCCTATAATCTCCAATACAGAGATAAGAGCCCAAATAAAAATATTTAATCTTATTGAGAGAATAAGAAACTATCAACGTCGATATCATGAAAACTTACTTCGGACAGCGAAGGATGAAGCAACTCGAGTTGTATCGCATTATACTTCACATGGTCGCCGCAGTTCTGGACGTCCAAAAATTTTTATCATCCTGTTGTAAATCATCATCAAACAAAGTATGAAATAGTCTTAGAAGGTTATATATATACTTTTGGAAACTTTGCTCATAGGGAGAAAGAATAGAAGTAGAAATAGAAGAAGAGTCTGGATCCATTGACTGGTTTTAGAAATACAGAATCTATGTCCATGTTCACTAGAAGACTGAAAAATTCTCTACAAAAATTTAGTGCATTAAGCAGCGCCACTAACGCGCGCTCGCAGCGCCACTGATGCGCGTTCGAAGCCCCACTAACGCGCCATCAAAGTGGCCTCGTCTGAAAGGACCCTTAGATTAAATGAAATTGAATCCGGAATAAATCATGAGGTCTCAATTCTTGTTGCTGCTTCTGATATTATTATTATTATTATTATTATTATTATTATTATTATATTATTATTATTATCATCATCATCATCATCATTATCATAATCATTATTATTATTATTATTATTACTAAATAATATACCGTATACGTTGAATCATGTAATGAAAGTATATAGCTATAACTTCTAATTAAATTAACGCATTTTTATGCTCGACCATGCCGAAATGTAGTAATTATACACCTGGTAGCAGCCCTTTAATGGACCTCATTAAAGTACATCTATTCATTAAAGTTCAGGTGTTCTACCAATCAGAAATCACCATTGTAGCAATATGAAAGCGCAAGCATCGATTATTATTCTCGGATATGCAATCGAAAGACAACTAGCGAAACGTCACGGAGACTGGAAATCCAATACTGTCGCAGAAGGTTATGTTCTGTTACTATAATAATTAGCGTTAATTGTAAATAATATCCAAATAAATTCAATTTGTAATCTCGGTTTTCAATGTCTAAATCAATTTCAAGGTTACATCAAGATTAATGTTTATTTTACTCTCTAGATTATATCAAGGTCAATATTTGTTTCTCGGAAAAAAATCAATACTTTCGCGTCTGCGCACATCTCACAATTTACGAGATATTGCACTAGGTCACTTCTGCTCCCCAGTCAGATAAGAATAACATGAATACTTGTGAATAATTTCAAGTTAGAAATATGGTCGAGCATAAAAAGTCGTATGAAACTTGCCTATAATTGTAATTAAGACGCTCGTATGAAAATTATGAAACTCGCTTGCGCTCGTTTCATAAACATACTCGCGTCTTAATGACTACCATTATAGGCTCGTTGCATAATGTACTATTATAGTCTTGGCTTTGTAAAAAAAATGTTTTATTTAACGACGCTCGCTACTGCCGTGGTTATAACAGCGTCGCCGGTGTGCCGGAATTTTGTCCCGCAGGTTTTATTTTATATGCCAATAAATCTAGTGACATATGCCTGTTGCATTTAAGCATACTTAAATGGCAACGACCTGAACCGGGATCGAACCCGCAACCTCGGGTACAACAGGCCAACACTTCTTGGCTTTGTAATATTCATATACAGAGTGGAAATTAAATAGCCTTGTAGATTTCCAGAGCGAATAGCTCATGTTGTATGTAACAAAAAGCTATAATATCATATTGGTGGAAATTTCATAGTTTTTTTTTTTTTTCAGAAAAAAGAAAATGTTTTCTCCCAAATGTTTAACAACCTCTTATTCGGTAACTATTACGATTAGGATCGTGATTTTTGTCCGTATCGATAGGAAATCTAATAAAGAATAATTTATCCCTCTGGTGTTTTTCAATAGTGTGCATGGTTTTCGTGTAAATTTAATTTTAAAAACTCTCTAAATTCAAGCCATTGCATGATGCCAGTGGAAACGTTAGCGACGATGTTGCCGAACTGCTGAAACTTCAAACTTAATTTTCTAATTTACCGTGCATTTCATCACAGAACGTAATATATGTTTTCTATTCATTTACTCGTACCCTATCGTCCCTTTCAATCTTCAAGGTTATTTCACTTCCATTCTGTATATTAAAAGTTTAATTACAGAATTACATAGTTTCCACACGCACGCTCTTTTGTCTTTCATGAGGTCTAAACAATAATCAAACTCTCCAAGTTTTTGAGCAAGTATTTTGTGATTGTTGATGTGACATCTATGATTCCTTCACGTAAGATCTGAAGATTCCTTACGGTCGTTATGTAAATCTTGTGCTTTACGTAATCTCACCTAAAAAAAAACTTTAGCGGAGCTCAATCTTACGACCGAACATTCTGACGATTAACGCGCTCTTACAAACGAAATGTCGCTTCGTCAGAAAAGCTGCATTGTCTGCAAGAAATTGTTATATTGGTTTATTCTGTACAATATTCCACGACAAAATTCACCCTGTTTTTCCTTATCTCTTGCTTTTACTGCCTGCAGCATTCGCATTTCATACGGATAGAGTTTAAAACGCTACCGAACGACTTTGTTGTGGATGGTTGATTGTGGAATTTGCAACTTTCATGAAGTACGGCGAATCGACCGTAATGGAAAGTTTCCCGTATTGCTTCCTCCAGGTAAGTTACACTGGGTCTTCCTGGGCGTGACGTCTCTCCTACGTTACCATAAACCGCTCTTACCATAGTTTAATATCACGTCTAATGGGTGCATGTCGTATACAGATGAACAAAACTAACTGCCGCTCTCGCTCGCTGTGTTCGTTGCATTTGTCTTTCGAGTCTCGTCTCGTCACGTCACTCCCGCGCGCCTTGAGTCTCGCTCATCATTCCCGAAACAGCACCCAGTCGGCGTGGAAAGACTTCGCAACCCCGAACAACATACATCATTGAAACAAACAACATTATAAATGTTTAAATGAGACAAAAAGACAAAACAGAACAGTGTCTTAGTTATCAAAATATTTCGGTTCTACCATATGATGGTTAGGGTAAACTACGGTCTGTTGGACAGTCGGGCATGTTGGACACTCTGTACTTTAACGTGTTACCACGCCACTTGTGGGCACCACATTCTGCTAGAAGTCAATGACGGAAGTAGCCCCACTCGTAGCTACTTCCTTCATTGACTTCTAGCTGAATGTGGTGCCCATAAGTGGCGTGGTAACACGTTAAAGTACAGAGTGTCCAACATGCCCGACTGTCCAACAGACCCTAGTTTACCCTATATAAATAGAAAAAAAATTCTCAAATAAATTTGCATTTATAAGAAACAAAAAACAAAGTTAATATATTTTTACTTGAGATTGCACACTTGATCCAAAACATATGAAAACAAAATTCCCAGCCTTTTAACAAGGGCTCAGTAATTAAACAAAGACTGGGGAACGGACCATTATACACCGAAAGGCAGAGATGATGCTTCAAATAGGCCACTTGACTGTTCATACACACATAAGAATTGCCAAAGCAGATAAAAGTTCAGTCAGGTACAAACAACTGTGGCGATTCAAAGTTGCTTGACGTTCGGGACTTCGGGAGTGATCAATCTCAAACTCTCAAAACGCTCACAAGCAGTCCCCACGTCAACGACGCGACGTACACAAACTGTCGTGCGGTCCTAGGCCTTGCGGGCGCCGTCAGTCCTGTCCTGTAAAGGTGATAGTGTATCTCCTTGCTTTAGCCCACAGTGAATTGAAAAATCATCAGATAGAAACTGGCCTTTACGGATTCTGCTGGAAGTTTCATTGAGACACATTTTAATTAATTGAACTAGTTTTTCGGGAATACCAAATTCAATAAGAATATCATATAGTATTTCTCTCTTAACCGAGTCATATCTTTATGCAATCATAGCTGCCGAAATTTAAATATAATCATAAATATTAATCAAAATCTATAATCAGTTGTATATGAAGACAAGCCATCTACAACACACAATAGAAACAGGAACTCAACAATAATGAAACCGGCCTACTAGTATACCCACAGATCCTAAACACGCGATATGACAACAGATGTTAAAGAGTGTATAAATAATTAAAAAAAAAAGTCCTTTAAACTGTCCAAAAATTAGCCTACTGTTTTAATATATTGTAGACCTATTTTAATTTGTTTATAATTAAACATGCTATGACAAATGCAGCTTTTGACGGCCTTCGAAATTCTACGTATTTACCTAGCTTAGAAATGTTTTAAGAAACAGAAAACGAAAAAATGGAATAGTTCTTACCATTTTCGTAACTTTTACACCTCGTGAAGTTTTCCTGTGAACTTCATTAACAAAATTGCACTAAACATTCAAAATTGAATATTTTGACGCACACGTTAAAAGCAGTTTTTTAAACGAGTTTCTATTTATAGGCTATATTGATTCGAGATAAAGAGGATTGGTGTAACAATGCACTATGGAACATGGCTGAAATGGCTCAAGGCAGGTGGGATTTTGTTACGAGTGAGAAGTTACACAATAATAAATCATTTTCAGCCTACTTTCCATACTACACTGTACCTTGACGTTTACGACATATTTACTGCAGCCACATACCTCTCTCTCTCTCTCTCTCACGAACTCTCTCCGTCTGTTCTTCTTTCTCTTTCTCTCTAACCTAAGCATCAAGCAGGTCACTTAAAAAAGTCAGATCGTCATTGAATAAATTATGTTTTAAATATAATGCTCAATGTGGTACTTTATCTTCTTTCTGGAATTAATTGTGACCTGTACAAAAAGTTTTCCTATTGTTCTCGGTCTAGCAAACCAAAGCCTTCTGGACTTAGGAAATACGGAACAGTCAAACAAGATAGTATATTATTATTTTGCCACAAGATACATTTCCATGTTGACATATTTCACTTGAGTTATGCGAGTAATAATTCTAATTGCAGAGGATTTGAAATTCCTTTTTGTTATACTTTCGTTGTAATTTAATTTGATGTACTGCAATTAAATTATAGCATTCTGAACGTAATTTAATGTAAAAGCACTCTAGGATCAAGTAAAGCAATGTAAATAAATGTATTGTATTGTATTTATTAACATTCCATGGTATTCGTAAATTTCTTCACAGCTAGAATATGAAACAAATCAAAAACCTTAATACTACTATAAAGTCTTAATTTATAGTAACAATCTAGTTTAAATATACAGGGTGTTTCAAAAATACGGGGCATAATTTCAGGTATGTATTTCCCACATGTAGACAATCAAAAGAGTTCATTACAACATGTGTCCGGAAATGCTTCATTTCCGAGTTATGGCCTTCACAACATTGAAATTCACCGGAACGTTTTTCTTTCCGCAGGTCGTTGTCATTACAGAATATGTTCAAAATGCCCACCTCCTGCTTGAATACAGACCTCACATCGATGTCTCATTGACCTGCGAACACGATCCCAAACTCCAGGAGTATTGCGTATGTCCTCAGAACATGCCACAATTCGATTCCGAAGGGATTCCAAATCAGGCACCGGAGACGAATAAACCAATGATTTTAAATGGCCCCACAAGTAGAAATCGAGAGGGTTCAGATCAGGTGAGCGTGGAGGCCAAGCAATTGGGCCACCTCTACCTATCCATCGATCAGGAAACCTTCGATCCAAGTACCGGCAAGCCGTACGACTCAAGTGTGTAGGAGCGCCATCATGCAAGAAGTGAATGTGCTGACGATTGATCAGTGGAGTGTCTTGTAAAACATGAGGTATAGTTCCGGTGAATTTCAATGTTGTGAAGGCCATAACTCGGAAATAAAGCATTTCCGGACACATGTTCTAATGAACTATTTTGATTGTCTACATGTGGGAAATACATACCTGAAATTATGCCCCGTATTTTTGAAACACCCTGTATACAGAAGAGGTTTACAATATTATAGTCTACTAGTATAACACAAAGTGTTAGTATCAATTTCATGAAGCATTGTTGAATGTCATAAATTCACCTACAGAATAGAAGGCGTGAAAAATTAGGTACTTCTTTAATTTGGCCCTAAATAATCTTGTTTTGAGTTTCATTTTTTATATCGATAGGGAGGCTATTAAAAATTTTTACTGCCATATAAAGTATTCCTTTTTGATAGCACAATAGAATTGTCGATGGAGTATGAAATTCATTTTTGACGCGTATTTATGCTATGAACTGTTGAATTAGTTACAAAGTTTTCACGATTACATAGGAGGAAGATTATTAATGAAAAAATGTACTGACAAGCTATGGGCATTATTTGTAGCTTTTTGAAAATAGTCCTACACGATTCCCTATATTTTGACACTTAAGGCCCTACTATTATTCTAATTACTTTTTTGTAGTAGGAACATATTATTACTATCTGTGGAATTTTCCCGCAATATTATTCCAAAACTCATTACCGAGTGGAAGTATGCAAAGTAAAGCAACACAAGATAAGTAAATGGAATGTAAATTAATACAAGGTGAATATAGCGCACATCAAAGGTAAATTAATCCTAATTAAAGCAATATAAAACAAATTAATCTATATTAAAATAAAATTAGGTAAAAATAGTCACAGTAATCAACTCGAGTATAAGTAATGCGAATAATACAAGGTAAAGTAATATAAGTTAAATAAATAGAAAGTAAAGTTACGAAAAATTAAATAAAGCAAGGTGAAGTATAGAATAGTAAAAGAAAGCAAGATAAAGTAACAAAGGTAAAGTAAAACAAACGAAACTAATGCAAGGTAAAGTACAGAAAAATAATGAAGCAAGGTTAAGTAAAGCAAAATAAAAGAAAGCAAGATAAAGTTAAGCAAAGCAAAATAAGGCAAAGTAAAGTAAATATTGACAAAATAAAGCAAAGTAAAATTAAGAAAAATAAAAGTAAAATAAAGGAAGGTAAAGTAAAGCAAAGCAAGGGCAAGTAAATCAAAGGAAAACAATGCAAGGTAAAGTAACAGAAAAATTAAAGAAAGTAAAGTAAAGCAAAGTAAAATAAAGTGAGGTAAGATAAAGCAAAGTAAAATAAAGCAGAGTGAAGTAAAACAAAATGAAACAAGGTAAATTAAAGCGAGATATAATAAGGAAAGTTAAAATAAAACATGGTGAAGTAAAGAAATATAAAGTAAAGGAAGGTAAATTAAAGCAAGGTAAAGTAACGAAAGTTAAAATAAAGTATAGTGAAGTGAAGCAAGGTGAAGTAAAGGAAGGTAAAGTGAAGCAATGTAAAGTGAAACAAAGTACTGTAAAGCAAGGTAAAGTGAAAGATCGGTAAAGTAAAGCAAGGTAGAGTGAAACAAGGTAAAATAAAGCAAGGCGCAAAGTAAAACAAGGTAAAGTAAAGCAAGGTAAAGTAAAAGAAGATAGTGTTATCCTGACAGAATAAAGAATTTCTTGTGTGACTGACTGATGGTAACTATAAAAAAACAATTCATTTTCCCTGACGCCGGAATAATAATTGAATACTAGAGAGTAAGAAATAAGTAGTAACGCGCTATATTTTATTATTATTACGTTAAAGAGTACAAAGTAATGTAGACATTAATCTGTAATGTAACATAAACGTTAGTCTATATAATATCCCTTTCATTACTAAGAGACATGATACGGCGAAAATGGAAAAAATGTGTAAAGAATAACGTAAGGCAAATAACAGAACTAAAGTCACGGGTTTTATCAGTGACCGTCAGCTAAATATTCTTAAAATACCTAATATGTTCAACATTTTATTGATTGCAGAAGTGTATGGCAGAGACTTTATACTTCTACAGAGAATGTATGTTACGCAGGATTAATCCCATAGATCCAATAAAATACAGTATCTTAAACAATTATTACAGTCACATGTTACATAAACCTGACGCTATTCCATTTCTAAGGTATTTAAGAGATACTGAGGTTTTTACTAAATAGATTGCGCATACCGAGGGTTGCACGGTTGGCAGATTTAAGGACTTCCGCGCATGTTCCGCTTGCCTTCTCGGTGCACTCGAGCCCAGCTCCCGTTTATATTTCCGTCGCCAACGCGCTCAGGAAACGTCGACTCGTAAACACGCTGTATAATTAATATTAATCCAGATAACAAGCGGAGTGAAGCCGTCAGTATCTCAAGTGAATGCACAAAAATGACTAATACAGCTTTATCTGAAATTATGACATCAGGTAGAAGGGGAGGGCGAGTTTAGGGTGGTTTTATGCGACACTTACTCGTCAAATAGTATTAAGAGGAACAGAGGGAGAGATTACGTAGGAAGTGGCCATAAGCGAAACATTAAAAAAATAAAGGCAGGGTAGTCTCGATAAAACTAAATATTCGCACGAGCATTTGAAGACGTGTATATGTTCTTACTTGCAAAATAATGAAATACTTAGTTTGTTTTTGGGTGCCTAATAAAGTCTTGACTAAGTGTGTAAGAACTAGAGATGAACAAAACTAACTGCCGCTCTCGCTTGCTGTGTTCGTTGCACTTGTCTTGGGCATTCTTAATACATGTTCATACCAGTTGTTGCGGTAAGATTCTATAGTATCCATAATGGCGGCGATATTCAATTCTGTTCGGATGTCAGCGTTCCTTCTACGGTCGTAAAGAGTATATCCTGTAAGAGGTCTTAGCAAATCGCATTTCAGCAGCTTCTATTCTTCGAAGTTGCCCTTTCGTTAATGACCATGTCTCTGATCCATATAATAATGCCGGGACTGTCATAACTTTATAGAATTTCAAAATTGTTTTTGGTCGAACTTTCTTTAATAGAGTTGATTTGATTGTTCTTAACAGTTGCTGAAATTTGGCAAGTTTAATATCTACGTCCCTGGAGGTTATATACGAAAGACTGCAGCCAGTATAGTTGAATGTGTTGACTTGTTCTATACAATTATTATTGATTGCAATTTTGGATCTTATATGATTCTTTCCTTAGAAGGCCATGATTCTGGTTTTATTTATAGAGATTTCCAAATTATAATTTTTTTGCTATCTCGTACAGTGTGTGTATTGCTCTTTGTAAATTGTCTTCAGAATTTACTAAGATTATCTGATCATCTGCGTAAAGTAATGTGTTAAGTGGGAAGTTGTCAATCATAAAATTTGTGAGCAATTCGTCTTCCCAAATTTTGGTAATGTTATTTATATAAATATTAAATAAGGTGGGTGACATTGGGCTGCCTTGCTTTACTCCTTGATTTATTGTTCTAGCTTCCTTGCTTAAAGTGTTATTTACTTTTAATTTGATTTTTGTGTTTTTGTACATATTCTTGATTGTGTAATCAAATGTTGGGGTATTCCCATTTCAACTAAAACTAAACTAAAATTCAACTAAAAATTACGGTATATTATATTGGTAACACCGTAAAAAATGGTCTTTATTCTTACTCTATCTCTTCCAGAGTCATGGCTTTTCTGTCAAAACTATATTCACACACCACCAGTTAGTATACATTCCGCAATTCTTTATTCAGACTCATAATAATAAAGTCATCAAGAACGCGAGCAAAACGCACGAGGGGACAGTTTCATGCTGAGTACAGACGAATGCAAATTATTAAGATCCCGATGTCTTATTTCTCATATACATTTTTGAGAAACTCTTTGAATACCGAAACTGTTCACAAAATTATTCATGAAGGGGAAGAAAGAAATACATCTACTTATTAGAAAGGACGTTGAGAGCGTCCGCCTTTAACCCATGTATTTTGTAAGAATATCACGTAAGTTGTTTTACATTATAGTTGTATGTTACTACACGGCATTTTTTGTTATTTTTCATGTGTGAGTAGGCCTGTAGTATAATCTTGGTATGTTTTCGTCGAGAAGTCATTCTACGAAATCTGTTCTACAAGAACAGCTATCTCAATGTTTTCACATTATATGATTAAGGCACAGATATGTTGCAAAAGTCCTAATTTGTGATGTTCGCTAAAGTACAAGTTTCATCATTCCTCACATCCAGATAATTAAGTCCGACATTCTGTCTATAAAAAATAATTTTTGTTTATTCTCAGCCCGTCAACTCTTACAGTCATGATGAATATAAAATCCTACTTTTATTAAAAATAATATTATTACTGTTTAAAAAACGTAGAAAATTACTTCAAACATTTAAATGAGCAAGTGTTGAATAAAACTTTGTAGGCCAATGTCATAACGATAGACGTCTATGTTATATGATTCTCAAATTTCATAATTAATAATTTTTATAAGATATTCTTCGGACAGTTGACTAAACAACAAACAATAGAAAATAGGGTTTCGAAAGATTTACATAGGGTAGCCCCACTCGTGGCTACTTCCCTCATTGACTTCTAGCAGAATGTGGTGCCCACAAGTGGCGAGGTAACATGTTAAAGTACAAAGTGTCCAACATGCCCGACCGTCCAACAGACCCTAATTTACCCTAAATTATTTTTCATAATCAACGAATGAGGATGCTTTAGGATATAGATATTCAAGTATTCTATCACTTATTTTGATATAATATTTGTTTTGTCATTACTGTCATGCTGATTGATCAACCCTTATGTCATGGAAGATATTCATTCCTATAAAATAAATAAATAAATAAGTAAGTAAATAAATAAATATATATAAATAAATAAATAAATAAAATAAAATATTTCATAAACACAGGACGTAGGTGAAGAATCGTATTCTGAATTGTACTTTAGATTTTCACGGTGACTGAACAGAATTAGGATTTTGGGTATTCTATCTTCTTTGGAACTTGACATTTCCAACGTTTCGGAACTACTTACAGGTTCCATCATCAGTGTAAGAACAGAAAGGTCGCCTATTCTGTTAGGCTCGATACGCCAAGCTCAGTCAATATTTTTAATACAACAATATGAGTGGTAATGTTAGTAACTGATGGACATAATTATCACTTCACCCAAGCATAACAACAGTGTTTACATTGTGACAGAGTATACTAGAGCGCTGGGTTCATAAGCCAGGGACCAGAGTTCAAATTCTGCTCTACTGTGAATTTATAATTAGTGTTGGGTAAGCCCATGCTCCAGGCAACTGAGGGACTTTCTACGAGTGCTCTGGTTCCCCTATGACATTCCAGTAATTCTCCATCATCATTCGTAACGAGTGTAAAATGGACCCACCGCTTGTGGTACACTCTGAATGATATCTGACCAACTAAGTGGTCTACGCTTCTCAGCACTAGCGACATCTATGAGTCCGCTCGTAGAATAGGGGCGAATAACGAGTTAAAGGCCCTGCCATTGGACAAAAAATGGATGTAATTTACATAATATATAATGTATTCTTTTATTACATAAGAAATGCTGGAACTGTCGACAGCTGGAAATACAGCACGACAGTTTTATACGGTCTTTTTGTAATATTCACATCATAAACAATGACGATTCGCTGTTCGAACGTGTACTGTGTGACCACGAATTAAAGCGAACAGCACTGAATGGAAGTCAGCTCTATACTAAGGCTTTAACCTCGATGTTCCTTCAGTCTTTGTTATTTGACCATACTATGAAACACAAAAATTTCATACACTCCATCTAAGGGAAATTTACACACTATTTCTTGGCAGTCATGTTCAATTTATAACAGTAAAATGCCGACGGCATTTACCTGAGAAAAATATGTTTCCTGGTGAACGCTCTGCACAAATGTGACGTTTCAAAACTAAAATTACAAACACGTAAATCCGTTTTAAATTCTGACAAGGATCTCTTTCTTGCATGATTTCATGGATATGTTTATTATTATATGTTAACTGAAGTTTTAAATCTCTTGCTTCAGTATTGTACTTGTACGTAACTTACGTAGTACAATAATTAAACTTTGAATTTGTACTAAATGTTTCTGTCATATCTGAAACTATACAAATTATCACACTATAATTTTAAATATAGAAATATTTTCTATGACGCTTTGTTGATGTACATTCAAATTTAGGGAATATTATATTCTATAGTCTGGATCAGCTTACTTAGTACCATAAGGGTGAAACCTAACAATTTCCCCCATTACAATTTATGCTAGTGGATTATGGTGATTTTCTAGTTTGAAGGTTGAATGTCTTTTGCCAACTTCGTTTCGAATTTCGGTACTGAGAAATTTTACAACTGATAGTGATTTTCTAACAGTTATGTTGGCAGCAGTAACAGCCCTTGACAGTAGTGAAATTTGCTAAAATTAAATCTGTTCTAGATTTATGAGCCGATTACTGGAAGCTAGACTAATTTGAACATACTATTAATACATAACAGTTATTTTACGTGTTTTTATGTAGGTTATTTTACGACGCTTTATCAACATCTTAGGTCATTTAGCGTCTGAATGAGATGAAGGTGATAATGCCGGTGAAATGAGTCCGGGGTCCAGCACCGAAAGTTACCCAGCATTTGCTCATATTGGGTTGAGGGAAAACCCCGGAAAAAAACCTCAACCAGGTAACTTGCCCCGACTGGGAATCGAACCCGGGCCACCTGGTTTCGCAGCCAGACGCGCTGACCGTTACTCCACAGGTGTGGACTTTTACTTGTTGCATTGCGTTGTGGTTACAATTCAAGATTATAGTTGGATAAGTGTAAATAAATATACAGTGTGATACATGCACTTGGATGATTGATATAAATGCCATTTCACATTTTAATTAATTTCTTTCGTGTTTAGATTTTTATTACAATAATGTCAAAGAGAGGAAATAGCATGGCAGTCACTTCTCGAGGAAAGAAAGCGTGTGCCATTCAGAGTACGCTTCAGAAATCTAAAGTTCATATGTATAGTGAACTGAAGAAAGACGATAATGAAGAAGGAATTATGCGCACGGAGACAGCAATTATAACTAGAATAACAAAATTATTAGGAGTAACTATTCTTAAGCATACATTTCAAAGTGGCATTGGGTTTTCGGAGTTTTCACTAATCATTACACATGATCAAACAAAATACAGTTTTAGGTAAGGTCTAGTGAATTGTAAACTATTTAGTCAAAGCAATGAATTTCATATTGCCAGAAAAATAGATTTTGATATTAGATTATGGTAATCTACTAATTACCAACATAATGTTTTTTTTTTTTTTTTTTCACATTCAGCAATTTATTGATAAAGTACCAAAACAAATATGTTTTCTGCCTTTTCATCTTTAGTGTAAATTCAAATAATAATGCAGAAGTATTGTTCATGTCCAGCTGCCAAAACAATTGGGCACGGAGACATTAATGTAGATGTTAGGAAGTCGGAGGTTGTGGAAAAGTGCATGTTATTCACTTAAAAAAGATTTTGGTGTTCTGTGTTTCTTGTAGAAATTTGCATTGTATTAACCAAGACGCTTGATGAATGGATTTTCACTAGAATTTGCACTGTTATAAAACTTCTTAACTTGTTCACTAGTCAGTCTTTCAGAAATGTCATGTCCAAATCGAAGTGTATTTGTGCATTAGTCGTGTACCAGTCTGAATTATGTATTATTCGGAGCACTTTATTTTGAACAATTTGAAGAGGTTGAAGCACTGTTTTTGGAATATAACACCAAGCTGGGGCAACGTAAGTTAGGATCGGTAAAATCAGCATTTTGTAGAGCATAACTTTTCTTCTGAGACTGAGAACAGGAGATCAACATAATGTGCGAGAGGTTCAGGAGGAAAATATAGGCCTACTTTTTCACGAATTATTGGACCATTTAGAAAACTCCTCCCAACATAAATGTGAGACGTAGTAAATAAGTAAATAAGTAAGCTAATATTGTTATTGTTAATACTGTATTATATTATTATTATTATTATTATTATTATTATTATTATTACTATTATATTTTTTGTTTCTTATTTTTATTGTGTAATCATGTAAATCGTTTTTATTTATCACTTAACACCAATATGTATCCCACTGTGTTGTTTTTTATTAGTAATCTTTTTTTTTTTTTGTGTACATTTTATTCAATTGTTGGTTTCTGGTTTAATTATGTGAATCCTACTTAATTTTAATCTAATACTAATATGTATACTTATGTGTTTATTTTTATTTTTACTGTGTACATTTTTTATTGAATTATCGGCTTCTGTTTTCATGTGATTCGTATTTGATTCTAACAACATTAATATGTATTCCACTATGTTTATTTTTAATTTATGAGGTAAATTTTTATGTAACTACCTCTTTTGATCTCATTATGTACCTAAATTGTATCAGTATGTAATTACTTAATTCCGATCCAATTGTATGTTCAATTATGTAAGCAAGTTTTAATCCTGGTTGAGTGTAAGAGAAGGACTTACGGCCTTAACTCTGCCAGGTTAAATAAAGCCATTATTATTATTATTATTATTATTATTATTATTATTATTATTATTACTGTACATGGCATTGTGATTTTATCTTCTTTGGTGATATCTGGTATTAGTTGGCAACACTGAAGAGACGGCCAACTTAGCCTTTTAGGAACTGCTCTTACGTGATCCTCACTATATTTAGGCCTAGATAGAATTAAATTTGTTAAAGATTTTCAAATCACAGTTTCTAGCAGCAGAATACTCTTAAGTAATTACAGTGATATTAATCCTGAAGTAACGTAATACACATAGCCTACATCTGATGTAGAGTTTACTTAAAAATCCACATTAAAACTCCTGGATGCTATGAATACCGGTATTTTTTTCCTAGACCCTTTGTAAAGGTAAACTAAGAAAATTGTGTGGTTCTTGTTTCATTCCGCCTTAAAAAAGCAAAATACGATTTGAAGCACTAAGCGGTTATTCACCATTTGATATATAAAATCCACTTGTTTTCTCCATCAGTTGGTTTGAAAATATGACTTCCCCGATACAGGCTTTTAGTCCCCGAGGCGAGCCCGAGAAGGAAGAAATAAATCTAACGGACTGATCTACCGAGCAGAAGGGCTTTCCTTGCATGTGTGTCAACACACGCAAAGTAAACCCACTCCCCTCACAATGCGAAACAAACTATAGGAAACTTGATAGAAGTAATAGAAAGTAAATTGCAAAGAGAGGGGGCATTACAAAATGAGGAAGAGAGAACAAGAACACTGGCGGCTATAGGTACTCTAAAGAAGAAAGGACGGCTGTTTAGGGCCTCATGCCAGTGAAGATGCTGCCCCGGTTCAGACTTTTCCATTATTATAAAATACAGAATTCACTACATTTTGAAGAATAGATCTCCTCTATCTCTTCGAATGATAAAGAGGAGAGAGTGAAAAAGAGGATAAGAGGATGAGAGAATGAGTGAAGGAAATAGAGGAATATCTTACTCGTTGAGACCATTATATAATGCTATACTTTTTTCCACTTAAAGGAGACGGTAATTTAAACTTGAAGGACAATTTTAGGATTCGTAAGAAATGGAGAAAATAAATTTTAAGTCAATTCACATGATTAATTGTATACACAATTTTTCCTTGAAATTATTCAAACCTGCTTTACAGGGAGTACTACCTGAAAGCCAGATTTGCATATCTGGCGTTTTGTTCAGGCAGGTTTCGCTGCAGTAGAAAACCTATTTCTGATTAAGAATTAGAAGGAGCCAAGGAAAATTGTGAATGAAGCCAAACATATTCTGAGATGTTAATCGCCATGAAGTTATAGCTGAGTGTACTATGTCATTGATTCTATGATTTAATTCCTTTGAGTGACATTTTGTCAAGGACCTCATATATTATTTTCGCGTAAACTTTTCGTAAGATTTGAAGTCCCTTCTGAAGGAGAAAATATGCGAAATTAAAAAATTACAAACAAAAAAAAGCATAGAATAAAACTAAGAAACTAAAATTTAAAAAATAGCTAGCAAGGAAAGTTAGGTTAAATAGACTATTTAAACGCATAGTATTCTCCAGTATGACTTTATTTATGGAGAATAACACAACACCACTGTGACAAATGATATCATCAAACTTCACGGTTTTAGCAGCATACAAATTAAACACAGTTTGCGAAAGCTTTCCGCGAAGATATAAAGCTGCTAATGACAGAGAGTGGCAGCCGTTCCCAGAACTCCAGATCAAAATTGCATACACTTAGCAAAGCGTTTTGTTTCAATGCTACCGGCTGGAATGTTTATTGTGTATTCCTGATATTACAAGAGGAAAAAAGCAAGCCGTATCCGAACTTTTCACGATTTTTCTCCAATTATTATGTATTCGAATAATTTTTATTCTTATGATAAAATTAGTTCCTACTAATAATAAGGTCACTATTGAGCGGCTACTACGTACCAGAAAGAATAATTTTAACAATAACGTAAATGAATAATTAATTTCTTCACACTCCTTAAAAATGACACTGTTACTGATATAAATTATAATAGCTAGACGGTGAGGTTGGTGATACATTCTTAATAATGATAAAGATTCTGACAGTGGTGATGAGAAATGTCTCTGTGGACTGCTGTGAGAGCTGTCCTTAAGGTGATGGTGATGATTGTGGTAACTGTTTACCTCGATGGTTGTAATTATTTGTGATAACGATCGAAATATTTTTTACAGTGAGTGTGGTACCTGCATGAGGTGAAGATTGTGGTAACTTTGCAATGACGATTGTGGTAGCTATTTGCGGTGACGGCTGTGGTAATTGTTTGCAGTATGGTAACGGTTATGGTAATTGAATGCGGCGACGGTTGTGGTAACTGCGGGGACGGATGTGGTAAACGTTTGCGGCGACGGTTGTGGTAACTGCGGCGACGGTTGTGGTAAATGTTTGCGGCGAAGGCTGTGGTTTGCATGCAGCGACGATTCTGACAACTGTTTGCGGCGATGGATGTGGTAACTCTTTGCGGTGTTGGCTGTGGAAACCTTTTGTGGCGAAGGCATTGGTGTGCATGCAGCGACAGCTGTGACAAGTGTTTGCGTGGAAGATCGTGATGACTCTTTGCGGTGACGGCTGTGGAAACGTTTTGCGCGACGGTTGTGGTAAATGTGGCGCCGGTTATGGTAAATGTTTGCGATGACGGTTGTGGCAACATTATTTGCGGCTACGGCTGTGGTCTGCATGCAGCGACGGTTGTGACAACTGTTTGCGGGACGGATATGACAACCGTTTGCGGGGACGGACGACTGCTGTAGCTGTTTGCGACAGCTGTATCTATAATAACTGATGGCGGTGACGGCTGGAGAAACAGTTCGCAGTGGCAGTTGTGATAACTTTTCGTAGTGGCGGTTGTGGTAACTACGAGGTGACGGTTGTAATAATTATTTGCGGTAACGTTGTGGTAAGTGTTTACGGCGAAGGTAGTTGTTACCGCGGCGACGGTTGTGGTAACTACTGCAACGGTTGTGGTAACTGTTTGCGGTGACGGTTGTGGTAACTGCTGCGGCGAAGGTTATGCTAAATTTACGGTAACCGTTTTTGTAACTACTTTCGCCGCAACAGTTACCACAACCGTCACCGCAAATAATGCTAACTTTGGGGGAACGGTTTTTGTAACTGTTTGCGGTGGCGGTTGCGGCGAAGGTTATGCTAACTTTGCGGTAACGGTTTTTGTAACTATTTGCGGTGACGGTTGTGGTAACTGCTGCGGCGAAGGTTATGCTAACTTTGCGGTAACGGTTTTTATAACTGTTTGCGGTGACGGTTGTGGTAACTGTTGCGGCGAAGCTTATGCTAACTTTGCGGTAATGGTTTTTGTAACTATTTGCGGTAACGGCTGTGGTAACTGTTGCGGCGAAGGTTATGCTAACTTTGCGGTAACGGTTTTTGTAATTGTTTTCGGTGACGGTTGTGGTAACTGTTGCGGCGAAGGTTATGCTAACTTTGCGGTAACGATTTTTGTAACTATTTGCGGTGACGGTTGTGATAACTGTTGCGGCGAAGGTTATGCTAACTTTGCGGTAACGGTTTTTGTAACTATTTGCGGTGACGGTTGTGGTAACTTTTGCGACGAAGGTGTGCTAACTTTGCGTTAACGGTTTTTGTAACTATTTGCTGTGACGGTTGTGATAAATGTTGCGGCGAAGGTTATGCTAACTTTGCGTTAACGGTTTTTGTAACTATTTGCGGTGTCGGTTGTGGTAACTGTTGCGGCGAAGGTTATGCTAACTTTGCGTTAACGGTTTTTGTAACTATTTGCGGTGACGGTTGTGGTAACTGTTGCGGCGAAGGTTATGCTAACTTTGCGTTAACGGTTTTTGTAACTATTTGCGGTGACGGTTGTGGTAACTGTTGCGGCGAAGGTTATGCTAACTTTGCGGTAACGATTTTTGTAACTATTTGCGGTGACGGTTGTGATAACTGTTGCGGCGAAGGTTATGCTAACTTTGCGGTAACGGTTTTTGTAACTATTTGCGGTGACGGTTGTGGTAACTTTTGCGACGAAGGTGTGCTAACTTTGCGTTAACGGTTTTTGTAACTATTTGCTGTGACGGTTGTGATAAATGTTGCGGCGAAGGTTATGCTAACTTTGCGTTAACGGTTTTTGTAACTATTTGCGGTGACGGTTGTGGTAACTGTTGCGGCGAAGGTTATGCTAACTTTGCGTTAACGGTTTTTGTAACTATTTGCGGTGACGGTTGTGGTAACTGTTGCGGCGAAGGTTATGCTAACTTTGCGTTAACGGTTTTTGTAACTATTTGCGGTGACGGTTGTGGTAACTGTTGCGGCGAAGGTTATGCTAACTTTGCGGTAACGGTTTTTGTAACTATTTGCGGTGACGATTGTGGTAACTGTTGCGGCGAAGGTTATGCTAACTTTATGGTAACGGTTTTTGTACTATTTGCGGTGACGGTTATGGTAACTGTTGCGGCGAAGGTTATGCTAACTTAGCGATAATGGTTTTTGTAACTATATGCGGTGAAGGTTGTGGTAACTGTTGCTGCGAAGGCTATGCTAACTTTGCGGTGACGGTTTTTGTAACTGTTTGCGGTGGCGGTTGTGGTAACTCTTGCGGCGAAGGTTATGCTAACTTTACGGTAACGGTTTTTGTAACTATTTGCGGTGACGGTTGCGGTAACTGTTGCGGCAAAGGTTATGCTAACTTTGCGGTGACGGTTTTTGTAACTGTTTGCGGTGGCGATTGTGGTAACTTTGCGGTGCCAATTCTGGTAAGTAGACTTCGTGGAATTGACACGAGAATCGCGAGGTGTACTGCGCACGCGGTATAGACTGTATGAGAAGGAGTCGTGCAAAGGATGGAGTATGCCTCTAATGTAAACACTGAGCAGTATACTGCGGTTACAATAAAACCTGTATCCTGCATTCAAGAAATATAATGAATAATCATTGAAGTAGGAAATGTCTAAATATGTAGATACACAATTATTTTGTAGTGAGATATATTAACTCTTAAAATTTAATGTAATATACTCGAATCATCCTCGAATATGTGCATTGCAGTGAAGAGTTACGAACATTTTGAGCGATTGCAAAGTGAACCTCCTCCGATGGTCACTTAAACAGTTTTTATATTGGGAAAATGTACGTTCAACATCACACGATGTAATAGGTGCATATTTGAAGAACGGAAAGTCACCTACTTTTTAGTACGCCAACTTCAGACGTCTTGTCATGACCTGATGGTACATCATTTATAATACGAAGTCGTGAATAGGCATAATTTTTAGCAATAATGTTTCTCAACTTACATTTCACTGTTTCTGAAATTAGTGAACTGTTATTTTGGATAACGTTTGTGATACTTTATCCACTATAGTAAGGGCTTCTGAGAGTTGTAGTTTAGACGATTCTAACAGGATGATGCTTTTGGACACGATTTTAAAATTAGAATCAATGAACAGAATATCTTCCAATAACTGTTCAGAAGGCAATGATTTTACAGCTGCAACAGCGAAACTGTCTGTGCTATCCAATGCATCAGTTACCTCCATTATTTTGCCGTAATGTTATGCATAATAATTAACAGCATCCAACCACGTTCCGCAACGGGTCAAGACTGGCTGCGGGGGTAAGGGTATTCCAGGGGCAATTATTTGGAACAGCAACACTCTCATTGTAGTATGTTTTACTGAATCCTTGTCTGCACTGGACAAATGTTAAGCTTTGACTATTCCAACCACAGTAATGCAAAAACAAGTGCTTACATAGGTATACATTAGCTGTAGCTGCTCTATCTCTATCTTAACATGAACTGCTTATACTACGAGACCGGGCGGTAGCTCACCTCCTCTACACTACCGTACATCGGCAACCTGATTACATGCTGCGTGTGGCAATTCAACGAAGTCTAGTGGTAAGTGTTGGCGGCGGCTGTGATAACTGTTTGACGTGACGGTTGTGTGAAATGTTTTCGGCGAGAATTGTGGTAATTGAGGTGATGGCTGTTTGCGGTGATGATTATGTTAGGTGTTTGGGGCAATATTTATATCTGTTGTTTCTACTGATGATTGTGTTATTGTTTGCGTTGATGGCTGTGTTAGTTGTTTGCGTTTATGGTTTTATTAGTTGTCTACGTTGGATGCTTGCGATGATGGTTGTATTAGCCTAGTTCTTTACGGTGAAGGTTGTGTTAGCCTACTTGATTGCGGTCATACTTGTACTTCTTTGCAGCTTTTGTTTGTGATGATATTTTTAGTATTTGTGTTGTAGTTATATTTGTTTATGGTGATAGTTGAGGAATTTGTTTATGACAATGATTATGATAACTACTTTGATGGTTGTGGTATCTGTTTGCGTTCATGGTTTGATAATCCTTTGCTTTGGCAATTGTGGTAATTTGCTTTCATGTTTGTTGTAATGATGTGTGACAATGGCTGCGTTACATATTTGTTGATATGGGTGTTACAGTTACTTTCAATGATTGTTCTGGTAACTTTCGATGATGGGAATTCTTATTTGTAATCTCATTTGATGGTTTTAATTATTATGTGGATGGTGGTGATGATCACAGTTATGACCGTAACGTAGTCGTCCCATTACCAGAGAACAGGTGCGTTGGGTATGCATTTACGCAAAGAAAATAAAGGAGGCAGTTCCACGTGCCGATGTACTCGTAAGAAGCTTATTAGACGCCTTGTCATTCTGTCCTCGCGCTTCATAAGAGTATTAAAAACTTCTCGTCTGAAGAAAGTTACTTTTCCAAGCAGACTTGGACACACGGAACGAATTCAGACTTCAGCAGTTTGACAAGTTCACTCGCGTGAAAGTTGACTGTTGAGAGATAGTGATTGATTTGCATAAAAATATGTTCAAAAAACCGCAGTGACACTAATGTGAGCAAATTTAATTACATCATTCACCAATATCAGATCAACGTCCACAGTTTATGATTCATAACTGGGGTATATCACGTAATACACACATTAAAATGCTGTCACTTGCTAGCATGCATATCACTATGGCCTAGGAATCGCAGTCACTGCAGCAGATGGCCTCCTTATATGGTAACACACTTTTAGTTCCAATTTTATAGCCTGCTCTCTTAAGCACTTTGTTCATTAGAAGGAAATACACATCAGTATGGATTAAGCGCGGTTCGGGCACAGCTGTATCTGTTAATGGAAAGCATCAGTCGGGAGTGGATGGGATGGATGCATTGCCCCAAACAGAATGGACGTTTCCTGGCATGTCTTTGCACTTAACGCTTTTCTAAAGATATGGCTCGTATTCTATCTAAATGTTTATGTCTTACCTTCTAAAGATTGCATCATCATTTTAATCAAACAATATCGTGCAACAATATTCTGTTTATTGACTTAAACATTACTTTTGGCGCAGAAACTGCAACATGTTCCTACTTAGCTCAATCGTTAGAGCGTTGGTGCGATAAGCCAAAGGCCCCGGAACAATTCTTTCCTTTAAATTATTCAAGTCTGCTTCACAGGGAGCTATACCTGAAAGCCACATTTGCATGTTCATAATAAGTGCGTCCATTTCATTTGCAATGTTCGCCGAGTTCAAGCTTGGACGTTATTACCTAAATTGAAATACTACAGACTACTATTTAACTCCCCACTCCACAGAGACAGTTATGTATCGGACCGATATGAGTAGACGTGAGGGAAAGTATTGCTCAGTGACGAATTGTATAAGGCATGCATCATGGCTTTCGGTTCTCACTGGTTCCCTAAAATCCACCACTGATGCACATTGCTTTACTCTGTGTTCGTTTCTAAAGCGGTGAAGCGGAAAGAACATGGGCGGAGGTATCTAGATGAAGGTGATAATGCCAGCGAAATGAGTACAGGGTCCAGTACCGAAAGTTATACAACATTTCCTCCTAATGGGTTGAGGGAAAACCCTGGAAAAACCTTAACCAGGTAACTTGTCCCAACCAGGATTAGAACCCATGTCCGTTTGGCTTCTCGTTTTCAAAATTTATCCGCATACCAGGTCTCATCATAACAATTTACTCATTATACCCTACCACAAGATATCTTTATATTCTTCATCCTATACAGTTTCAGTTGCTAGAAATTGGAACTCGCTTCCGAGTGATGTAAGGGGTAGTTGGACAATAACTTCATTTATGTCAAAATTACATAAATTCTTGCTTAACAGATTAATGACTGATTGATATTTGTTACTTATAGTGAAATTAACATCTGTACATTCTTATTATTACCATTAATTTCTCTAAATAGAATATAAAACCTCTAATGGCAAAATCTCATTACATTATATCAATATATTTTAGATTTATATTTTTCTGCCTATAAAACAGTTCTAGTAAACTTCTATTATATTATTTCTCATCATTTTAACCAACTAGCTATCTCAACTTAATTATAATTCTTTACATATTGGATATAAACTAAATTGAATTACATTAGCTCAAAAATTAAGTTATTACTTTTTGAATAGGTGTTATCTCAATAAACTTTTATTAGTCGTTAAAACTTTTTATATATTTTTTTATTTTAGTAGGTTATTTTACGACGCTTTATGAACAGCTCAGGTTATTTAGCGTCTGAATGAGATGAAGGCGATAATGCCGGTGAAATGAGTCCGGAGTCCAACACCGAAAGTTACCCAGCATTTGCTCATATTGGGTTGAGGGAAAACCCCGGAAAAAACCTCAACCAGGTAACTTGCCCCGACCGGGAATCGAACCCGGGCCACCTGGTTTCGCGGCCAGACGCGCTAACCGATACTCCACTGGTGTGGACCGTTAAAACTTAACTGAAGAATATTTCTGGAGAATCTTTCAAGTGTATTGTAAATATTCATGTATGTCACTATTGTACTGATTAAGGTTGGTTGAATGGAAGAGAAGGCCTTATGGCCTTAACTCTGCCAAGGAAAATAAAACATTCTATTCTATTCGTTTCACAGTGAAACGTGATAACCGTTATTCCACACTGATATAACCTATCATTATATTATTATTATTATTATTATTAGTATTATTATTATTATTATTATTATCATTATTATTATTATTATACATTTCTAGTTTCACCAGAAATTCTGTACCTATAAAAATATTAAGTATTTCTCAATTTTTTCGTAGCCCATCAACATATTATATCGCTCTGTTTTCTACAGAAATTTCATACCTTATAACAGAATACCATTTTCAACCTCTTTGTGTGTGTTAATTTCCGAATTTGCAGTATATTACAAAGAGCCGTTACAGTGTACTTGATCCACTTCCTTTCGATTTAGAACGTTATTTACCAAGCCCAGCACTGTCGTAAATAGGGTAATTAAATACCTTAAGTCGAACCGTTCAGTAGACCTATTTTGTTCTCAACTGCAATCGTCTTCTACGCCTTGTTCAATCGCGAGCTGTAAGAGCCGAGAAAAAAAAAACATTTCTAACAATACCGCCAATTATGATAAATGAGTGGTGCTCTTGCACCTAGACAATGCACAGGAAATGTTTCTACTGCGCCAGTCTCATTGTAGGTATTCGGGCCATGTGTAATACGTGTGCATGGAAGGAAATGCCATCGTGACGAAAGGAGGCTTGCATCCAGTCAAACCGCTGCTGAGAGTAGCGATCCTCCTAGAGATGCAAGACTTTCACAACACCTACCAATCTAAGCAAGATCTTTGTCGCAGTCCATAAACTCAAGTTCCTCTGGATTCCGTAGCGAGTTAGTATTACTATGTTACAGCATTCCAAATAAAATATTATATTCTAAAAATATAGATTTTAAATAAGTAAATGCATGTTATTACAGGCATCATACCGAGAAGCAGTAATTAAAAGGATGATAAAGCTGTAACGTCGAAGTTCTACGTGATGAAAGATAGAAATAAAATTATTAACATAACACCAAAAAATAACCATAATCTCTGTGTAAATAAATCTCTCCGACAAATATTATTGTCGTAAATCTACGACACGATATACACAGCTTTAATTCTCTCCTGTAGAAAGCCATGCCTGGGTTTTATCGCCCTTTAAGAATTCATCGACCCCGAAAACGTTTGAATCTGGCATGATAACTATAGTCCGGGTCAGCTTACTTAATACCCTAAGGGTGACACCTAACCATTTCCCCCCAAATAACTACATATGCTAGTGGTTTATAGTGATTTTCTAGCTCTCAGGTTGAATTTTCTTTTACTAACTTCGTTTCGAATTTTGGGTACTCACAAATACTATAACTGGCAGTTATTTTCTAACTGTTATGTTGACAGCAATAACTTCGCTTTGCAATAAAGTAAAATGTTGGAAATGCAAGTACTGTCCGCATTTCACGAGAAGATCCGAGCAAGGAATGCGAGTTTTTCCCCCACTCTTATAACCTATCCCCGACACGGAATCAGCCGGCCATTGACTGAGCCTTGTTTGTACCACCCCACCAATGACTCCACTCCCATCCACTTGCTCCATCAAGAACGCTGAGTTACTGGCTTACTCTCTCCTCTTACATCGCAAGGACCATACTCCCTTCGCAGGGATCCCTACGTGAAATTTGGACAGTACCTAGGCTTGTGAATTAATAATTAATTAGTAATACCGGTACTAATATTAATATCAGAACTTCAGTTCTGTTGCGTTGTGATTCCAATTCAACTTTATATTCAGGTAAGTGTAATTAAATAAGAAATAACTTATAGACCTACTTCGTATATACATGTACGTAGCCTAAATATATTTGACATTTTACTGAAATTCTTTCGTGTTTAGATTGTTATTAAAATGTCCAAGAGGAGAGATAGCATGGTAATGACTTCTTCAAGAAAGAAAGTGTTTGTAAGTATTTTAAGTAAGCTATACATTTTAAAGTGGTGCTCTGTTTTCGGAATTCGTACTAATCATTTCACGTGATCAAACTACATTTTAGGTTAGGTCTCGTGAATAGTAAACTGTTTAGTTAAAGCCATGAATTTCATATTCCTAGACAAAATAAATTTTAATATTAGATCATACTAATCCAAATTACCAAAATAATATGCGATAAGTCCAGGAGGAAAATATACTATTCCATAATATATTTAACTATTTAGAAAACACCTCGCAACAAAGATGAAATGTGGTAAATAAGTAAGACATTGTTATTGTTAATTACTATATTATTATTGTTACAATACGTATCATTGTGATTTTTCCCTCTTTAGTGATAACTGCTATTAGTTGGCAACACTGAAGTGAAGGCCAAAAAGGAACTTTTAGGAACTACACTTACGTGATCCTCACTATACTGCCCATACATATACCACCAAAGAAGACTCTACATATCGTGATGAAAATTATTCGCATGTCGTTTGTCCGCCTACTTGTGCACGATTCGTGTTCAATTATCAGATGGATCTTTAGGGCCTATATAATATACAGATTGGAAGTGAAATAAACCTGCGGATTAAAAGGGACGATAGGGTATAATTAAATGAAAGGAATACTGTATTACAACACAAGGTTGGAAAGTGCTTTTTACAAAATAAAGGTAAAGTTTGAAAAACGAGCAGAAGGAGATTTAAATTTCCGAGATTGTGGAATGCACTACACAAACATGTATTGTACATGTACAACATTTTATGCACGATCATATTTTTAAAATTTCAAATACAATATAGCCTATTTGGCATTGAGCATTTAGCAATCCAAAGCCTGTGCAAAATTGCACTGTAATGGTAACGGAGTTGGTGCGCAACAATCGACACCATAAGGCCAGGACCGGTACTGCTGATGTCCTCAAGCGTCGTGGATGGGAAGTATACAAGGAGATCCACTGCGTTTCATCCTTAGATTCGAACAGAAGAACAGATTTTGTAGCCAGCCACAGGACTCAATCTAAGGGATTAGTCCTTGATCCTACAATGCGGTTCGAGAGGGATGCCCTGCAGGCACAACACGTTGATGAGGACAAGAAATCCGTTTATGAGTCCTGCATCCCTTATCTGAGAAATATAACATTCCCACACTTCCTAAATTCACATGTGATATTTTAAAAGCACTCTGACTCCGATTTTTTTAAATTCAAAAAAATTAGTTGAATATTTTTAAGGATTCAATCCAAAAATTACATTACCATTTATATTTTGGTCAATGATGTTTCTGTTGGGTTAGAATTTCTCTGAATTTTTTACTAAACAATTTATGTCTTGCGCAAATCAAGATTTCAGGTATAACTCCCTGTAAAGTTGATTTGAATAATTTCGAGGGAAAAATTGTTCCGGAGCCGGGTATCGAACCCGGGACCTTTGGTTTAACGTACCAACGCTCTACCACTGAGCTACCCGGGAACTCTATCCGACACCGATCCAATTTTTCCCTCTATATCCACAGACCTCAAAGTGGGCTGACAACCGTCAAGCAATTCCGGAACAATTTTTCCCTCGAAATTATTCAAATCAGCTTTACAGGGAGTTATACCTGAAATCTTGATTTGCATAATACACGTCACTGTTCGTTAACAGAAAACCACAATTTAAGTCACACGGAGTTTGTGTGCACTCGAAGTTGGTTGCTTGACGGTTGTCAGCCCACTTTGAGGTCTGTGGATATAGAGGGAAAAATTGGATCGGTGTCGGTTAGAGTTCCCGGGTAGCTCAGTGGTAGAGCGTTGGTACGTTAAACCAAAGGTCCCGGGTTCGATACCCGGCTCCGGAACAATTTTTCCCTCGAAATTATTCAATTTCTGTCTTTCTAAATTATTCTGTAGTGCTTTTATTCTGGATCTTTATGGTCACCCTCATTGAGGGCAGATTATTTTCTTTACATATTTATATATAAGTGCAATGTAGTGGATCTATTTCAGTATAGTTTTATGTTATGAAGAATGGTTTCCCTAGCCACAAGTTTCTGTGGAAATTCTAACTTTCAAGGCCTAACAACAATAGCTGCAAATACAACAAAAAAACACGATCGTGCAATGAGTTATACTACGTTTTGTGATTAAATGCACAGTTGATTAGAAAATTAAGTTGAAAGTTTCAGCAACTTAGCAACATCGCCGCTAACACAGACATCTTTCTTCTCGTAATCCAGATGCAAGACGTCAACGAACTCAGGTCTGTATCGCTACACGATCTCTCTCTGTGACTATAACGTTGCAATCTGCTTGCATCGTTCAGTGGTTTTAGATTAAATTTACACGAAAACCGTCCATGCTATTGAAATACATCAGAGGGATCAATAATATTCTTTATTAGATTTTCTTCAAAATTACATTTTTCTTACGCATTTATCACAACAATTTTTACAAATCACCTTCATTTTTCTAACTCTTTAATACTACACATTAGGATGCAAAATAATCACGTTGCTAGAAGTCGTGTGATCTGTAACAATTGCTGTGATAAATATGTAAGAATAATGTAAGTTTTAACAAACGAAATGGAAAAAAACAAGATTTGCACAAAGAAACTAAGGAATTAACAACACATTTCTAGCTCCAGAACACTAGCCAATTAAAGAAAGTATATTTCTGAATAGTTCATTCTCTATTTGTAACTTTCTTTCACCCTTAAAACTAAAGAAAAAATATATTTTTTAACAATTTCAAATTAATGTAACTCTGAAACTATTGAGAATAGGACACATATTTATGTGACACCTTTTGCTCAAATGTCTTCGGGAATATGCTCCTGTAAGTGGCGGTAACTCCTCGTATACACACACACACACACACACACACACGCACACACACATACATACATACATACATACATACATATATATATATATATATATATATATATATATATATACACACACAGAATGGTTCAGGACCTCTGCAACAAGCTCTGGGGATCGATATATCTCGCAAAGAGTATCATTTTTCTTAAAACAACCCATGTTCTCCGATGCCTCATGTAGGAGCTACGCGACGTCGAAAAAAAAAAAGACAGGTTATTAATGACATTTACAGTTAATTGTGGAAATTAGTTATTCATTTATTTCTTCAAGTAACCTTGCGGACAAGTTACAAGTGTTCTGTCATTTTGCTGCCATGTTTTAATGGAGCGCTTTTCGGAACACGCTTCCGCTACTCATGGAGGATGTACCCTTCACGATGTGAGGGGACATGTGATTCAACATAATCTCCCAACGCACTTCAATCTGATTGTACGAGCACATCTGAACCATAACTAATTAACCGTGTATTTAACCACAAAACTTAATATAATTATATTTTCTATTCATTTAAGTGTACCCTATCGCTCCTTTCAATCTGCGGGATTATTTCACTCCCACTCTGTGTGTGTGCGTGTGCATGCATGCGTATACACATTGTGACACACTTCATTATTACTGATATCGACGAGCTGTTTTTGCTAGATTTAAGGGCACGTAAGATCTCCAAAATCTAGTCTGTAGAGGAGCCATGACGAAAATGTAATCGTGCGCCGAGCCACTGTGTAACCTGCAACGTGCATAGCACCTATGGAGGAAGGACACCCAGAGGGGAAGTAAAGCAACTGTCTGACTTATTAACGGATTTTCACTTTCCTTATGACACGCACTTAAATATAATTTTATACAGTACAAGGCTACAAACTAATGTTTAGTACGTGTAACGAAGAAAGAAATGAACAATATTACAATCTAAAATTAACTGTCTTCAGAATGTCTCTGCGACAGAGTTTCAAAATCAGGAATTATGTCACTTACTGCCAGTCGTAGTATTTGTCTGTCAGTCGTGATCTAAATTTGGTTTTTACTATTTTCATTGTTGAAAATAATTTTTACAAACGTAAGTTGTAGCGAATATGGCTTCAACAGAGCAAGCGAAAGAACGAAGCTTCGGATATTTATTTTTTGGCAAAGATTTGAAAGTTCAACATTTGTAAAGTCCTTACATCTAGCTTTCATTTGACATCACACAGTAAATCAGTGAGTTCAAATTGAAGACCTAACCGCATTATTCGTACATCTGCTGAAAAAGGGTCGACGTACAGAGATGATGATGATGATGATGATGATGATGATGATGATGATGATGATGATAACAACACTTAACCTTTTAATGTTTCATCAGTAACATGTAGTATAATGCCGTTTTATGTTATACAACCGTTTTCCTCGTAATACTTGTGAACAAATCATACATTTAATATTCTCATCATATTGACAGCAAAAGAATGTGTCCTCCCATCCTATTTGGAACTTTCGTACATGGTTTCGAGAGAGACATATGCCACTTGCAGGTCAGAGACAAATACAAATGGAACGGAGTTTGACTCTAGTGCAGGGCTGGGCAGCAAGAGCGGATTCTACTCTCTCACGGGGAGCCATATTATTTCTCTTCATCCCCTCTCTTCCCCGCCGAACACCGCGCAACGTTGATTCAATGACGGATGAATATTAAGCGTCCCCGTTTAGAATCAGGATCCGCTCCCGATGCCCAGCACTGCTCTAGTGAGTGAGAGGGTGGGGGTTGGCGGAGGTTAGAAGCAAACGAAATGCATAGCTATCATTGCGAGCCACAATGTCTCGCGAGTCACGTTCTCGCCACGATTGCTGTAGAGAATGAATATTAATCAGAAAAAGAGTATTTTCATAATAAAGTTTTATTTTATTAATTGAATAATAATCATAAGTGTGGCATAAATTAAACTAAATAAAATTAGAAAAATGGCATTTACCGCACGTTTCTAATGCAAATGATTAACGAAACATCGATGCTAAAATTTTATACTCAGACTAAATGCCTGTACGATAGAAGAAAAACGACAACATATTTCGGTCAACATATCATATGCATAAGATTTTGTAATATTGAAAAAATTGCTAGATAAAATAGTTAACCGTATTTCCTGCCGTGTCGTGTAAACTGAAGACGGAAACATTCTGAACCTAACTACATGTAACTGTGTAGCAGACTTCAGGTTAACATTAAACTGCCACTGCAAATCCAATTTAGGAAACAGTATAACCGATCTACGTACAGTTGGAAGCCAATAATACACGCGACTGTAGCAAGGCTTCCTGTTGTACAGCGTTCTGATTTTATTTGCATGCAACCTGCAAATTATAATCTCATTTGCTTCACAGAATAATTATATTGGGAGAGACGTGTTCAAAGCATGAATATGGCATGCCTGTTGCTGTTTAAGTGGTACAGTTAACGCCTCTGTTACTAGGCCTATATACCGAATTCTGAAAAATATTTTTTGTAAAATCATGAAGAGAACAGCTTTGTAACTTTCAAGACTATGAAGAACGAAACAAGGCTTACAATTTATGATACATGAAAGTGCGCTCTTGTACATTTCTCCGTATTGTGTTCTATCTCTTTAATGACGTTCACATCTGAACAAATTTAAACGGCATTTAACGAATGTTTGCTAAACAATTCGTCGAACACGTGTCAACTCTTCATGTTCGAATCGCGAAAGTAGAATTTATAAACAAAAACACTTGCGTCGTAAAGTTTCTAAAATGAGAAAATTAATTATTTCAAAATAGATAATGATAGAATGAGGAAGTGGGAAATTACAAGAACCAATAACAGAGTGTTACAGTCAATAGAGGAACAAGGCCGAAAATCCGGCTGCTGGCCTCACGTTCACATGTCTCAACAGAGATGAACGATCATCTATAACCAGTGCGGTGATATCGTGTGGTTACCGCGATGACTTTCCTAGTCGCTATAGCTGCTTTAGAGAACCGGATCCTCGATATCTACCGTAACTCCCCAAAGTCACCACTATGCTGGGTAGGCACCGGTCCCATACACTCGCCGAAGTTTCATGAGAACATTTCTTCCTCCATAAAGAACCAACTCTCATTACAAAACGCGAAGCCAGGCATGACGCCTTAGGCCAGTCCTGCCCACTGGGGACATTCAGCTCCCAGGGCATACAGCACGAGACGGGGCAGTGCAAGGAGTGTCTACTATTGCTGCCTCCTGAGTCTGAGATTCGTGATGTGGCGTATGTAGTACGTTATAACCTGCATCGTGTATAGAGCTTTCGGAATTTAAAAAATACCACTGGGTATGTAGGCGTCTTCTTAGCGGACATAGCCCCCCTCCTTGTAATATAATTAAAATAAGTTATTCACATATTTTCTAATTTAAATAAAACAACAGAAGTAAATTTAGATACGTACACCGCTGTGGTCTCGTGGTAGCGTCTTAGCTCCCGAACGCAATGGGCCGGGGTTCGATTCCCCGCTTCGGACGAGTTGCCTGGGTGGATTTTTTTTCGGGATTTTCCCTCTGTCCTATGAATGAATATCAGGTGCCTTTACCAGGCGTATGGAACCCCACTCATTCTCGCCACTTCTTTTCTCCCTCTCATCATCCTTTCCTCATCATTCCGGTTGTATTCCTTGGTTTTCAGATCGCGCCTTCGGCGGGCCTCCGAAGCTGCTGACACTCTCGGCCGGCCTCCATGGATATATCAAGCGTGATAGCTGGTGACCCAGCAGCGGAACCCACTTCTCTCCCGACGGGAGCGGGGGGTCTACACCTCAACCGTCGAGGAGACGGGAGAGGTGGTTTACACCTCAGATCGTTTGAGAGGGGAATGTGGGGGGTTGTTGGGGTGGAATGGTAAAACGGACTTGGAGGGATGGCGGCACTGGTCGTCAGGGTGTTAGTGGTTAGGTGAGTTCGGCGTGGGTGCGGTCGGTGGGCTTGCAACTCATCTCAGGGGTTCACAATAGACCTCAGGTCGCTGTGCACAGGGATGTTCCCCTCCTGGCCTCACAGAGAGAAGAAAAAAATCTAAATACACTGCAAGCAATGCTTCAAATATAAATGCTTTATATTGCTTCTAAGTAGACTACTTTATTTGTATTTTGAATAAATGGAGTATATTTACTTTGTTATTTTACATAAGCAAATAACTTATTTAAATTATAATAGATAAAGGGGGACTTCCGCTAAGAAAATGCCTATATACCTAATGGTATTTCCTAAATTGCGATCGCTCTAATAATATGGATTCGAATAATGCAGATTGGAGAGGAGACGCGCAGGTTCTTTACCCAGGATATAGATTACAAAGAAAAATATATATTTCTTCAAGTAGATCAATGATCGAGATGCTTGCTATGTGGCACTTTCGTCGCCAATATAATGTGGACCGCCACTATGAAAAAGAACATGCTAATACCTAAGTTTATAATTTGGTTTGGATATCACTCTCAACAGCCATCAAGAGACGGGAAGGAGGAGGATTGGATTTTACACATATTCCAACTAAGTGTGCTTCCGTATTAGTATCTCGATATCTAAAACAACAGCAGACGAATGGTATAGCAGCTGAGAGGTTCATATTTTTCCAAAATAGCTTTCCGTTAGGTACCAAAAATTATACATAATTTGATCACGTAAATCAGATACTTAAATGTATTAACAGTCTACTACTTGCAAACTATGGTAACCAAATATCAACAAAATTAACATACTAACTGTATATCTTGAAACCGTCTGTAACAGACTCCGTTCGACAAACCTGTGAGAATAGTGTCTTACTATCCCCAGATTAATTGGGATAGAGCGTGTGACCAACATTACAAACAAATTGATACCTGCAAAATTAAAAACATCGTGGTTCGAAGTTGTTCATGACATATATCCGACGAACCTTGGCCTATATAAAATAAATAGATCACAAACTAATCTATGTTCTATATGTGCACAGATATAGATACTATCGTCTAACCGAATGTAACAAAGTAAAAGAAATTTGGTACAAAATTCAACATATAATCAGTAAGTGGATTAACACACCGCACACATCCATACAGCCTAGCATGATTATGCTACCTGACTTTCAAACTTTCAATTTTCACTATCCCAAAAAACATAATGCAGTGATTTGGGTCATCAGCAATGTAGTATTTCTAATTATAGACTACAACAGGGAAATGGAACTGGAAGAATTCATGGAAATCTTAAAACGTTCTCGGTACAAAGCTTATAATAAGAAACGCGGAGAAAGACTTTATGATAATTTACTGAATTATATATGAGATGGCTTGCTGAGTGATATATTATGTTCATGGAAGCATTATTTGTTCGTATTTGTATTTAACTTATGGTGTTTTAATAAATAAGGTTATATATTTGTAAAAAAAAGTTATATTGTTAGGCCAATTTGAAATTAATAACGAACGAAACATTTTAGAACTAAAAAATGTTATATAATTTTATCAAATTAATGTCATTCATCAAGTTGATCCTTCTGTACTTTGTCAAAAATGATCAATATTTAATTTAAGAGGCTATTTAAGTTTGTAAAATTATTAAGTTTATTCTTATTAGCCTATATTATTATCATTAAGTTAGTCATTTCATATAAAATAGTTCTGTAAATGTGTGTATAGTCATCATGGAAGAAATGAAAAACGGATATGAAAAAAAAATACATTGTAAGCATTGTTTCAAATAAAAAAAGTCGTAGAAGAGGGTAGTACAAAAATGACTTGGGACATTTTTCTTTAAATTGGTTTATTTTACGACACACTATCGACTGCTATGATTATCTAGCGTCTGAGTGAGATGAAGATAATGGCAGCGAAGTAAGTCCAGGATCCAGCGCCGAAAGATACCCAGCATATGTTCTTAACGGGTTGAGAGAAAATCCCGGAAAAAATTTAATCCAGGTAACTTTCCCAACCAAGATTTGAACCCGGGCCCTCTCGTTTCGCGGTCAGACATGCTAACCATTACTCCACAGAGGTGGATCTGAGGATCTTGAGAAAGCCTCCTTAAACGAAGCAAGTTTAATTGTGATATGAGTAATAATAATAATAATAATAATAATAATAATAATAATAATAATAATAATAATAATAATAATAATAGTAATGTTACAGATGTTTCGTTATTATAAATAGTTGCAATGATAATAATGTTCAGCAAGTTTGACGACTGATGTTAGGTATATTTGAGATGTTGGCGTACTGTAATCTTGTCGTGCTGGCATTGTTTACGTGCCGGTGATTTTTATTCTCTACTTTGTAAGTTTCTATGTCCAGATATTTCACGCTTCAGAGCACAGACATACACGTAGTGTAATCTCATGGAACTTTTTCCAGTCAAAAGAAATGGTTTTTACATAGTAAGTACACTGTAATCTCTGAATTTTATTAAACTAATCTTATTATTTTGTTCATTTTAGTACATGCAAGGGCACGTATTCTTCAGGCATAATACTAATAGGCCTATTAAATAAATGTTTAGAGCAATTCTTGTACATACATTTAAACTGGCAATTGTTATTTGTGAACCATTTATTTGAAAATATAAATAAAAGCCGCTCCATTAAGTAAAACACGACTAGTGCCCGCCACTGCACTCATCTTCATGCACTCGTCCGTCCACTTGCTTTCTGCACCAGTGCCCCGAGAGCCAATTCGGGGCAGCTCCCTTGGACAGGCCAGCCTTAGACCACGACGTTACGGCGCGGGACACAATCCTTTCCTATGGTGCCTTCCGAAGCAGAATTCGTAACCCGTCTATGATCAATAAGTTGCTACTCAATAATCACAGCGCGAATCTAATCCGAGAAATAATACACGTTTCTATTTTCTAGACGTTTCCATTAAAAGAAACTTCCAGGACTTCCTCTTATAGGTACTTAAAAGCAGAATCCAGCTTCTCTGGAGTTCAATCAGGATACAACACCGTATACGTTAACTTCGAACGACCTAAACCGAAGTGTCTTGGGAATACTGTGTTAGTTAATGTAATAGTATTGTTAATCAAATTTCTATTTTCATTATTAATTCGTCACAATTTATTCTCTTATGGACACGTAGACAGATAAGTTGTTGAAGATCACGATTATGACGACGATATGACACCGATGAGGGTGACCATCAAGAAGAAGAAGACGACGACGACGATGATGAAGATGATAGCTGATGGTAATATATGATGATGATGATGATGATGATGATGATGATGATGATGAAAGTGAGAGATACAGATGATAACGATGAAAGTGAGAGATGGTGACGATGAAAGTGAAAGATGATAGTGGTAAGAGTGAAAGGTGATGTTAAAAGTGAGAGATGAAGAAGAAGATGAATTACAGTATAATAATGCTGCTGATGAAAGTAAGTGATGATAATAGAGATAATAATGACGAGTGAGAAATGGTTATGATAAAAGTGAGTCATTATTATTATTATTGCTATTATTATTATTATTATTATTATTATGAAAGTGAGAGATGATGTTGATAGAGAGAGAGAGAGAGAGAGATGACGATTTTGATAAAGTGAGAGATGATGGTGGTAAAACAGAGATGATGACAAGATTGAGAGACAAATGATGATAAGAGTGAGTGATGATAGTGAGTAATGATGATAGTAGTAAATGATGATGATGATGAAGATGAAAGTGAGATGATGTTGAAAATGAGATTATGATTACGATGATGATGATGATGATGATGAAAGTTGGTGATGTTGAAAATGAGATGATTATGATGATAGTGAGGACGATGAAGAGAGTAGTGAAGATGATGACGGCGACGACGAAAGTGAGAGATAATGAAAATGAAAGAAGATATTGATAAAGAGATGATACTGATAAAAGTGAGAGATGATAAAAATAAGGGTGGTACATATAATAATTATTTTTTATTAGACTATTATATACAAACTGCCCTCCTTATGGACTCAGTGGCAGTAATGATACTGATGTGGTAGATATTGATAATGAGGTGCAGATAGGTAGATAGTTGTAATGATCTAGTAGGTAATTTTAATGAGCTGATGGAAATTTTAAAGAGCTCGTACGTAATTATTGTAATATAATGAGCTGGTAGATATATTAATGAGCTGGTAAATAACTGTAATGAGCTGGTATACAATTTTAATGGGCTGGTAGATTTTAAATGTAAAGAGGTGGTAGACAATTGCAGCGAGGTAGTTGATAATTGCAATGAGGTGGTAGATAATTTTAATGGCGATGGCTGTAATGGTGAGAGATAATGAAATTGGTTATTATCATAGTTATGGGAAACACGTTAATAACTACACTTCAATATAGTTACTAAATGTAGGCAGTAAGGCACTCAAACGTTAGTTGCTCGAATTGCTTGAGTACAACAGACGGACTGAGAGACTAGAAACAAGCGATTACGTACTCGAAACAAAGTTTAATCTTTTCCCCCCACGGAGATTACAAACCAGTGGCCATCAACTAGTATTGCAGGCAGTGGTTTACTTAGGTGGAATCGCGCACGGATACATCCAAACAAACAGGTGTCCGAGTTCACAACATAATTTTGGCTTATCCTGTGTGTAAACCGCAAATTACTATGCAGCGAGTGAGAAGTTATTACCGACCGATTGTGTACACGGACGAGAATGTCAGAGGTGAAAGCTAGTGTTAGCACCGGGGTCAACTACGGCATGCATTAAACCTAACAAATACTGTCCCATCCACCTCCAGTAATCGATATGGATAAAAAAATAGGTTCCGTTGCCATGGTTACAATTGTAGTGTGCGGGGAATGTGCAAGTGATAGGGATGTGAGGTACTTGAGTGACGGGCAATCATCGTGCAGCCAGGCTCTGCCGAACCCCGGCAGCAACGGAGATTGTTCAAGAACTGAGCACCTGCACAAGCGTACTTGTATTACTAGTACTAAAATACATACGTTTTAACAACGTACATACATTGTCTAGACATCAAAAACTACCAATCAGTAGGAGCAATATCAACTATTAAATATTGTCTGTTTCTCCTCAAATATTAACGTGTGTCATTACAATATCTATTACAACGTTAGGTCTTTTTATACATCAGATCTCTATATTTAGGACCAGTCGAAAGTAATCAATAATTTTGCATTAACAATCACTGGCCTTTCCAATTAGTTATACATATTTATTTATTATGTATAATGTATTTATTTTATTATGTGATATATATATATATATATGATATATATGATATATGTATATTTATTGTCATCAAAGTCATGTACAATTTATGTATCATTTGTTAATGGTGAACCTGATACATTTCTGTTTCCCTTAACTACATTTTACTATTCATAACTATTACCATATATTTTATTCTACATGTAATCAATATAGTTATTTATTAACAGAAACTCTTTCCATTTGGTTAATATTTCTTATATACATGTGTTTATATTTTAGTTTTCCCTTCCCATTTTTTCTTCACTATATACAAAAATTTTCCGAGTTCCCTCAATTTTCTTCCATTTACTGGTTTATACAATTTCCTATATGCTATTTCTACATTTAGTTTTAGTAATGTTTCCAGAATAAAATTATTCTTGCTCTTTCATTTTCTGGACAAGATAGCGGAGTGTGTAATGCGTCTTCTTTTTTGTTACATAAAGGACATATGTCTTTTCCTACGTCCCCTCTTCTATTTTTTAGCTTCCAAATTCCCAATCTCCACCACGCTGGTCCCATTCTTTCTTCCTTGTTGTTAACTTTTGTATATTCTTCCTGTCCCCATATGATTTTCATTTATTTGTAATTTATTAATGATTTTAAATTATTTAAATTGCTAAACATTTCCTGTCTCACTATCTCGTTACTCCTCCTCATTATAATTTTACCTATTAAATTTATATTAATTTCCTCAATTTCCTGCTATATTTTATTATGTATTATGTATGAATCTATTTATTATGTATCTATTTCTTATATATGTATCTATTTATTACGTATGTGTCTACTTAATTATGTGAAGATGCATCATATAAGATGAGGAAACTAGTAGAAAAGTATAAAAATGAGGGCTGAATATAAATTATAAACAAACCGAATATCTAATCTTGAAGAGGAAGATGAAAAGCTAGTGGTTGAAAAAGAAGAAATTAAAATGGTCAATAAATTTAAATATTTGGGGTCAATTTTAGAAGCTGGTGGGAAGAGTGTAGCTGAAGTTGAAAAAGAATAAGTGAAGAAAGAAGTGTAATTGGCACGTTTAACCCGGTTCCTTGGAGTAGGAACATTTTAAATAAAACGAAAACCCTAATTTATAAGTCATTGGTACAAAGTGTTATGTTATACGTGATAGAATCTTGGACATTTAGACAATACATCAAAACAAATTATTGGCTACTGAAATGGACTTCTGGCGGAGAGCAGCAAGGAAATCAAGAAGGGAAAAAATTAGAAATCAAAGAATTCGAGAAATTATGGAGGTAGAAAAGAACGTTATTGAAATAATTGAAGAAAGGAGATTAAAATGGTTTGGACAAGTGAAGAGGATGAAAAATGGAAGAATACCGAAAATTATGCTGGAATGGACTGAGGAGGGAAGTAGAAGAAGAATAAAACAAAGAGAACAATGAATGGATGATATCAGAAGGAATATGACTAGAAGAGATCTTAGTGAATAAGATGCTGAGGATAGAGATTTATGGAGGAAAATTTCTTTGGGTGAAGAATAACTACTGTATTTTAGAAAAATCCTAATAAGAAGAATATCAATCTGTTACACATCTATCTATTATACCTATATCACAACCTACGTATCTATTATACATTTATATCTACAGTATCTACCTATCTATTATACCTATCTACCTATCTATAATACCTATATACCTGTCTATTATACCTATCTACCTATTATACTTATATACCTATCTACAGTAACTATCTATAATACCTCTGTGCCTATCTACCTATCTACTACACTTATCTACCTATTACATCTATGTATCTATTTACCTATCTATTATACCTATATACCCATCTACCTATATATTATACTTATCTACCTATTATACCTATGTATCTATCTGTCTATTATACCTATATACATATCTATTATATCTATGTACAGATCGATTATTTAGTCCTGACAGCTCAGCGACGCGAAAGAGGGGAAGTAGTAGGAGTAGTGGGAAGAGCTCCGAGTAGAAATAAGGGCGAGCGGTCGGTAAAGGAATGGAGCACAACTTAATTGTACTATAAACATACCACTCTATCGCACGCATGACATCCAATCGCTCCGACTAACCCAAACACCCCTTGGCGTAACTAAATGGACTCGCTAGACCCAGGCGCACATTTCCGGCGACTGTCAGGATTAAATAATCGTATTGTACCTATCTACCTATCTATTATACCTATGTACCTACCTACCTACCTACCTATCTATTATACCTATATACCTATCCATTACACCTATATATCTATCTACCTATCTATTATAACTACATACCTATCATTTCGCTGGCATTATCACCTTCATTTCATTCACAAGCTAGATAACCACAGCACTTGATAAAGCGTCATAAAATAACAAATTAAAAAACAGGAGAACTGTAGAGCGAATTAAAGCAGAATTCTTACGCCCATAATGTGTCTCCAGTATGCAAATTTAGACAGTTAATTATGAGTATGTTATCTTGAAAGTTATGTTTGGCATTGGTAAGCCTCCTATATTTGAGTCGCATTTCGAAAGATTTTATAGTAACGTCGAAATGATTATTTTTGCAAACATTACAGAGTATTAAACGCATATTTTCACTATCATTTTAAGGATCAACAAAGTTTTTTCTTGGACTCGCATTTTTTAAGAGTACTAAATAAACATTTTTCTTTTCCTTCCTATTACTTGCTAGAGAGTGTTGTTACAGATCATTCCTTATCTTTATTTACTTACTTTTGCGCCATTATTATTATTATTATTATTATTATTATTATTATTATTATTATTATTATTAATATCATCACCACCACCATCATCATCATCATCATCATCATCACCACTGACATTATTATAGTTAAAAGCCAACAACATATCTAAAGAAAGGAAAATCTTGACCAAAAATCCAATCCTTTCGGTTAACGATTGTACTTGTAACTCATCCATATGAAAATTTATTTACTCGATAGAGTTAAGGGGAGTCTGTACTTCCATATCTTATAATGTTAAATTCCTCAATTTTGTGTACACTTTTCTCAGAAATTATGAGATACAAATGTAGAAAAAATAGGGCATATGTAACATACCTTTATGTATACAACCGGTTAAATAAATTTAAAATTCCACTGAACGGTTGGAAAAAAAAAATCATTGATAACATTTTTTGCATTAAGAAATACTGTAAATTATTTT
The DNA here is from genome assembly GCF_040183065.1 of Periplaneta americana. Lineage (NCBI taxonomy): Eukaryota > Metazoa > Arthropoda > Insecta > Blattodea > Blattidae > Periplaneta > Periplaneta americana. The sequence goes on along the minus strand of NC_091123.1, from coordinate 74,253,290 downwards.
TTATTTTTGCTGAAAAATATAGGACTAAATAAACTTAATTTTTTTAACCTACTGTGTAAAATGTCATCACATTGATATTGTATATCAATTTCAGCTTTCTGGGTACAATATTTTCTGAGAAAAGTGTACCAATGTCACAAAAAATAAGTGAAGGCAAATGCTGTCAAAGTGTCCATATCTTGCAATGTTAAATTCCTCAATTTTGGGTGCACTTTTCTCAGAAGTGATAAAAGATACAAATATAGAAAAAATAGGACATATGTAACGTACTTTTATGTATACAACCGACTAAATAAATTTAAAATTCCACTGAGCGGTTGGCAAGAAAAAATTGTACATTGATAACATTTTTTTACATTAAGAATTACTACAATATTTTTACTGAAGAATTAGAAGAAATAAAATCATATCTTTTACATATATTAAACTACCGAAAAACGATAAAAACCAAAATTTCATTTTTTTGTCAAAATTCGGTGTACAGACTCCCATTAACTATTATCAGGAAGGAAGGAACTGAATAATTCTTCAAATTCAATAAATTAAAAATAATAGGATGCAGACGTAAATGTAAGGCACATACAAAATAAACAGTTCAACAGCAGACGACTAATATCGCCAGAAAAGAATCACAATATGTTACAAAAGGATGGAGAAACCTGGGATGCCTAAAATGAAAATTTTGGCAACAATTATTTGAAGCTGGAACAAGCACAAGTAGTAGGCCTACCTAATTCCCGTAGGAAAATACTAGAAGATACCACCACCACCACTTTAGATTTATCTCTAAAATAACTCTTAAGATCGCGGGGGCCCTTGACGAAGAAAGCAGAAAACAAAAAGACAGAATGCTATAGCCCTTCGATAGAGAGGAAAATATACAGAATTACCACACTACACTTGAAATTGGTCTCTAGAAACTTGTCAGAAGACTGATACAATGGGCGTTGAAGTAAGACAGTTTGGGGATTCGAAACGTGAAATACGAGTACGTACCGAGATAGCCCATTATAATATAGCCAAATTGCAAGATACATTCTTTAATAAGGATATAGCTCCTTCCTCCCACATTCCTACTAATTGAGCAATCACTTCGAGGCAGCAAACGTGTCCTAAACGTCCACAGCGCAGCGGTTTCATGTGCGGAATGATTTATGGCGCTGCAAAGGATATAGCCAACAATCTGGGACATTGACTTGGAAGTCTATATAGCTGCAAGCAGAAAATTGCTCAAATAATGTATCTACACTTTAGATATTTGAAACATGCTTTCAAGTACTGATAATTTAGTGTATTAATGATTAGTCAATGCGTGTTCAGCAGTTAATGAGCAAGTTTGACGATGCGCAGAGTTAAATCTCGTGCACAGCACAAATGTTAACTAATTTGGGCTGACTCCATATCACACAGTATGTCTTGCTTGGAGATTGTCCAAAATGCAATAAAAAGTCAAAACATGATAAAATAAAAAAGTTGACAAAAGGCATAGGAATAAAGTAAGAAATAAAAAAGAGCAGAGAAGACAGAAATGAGGGGACCAGTATAAAAGGGGCCCATGCCACATTTCTATCGATTTTTAGTTTCTTCGATAATCCGACACATCTTACCATCTAGCACCTGTTTTATGAACATCCAGTTTTGTAGCATGTGTCTACCGGACATGGTAAGCATTTATAAATGCCTCTTCTTCACCTGAAGAGAGAATCTTTGTGGAATAAAGGCCCATGCCACAGTGCGTTGGCTTCATAGGACAGTTTCTATCGCAGAGTCGTACGAAGCCACCCAATGAGATGCTATGTACTGTCTCATGTTTACATAATTCACAATAGGGAGGAATCGTGTAGCAATTTGAATCAGCTGGATCAAAGAAATAAAATAGTTTCTGCCAAGAAACGTCCTCATAATACACATCGACCACTTCTGTGGTGTAGGGGTCAGCATGCTGGTCTCTAACGCAGAGGGCCCGGGTTCGAGTCCCGGTCGGGTTGAATTTCCTGGTTGAGGTTTTTCAGGGTTTTCCCTCAACCTAAGGCAAATGCCAGGAAATTCGGGCCACAACATCCCTGAAAATCACCGGCCTCATTCGTCATCGAAATCATATTCATAACAAATCAGTAATACATGTACAGTCGCCATCTAGTTCACAACAATAGAACCAGTCTCAACAATAATATACAGGCCTTCGGATTTCACCCAAAAGATTAACTCGCGATATGACCAAAGATGTTAAAGCGAGTATAAATAACAACGAAAAAAAATACACATCAGTGGTAGGATAATGAAAGGAAGATATTCAGAAACAGTAGTAGGCAGTATGTGAGACGAAACAAATCTGTTGTGCCTGAGAAAGTGTATAAAAACAATGTAGCATACATTTATTTATTTATTCATTCATTTGCTTACCGTACTTATTTATTTACTTATTCATTTACATACTTATTTATTTACATACTTATATATTTACATACTTCCTTATTTGTTTACTTACTCATTTATTTATTTATTTATTTATTTATTTACTTACTTATTTTCAATATCAAAGCCCAAAACAATGAGTGGAAAAGATCACATTTACTAGTAAATGTATGGTTATATTACTTGAATAAAATAATAATCGGTATTCAGTTCACTTGTGGTGTCTTAGAAACAACCAAGCAGCCTACCATGTTCTTTTTAAATTAATTAAATTGAATTAATTTCAACGTCCATAATCAATTTAACACTGCAGGGAAATGTTTGAAACGAACACTGAAAATGTTTCTAACGTTATAGCTTAATAACCTGCTACTTGTTACATCAAGCGGCACGTGAGATGAAAGTGTGCGGAACTTCACAATTAATTGAAACCTAACAAACGATTAAAAATAGAGGTGCGCGCAAAAGGACAGAGTCATGCAAGTCAGCGTTCCATTCATCTTCACGGTCAGCTGCTTTCTCAATTACTTCGAGAATCGCCGTATTATCTGTGGTTTCCGCGCACCCCGGACCTTTGCGACCTTGCTTCACTGCGGAAGTCGTAACACGACAGAAGCGAAGCGACGAGCGGATACGGTCGCTGGAATTACGTCAAGGTAGCGTCAGGTCGCCGCACCACCCAAGCGTTCATAATCGACACGTGCTGCTACTTAGACAGGGAGATTCCTGCCCTTCAATTAAATGAAGACAGCCAGATTATAACAGAGATGGTAAGTCCAGGAAAATCTCCCTTTCTACAAAAATATAGTAATCGTTTAAACAGAAAAGGAAATACTGAACGTTTTGCCTAAAATTATTTCAGAGTACAGTAGGTAACAAAATGTATAACACCAACAAAGTTAACTTTGATATTTAACAACAGTAGATAAGATGCATATTTTTTAATCTGTTATTTAAAGACTCTTATCTCAACTGCGGAGTTATGAAGCGTCAGTAGAATTGTTAATATCGGAACTGTATTTGGAGTGAAATGTTACCATGGAATTATCATCTTGAGGGAGAGACAAGGAGAACAATGGAGAGGCAAGGAGAATAAGGGAGAGGCAAGAAGAACAAGAAAAAGTCGAAGAGAACGAGGCAGAGGCAAATAGAAAAAGGCACAGGCAAGGAGAACAATGGAGATGCAAGGAGAACAATGGAGGTGCAAGGAGATTAAGGGAGAGACAAGGAGAACAAGGGAGAGCAAGGGGAATAAGGGAGAGCAAGGGGAATAAGGGAAAGACAAGGGAAACAAGGGAAAGACAAGGAGAACAAAGGAAAGGTAAGGAGAACAAGGGAAAGGTAAGGAGAATATAGGAAAAACAAGGAGAAAGGGATATCAATGGGAAGGGGAGAACATGGGGAAGGCAAGAAGAACAAGGTGAAGGCAAGAAGAACAGAAGAAGGGGAAGGAAGAAGAACAAGAGAAAGACAAGGTGAACAAGGGAAAGGTAAGAACATAGGAAAGACAAAGATAACATAGGAAAAACAAGGAGAACAAGGGGAAGGGAAGAACAAGGGGAAGGCAAGAAGAACAAGGGGAAGGAAAGAAGAACAAGGGAAAGACAAGGAGAACAAGGGGAAGGGAAGAACAAGGGGAAGGCAAGAAGAACAAGGGGAAGGAAAGAAGAACAAGGGAAAGACAAGGAGAACAAGGGGAAGGCAAAAATAACAAGGGGAAGGTAATAAGAACTAGGGGAAGGCAAGAAGAATACGGGGAAGGCAAGAAGAACAAGGAGAAGGCAAGAAGAATAAGGGAAAGACAAGGAGAACAAGGGGAAGGCAAGAAGAACAAGGGGAAGGTACGAACAAGCGGAAGGCAAGAAGAAAAAGGGAAAGACAAGGAGAACAGGGGAAAGGTAAGAAAAACAAGGGAAAGGTAAGGATATCATAGGAAAGACAAAGATAAGATAGCATAGGAAAGGCAAAAAGAACAAGGGGAAGGCAAGAAGAACAAGGGGAAAGTAAGAAGAACTAGGGGAAGGCAAGAAGAACATATACTACTATATTTCATATTCTCGGCTGTTTCACCAAGCACTGGTATTTGTGTTACGTAGTCCAAATTGAAAACCAATTGAGTTATTCCACTCCAAACAACTGCAATAATAAATTAGTTTCAACAGTTTCTTATTCATATTTAGTATGTCTACGAGAACCGGATAGTCTGAAAGTCACATATGCTACTCCTTTTACAACGTTGGTTCATGTCATAAACGCGCAAAATAGCTAATCTTTAGTTTGTTTTTACAAATAAACGTCACATCTGTAATTTTCATTGCTATTGCCACTTAACTAAGTTGATATTTTAAGGTTTGCTTGAATAAAGTGAAAAGGTATTTTGATTCGAACATTATGCTATCGTTATGGACACAGATTCCTTACGAAACGAAAAAGTGACTGTCGTAATGGGGTACTGAATGGTAATGGAGATGATACAGCCACATGAAGAAGCTGTGTCTTCTGCGTGACAGAATATTCCAGTCATGGATTTTAATTCAAGTGAAAATAACACTATCGAATAAGAGTTGAGTCAAGAGACGAAGAGGTTCGTGTGGAAGTAGCGATGAAAAAGATATCGAAGAGGAAAACATCTACTGGATGCTGTTTTAAAAATTATAATCATAAAGACACACATTTTTTTTTTTCATTTACATCCCGCGTTTGCAACTATTCAATTACCTTCGATATTCTGAATCATATTACTGGTTATCGCTTATTTTATTAAAACTGTTATTTAAAAGACATGCACAAAGTCTTGAATATTGAAAATGAGCAAAAATTGTCCAATAGTTCAAGTGACAGGCAGACGACGTGTTCAAAATCAATTTCTCGGCATTAGGGACAGTGAAAACTTGTATTTCTGCAGTCTTATGAACGATACAATTAAATCTGACGATGCTTCAACGATCAGTGATGACGATCGTGATTAATGTTCAATCACGACAACAGTGCTGAACGATTAATGATCATAGCCATAAACAATTAATGATGATGACAATGATGAACGATTAATGAAGACGATAGTGATAAACGATTAATGATGTCGATAGTGATGAACGATTAATGATACGATAGTCGCGAATCATTAGTTACGCCAGTGATGTCAACGAGAGCGCAAACGTGCTCATAGCCCGTACGCGCTGATCAGAGCACGTAAGGCACGCAGGTACAAGTCGCTGTTGAACACAAGGGTTGTACATTACACATAGATGAAGAAGTCGTTCAGAAATTTAAGGCTGACTAGACTCTTAGGGTGCTATGCATAGACATTTCGCTAGCCCGTGCTACGAGCAGTGCTAAACTAGCCCCGGCTATCGAGTGATTACTTGTACAGGATTCATATCATATCATATCATATCGCTAACACTGGTTTATGAATACGAAAAACGTTAGTTCGCTGATCATCCACTGGAAGCCCGCGCTAAGAATGTCTATGAATATGGGCCTTAACTTCTTATGTAAGTGAAAGATGAGGTGATGCTCTTTGTTGGTTTGTGGAAATTATTTAATTACAAAGAAAGGAGTGTCGAACGTCTGAACTTATTAGATCATCTACAGAATGATATAATATTCAAATTAGTTTGTTTTTATTGACATTAAATAGTAGTGAATGTATGTGAAGATGTATTGTAGAGCCTCTTCCTCACAGCATTGTATTTAAGTTCAAAGAATAAAGAACAAACCAAAGTGTGTGCTGCTAATGGCGTAGACTCGTTACATGTCAGTTACCAGTTGTGTCTAAAAATTGTCCAGATTTTCTTACATAAATTCTCAGTTTGACGATGTTTCTTACCATTACGATATTGTTCTGCCCAGGTATTTTTAATTGCGTGAATATTTATCAGAATGCATAATAGGAAAATAGAGACAGTCCAGAACTAGTTGACTCTACATGGATCGAGGAACGTAACTTTCTCAGGGATATATTAGAGAATCTGAAAGTTTTGAATTTGAGATCGCAAGGAAAGAATCAATTAATTTGTATCGACAAAAATATTGTTAAAAGCTTTCAGATGAAGATTTCATTGTGGATGTCACAGATCTCACAGCACAATTTTTATAATTTCAACGCCTTCATTCACTGAACTTCTGCTCTAGAGTATAAAATACTGCAAAGTTTTAAAAATTCTCTTGGAAGAGTTCCATAGACGATGTAAAGATAATTGTTTTTGGATTTGTTTTGTGATCCTTACTCATCAAACCCAGGAAATATACCAACACAGTTACAATTGAATACCTGAACTGACAAACATTCCAAGTCCAAAATTTACCGAATTCGACTTTTTACCTAACAAGTTGTGTTTTAAGTAGGCTATCATTCTGTAAAAAAGAATATCCCAAGTCCGACTCTAAGCCTGTGTTTTTGGATCATACAAATATTTATTTCAATACTCATAATGCAAGCTTATATAGTTTCTTTGCGGTCCTGAAAAATTTGCTTCAATGGACTTGGAATATTAGCCAATTCAAGTCTTCATTTGAAATTATTTTGCTGCAGGAAAAAACATTTCACCGGACATAAGAAGGCTGGGGTCAGCAAAAATCAGAAAAAGCACTTCGGAATTATCCGAGAAGTCAGGAATTTAAATTTGTTTCTAGAAATGTAATGATGCTCATATAAGTAGTACATGATTATGTAACAGTAAATAACAATAATTAGGCTAATTATAAGCCTCATTATGTAAAACTGCTTAAGTTAAAGAGAATTTATGTTTATTATTTGTTATATCCTACTATTTTATAATTAATTGCATTTATTAGAGAGGTAAATGCTGCAAAACATGCTTTTAGTTCTTGTTTTCTTGCATGAGCGTAACACATCTATTACTGAAGAGCAGTTTAATTCATCTTGCAGTGGTAGACCAATAGAGTTCATTTTGCTCACCCCTTATTTTTCACTGCTACGGCCTGCAGAATAGATTCATTGGAACCCGTAAGCGCTTCTGAGCACGTAGAGCCTTTCACGTGCTCTGACCTTGACATCCCTGAATTACGCAGAAAGTGACGAACGATCAATAATGACGATAATAATAAACGATTAATGATACGATAGTCGCTAATCATTAGTTACGCCGACAGTGACGAACGATCAATGATGACGATAGTGATCAACGATTAATGACGATAGTGATCAACGATCAATGACGACAGTGTTCAAAGATTATGGATGACGATGGTGATCAACGATTAATGTCCAATAATGTGAACGATGAATGATGATATCAACGATAAACGATTGATGATACCAATGGTATTAAATAACGTTTAGTATGGCGCTCAGTCAGTAGATTTACTGACATGTAAAAGAACTTCTGCGGGACAAAATTCCGGCACATCGGCAACGCCGACTGATGATCAATTACAACGCTGACATATATATCTATACAATGAATATACTGTATAATATATAATAGTTATCTAGTGTTGGTGACCATTAGTTATGATAAATTGTTATTAATTATAAGTGATGAATGAAAATTATTTTACGTACCTACCTACAGCAAAGTAATTTATTCTTATTTTATATAAAATTATCGTTGCTACCGTGCTTCTAATTATTGCCCTAATGCATATTAGCAGTAAGTTAAGTTTTCTTTAGGTATCAAAGTCATAATTTACGATATTAATACAATTAGGTTTCCTTTTCGCGGCTCGACAAATGTTAAGTGTGTGAAGTGGATAATAACAAGTTTCATTAATGTTTCTTCCACTAGGATAGGGTATTCACCTCACACCAGTCGAGTGGGCGACGCGACGTCTTGTTCGTGCTTCTTGTAATGATCTCGGAACGAACACTGTGGCAGTCGTCAAGTGGATCGGAAGAAATCGGCAGTGAAAGACTTCCTCCAATTACCGTGCTGACAAAGAGAAAGCACTTCTTTGGAGTATGCCTTAAAATTAAACTCGTCTAATCAAAACTTAAACAGAGCTGTTAACCATTGCCAACGTACTTTAATTAAGAAAATGGACTCCTACGAATTTTTTTCCGTTTCTATTTGGTCTTTCTTATTTTAAATTATAACAGTAAGTAATAACAAGAAGAAAAAAGATACAGCTGAAATTTAAAATATATGAATACATTATGAAAAATGTCGTTAAAATTAACAAGAGAAACAGGACGTTCTTAAAAATATGTTTAAATTCTATTCAGTATAAAGATAAAAATAACTAAAATGATCCCGAAATAGAAAAACCTGACGATTGAAATGAACGCAATAGTGAATACCAAATATAAAATCATACCACCAGTTACTGGTTCAACTGGAGAAACAGAATTCACTTCAAAGATGCCCATAGGAAACTCGTAATGAAACTGGAGAAAGAAGATATTTTTAATTAACTCTTTTAGAAACAGCGGCATCGTCAGGATTTTTAAATTTGGGGCCGCAAAACTTAATTAAGAGGGGAAACAATTCGTACTCGAGTCGCACAAAATCTAATTGAAATTGTTATGTCAATAGAATATTACTGGCGAAAAATAATATTCATAATATTAAATATTACTACTGATTTACATTTCATTTATTTTTCCTTTGCACATCATCTAGACGAGAAGCAGAACTAAACACGGTTACGACAACATTTAAAGACGATTTAATTAGAACTCGACCAAAGCTACCTCGCTTCACTGTTACGTGGACACATTCGGCTTTATTGTAAAAAGGATCGAGTGAAGGGTAGTGCCTGTACTCTTCCTTCCAACGCAAAGCGCTGATTGCAAGTACAATGGGATGAAAAGTACAATGTTTAATTTACAAACATAATATTTATTTTAATAGTACATAAAATACAATTTGTACATTTGGCTTATTTACTACGTTATTCCATGGATTGAAAATAAAGATGCTTGTAGGATAATGGGACCGCTCATACTGTAAATGAATATCTCGAATAAAATTAGGACGAACTGTAATGAACATGTTATCAGTCTAAAACTATGGCCGGTGCGCTCACCCGATTTAAATCCTTGCGCTTTCTGTTTATGAGGGACACTGGAAAAGAAATTTTATATCAATAATTCACATACACTAAATGACTTCGAAGACAATTTTCGTATAGAAATTACCAGCATCACAGTATAAGAACTTCGCCGTGTTGCTACGAATATTTTTTAAATGGTTTGAGGCATGCATGTTAGCAGAGGGACAGCATTTCGAGACTCTATTTTAAAATAAGCTAAGTAAGTGCAGATTTTTGTGCTCACAAAAGCGACAATTGCTTAACCGCAGAACAACGCAACGCTTTCCGCCACCAACGCAGTAAATGAAGTCGGCAGAAAATGTTCTTCTAACTCAAACACCCGTTATATTTCCCAGTTGTTTAATGAACACCTAAGTCTAGCAACACAGCACAGTCAATATATACGGCTAGGTTTGTACGCAAAATTACTTCTTGCTAGAAGTATATACTGTTACACCTCTGCAGTGGTTGAGTGGTCAGACCTAGGCCTGTCACGTAGGCGGTCTGGGTTCGAGTTCTGGTCAGGTCTGGGATTTTTCACTGAAAAATCCATAGTGACACTTGTGGCGGACAAGGTCGTAGTTGAAGTTTTTCTCGGGGTTCTCTCGTTTTCCCCGTATTTGGCATCTACAGCATTCCGTCACCATTTTTCCATTTCGTCATCATTACATAGCATTTCCCGATCGCCGGCTGGCGACGCACGGAGGGGGCTGGTCTAGGGACGAATGGGGTTGCCTGCTCGAAACCTGGGTACACAGCGAACCTTAGTGAAGTCAGCCGATGTGGGTTTGGGAATGCGCCTAGCTTGAGGGTTAGCGCAATGGATCGTAACAGGCCGCAGTGCTGGGCCATAGCACCACCCTCCCGTAAGTTTCATTCCATTCCATACATTGCTATTCGGTAACTATTTCTTATATGCAATGGCGGATAATTGACTTCGAGCCATTTACCCAAGTTGTCCACTCTATACTTCGTCCCTAAGGGCGCTATTCATAGACATTTCGCTAGCCCGCGCTACGAGCGTGCTAAAGTAGCCCCGGCTATCAACTGATTACTTGCACGGGATTCATATCATATCATATTGCTAACACTGGTTTATGAATAAGAAAAACGTTAGTTCGCTTTTCATCCACCGGAAGCCCGCGCTAAGAATGTCTATGAATATGGCCCTTAATGTCTGACAGGTGATGTAAATATTGCCGGCAGACGAAGGAGGAGAGATAATTGATATTCAACCAATGACAGAGGTCACATTCCAGGCTTGTCTCGAAGTTGAGCGGAGGTAGAACGCTTCAGATAAGAGTAGAATGTAACCTCTGTTATTCGTTGAATAGCAATTATCTTTCCTCTTCGACTGCCGGCAATATTTACGTCGCCTGTCAGACATTATAGAACGCAGTATAAGACTGATGCACCACAAATGTATATCTTTTTTCCGCCATAGTATTTCCCTCGCTGCACCGTAGGAAGCTATCTACATTGTTCTGCATGATGATTAATGGAGCAATAGCAGAATACCGGTAGGAGAAACGGAATTACTCCCGAAAACTTACCACTGAGCATCATCCTTGTCCACCATGTATTCCATTTGAATCCGCTACGATTCTAACTCGGGCCACCAGCATGAAAAATCGACACTCTATATCTGTCTAATGGTAGATTATTAATTATTTGTACTGTATCCAACAAACTGTCCTCTGTAATTACTAAAAGAGTCGGTTACTCGCATTTTTTCTCAAACTCAATAAGGATATTGAGTTTTCATGACGTAGACATGTGAACCGAGCATGCTGCTGCTCTTTTTATTAACACACCTCAAAGATGCACTAAAACCAGTCTTTGTAATGACATCACTCCTGTTTATATTGCTGTCGTGCCTATATGCTACTACAACTCGAACCGACCACCGCTGTTCCACATCACGTCGAACTGGAAATGTTCATTATAATGTGTTAGCAACACAGTTTTATTTGCATAAACGGTGTAAAGTATACCCTATAATAAATGTTGCTACTTAAAATCATCATTTATTTCGCTTATTCAACCTTTTCCAATTTCAATAACATTTCTTCCTAGGGATGTCTATGCCATATATTTTGTTTTATTCCGTATAATATGTTTAAGGCATTCTTCTCTGATCAATATATTTAGTAGATTACACTGGACAACAAATTTAAAGATTGTTTCTGTCCTTTAAATGAAATTATGTAATTTTAATGAAATGAGAGGTGCCGAGTTCATTTCAAAAAGCCAAAATTTTGTAACACATACCATTTTTATGGTACACGCACTTCACAATTTACACAAATGTATTACACTAGCACAAAAAGCAACCTTTGTTTGGCAAAAATTCACAAACTAAAATGTCTTTTTGATCTTTTACGTTTGTAGACAGCTTCTGATGAGTGACCAGCAATATTCAGCCAGCATACTTGCATCCCACCTTCTACTGAAGCGCTTTTCGAAGCAGATATTTCTTGATGAAACCTCCCCCCGTGTTCATCGCTTACAGCACCAAGGTTTTTTGGAAAGAAGTCCAGCTGGCTGTCAAGAAAGTGTACTTTCAGTGACATGTTGCATCCCATAAGGTGAAAGTAGTGCAACATTGCACTAACATTAAACAACTTTTTATTTTGGAGAAACAGTACGTGCTGGACAAAAACTAACTGCAGATTCGTTTTTGCGACCACAAAATACATCGAATACACATATTTTATAAAAAGGACAAATTTCAAGTTGTACAGTGTTATCTTTCCAGTTCTGTTCATATGTTTCCATTGTGTTGTATTGCAAGTAGGCCTATTTCGAACTCCTAATCTCTATGTTTGTATTTCTCTTGCTATGTACAAGCATAAACTGAGCTTTACTCCTTGGTTATCTGAGCCATCAAATTCTGAATCAGAGCGGACTTATAGTATATTATTTTCTGTTGCCTTTTTTGTAGGGGAGACGATTACAAACCAGCACTATGACCACTATTGATACATTGTGCTAACCGCCATCTAAACGAAGTCCCAACAGTGTTGCCAAGTTAGCGGTTTTGTAGCTAAATCTGGTGTTTTCAGGACTATGGTCAGCTACAGAATTTTACCGTCAGCGGCTAGCTATTTCTTTGGCTTTTTTTATGATTCCGGCAGGAGGAGACGATATTTTTAAGTTTTTTTTTTTATCTGTAAAGATATAATTGTTTTATACGTACTTGCGGCCAACAATATTAGTTAATCATACATCAGTGTTTAATACGGTATTATCACAATTCTTCATTGCGCGAGTATAAAATATCAACGTTTTAACTCTATTTGGTACAACCACGTCTATTTCCTGCCTCATCTATTGTTGTTGTACAAATATGGTATGCCACATTTGTTAAACTCTTAGTCTAATCATGTATGCATTGCTTTTGTAAATGAATTGATATATTTAATCATAAAGAGTAGATAATTAATGAACTGAATTATTATTTTCATTTATGATAACTTATATTATGCTATATTATTTAATTTATCATACCGCATTATAGTTAATGTAACAAAGACATACTTAAGACTTAAAACCAAACTCATCGTTAGCAGACACGTCTCCAGCTCAGTGTGAAATCAGATTACATACCGACTGGTGTGTTTGTGAATGTGATTATTTCCGGAGTGTCCAATATATTCTTGAGCTACTTCATTCAATTTTGAAGAAATATACCGCGTAAAACTCCATACGTTCTGAAGTTTAGAGATGTGTGAAGAAAACATATATGTTGAAAGATAGGGTGGAAGAAGTTGTTGGTGATAGTTGGAAAACTCGGTGTATATGGTGTAAGGTGATATATTGAATGCAAAATATTCAGATTTAATTGTCTATACGATTTTACATAGAACATAGAGCCTACAAAGTGATACACACTTTTCATAATTTAGTCTACATTTTTATAAAATTCTCCAGTTCCTAAAATTGTATAGTTTGTACATATTTCAAATTTGGAAGTGATGTATTAAGAAAAATCTGGAGTTTTTCAACTACAGTTTAGCGGTTTATTTTAAGCTTGTGCAGCGGTAAACGGAATTCTGAGTTGGCAACACTGAGTCCCAATTCACACCAGATGATTGGCTACAATTTCGCTGAGTATCCAGATCACAGTTCTACTTAAGATACGTTACCAGTTAGACGTGTACAAGTGGTCCTCTTTTTTCGTGAATTATTTTGTAGTATAGAAGTGCCTAGATTCAGTGTCAGTGTCAGTGTCATTATTAAGCTTTGTATTCGCGTTTTCATATCATATATTAGTTCTTTGATAACCAAGAGCCCCTTCGGGGGTCTCTTGAAACTTACACATGGATATCAATCCGGAAGTCATGGAGGAAGATCCGCCCAGTACATCTTTTTCAAATCAACAACAATTACTGACCAGTACTAACCCCCATTCAACACTCAGAACTAACGAAAACCAGGATAGGTCTGATATAATGAAACCACAGATATCTTATCGATATATATTCTCAAATTCTGGACCCTTTTTTGTCACTATTAGAAGCAAGACCGCTAATATTAATAAATTACATCCGATGAAGTTCGGTAAATGGCTTTACACCAATAATTATGACGTTTTGCAAATTTTCAAGTCAGGATTTAATCAACTTGAAACACACTTCACTACAGCCGATCAGGCTAACAAATTCCTTGATTCTGATTTCGACGAGCTGTTTCAAACGAAATCATTCATACCCAATTACAATATCATGGTGCATGGGGTCATTGGTGGAGTTGACCCAGACATTTCAATTACGGACATTATAAAAGATATTTCGGTATCTGAAGGATTTACGGTTACAAATGCCTACCGCCTGAATTATAAATCCACGAACGAGAATGGAGAAAAGTGTTATAAACCTTCCTCTAAAGTTAAACTCACATTCCGATCACAGAAACTTCCACAATACGTGGTCTTATATTATCAGAGACGTGAAGTGCAAGTGTATAAGGAGCATATTATACAATGTAATAATTGTGGGCTATTAAATCACAAATCCAAATTTTGTCGCAACGTTCTTCGTTGCATGAAGTGCGGAGGCTCTCATAACACAGATGAATGTCAAGCAGAGAAACCTTGTTGTGTAAACTGCAAGCAGGCCCATTGTAGTACAGAGCTGGATAAATGCCCGAAGTATAACCTAGAAAAAAAATATTGCCGATACCATACAAAGCCTCCCAGTATCTAAATATCAGGCGAAACAAATTCTTAAAGGGCAAACTACTTATGCCACAATTCTTAGAAAGAACAGTAACACCCAGGTTAGCACAGCAGTTAGTTTCCCGCCCCTACAGACGCCAGCACCAATCTCACCAAATAGTAAACCATCATCGCACAACCCGTGTAATGTTAACAGAATCCCGAACCCCCATACTTCAGACAAGAGAGGGAAACGAAAACTAACTCATAATACTACAGGCTACAATGTTGCTGAATACAAAAGGGCACTCAAAGACAACTTTGAACATCCTAGTTCTAAAAATCTAACATATGTGACTAATCCCACATTACCTAAGGCTTCTCAAAGTACTTCTAGAACAACTTCATACCACAGCGACGAGATAGAATACAATTCACAGGAATCGCCAAATACCTCAATTGAGGGTCAAACTCAAATACAAATACCCACTAAGCTAAATAAAACTCCCTTCATTGCTGTTATTAATAATATTATTCAGGAAGCACCTGAGTATATCAGACTCCTTTTGGAAGAGTTGAAAACTACTTTTGCATGGATCGACTCCAAATCCTATACTGGAACGCCAGAAGTCTAAACAACAAGATTCATGACATATCGTACTTGGTATCCAAAACATTTTATCATATAATCATTATTACAGAGACTTGGTTTCAAAAATATCGACAACAGAACATCAAATCCTACCATTTAATCTCCGCCAACCGGGAAGATACGGGAGGTGGAGTAGCAATGTACATACACAAATCTGTTTATCTTAATCAGAAATATGAAATGTTTAATATTAATAATAAAATACAAATCATCTCTATAACTATCAACAATATAAGTATAATGGGGGTATATTGCAAACCCAGAGAAACAATTTCATTACAGCAATGGAATCACATTTTAGCAAACTCTGCATCGCTTTCTATACTAATATGTGGGGATTTTAATATACTCAACTTTCACATATACCAAAGATTCATCATCCTGTAATAGAATGCGCTCTAATACATGATTGGCAATTAGAATCTGAACATATTTTAACTAGAAAAGGCAGATGGGGACAGGATGACTCGCAACCGGACTTAATTTGGTCATCTGAGGACTTATTACAGCATATTAATATTAATAAAAACTTGGATACCATGAATAGCGACCACTATCCTCTCGACATTGAATTACACTTAAATCAACCCAATTCCTTCAATCAACCCAAGCTAGCACAGCCCAGACATATCAATAGCAACAGAGCGGGCGAGATATTAAACAAACTTCAGAGCCGTCATGATACAATTAAGGATTTTGAAGCATACACCTTTTTCATAGAAGAATGTCAGAAATGCCCTAGCTCTAAACAAGCCACCAAAAACAAAACGACCTCGAAACCCCCTTGGTGGAATGAAGTCTGTAATAGAGCAATCGCCAAATGAAGATTGGCCTACAGGAAATACAGATTAAATCCCAATTTTTCTAATTACTTAGGAGCCAGGAAACAAGAAGCCTTCACCAAGAAGGTGCTCTGTTACTACAAACTTATTGACTGGAAAAAGTACACTTCAACCATTACATCACAA
The DNA here is from genome assembly GCF_040183065.1 of Periplaneta americana. Classification (NCBI taxonomy): domain Eukaryota; kingdom Metazoa; phylum Arthropoda; class Insecta; order Blattodea; family Blattidae; genus Periplaneta; species Periplaneta americana. The sequence continues at coordinate 74,237,098 of NC_091123.1, read as the reverse complement.
ACTCCAACTACGACCATATGGAAGAAATTGAACTGGTATAAGACAGGCAAGCAAACAAATTTCACCCCGATGTTAATTGATCATGAATTACAAGATACATTCTTACAAGATCTTTCCCCGGATACGGTTACAGCTCCTCCACTTATTATAGACATTCCTAGTACTATTAATGATCATCTGCTCCTAAAATCTGTTACCTCTCAAGAGATCTCGCACGTCCTAGCTTCTCGAAGAAACACTGCACCTGGCCCGGACAATATCCCATATTTGCTACTCAAGAAGCTACCAAACAAGTATTTACTGCTCCTCGCAAATAGTTTCAATGAGATTCTTACAACTGGTGAAGTCCCGGATAAATGGCAGACCAACCTATAATTAAACCCCTCAAGAAAGGAACTGCAATTTCTGATTATAGACCTATAGTTTTATCCAACACAATTCGCAAAGTATTTGAAAAAATCCTCACAAACAGAATTACTTTTCATTTAGAAAGATTTCATTTATGGCCCTGCAATCAATATGGCTTCCGAAAGGGATATAGTACGTCATATAATATATATCAACTAATAGCCGATGCATACCTAGCACTTTTATCCAACAAGGTGATGTTCACTCTATTCCTGGACATATCAAAGGCATATGACTCGGTTCAATTGAACTTACTTCTGGAGCAACTGCCTGCATATGATATCCCACCACCTCTTATCAAATGTATTTATAACCTTATGAGTAACAGATTGGTCTCATTGGCATCTAAATATAATAATCACCATCAAGGGTCTTCAATTAGTCCCTTACTTTATACTTTATATGTTGGAACATTGAATTTACCAAACAACACTTCCATACGGGTCCTTCAATACGCGGATGATATTGTTTTATATATGTCATATCATTACAGGCATATATCAGAAGGAATGCGACTATTCGAAGACCAGTGCAAACAGATTATTACATATCTCCGTACTAAAGAACTCAAGATTAATACTGCAAAAACACAACTTCTGATATTCAAGAAAGGTTGCACACACTACAAACGTAACATACGCATACAAAAAGCCAATATTACATCTCAAAAGACAGGCAGGTTTCTAGGGGTAATTCTGGACTACTGCCTCTCGGGCCGCCAACATCTGGAGCATGTCATACATAAAATAATAAATATTCAAAGATTATTCCAATGTATTTCAAATAAACCGTGGAGCATTGAACATAACATCCTTTTCAAGTTAATATACCCCTTAATAATGACTAGATTGTAATATGGATCTTTACTGCAAAATGATGGCTGTACATATTTTACTACCTGGAGGAAACAACTTTTTTACCAACTCTACAAAAATATATTCAACATCAATGGCTACCCGTCATATGCACAGATGGAACAAACTTTTCCTTTCTTCGACAAAAAATACAGAGAATTCCGTTTGGCAACTAAATTCATTACTAGACTGTTTTCACACACATCTACTCCGCATTTCCATAAACTCAAGCTTCTATCCGAAATCTCACAGGCTCAACCGGCAAACGACATTACTCAAAATATACTGCTTTTAAAAATTCTTTCATCCTTCTTACTACAACCTAACATCTACAAAACCCCTATCTTTCCCTGTTACCTTATAGACCAGCAAGAAATAGACGAATCAATAGTTGATACATCTTTTACGCCACAAACAACTGCTTGTATCCCCCAGGAATGGGAGGAATATCTCAAAACTTTCTGTCCAAGACCTGAAAACAAACACATATATTTCACCGATGGATCAAAGAAGCAGTAGCTTGCTGGAGCAGCCTATTATAATTCCAGTAACTATTACCTCAAGGGCATCCGACTGCACAATAACACTTCAATCTTCAACGCAGAGATCCTGGCTGTTTATACTGCTCTTAAGGATATTCAAAAACATAATTATTCGCAATCAATCATATGCACGGACAGCAAATTCACATTACAGGCTTTACTTAAACCTTATTCAGATACCAAACAAAAAAAAATATATATATATATATAATCCTACTAAAATCACTTATTAATAAAATGAAACAATCACAAATGAGTTTGCAGTTCCTTCGGATACCCGGTCACAAAGGCATCAGAGGCAATGAGAAAGTCGATCAACTAGCACAATTAGCCACATCATTCCCAAATGCCGCAACCAATTTTCTGATTACTCCACAAGATTTGGGACACCATTTTTTATCTAATCCTACGGAAGGATGTCAAGAAGAGATCCATTATAAAAAGGAGGAGGATAAAATCCGAATCATTAAAAAATTTACAACAACCTATGCAAAATTGCCTAGAAAAGCAATTGTCATGCATTACCGTCTGGTTATGGGAACCTTTGCAACTCCACAATATCTTTTCAATATTAAAAGACGCGCCAACAACGTATGTGAATGTGGAGAGGTTGGGACCTTGAACCATATTTTTTTCGGATGCTCATTACTACAAGCCAATAGTAAAAAATTATTATCTGAAATACATGACATAATACCTACGGAAGGACCTTGGAACATACATGATCTAATTAACCAACAATCCCACTCCATAACTAAATGTTTATTTAGATTTATCACTAGAACTAGGATGAAATGGTAACTAATCAATACCTCAGGATTGCATATACTACGTGATTCAAGAAGTCTTCTTGACACAGAAGCTCAACTAGGTTGGCAACAGTGTCGGTAAACCGGATGTGATGTGATGATGATGTGAGTATCCAGATAACTCCACTCATCACTAGACCAAGTCCTTTACCGCGTTCCGGCAGGCCATCCGTATCCGAAGACATCGTGATGGGGAAGCCATTAAACGAAGCTTCCGTGCATCAAGTTGGCCATCTCAGTAGAAAGCTTAAACACTTTTACTTTTTACGTTGAAAAATAGTGGGCATCATATCCAGGTACTACGTATACTTGACGCTGCAGATACGGACATGCCTTAACAATGTGCTATGGTCTTATTGAGGCTGCAGAAATGGAAGATTTAGTAAGGAAGATCTTATCCAGTGACGAGGCTACATCTCACACTCGCTGTCTTGTAAACAAACACAATTTTATTGCAGAATATGACCCAATGAACAGCCAAATGCAACCTTTGAGTGGAAGAGAGATATGTACCGGTACTTAAGCATCACACAATCTAAAATCTTTGTAGTCATTATGCTCGCAGAAGTAACTACAGGCAGATTATAACAGAATAAGTTGCAATCTGTTTCTGGAGTCTCAAACAGTGCAAGCTGGCATTCATGAAACGTTTATAGTAAAAAAAAAGGGACCTGCTACACTTCGCAAACATCATTAGCGATTACTTGAACAAAGCCTTTTCAGGAAGTTGGATAAGCAAAGGATCACGGAACATGTAGGCGCCGCGTTCACCGGACTTAACCTAGGTAGATTTCTTCGCGTGGGGATTCATTAAATCGCAGGTTTACTAAACTAGGGTTAATGGCCTTCAAGACCTGAAAAATCGGATTGTAAAGGCGGCAGAAAACTTAAATCCGGATATATTGGCGAATATATTTCAATCTATTTTACAACGTTGGCAGTTGCACTTTAACAGACGAATGGGACATTTTGAATTGCATTAATGTGCTACGCAATATTGTGCTTCTTAGCGTATGGCCATAGTCTAACATTTTTCTTCCATTAACAACGATTTTCATTAAAACTGATAGATACTTTATAATCGCACTGTATTTTAACCTTCAATTAACAGTCAGACGTCCACACCTGTGGAGTAACTGTTAGCGTGTCTGGCCGCAAAACCAGGTGGCCAGGGGTCCAATCCCGGTCGGGACAAGTTACCTGGTTGAGGTTTTTTTCCGGTGTTTTCCCTCAACCCAATATGAGCAAATGCTGGGTAACTATTGGTGCTGGATCCGGACTCATTTCACCAGCATTATCACCTTCATCTCATTCAGACGCTAAATAACCTGAGATATTGATACAGCGTCGTAAAATAACCTACTTAAAAATGACAAAAAATCAGACATTCATCAGTAAAATGTGTACAGATGCGGAAATATAATTTGGAGCTCCGGTATAGTATGTTTCGCTTACAACACACTGCGCATGTGGAGTAAACAACAGCCCCTGTATATATGCTACTTGTAGACAGTCATGCGAAACTGTTGCCTACATACATCTGTACATCTATTCTTGGCTTGGCTTCACAGGGGCTGGACGCAGGACGAGCCTGTCCATTGTGCACCCTATATAATTTGCAATGATTATTCAAGTCTGACAAGTGGCCTGGATGACATTCGTAAAACCGATGCTTACAGGTGGATCATCCTGTCTCAGCCCGTTGCAGTTAGGTCCCGTTTAGTGGATGAGTGCCCGAAGCCCCAAACCGTTCCTGTCATCGTTGGCCGACAGGTGGGTCTTCCTGCCTCAGCTTCTGATAACAGCCACATCTCATCCTCACAGTAGAAGCCTGATAAATCCCACAGGCACGAAGCCGCAAGCCTTTCCTATATCAGCAATCCTCAAGACTTCACGCCTGCCTAGTATTACTATTGGAGATGATAGATGAAATGACGAGAAGGTGGAGATTGTTGGTGAAATGACAGAGGGAGTACCTCGAGAAAACACCTATGCAACGACTACTTTGTCCACCACAAATTCCATCACGAAGACCATTTTATCAAAAACAGAAACAAACACGAGAAAGTACTGTTGAATATTAATTTATTAGTCAATGTCCGACAGCAAAAAGTCACTGTTCTTTTGCTTCTAACACCATAAGGTGTTTTTTTTATTTTTTACAGAGAAGAAGATCGGGAGAATGACTAACAAAGTACAAAATATTGTGCTTCATAGAGATATAATTAATTATTAATTCGAGAATAATACCTAATATGAAGTTTCAGAAATTCACAATTTTTTTTTCTCGCCATCATTCTTAGAATCATGTCGACATATCTATTATCACTTTTCCTTTACCAGTGCTCATTAACAAGTCCAATTCAGAAGAACCTCTCGTACGGCTCGTTTACCTCCGCAGATTGTTTTTTCTTTTGTGTTGTTTCTTATACAGAGTGAGTAAAAAAGTATGGAAGGATGCTTGTAACTTTCTTATTTATAATTTTATGAAGAAACTATTCATACAAAAGTTGTAGGGTATCAAAGAAGAAATATTTTGAACATGTCTTCAAATACTATGCTTTTCATTTATAAAGAATTTGCCAATGAGTCTTTTTTTTAAATAGCACCAAGTACTTATTTCTCAATTTTTGGATTTTCTAGGTCTCAGTACGTTCAAAATCATATTTTTTGTCATTTGTAAACTTTTTTTTTTTGTAAAAATTACCTCTTTTGATGGCAATGTATGTATACTGAATAAAGGAAAATTTTAATGCTTCAGTACTTTACATCAATTTGAGGAGGCTTTGGAGTAAACAATTGCAGACAAAAGCTGATAGAAACAATTGAAAAAAGTAATAAAAACAACTGAATAACAATATTAATATTATTTAAACTTATAATTTAAAAAAAGACACTTTGTAGGATATGCACCATTGAAATTTAACTGCAATAGTAAGGCAATACATGGATTTTAAAGCAAGAAAACCCATTAAAACCAAAATTAGCATTGTTGTGTTGTATCACTTGTTGATTTTAGTTCACAAAAGGTGCACAAAATGGCCTCCATTTACTGCCAAAAATGCATAAATCTGTCTCTGAAATTGTTTAATTTTTAACCATTGTTATTCATTTGTTTTTATTATCTTTATTCACTTGTTTCTATTAACTTTTGTCTGCAATTGTTTCATCCAAAGACTCCTGAAAATTGATGTACAGAAACATTAAAATTTCGCTTTATTCATTACACATATATTGTCATCAAAATAATAATTTTTACAAAAGAATAGTTTTGTACGTACTGAGGCGTGAAGAATCCAAAAATGGGAAAATAAGTACATGATGCCATTTAAAAAAACTCGTTGGCAAACCCTATATAAATGACAAGCATAGTACTTGAAAATATGTTCAAAATATTCCTTCTTTGACACCTTACAACTTTTGTATAAATAGTTTCTTCACAAAATTAGAAATAAGACAGTTACAAGCATTGTTCCACATTTTTTACTTACCCCGTATACCAGAGTGGTAGAGACAAGCATAAGCTCAGACAGAAAGGGAAAGAAGTATTTCTACAAATTAATTTCACTGAAGAAATAGTTTTCCTTTTCGCACAAACTATAATTTCGTTTGAGTAAACCGATAAGTGCTTAGCATTTCAGATAAAGAACCATTAATTCTGAACTAAAAATTATATTTCATGTGCAAAATTTCAGATACCCCCATCCAGTAATTTAGGAGAAAACGCTGTAAACAATGAGACGATCAGACGCAGTGGCGGCTCGTGGGTATTGAATTAAGGGGGGCTGCATACAAAAATAAACCAAGCAACTTATTTTATTTAAACATTAGTTCCATGCGTCTTGTCTTGTAGGTTGCAAACTTTTGAATCATCTTCTTATTAAAATCCGGTATGTCGTTTAACATAATCTTTGCAATGGAAAACATAGATAATGCGGTCACTTCTCTCATCGTATTTCTAAGATAGGATTTTACTCTCTTCAAACACGAAAAGCAACGTTCTGGTTCGGAAGTTGTCATTGGTATGGTGATAGCTATGCGTAGTAGTTTCACAACTTCTGAAAATGAGGCCTGCAAGTTCTCAGATAGAAGAAACTGCAAGAGCTTGACTGCGTCACTGACATTTCTGAATTCTTGTCTCTGATACAACACAGTGAGTTCCGTTTTTAGTTTGCCTTTATCCAACATTGGAAAAAGCTTCACACATACATTTAGGTCATTTTCAGGAAATGAGATTTTGTAGCATTCAAATTTTTCTTGACACAGAAGAGAAGATAATATCAGATGATCTATGAACTGGAATCGGGTGTTAGCTTGTGTGATAATGAGGTCACACACTTCCTTGGGTGCCGCAACCCTTATCTGAATCCCTTCGACCTTATGACGCTTTTTAGGGTTTTCATTTTCACAGATCTCGCTGCTCAACTGTGGACTGTTCCGTGCTTGCCTCATTTATTGTGATGTTGTTAGATGTTTCAATATCCGGTAATTTCATCACTATAGAATTTTGTTATTGTAGGTTTAATTTGTAATTTAGTAAATTCAAAAATATTCTTTGTTCTTAATTTCTATGATAAAATGTCTAGCTTTCATTAATCAGGTATTCTTGTCGTACTTTAATTTTTATTGTAATTGTAATTGTAAATTTAATATTAATTGTAATCTTATTGTTCATGTTATAGTTGTAATCCCCTGGTAGAGGGGCAGAGAAGGCCTGGCGGCCTTATCTCTACCAGGTTAAATAAATAAATACTAATACTAATACTAATACTAATACTAATGTTTCAGATTCCATTATGGTTTGAAAGCATTCTAGCGATGGCTCCTTCTCATGAACAACATTTACTGTTATTTTAAAACTCCATCTTGTTGGCCCAGCTGATGGAATTGTCTTTGAAACACATTAATCTAATACAGACTGTGAGGAGATCGAGGGAAGAAAGCAGGGATACTGGATAAATTAGCAAAAAATATGCGAGCCTTTGTATTTTGTTTAGCGGCTCTTTCCATTATGAGATTCAATTGATGGACTTAATTTCACATTTCTCCTGAATTTTTAAGATACTGAACTGAATAGACTGTAAATATTGTACAGAATTAAACAGTGTTGCACTTGTTATACTCACAACATTAAAGAAAATGTATTTAAAACTGCGCGCTACTGACAAGCTGCTGTAAATTTTGCAGCGCCTGGTGACTCTGGATTCGCGGCAAGGGGCTAGCAGGGGGCGGGGTAAAACTAACTAGCAAACCTTCCGAGACGAGACTGGCAGCTCCAGGGGAGGAAGTGGCTTCATCTTATAGTCCTTGTCTCTGGTTTCGCTCTAGCAGCACCAGGGAAGGGAGTGACTTCACTAACGATTGCGTGCATGTCAATGCGAGCGAAATTTTATAAAAAAATTCGAGCCGCTAAATAGAGACTATATAATGAATATATTTCACAGCATAAAACGAGACAAGAGGCACAAATGTCTGGGGGTGCTGCAGCTCCGCAGCCCCCCTTCGAAAGCCGCCCCTGATCAGAACACATGCAGAAAATCACTTTTTCTGTATAGCTCGCGCAAGAAACGATTACCGAAAACCAATGGTGGCGTTGCAGTCTGTTTTGACGTGTGTATGTAGGCATGCCGAGGGGGGAGAGGTGCGAGCCGATAGAAGTACTGTCTCTTCCAAGAAGATGAACAAATGAGGACATCGCTGTGAAAATAAAGAACGTAGGAAGAGAAAAATTCGAAGCTAATAAAACGCGCAACATATGTTTACGAATGAAATAATAATACCGTGCGATACAAGACACGTATTCACATGCAATTGGACAAACTAAAGTCGTAATGTAACTATCTCAACGCAAGACTGATTCTATCGATGTCATTTCTCTTCCGACTGTACTCTTGGATATCATTCAAGTTATCTCGTGACCTTTCCTCTCGCCCGCTCATCCTTATCGCAGTGTTTGATTCGCATTCCTTCCGTCGGTAATCCATACTTGCGAGACCTATATTAGGGATATTGAAAACGTGTTCAGACAGTACTCTATTTACGCAGGCGAATCGTTCCGCAGAAGTGTACGTATGGGCTTTTCCATATGAAATCGATCAGTAAAAAACCTCGTATTTTTATACTCTAATTTTTTCCCTATTTATACAAGGTGCATTTTGAAAAATATACTATTGAAAGTCAAACGGTTTTCGTATTATTGAGCGACAAATTTAGCGTATTTTATAAAAACAAGCCTCTTTCAGCGCTCAGAACTCTGGAACCATTTACTGCAGAACATTGAACGAGAGCTTATTTTCAAGCTGACATTTGGTAGGTTATGTTAAGAATAATCCTTATTTTTATTGTACACAGAGAGACAGATAATCTGATTTTACTTACTTTTAGGCTTTTTGCCAATTTGTAAAAATGTAAAAAATTATTGAGGAAAAACCTTGCATTATTAAGAGGGATTCGGCATTGTTTGGTTAGTGGTACGGCAATAAGTTTCGAGGGTATTAAATAGATTATTTTCACACGCCTAGACTTGAACGGCGCAGTACCGCACGCACTGGTCGAGAGCTGAAGATAAGCGAGGGTTGGGCGTCATTTTACTCCTCTGTTTATGAAAACCTGTGATAAAGCTAGCATAGCCATGACTGCTAGAAGACACATCACGTGTTTATGTCTCCTGGCCTTGCTTACCTCGGCTAACTCCCGCCACACAGTCAGCTGGTTAGTTCAAACGCGTATTATTTATTTTCTTTATTTGATATTTTCAATACTTTCTTATCAACGTGCCATCAGTAAAAAATATGTGTTTATTTGTACTTTCAATGCGGAATCTAACTATATATTTTTAAAATATTTTTTCCTTGGCAAAGGCGTCTTAATGAGAAAAAATCTAAATTTCTCCATTTCCATAAAAAGTAAGAAAATCTGTTTATATGTCAACTTTAATTTCTCACCATCAAAATAAATCATGATTTTGATCATTGGGTGAAAGGGTTTCGGAGCTACAACAGTTTAAAGTTGCAAATTTTATGAAAATACGATAAATTTAAATATTTTTAATTTAAACACTATGAAGTTCTGATGCCTCAAACTTTGCACAAAGCATTGTATCACAATTCTCTACGCACAAAAAAAAAATTATTGTATTTAGAAATTCTAAGGTCAATTTTCTCTATATTTCGGTCGATTTGAGATGGAATAGCTCGTATGTAGGGTCATGTACTTGCGGTCATGTATCCTGGAGGTTCTCCCTTTCTCCATATTGCTCATGTTAGGTATAAACATAACTCCGGCTCAAGTCTATTCCATTATCATACTCATAGCATTTCTATGATCACTAATGGTGATGTGCTAAGAAGACTGATCTATGGACATGTTCGGTTGCCTGCATGAAATCTGGACGCATAGCGAACCTTTCAAGTCAGCTGGTGTCGGAGAGAATACGCATACCTAGTCGGGTGTTAGCGAAATAGTTCACTGCGATAAACGTATCGATTAAGATCCATGCCTTTTCATAAAAATAATGTCGAATCATATCCTGCACCAGTGCACAGTGTGTAATTTAGAGAGTCTAACAGATCGAAAATAATTTCTCGAAAACTAATCGTTCACTTTTCATAAAATTTGGTATGTAACTTCAATTTTATTATTGTCAGTGAATAAGTTTTTAATAACGAAAATGAAAATAGCAACTAATTTTACAAAAAAATAAAATTACCAACATTATACTATATTTTTCGATTAGAATGAAAAAATAAATTAATATTCATAATGTGGAATTCGTCTGAAATTGAAAACGTAAGATCTAGGAACAGTCATTAACAAAACAAATTACATTAAATACAGACGTGGACAAATTATTAGACTAAATTAATTATATGTGCAACAAAACTGTAGTTATTGGCAGAAATAATGAACAAAAATGTATTTTGCACAGATATAATGAACAGAAAATTGAGTCTTGAGATTACTAATATTTTGTGAACATTCCCTTATTCATTATTAACACGTTGATTTTGTCAGGGATGCTGGAAACCAAAGTTTGACACTTTCTTCGAATATCAGCATCATTTAACCACATATCAGACAGTGCTTAAATGAGTCCATGTTTTGTTGTAAGCCTCTTTTTGTTCACTTTCTTCTTCAGTATAGATCACAGATTTTCAATTTCGTTCATGTCCGGTCTTCTTGCAGACCATGGGAGAATATCTTCTGCAGTATATAATTAAAACACTAGTAGTACCAACATAGCCAGAAAAAATATACTTAACCATTGGAAAAATATACCAGAAGATGTAAAGAATCATATTTACAACAATAGAGACTCTGTGAATTATACTGATAGTTTATACGACGAATTATATTAGATTTCCAAGAAAAAATTTTAGTTTAATAATATGTCCACGTATGCAATAAATATTACTACTGCATCATCTTTCATGTTGTATCTGTACAGTATAATACAATGATAATAATAATAATAATAATAATAATAATAATAATAATAATAATAATAATAATAATAATATCTATAGGCCTATAAGTTACAAGGGTCACGTAATCACAAACACAACTACAAATATAGTCTAGGCGTCTTAAGTCTTCATAAGAACATACACCTGCTTTCGAATAAAAGTCCGATCTGTCATTTATTAGTAGGCCTATGCTTTGTCCATATTATAGCATAAGCCTACAAGAAGTAAAAATAATAAGATAAATAAGAAATCAGAGATGCACATAATATTTAAACATAAAATCAGACATTTGTATGTGCGAAAATAAATAAGAAACGTGTACTGCCTACAAAGAGGATGTTTTTTTTCTTGCAACTCCTGACAAGATCTCAAAGGATAACTACAAGTCTTCAATTCTGGATTTAATAGATGTTCTGTTATATAAGTTTTAATTTGTTATGGACATTGAGTATTTATTTTCGCAAAAAGGAATGTAAAACTTGTCTTTTAGTAAGTATAATGAGCAACATGGAAAAGAAACTTGATTTTTCATAGCAAGAAAGACACTAAATAGTAGATCGTTAATGGCATATTGTCGCGGCAATGTATCTCTGCCTGTATTGCGATAATTAGCTGTAAATTTCAAACTTCATCATAGAATATAAGAGTTGCTATTAATTTCACAGCAAGTTTAGAAGAAACTTCAATTTAATAAACGGTACAATAAAAATAACACGTATTCACTGCAAACGCATTCAATGACCAATGGCCAGTTCATAATGAACAATATTTTATAAAACACAGAAACAGACTTACTTTTCAAAAACAGCCTCATTTCGTCGATACATTAATTGTAATATTTTATGAATGTGTTCTACATATATATTATTCCATGTCGCGTTTTTTTTTTTTTTTTTTTTCACATTTTGCTGGAATAGCGATATATTGTTTACGAAGTGGTCACTCGGTGTATGAGAAGAATTTACTAAATAATCATTATGAAAATTTGAATTCATATACACTGGTGCAGTAAGAAATCACAGAGCCAAAGAACTATATTATACGCACTTCTATTCAACATTATTTATTTAAATAAATAATTAGGCTTCAAATAAAAATTTACTTTCCAAATTTATACTTACTCACTTACTGGCTTTTAAGGAACCCGGAGGTTCATTGCCCCCCTCACATAAGCCCGCCATTTGGTTCCTATCCTGAGCAAGATTAATACATTCTCTACCATCATATTCCACCTCCCTCAAATTCATTTTAATATTATATTCCCATCTACGTCTCGGCCTCCCCAAAGGTCTTTTCCCTTCCGGCCTCACAACTAACACTCCATATGCATTTCTGGATTCGCTCATACGTGCTACATGCCCTGCCCATCGGGATGTTGAAGTTTTCATGTTCGAGGAAAAGTTTGAAAAAGCGAAACGTAGTTGAGCTTTTTTAATTTCCGAGAATTGAAAGAAAACATACCGCTCGTGTATCGTACATTATTTTGTGCGAAGATCGTTTATTACATACCTGAAAGAGGAATTTCTAATTAGTTGCAATGAAATCTCCATCTTGGTTTCTGTTCAATGACGGCAAATTTGCAAAACAAAAATATCTATCTTCAACACTGTTGCTTTAAAATGTTTTCTGCGTTTACTATACTCCAGCAGGCCGTGATATGTCTGTCTTTTTTTTCTCCCCCCAGTTTATGATGAGTCTGGAATCTTGTTGATTTTTTCACGGCTTCCTTAATGTTACTTGCATCACGAATGCAGTAACTTTAGTGGAGTTGTAGAGTTTACTTAATTTTTGCAAATATTTAAAAACAATAATTAACGGTGCAATTTAGGTGAAATTTCAGTGGTAAGTTTCCAATTTATAATTATTACTATACTAAAAATAATATGTTAAAAGCCTAAAGCCGTAAAATCAATATGTCACTTAAGCGGTAAGAAGAGAGAAATTGTTATGAGTGTTACGTTGGGAATACTGAATGTGGAATTTTAGACTTTCCACGGATTGGTTTTGTGCGGAAACCAAGCAAATACGCACGATCTCGCACAAAGTTAAGCGCGACTTCTTAAGGGTTAAACAGGAAACTATATTATTCTATTTTAACAACTATTATTCCTTTCAAATGTAACGTTCATATTACAAAGTACTAACCCAGCATACATCTCAAGAGTCTTTGGGGACCGAATCTTTGTTTCCTCCGGTGAGAAACTTGCAGTTGATTGAACTGCTAATGAACTATAAAAATAAAGATTTGTATGTTATATAATTCCACATTCAGAACTCAATTACATACCACTTTTATCATCAGGTTATAATTACAAATGAGCTTTAAAATTCAGTTCAAAATAAAGAGATTCGAGGAGATCTAAAATATATTAACAGTTCCTAGGAAAATTTCGGAGAAATAAAGAGGCTTATAGATAGAAGTTAATTCTGAAGCGAATGAAGATAATTTGAAGTAAATTATGCTTCTGAACGAAACGTACTACCTTCAAGTAAAAATAATGAAGATAATTGCAACAGTTTAAAAGAGGGAAAATCACTGTCGAATGTGTAATAAACCGTAAAATGCGTCGGCTAAATGGTAATCTTTCAAACATAACGAACAAAAATACGTGTACTATATATAAGAATACAGGCAGTACAGAATATTTTCAAACTAGGTACATGTTATGGATTTTCGTTGTTAATCTCACAGCATTGTAAATACAAGGTAATAAGATGCAATAGAGTAAAAGAAAGTGAGGCAAATGACTGCAGGCTGTTTCAGACGCATGATGCTTGCCATTATACAAACTCGTAAGCACTATGCCATTACTAGAGCTAGTATTAATCACCCCTTCCATTTTCCAGTTTTACCAATCTTGAGAAAAATCACTGTTTTCAAAGGTCATGATCTCTTCAAGGGATGAGAGAGATAGAAATCTGAGCAAGACAAACGCATTCTTCGCAAACTCATCAGCAGAACATCATCAGTTTCAGCAGCTCTCAACCCATTCTGAAGGAAATAGCGAAAACATAAATTTACAACACAGCGATGGTATCACTTTCCTCTAATGGATCCATCTCACTACGGTCTTCTGGGGAACGAAAACGACGATGAGGTTACCAAGATAGCACATCAGTTCAATAAAATATCGGTGTTGTGGAGATTATACGTAATTTTTTACCATACATTTTACAAAGTTTGGCAACAATTCAGATCTTTATCATGTCTTAACTACCATTAAAACACTGACAAATAATTTATTATACATTCAGATATGAAGATAAATTGGTTTTCTACAGGTACTCAAAGATATATCTGTAATCCCAAACAGGAAAACATCTTAATTTATTTATAAGATATATTTTAAGAACATTAAAGTACACAACCTTAAACAAATTTAATTATTCCTTTACTGAAATCGTTTCTAATGTTGCATTACTATTTATGAAAACAGGTGTTTAAAATTTACTCAAATATTAATTTGCCTTACAAAGTTTTATGCTAGCTCCACACTCTCGCCGAGTCAAGCCGAGCCAAGGCGAGCGCGAGAGTGTGGACGGTGCGCTCGCCTCGCCTCGCCTCGCCGTGTATCGCCTAGACTCGCGCTCGCCAAGACTCGCACTCGCCTGCGCTCCGCTCCGTGTCGGTTTTTGGTGTCCGAGTCAAAGGAAGCGAATGGTGAACCCGAGCGTGACCCCAGATACAATAACAAAAAGTGCAGACCAGTGGTTCTCCCTACGCGGCCCGCGGACCGCATGCGGTTCTTAAAGTGATTTATTGCGGCTATTGAATTAATATTAGGCCTGCTATTACTATTTTTTTACCTTTTCTTTTTAATTTCTGTAATAATGTGCAACTGGGGAAATCTTTGGTTACTCTGCATCCTTACTGCCAATGAATGTGTTCAACAACGACGCGCATTTGTTTTCATTTTTAAAAAGGTACAGCAGTGTCATGTCTCATGTCTTACTATGTCTTGATATAATACTGCGTTATAAATGTTTTTATCTTAATAGACATAGCGTGAAATCAAATTTTTGTAACAGGTACTCAAAAGATTCTCAATCAAAGATAGAGAAACTGAAAATGTTAAAAATTCCGTAATATCTGTACAGAAAGTAATGTATTCCCTGTACATAAAAATCAATTGACAACAAAAGCTTCGTGCCACGTAGCAGACATTAAGCTATTTATAGATTCAGTGATTGTTAAGGAGTGTCTTGTAGCTGCTGTATGTGACACTTTATTTTCTAAATTTCCAAACTCATTCAAAACAGATTACAGGTGAAATAAAACATCAAATCAACCTGCTCGTATCGTATGATTTACATAAGGATAGCAGAGTTCGCCCTTTAACTTCAAAATATCAGTAATATATTATAAATATTTGATAATGATCACGATGATGCTGATGATAATAATAGCAATAATAATAATACACCAAATTATATAATAATTAAAAATCTGCGCATTTTGTTAAGCTTCAATACTGTAAAATGCATTGTGGCTCTCGGCAAGTTCCTATTTTCCACTTTCGGCTCTCCTTTAATTTCTAGTGAATACCATTGGTGTAGACTCTTGTACTCAATTACTTACTTACAAATGACTTTTAGGGAATCCGGAAGTTCATTGCCGCCCTCACATAAGCCCGCCATCGGTCCCTATCCTGAACATAATTAATCCAGTCCCTAGCATAATATTCTACCTGCCTCAAATCCATTTTAATATTATCCTCCCATCTACACCTTGGCCTCCCCAAAGATCTTTTCCCCTCAGGTCTTCCAACTAACACTCTATATGCTTTTCTGGATTCATCCATACGTGCTACATGTCCTGCCCATGTCAAACGTCTGGATTTAGTATTCCTAATTATGTTAGGTGAAGAATACAATGCGTGCAATTCTGCGTTGTTTAACTTTCTCCATTCTCCTGTAACTTCATCCCTCTTAGCCCCAAATATTTTACTAAGCACCTTATTCTCGAAGACCCTTAACCTCTGTTCCTCTCTCAAAGTGAGAGTCCAAGTTTCACAACCATACAGAACAACCGGTAATATAGTAACTGTTTTTTTTTTTTTTAATTCTAACTTTCAGCATTTTCGGGAGCTGACTGGATGACAAAAGTTTCTCAACTGAATAATAACAGGCATTTCCCATAATTATTCTGCGTTTAATTTCCCCTCGAGTGTCATTTATCTGTTGCTCCAACGTACTTGAATTTTTCCACTTTTTGAAAAGATAAATTTTATATTGAGGTTTCGCAACAAGCTCTTTTTTTACGGTGATGGATTGTTAGTCCTTCGTCCAAACCCCAAGCTGGAGGACCACCACTTATAAAATTTCCGCGACTGTCTGTTCAATATATTTCAGTTATTCTAGCTGCCAATATGGCGAGCCGCAATTTGTCTGGTATCGCTTTTCTCAGTTGTGTCTTTCTTCGAAATAATTGGCGATACAGAAATAATTGGCGATACAGAAGTTTTCAAATTCTCCTGATGGGTCACAAAAATTGCTAGTTAAAGATATTTTCTAGCATGTCCCTGCAATATAAATTAATATGTAGTTTTAAATGGCTTTAATTATCTTGGCAAACAAATGAATAGTCATATTTTTATTAATCATTTATAAATTCCTATTAAGATATTGTGATAACATTAGAGTCGATATATTGTGTAATAATAAAATCGTTGCCACGTTGGAAATGTTCATAGACAAGTTACATTATACTAAATGAGAAATAATGTAATATCGGCAAATTCATCTCGTCCGATTTTTGTGTATAGCTTCATCCACCATATTTTTTTTTTTTTTTTCCGAGGCTTCCGACTTTTTTGGTGTGATATGTTACCAATAGTTGTAATAACTAAGAGCACACAGAGCTGATGCAGCGGCAATTCGGTAGCTTCCATCGTGTACACGTCACAACTGAACGCTTCGCCTCGCCTCGGCTCGGCTCGGCGAGAGAGTGGACGGGTACATCGCTCGCAACAGCACGGTTTGTGCTCGCCGAGTGGCAATCGGGTCGACTCGGCGAGAGTGTGGAGGTAGCATCAAACTTCACGCATGGATTTTCATTAGCAGATAGACAAATACAAAGAAGTAGCTCTCCTTACAAACTGCAAGCGAAATTTGTAGCTCTATGGAACTACCCATCCCAGCATTCAGCAGCTCTCAACTCATTCTGAAGGAAATAGCGAAAACATAAATTTACAACACAGCGATAGTATCACTTTCCTCTAATGGATCCACATCACGATGGCCTTCTGGGAAACGAAAACGACAATGAGGTTACCAAGATATTAGCCTTATCTCTGCCAGATTAAATAAATTATTATTATTATTATTATTATTTATTATTATTATTATTATTATTATCCTGTTTATAATATGAGCATAAGGATATATCTGCTACTACATTACTATTTATCAATGATAGTTCCAGTATAGTTTGTGCCATGTTTAAAAAGCCTTCGCCTATAACCAACTCTAGATAATATGACGAAACCATCACAACCTCCGATTTCATCTTCAAAGAATGCAAAAAAGACATATGATTGAATGTGAGTGTATTATGTCTTCTAAGTAATACGACGTTGCCATTTCTTATGAATGACTTTCATGTATGCAATTTGCAAAGGTTAAAATAAGGCAGAAGAAAGAAGTTGGAATTCCATGACAGCAATATCACTGCACGTGTCTGCCTTATTCCAGTGTCAAGCAAATACTTACGTTCTGATAAAGATAGTGTTGTAAGCGAGAGGTTTTTTTAACATGGCACATATTATATCGACACGGGCAAGAGTGACTTTACATCTTTTTTTCAATTATAAACGTGCACAGATATCAGTTAAGGACTCGTAATTTTATTCGAATGAAATACTAGAGTAATAAATACGACGTGAAAAGAGAGAGCGCTAGTCTTACATATACAGAATGGAAGTGATTTAAGTGTACAGACTGAAGGGGACAACATAATACAATAAAATAAAATAAATAGAAACCTATTATACGTTTTGTAATTAAGTGTATGGTTAAATAGAAAATTAGATTGAAAGTTTGCGTAGTTTGGCAACAGCGCATCTTCAGCTCACCTACGAATACACACACGATCTGAACAGCAGCATTCCGTTCCTTAGTCACTACAGTAGGGTTGCCAGACTTCCTAACGACAGAAAATAACGATTTGTTAATTCTTTAATTTAATTTGTAAGAAAATATTCCATTTTATTTGCAAACTGCAAAGGGGTAAATCATTCCTTATCAGTTTCTCTAATAACAAGAGTAAAAATCTGAATCGTACGAATAGTACTTATGGAGCAAAACGGTGCTAACATTTAGGGGAAGTTTATTTTTTTCTGAGAAAAATATTTATTTGGTATTAATATGGTATTAAAATTTTTCTTATACTCTATCCAAGGAACAGACTTTTAAAATCTGCAGTTATATTACTTCCATCTTATATATTTTATACTTTGATATTCCTTACGTCTTGGAGGTTGTCAGGTCCCCTCTTTATTATTTTTCGGCAATCAGGGACAGCTATATTTGTAATCTCGAAAGTCTTAACATCACTGTCTCAATTATTTGCTTCAGTTTGTATTAGAAGATCCCACAGAACTATATATAACTTATATTCTTCTTCACAAGTTTATGTATCAGACATCTAACGGAGCTCACTTTTTTCCCGCATTCTGTATTTGAAAGAACATTTTGTTTACACAGATTGTCATACCTACCAAAACACACATGGTTCTAGTCTAAGACATAATGATATCAAATACTCTACAATGATAGTACCGGAAAGATCACTGTAAAAGTGGCGAATGAGTCACCAGTGCTATCTAGCGGCAGGGATTGTAGGCAGCGAGGATGACGTGACGAATAGCGCGATGAACAGTGTTATGAGCTTTGTTCTTCAACAAACACGTGATGTCGTAAGGATTATCCTCATTATAGTTGAACACAATGTCAGTTAAATGTGGAAATGTTTGTTCTGTGTTTTGTAAAATCTACACCTAGCAAAATATGCTAGATCTTTCTTCAGATTTCCAAAAGATAAAGACTGGGAGTAGTCACGTAAACACCAGTAGAATATTACTTTTCTGTTACAAGATTATTATTATTATTATTATTATTATTATTATTATTATTATTATTATTACTGCTTCTACTACCGGTACTACAGTTATTTGCTTCTGTCTTTCAGGTGTGTCATGCTCATATACGTAACTAAATAAACGCAGACAGACGTTAGTTAGTGAGGTTTAATAGGGCGCGTCAGCTACTATCGCTATTTGCGTCCTTATCAAAAATTGTTTTAAAAACAAAACACAAACAATATCATAAGCAAAATGCGAGCACTAACAAATGCTGTCAACAGTTCCAGACGAAACGTTTAAAACTAGAGGGACAGAATATTTGTACGAAAATCACAGAATATATTCACATCACTTTTGATTATCGGACTTCAATAACCGTAACTCGAAACATTAGGTGTAAATAAAAATATGGTGTAATAAAGGAAAAATATACCGAAGTTTCAAATCAGTAGTAGGACTGTTAATTTTTAATATTCTGTTTTTAATAACAAACTGAAGATAACAGTTATTCATTCACATAATTTAACAGCTCCTTCTTCCGAAAATATGAGTCAGAATCAAAGCTCAATGAAAGAACCATGAAGGTCCCAAACAAACATATTAGATCTTGCATCGAGGAAGCTACGGGTTTTCTGATATCAGACAGAAACGACAGACGATATTCCTCCATCGTGTAATTAGATAGTGCATTAGCAATGACATGGCGGCCGGGTAGCTCAGTTGGTAGAGCAGCTGGCTACGTACTGGAAGGTCCGGGGTTCGATCCCAGGTGGTGACAGGATTTTTTCTCGTTGCCAAACTTTCAGAACGGCCCCAAGGTTCACTCAGCCTTCTATAAAATTGAGTACCGGGTCTTTCCCGGGGGTAAAAGGCGGTCAGAGCGTGGTGCCGACCACACCACCTCATTCTAGTGCCGAGGTCATGGAAAGCAAGGGGCTCTACCTCCATGCCCCCCAAGTGCCTTCATGGCAAGTTACGGGGATACCTTTACCTTTTATTAGCAATGACATATTCTGTATGTTAACTGTAACAGTTACTAAACTGCATAAATCTACTTTACATTGTTCATATAAAACAAAATCTCTATGGTAGTTTCTCCGTGTAAAAAATTGAAAGTCTTTATTTTTTTTATCCAAATAGTGTGTCTTGGGATCCGTAACATAAAAATGTTAATTGTTGATTTTCTGAAGAAATACATTTTTTTTTTTCATAAGTGATTCAGGTAGTTATTCGGACAAATAATTTGCCTAGTGTTATACTTTAAAGGCATTATTAATATTTAACTAAATTAAGATCATTTTTTTACAATGAAAGAAATCCTAAAAGATAAAAATTTACTCAAGCGGAAATTACAGCTCTGAACACAGTATGTTCAAATGCCGATTTAATTAAAATTGTTCAAGATGATGAATTCATTAGTCACAAGTGTGCTTAAAAAGAAGGAAATGGAGAGATGGTATTCCAGTTACGATAAAAGGTTTGCCGCAACATTCCATTAATGTTCACCTCAAGGCTAAAGATTTCTAAGAAGAAAATTATGTTTACCAAACGTTAGCTCTCTCAAAAATTGACTTCATGAATTTGGTATAGGCCCCGGTATAAACAGCACCATTCTGCAATTAATTATTAAAAATAAAACCCGATAATGTAGCAATGAATGAAAAGGTTATAACTATTATTGTTGAAGATAAAATGTCTTTAAAGGAAAACATAACTTATAATGCTAAAACAGACACTTTGAGGGATTAATTGAATAAGGTGTAGATAGGCCTAATCAATAAATTTAAAATGCCGTAACAATTTCAGAAGTACCATTTGCAAACAAAGCAATGGTTTTCATTATTCGAGGAATGTGCAAAATTTTAAAGCAAATTGCGTATAAGTTGTTTTATATCAAAGATACAATACCTGCAGAGATTTTAAAATCACATCGGCTTGATGTAAAAGATAAAATACAAGATACAGACTTTATCCCTAGAGCAGAAACTGTGTCAGTATCTTCACTGACAAATATTTCAATGTGCTAATAAATTGTTACATCAAAAATAAAATGGACAGCCAGTAGCCAAGAAACGAAATACGCAATCTATGAAAGTTTCTAAATTCATGCACAATTAAATCCTAATTACATTTGAAAATACTAGAATTGTTTCATTTCATTTCTATTCCAATAACTTTGTAACTTATTATTAATTTAAAATGTTGTGAACCTTGTAACTCTAAATAATAGGCCTACTGTTGATTTGCATTTTCTTATTGACATCAAATGCACACCTCTCCGTTTTTCCTCACGTAACCCAGCGCGCCGAAAGGAGTGTATAAACAATCCAAGCCGCTAGATAGCAGCACAGTCACTTTTCGCCGCCGCTTGCAATGCTAAACAGGCAAGCTTTCCAGTATTATTGTTAGAGAGTATTTGATTGTCTATTAAGTATTTCCTCAAATACCATCACCATCACCACCACTATTATAATGCATTATTATTTCTGTGTTCATAGACAAGAAGACGTCACATGACAATACTTGGTTTACACTTCGACTAATCTCAACACAAAGCTTAGTTTCAGCTCATAAGCGAATAATACTAACTAGCCTCTTTTTCAAATAACATGCCGCAACCGCGCTTGCTTCCTTTAACTGTCGTGTGCCGGTACACTTCACTGGCACTAACCTCGACAAGTTTTACCCCTTACCACTGGCTAACTATCAGTGAACGCACAATAATATTACTAATTATCTATCTCAGGTTCTTTTACTGTACATATGGTCATTCTTCCTGAATACAATCTCATCTTTATTTCCAGACATAAAACACCCCAATGAACAGATCGACTAGTTAGTAATTTGTTCGTTTCCTCAATATCCATAAATATTTTCGGCATTCCTTGTCTATCTATCCAAAATTTTTTTTTCATATATAAATTCTCTGCAACAAACGTTTCTTACAGACATCTCAAATTATGAGTTCGTGAAAGTAGAATGTGGTGGAGAGTATAGCGAGGAGGAGGAGGTGAACAAATATCGGCAACTGCTTTACAGCAGTGCTCGAGGTTCTAACAGCTCCCGCTATCCTATTTCTCAATCAAGTAGTTCTCTCTACGAAACACTTGGGGTGTAAATGCAAAGAAACAAATGCGTACGTCTTGGGTTACATATGTAAACAAGTGTGAGTTCTGAAGGGGAAGCGAAGGAGATTTCTTCCAATGCAAGAAAACACCCCACTCCCATTGGATCATATATTACGTAGGTCTACTTATTCCAACCAAAAATGAAAATTTCCTCTTAACGCAGTATTTTTAGGTATGAATATGTGAATATGTATAATTTAATGTGATTTTATTATTGTTATTATTTTATTTTAATAATCTTTCTCAACTTGGTAAGGTTGCCAAAGGCAAAGAATGTTAAGCAGTAAAATGTAAGATGTGATATACATAAATCTCTTACAAGAAAATGATTTAAATATTTTAAATTTATGGTAAATTAAAGTACTTAAAATTTAATACCATGAAAACTCGCAATAAAGCAAAAAGAGAAAGATAAAATAAAATGACAAAACTAAATTGAGACGGTTAGAAGGAAAGGGGTGTAAGTGCACTTTAGTGATTTTCGAAAAAAAATGTGATTAAAAATTTGATAAGCTTTCGTAAATTCCGTAAAGTTTTAATTTTAAATGTTAATAATGTGATGTGGTTAAAAGATATATCCCTTTACCACTGAAATTTTAAATACTTCAGTTTGCCCTGTATGAACTTAAATACGTCTTTTAGAAATGCCACTTACACCCCTTTGCTTCTAACAGCCTCAATTGTAGTTTGAATTGAAGTACAAGTGACGCCGTAAAATCTGTTATTTAGCGTACATTCAAGTACTTATAGCAGAATGATATTTGGCGAAATGAAGGCATGTGATTAACTGACATTCGTCTTACAGTTCAGGAAAACCCTGGAGGGGGGAGGGGAACCCCCAACCAGAAACCAGCGCAAGCGGGAATCGAATTCACACTCGAGCACAGCTCGGACACCCTATTAATAACAGCATATTCTTACAGATTTGTTTTGTAATCTAATTTTTTAGACATTTTAACACTACTTCCATACCATGAACAGTACAGCTTGAACGTAAAATGCTCTACACTTTATTAACAGTTTTTTTTTCTTTGCTACGGGAAATGGTCCCGAAAGCTAACCCTGCAGCCTCTAGTGGGCTTACTGTGCGCTCCTATCGTAGGAATGAAGTTTGAAGTCGCAACAACTCCGCTGCAAATGTTAGCACGTAGTAAACTACTTCTCTACTGTGCATATTGATGTAATGTAGTCACGAAATAGTGTCGTGCATTAAGGCGCTATGTTCGGTTCAAGTTTGTCGAGTATGACGAAGTTCGATAATCGCCGATGTTCATTCAGTAGAAGGAGGCCTGTCGTGTTTGTTCCATCTTGTTATAAACATATTCGCTGTCCTTCACTTCCACCCGCTTAAGGATTTTAGCACAGATCTTGCGATTAGTTTTTCATATGAAATAAGTCCACGTTTGTTATGTCTTGAATAATTTCGAGTGAAAAATTGTTCCGGGGCCGGGTATCGAACCCGGGACCTTTGGTTAAACGTACCAACGCTCTCCCAACTGAGCTACCCGGGAACTCTACCAGACACCGCTCCAATTTTTCCTCTATATCCACAGACCTCAAAGTGGGCTGACAACCGTCAAGCAACCAACATTGAGTGCACACTAACTCTGTGTGACTTAAATTGTGGTTATCTGCTAACGTACAGTGACGAGTATTATGCAAATCAAGCTTTCAGGTATAACTCCCTGTAAAGTTGATTTGAATAATTTCGAGTGAAAAATTTGTTATGTCTTGATTGCCACTCTCATGTTCGGACATTGCAGGACATTATTACGAAAGTCATCCATCCACAATTGCGGAGAGATTTAATTGTTTATGTGAACCGAGTATAGTATACACAGCAGTCAGTGTATACTTGTTTTTTTGAAAGATGGGACATGACAGGAGCGTTGCGATCGGAAAAACAACTGAATGTCACATAGCGTGGTAGGCCTGTTGCTATGGTAACAACGGTTGAGTTGCCAAACTTACAGTTCCCACGTGGCGAGTGCTTAATAGCTCTCTTGGCGACATTTATTGTGCACACAGTGTTAGCATTGGTAAGTTTCATCTTTGATTCTCTGTCGATTTTTTTATTGTTTTCTTACCTTCGCGTCAATTGTCAATGAATGTTTTAACGTCAGCCATCTTAACGACAATTGCTAGCTTCCATCAGTGGTAGTCCATATCGGCAACATAGCACTGTAATTCCAAGCTCGGCCGCTTAACTGTCATGTCCCATCTTTCAAAAAAATAAGTATAGTGAGATGATCTATATGCGTGGCTGCACACAACTGAAATCAATGTTATGGTACGAACTTCCTACCTCTAATAATACAAGTTAAGTTAATAAAGATTGCTATTCAATCTTAAGCTGAAATTTTATTTTGAAATTATGGATTTTTTTATTGGAATCTAGGGGAAAAATTGGAGGCATTTTAGGGAATTTTAGTATAAACGAGTTGGCAACACAGGACTTCCCCTGCAGTGCTCTGTATCCACCGCAAGAGTACTACGCATCCTCAGGCTGTCATTAGTATAAGTCAGTCACAATACTACAACACGCCGGAACCGCTTTAGGTTATGTTTTTGAATGATCATGAAGAGTGAAATGGAGAATGACTGTGGAATAATGGAGGGAAACGGAAGAATCCATTACAAAATAATAAGACTCCGCCTAGCACTGGAACTCGAACCCAGGTCAGCTGACATAGTAAGCTAGTGCTCTACCAACTGAGCTACG
Organism: Periplaneta americana; assembly: GCF_040183065.1. Classification (NCBI taxonomy): domain Eukaryota; kingdom Metazoa; phylum Arthropoda; class Insecta; order Blattodea; family Blattidae; genus Periplaneta; species Periplaneta americana. The sequence goes on along the minus strand of NC_091123.1, from coordinate 74,212,089 downwards.
AAGACCATATATTAATAATTGCTTTTATATCAGAGCGTGGAATGTGTAATAAAACTAAGTACAGGGCATATCAAAAGTCCGGTAACACTTTCAATATTTTATTACACAAAAACTACAAATGATAGCACTTTCAAACACACGTCAGTTTAAAGTCAAACTCTCAAAGTTCTGTTTACACCTTACAGAGATTCAATGTGTGAACCACGAGTTACTCGGAAAATTAACAAGCACAACTGTCGTGTTTGGGGTACACAGAAACCTTACAGAATCATTGAACATGAGCGTGATTCACCAAAGGTGAATGTTTTCTGTGCGTTGTCACAACGAAAACTGTACGGACCTTTCTTCTTCATTGAGGCTACTGTGACTGGACATTCATATCTGGATATGTTGGAGCAATGGTTGGTGCCTCAACTTAGACAAGATCTCGATGACGATTTCATCTTTCAGTAAGATGGGGCTCCGCCACATTTCCACAATGCAGTTCGTGCTTACCTGAATACGGAGATGTCTGATCGTTGGATAGGACGTGCTGAAGTAAGGGATAGATGTTTCATGTTTTATGACATGGCCACCAAGCTCACCCGATATGACTGCATGCGACTTTTTTCTATGGGGGTACCAAAAGGACCGTGTGTTTGTACCGCCTTTGCCACGTCATTTAGAGGAACTAAAAACCAGAATTCGAGAAGCTGCCGCCACGGTCACAGAGGATATGTTGAAAAGGGTATGGGAAGAGTTTGATTATCGTTTGGACATCTGCCGAATCACTCGTGGTTCACACATTGAATCTCTGTAAGGTGTAAACAGAACTTTGAGAGTTTGACTTTAAACTGACGTGGTTTGAAAGTGCTATCATTTGTAGTTTTTGTGTAATAAAATATTGAAAGTGTTACCGAACTTTTGATATGCCCTGTACAAAGAATGTCGCTTGTTCGTCAAGGAATGAAGAATATAGTTAGTATAATTACAACGATAACAGGCTAGCATTGCTTCCGTCCTGGCTTATCTAGAGCAATAAAACTTATATTATTTAATTCACGAGGCACGCATTTAAAAACTGTGTAAAGCATGAAGATCTGTACAGACACCATTGTTTGAAAATAAAAGTCACGATAGCTGCAATTTGCATGGATCCTCGGTTTCTTGTCGAAACGCTTGACCCGCTGCCTCCAGAAGACGACCAGACGATGATGTAACTTTGCCATTCGCTACGCCTCAGGAGTCACAATGCAAAGAAGTGCAGTAATGCTCTGCTCTTACTTGCTATCATCTTCTTTTATACACTCGCAAAAAAACTATTTCCGTTGTACTGCGTAATCTCCGGCTATTTTTGGATGGTCTTCATACCGTGATATCTCTCTACAATAAAATGAGAATATTGAAGAGAGGAAAATCAGTCAACTTAAATGCAGACACTTGTATCATGTTGTTGCTCTCTAGTCTGGTGAAGTTTTATTTTCGTGTAAGATGGATAATTTATGCATTTTCATTTCATATGTCCAATTAATTTTCATACTAAGTGCCGATTTCACCAAGCATATTTAACTTTAATTGTTACTTAAAGTCTTTTTAATGGACAATGCATTTCACCAACACAAATTGGGCTTTAAGTTCTCATTAAACTACATTTAAGTTAATTAGTCAATATTCGGTCATTTAAGTAATTAATCCTGCATGAATAATTTTCATCATGACAAGGACAAAGATGTACTTCACATTTGAAAATATGATTTTTTACCAAGATGGGAGAGGATGATTTCCGAAAGACAAAATTATTTTAATACAATGGACGAAAAAAGATTTGCAAAGGCGGTTTAGGCTAAGCAAAACATAAGCATTATACTTATAGTTTGAATAGTACAGACGGTGACTTAGAATTTCCAACTGATAGTTAAGTACTTCATAATATTATTTAAATGGTACATTTATTGAAGAAACGTTTAATGCATCTTCAATTGCCTAAAATACAGAAACTAAAGTAATATGAATAACATATTTATCATGTAGGCCTACTATTACATTTGGAGGCATTAGAATAGCGAAAATCCATTAAGTTTTTCCATTTTACTTGTTGCATGATATTTCCTTGCATCTACTTTCATATTATCTCATTTTGTCTTCAATATTACTGAAGACAACGGGATCAGGTTTTCTTGCATTGAAATCTCTTTCTACTTATTTGCAACCTTTCTGTTTTATTTGTTTTTTTTTTTTGTTTTTCTTTTTCGATAATTTTTTTATGATTTGAAGTTACCTCTGTTTATGACGACATTTTATTGTAATATAACAAATCAACTCACTATATTATAGGTCACATGGCCTTCGAAATTACGATTTTACTATGATTCCGAAGACCATGATGACTTAATTGGGAATTAAATAAACTGACTATATTTCAAATGAGTATTAGTTTGGTGAAATGTAAACGAATTAAATACGATTTAACTTCCGTATTTAATGATGAAGGTTCGGTGGAGCGGAGAAAAATACTCTCCGGCACCGGAATTTGAACCCGGGTTTTCAAGCTCTACGTGCTGGCGCTCTATCCACTAAGCCACACCGGATTCCAATTCCGATGCCGGATTGAATATTCTCAGTTTACGCTCTACCTCTTAGCTTTCCTTTAGTGACCAATCCTCATGCACTGTGTTACAGATGTGTGACAGTGGCACAATGTTCAACACACAAATGTGCAGAGATGACTAAGTGGCCGGAATCCGACGGAATGAGCGCTGTCTTAAATCACTAAGTGATTATATACGCATATCATATTATTGCGAAGTACCGAAGTACATATGATATTTTCATGCAGGAATTCTGCGTTATCATATGATGAAGGATCGGCGGAGCGGAGAAAAATTATCTTCGGCACCAATCATTCATCATATGATAACGCAGAATTCCTGCACGGAAATATCATATGTACTTCGGTACATCGCAATAATTCCGTATCTAAGTTAAATTACAATTAGTTAATTATGGATTAGTAATATGTTGCTGAAATCGACTCTAAGAATCCAGTCGTTTTGTGCCCTTGGCAGCCGCCCTTTGCTACAGCCCTGTTTCTGTTCACTACACTCTGTACGGCTGGAGTTTTGTTTAGATCTTCAATCGACGCTTCATTCTGGAAGTTTTCACTCAGTTTTTTTTTTTTTTTTGGCAAAAATTCTGTTATTTGAAATAAAGGTACAAACGTGGAATCTACAGGAAAAACAAAGTAATATCTACATTCGTTATACGTATTACAGTAAGAATTAAGGATGGAGGGTGGGAAAAAGTCACACGCACTGAGGCCAAATTATTATCTGAACCCACAGTGCTACCTCAAAATTTAGACGTGGGCAAGAAACAACTCACAAATTTTACATGGATCTTTTTATAAGTCACAGAATTTTTTTACATGCCGTAAATCTACGACACGGATTTCTCAGGTTCATTTCCCTCCTGGAGAAAGCAAGGATTTTACCGCTATTCATAATCCATCACCTTCGGCCGCGAACCTAGATAACATGACAACCTCAAAACCACCGAGAAGGACAGAGGTGCTAACCTTTGAAGTTGATTATACGTAATGCCATCTTATTCAACCCCACCCTTTCGAAAAAGTCAGACCTGAATATTATAGGCCTACAGGTCTTTTAGTTCAAAACTTTCCAAACTTAATAACTTCAATGAAATTTTGTTTCAATAAAAAACACGTCAATTTAGATGCTGAGGGAAAGTTTAAAACCAGTGTTAACTGCATTTTAGTTTTCACTCCCTCATTCCCTACACTCCTTTGAAATTTCAAATAAAACTACTACATTTTTATACCTAGAAAGAATATTTAATAATTTATACATCTCATTAATTTGTTCTTACATCTTTTGTTTTCATCGTCGCCTGAAAATTTTGGATTGTTATCGTCACTTAGTTATAGGATTAAAACACAGTATATTTTGGGTGATGTCCTCAATTTAATTAAAGATGATTTCTATTCTCTCTTGAAGGGTATGCATCATTTTAAAATAATTTAATAACCCAACACAACTATTACATTAAATGCTCAATAATGTTTGTAGTTTTATTGTCTTCAGCTCCAATCAACAACAACAACAACAAAACTTGACAGGTCACGATAGAAAATAAATTCAGAAACTAATAACAATGAAAGTTTACGTTCAACGCATTTCGAGGTAAATTCCAACAACTTAACTTAAGTTTGTAACCGATAATAATTTATTTTGTTAGATAATCGAATGATGTTACAGATATAATTCTGCTGATGCTCCCATTGTATCCTAGATGGCTATGTGTTGCCAAGGAGACTTATTTAATACAGTCATTTGTCATTTGAACATTTGTTATTAGTTTCTGAATTGATTAAAGTTCCAATACTTGCTACCAAGCTGATAATATCTAACATGTTTCATTATGTTCTTTCATTAATAACTAAAAAATTAAGGATTCCGGACATATGTTTATATGACTTTTTTTTTCTTATTTTGGTGCGAGGAACATGTTCCCAAGGTTTTTCAAAGTATTTCTGAAACACTCTGTATAATTACAAGTTACACGTCAGTTTTTGTGCAATAAACATTCTTCATTGCATGTTTTGCATCTAACAGCCGCTTTCCTTCAAACTTTCTTCTTGTGATATCATCTTGATTTTCTGGATCAGAAGTGATTTCAATATTGAGGTGCTTAACGTTGACCTTAATTTTCTGTTTGATATGGGATATTGTTCTCTAAAACAGATTATGTAAACCAAAAATTGGCAATTGTTATCTTATTTCATCATTATTAACAAAGAATGATGAAGTACGCTTATTTTCCATTTTCACTTGTTCATTTGTTTTATGCTTAGTGTGTCTTCTAAAGTCGGTCACCACAAGCTACAGAAAAATCACATAAGCACACACTACCACAAAACACGTTACTTTCTTTAACACGTGAAGCAACTAAACAGGATCATTCATTTGTGCAACCGTTTCGATATTGTTGTAATACTGCTGTCTTCTTACTAGTGGATGCAGTTTAATAACATAAACGCTTCATTTTAAATAACTAATCACTGGAAATAATGGTCACATATTTAGTACATGTAACACATAAAATTCGAATATAACGTGCCGAATTCACTCGTCTTGCTCACAATTTCACAAACCACGAGTGCTGACAACGTAACACCATAGATTAACCTGCTTCCTGGTTTAACACCAGCGATTGTAACAGACGGAAGTGACGATTTCACCCCATAGCTACCAAATGTTTTGCATATTAATTAGGTTATTTTATGTACTATTATTAATTGTAATTATTGTGTATTAATTGTATTGTCTATTATAATTTTATTGTGTAGAATTGAGAAATTTACACAACGCAGAACTGCACGCATTGTATTCTTCATCTGACATAATTAGGAACATTAAATCCAGACATATGAGATGGGCAGGGCATGTAGCACGTATGGGCGAACCCAGAAATGCATATAGAGTGTTAGTTGGGAGACCGGAGGAAAAAAGACCGGAGGAGACGTAGATGGGAGGATAATATTAAAATGGATTTGAGGGAGGTGGGATATGATGATAGAGAGTGGATTAATCTTGCACAGGATAGGGACCGATGGCGGGCTTATGTGAGGGAGGCAATGAACCTCCGAGTTCCTTTAAAGCTATTTGTAAGTAAGTATTGTTTTTATTGTGTACCACTGCCACCGGGTGTTTGCCCACTTGTAATGTACATACAAACTACAAGCAAGCAGTGTTCACATATTTTCTCTCTTTTCCTACTAAACTAATATATTTTTTCAGTGATAATATCGATTTTTCATAGTAATTTTCCTTTTGACAATAATTTTGTAATAATGAGAGTAAATCCGTAATAATAGTAACACTAATAATAATAATAATAATAATAATAATTATTATTATTATTATTATTATTATTATTATTATTATTATTATTATTACTACTATTATTATTACTATGTATGTACGTATTTAATGCTCAACCAGACTGATTCGGCATCATTTGGTTTCTGGCAGACCAGTACAAAGTTTCCATAGAGGATTTAAAATTTACAAGTTTTTTTATAAGCATTCAGATATTCCCTATTCATAATAGAATTTTCCTCATTATATTGGGGTGTAATGTAGGCCGCCTCCTCGTGGTACACTCTGGATAACGCTAAATGGCCTGCGGAGAAAGCTAATGATGGCAGATCTTAATGGAATTTAATAATAATAATAATAATAATAATAATAATAATAATAATAATAATAATAATAATAGGCCTAATAATAGTAATAATAATAATAATAATAATAATAATAATAATAATAATAATAATAATAACAATAATTGACGGACAATCCGTAATAGTTGGCACCTCTGGAATGAGTTTCTTTATAAGTAATTCTGACTATTAACAATTTTTATTTTCGTCACTTTAAAATATACCAAATGAAGAAGTAAAAGAGCGCAAGATACTTTGCAGACGTTACACACCGGTGAATTTTACACACGACTGTACTGTTCTGTCTGTATTTTCCTATCTCCTTGCGTAAACCAAGTTTCTGTAAATCATTGCGCTAAGATAAACCTGCAATAACAGTCTCTTGTGTAGTGAGAGGGATATAAAAACATACAAAGAAAAAAGAATCTATTTCTGTTCAAATGAAGGACAGGAAAGAATCGAAAACAATTCCAACCACATGAGTCTGTCTGGTCTATGTTGGGGCTCGTATTAATCATTTGCATATACTGAACTTTCAACAGAAACGCTTAATGAATGTGTGAGAGGTAAAAGATACTGCCAGTTTTTGCATCCAAACACTCCATTCCAACAAAAGGCATGTTGCAGTACATACCACTGACCAACATTACTTACAAAGGAGTGATTTTAGCATTTTTTACAAGCACTTAATGAGCCATCTCCATGAAGTGTTCGCTGATTGCAAGCAAGACTATGATTATACATGACAATGTGGATGTAAATTGCCATTCAATGGAAAGTTCACTACAGCAAACAATTCTGCATACTGTTCGTAGTTTTCAACATGGCCACGTCGAAATACCCGGGAAGCATACAGGACTATTTAATACAAAGGGAGTCTCCCCGTTCTTTTTCACCCATTCTTCTACATTCTCTTTTCGTTTTTTCTCCTCTTATTTGCTTTTACGGAACGGTTCACTTGACATTTGAATTCCACATTAAAAATTAAAGTCTCGATTAAACTTCAGAGACATCTGAATTCAAATAACAAACTAAATAAAGCCTAAAACATATACGGCGTAATGGAAACATTGAAAACAATCAAGAAACGTAAAATTTTACAAGATAAGAGTAATTTTTTAGTTGGTTATTTTACAATACTTTATCAACTGCGAGTTTGGGGCAGAGGAAGATATCGGATGATAGACGACATTAAGATAGCCTATATGGATCATGTGAGGAGACAAAGAGGAAGGCAGAAAATAGGAAAGACTGGAGAATATGCATTGAAAGACCTCCCTTGGACAGAACAGTATGAATGAATGGTTATCTAGCGTCAGAATGAACCAAAATTTCATCATGTTCTGATGTTAGATGGTGTTGGTAAGTCAATTAAAGCATTATTATCATTATTAAATAGAGGATGTCTAATTCATATAAGTTTATTCATAACGGGAAGATAGAGATAACGGGAAGAGGTTAACGATAACGGGAAGACAATAGCTACAGCGCGAAGACGATAGCGATAACGAAAAGAGGTTGGCAATAACGTGAAAGACGACAGCGATAATGGAAAGACGACAGCTTTAGCACGACGACTAAAGAGACAACGGGAAGAGGATAGCATTAGTGTGAAGAAGATGACGATAACGGGACGAGGATAGCGATAAAGGGAAGAAGATAGTAATAGCGGAAAAGCAATGGCTACAGCCTGAAAACGATAGCGATAACGAAATGACAATAGGGATAACTGGAAGGCGATATCAATAACAGGAATACGATATCGTTAACAGGAATATATGATAGCATTAAGGGAAAAGGATAATATTAACACAAAAACGATAGCGATATAGTGACGACGATAAGGATAACGGTAAGTACTTAGGGATCAAAATTACAGCACTAATTACAACTTTGAATATTATGTAATAGGTAATCATCATCATCATCATCATCGCTGTTGTTTCACTTCACATAATATGTTACAGCCAACTGAGTCAAACTAAACTTCAAGAAATAATACACAATTCTTCTCGTTTCACATTTTAGAAGAAAGCTAACAAACAAACGTTCTGATGGGGGCAGATAAAAAAGTTATTTTTTTCCACCATGTTTTAATAAATGCTTATACAAATTTTGGCCACTCGATCGCAATTACGAGGGCTGTAAAAAAAATAAGATCGCTAGGGGCCGTTAACAGAAAAAAAAAAACAATTTCATTGAACAAATTTATTGGAACGGACACAGCAATTGCTGACCTATTTTTCAACATATTTTCCATCGGAATTGAAACATTTTTCATATCATGGGATCAACAGAGAGAAGTGTAGACGCAGTCATACGCTGGTTCCGATCTGAAGCGGCTGACTTCTACGACACAAAAATTGATCCCATGGTATGACAAATGTCTCAATTTCAGTGCGGGATATGTTGACAAATAGCGTAACAATTGCTGCATCTGTTTCAATAAATATTTCCATGCAATTGTGCTTTATTTTTTTTTTAAACAGCCCAGGGAAAATCACTTTCTGGACGAACTTTGTAAGTTCTGTAAAATTTCCTCATGAATTTCAGGATACAATTCATGATAGTGTAAAATGAAACCGGAGACTTGTATGTACAAAATTCCGCTAACAGGATTAACAAAGAGAACAATAATAGCAATAATAATAATAATAATAATAATAATAATACAGAAATGTTACTTCAGTTCTGGCAAACTTTTCCCCAACTTTCCTAAAATGTCTCTTTCAATCATTCTATGCACTCGCTTTCTCTTTGTATATTTCCCCCCCCTCTCTCTCTCCCCCTCTTTAGCCTTTCCTTATGTCTGATATTACATCATAAGCATCAGATAAGATAGGGGAGAACAGAGGGACTATTCCCGTAATGTGGCATATATAGTTGTAACTCCTACGAGAACAGTTAATTAGTTTAATTACTTTTATTTTGTACCTTCGATTCTGCAATGTTTCATACATTGTCTATATATTCGTTTCTACTTACTTCGTAATTATATTTTGTGTTCTGTCAATCTGTATACCCTAATGCAATCACAACGTATAATTCTAACAAGATTCACGAAGACATTGCTCAAGTTTAAATCAGTTACGGATTGTGTGCTTTGTGTAGCTATAGCAAAACTGTGAAATACGTTAGCAAGACCTTGAACTGCAATAATTTTAATGAAGTTTCTGAGAAGACTCTAAATTTCTAGTTTAAAGTTATTAAAAGCGAACACGAGATGTACGTACATTCATGTAATATGAAGTTCAACAGACCTTCATTGGGAAACGCTTTTCGCTAGCAGTAAAGCGCCGAAGATGTAGACTCCCTACATTTTGAGCCAGTGCATTCGACGTGGAATGCCAATAATCTAACAATTCAGATGATTTTACAACTTTCTCAGTTCTCAGATACTATAACAGGTCCTGGGGAATGCTTTGGTGAGTTACCGTTTCTATGTAAATAATTTTAAAATAATCATCATCAGCATTATCAATTTCACGGTTGGGCTTACGGACCTGTTCCGGCTCAGATTAGGAATTTCCACTAACAAATTTCATCTATCATAGTGGAAGAAATTAATCAGTAGGCTATATGCAGGATCCAGATTTTATAGGAAATACCATGATTACAGATAATGTTTGTTTCACCGGGAACGGTACTACAAATTTTCATAATACGTGTATACAGAGTTTTAAAAAAAAGTATCCAATATTTTAGGAGGTGATAGTATGCATCAAAACAATAAAATAATGTCTAATAAACATGGGTCCTACAACACACACTTTCTGAGAATTGAACAGTTGTTGATAGGAGGTGCTCAATGTGACGTCCATTCATGGCAATGCATTTCTCTGCCCTACAATTCAGCAGGCTACCAGATAATCATACCGCAGTTGACACCCCTGGCATGGAATACTGAAAACAATCGTTTGGTTGCGGATATCAGCGGGGCTCAGCAGAGATGTTGTGAATTATCGTAATCAGCATGTGTAGGCTGATGAAAATCCAGTTGAAGAAACAAGGCATCAGCACCGATTCTCAAATTATGGGCAGGCGTTCTTGGTCATAGATTAACAGGGCCATACGTGCTACCACAGAGATTAACTGGGGATCGTTATCAAGACTTTCTTATTAACGTATTAAAACAAATTTCAAAGAGTGCGTGATTTCTTACGCCGAGGAGCAGAGGAATGAATTGCTCTGAATGGACGTCACATTGAGTACCACTTATGAACAAGTATTTAGATCTCAGAAAGTATGTGTTGTAGGGCCCACGTTTATTAGACATTATTTTCTTGTTTTGATGCATACTAGCACCTACTAAAATACTTGATACTTTTTTAACACCCTGTATACTTGGCTGTACCGAAAGGAGTTTGCGAAGGTGACGTCGGCAGTGAGCTGTTGCCAAACTACGCAGACTTTTCAGCCTAATTTTGCAATTAACCATCCATTTAATTACAAAACATATAATCGGCTTTTTAAAATTATTTTATCGTATTCCATTACCTCTTCCAATCTGCACAGTCTTATTACTTTTACTCTGTATTTAATATCATTATATCCCTTTTCTTCGACGAACCCAAATTTCACTGCTATTGATATCGTGCATTCAAGCCTTGTGGTTTTCTAAGCTTTGGTTTTTCTGAACAGACGCACGCGAAATCCAGACCACACGAGAGATAGTGAGTGGTTTCTATAGCTGCGAGGTACGCAGACCTCGCATCTGGCAGTTAATAGAAACCACTCGCTATCTCTCGTGTAGTCCAGATTTGTGCGAGGCGGGCCTAGCATCTCGCACGTCGCATGCGTCGGTTCAGAAAAACCAAGCCTTTAACTTTGTTAGGACTTTTCACAAGCACTTCGTGAAGACTTTACTTAGAAAAACAAGTGGTATATGTGAAAAACATTAGCCTATGAAGGCTATATTTGCAGCATAGTTTGTCTACTGTATTACTGTGTTTCTAATAATTATGACTTTTCTGTTCTCTCTATCCCCGACGATCTCTTGTTCCAGACAAAATAGCGTGTGCCAAGCGTAGCCTCAATAGGATATATGTTTTCAAACCTGAGTAGTAAGTAAAGTTACAGTTAGTTGGGGGTCTCACTATTATTTAGGAATTCGTTACCGAATTACAGACGTTTTATTCATTAGAAACTTGCTTTGTGTGCCAAAGTGACCCTGTCGTTATCTTGTTCAGCCATGCTTCATAAAATTCCTACACAAATTTCAACAAAGGTCGCATTATTTGATTTGCAACGAACATTAGTTCTCACACAAATGCGTGCCTCCCGCCCTTTCGGTGAAGGTCAAAGCAGCCTAGCAGCATTTCATTATGAAATAAAAATTATTGATTGAGCCCTTAACAACTCTAGAGGGGAAGCAACATTATGAATTCATCCATGTAAACTAAGTTTACAAACGAACAATAACATTAAAGCTACGCTTTGAGCTTCAAATTAGTGGAATTGCGTGTTCATTTTGCAATCATCGGTGTTGGGATGGAATATGGGCGAGCTCGTCTCTATTCGTTCCACTTGGCTCTGTTACATCAAAGGAAGGGAACAAGCGAGGACAGCTTCGGATTGGATTTCAAGTGGTTTTGAAGCGGGCTGCAACTACACAAGCTTATCTCCATTGCCGTTCGAGTGTGATTTGATTCTAATAAGAATCCTAATGTACTACCGTAACACATTCTACAGACCCGCTAGAAAATCATAATGATGTTAGTATTTCGAGCCAATGAATTATGAATTCATGAGTAAATGAACTAGTGAATGAGTGAATACATGAATGAGTAGGTCTACAAGTTGTTGTTGAGTCAAATGTCCGAAGACAGGTCTCAACTTCACAAGTGACACCAAGAAGATACCACTTATGAAGCAACTAGGCCAGAAGATAATGATGTACGGTGGCCAGTTCCTTTCCTCCTCCATTGCATACAACGCCGATTAACTACATATTACACTAATCAGACTTCAGATGCATAAAAACAATTGTTCTTTCTCCGACACATATCGTCAAGTGAGATGTACTGCCTGATAAAGACGTACAGCTGTCAAAACAAAAAGTGGCCGCTCTCCTGAAACAAAGTTCCCTTCGGGTATCTTCCAGGCATTCTGAACATACACACATAAATTTTCTGTCCATGGGCAGGTCTTTCATTGCAAACACAGCAATCTTCAATCTTTCCTATTTTCTGCCTTCCTCTTAGTCTCCGCATATGATCTACATATCCTAATGTCGTCTATTATTCTTTTCAACCAGAGACCCAACCAATTCCTTTTTCTCTTTCTAATCAGTTTCAGCATCATCTTTCTTCACTCACTTTTTCAAACACAATTTTATTTCTTATTCTGTCTGTCCACTTCACATGCACCGTTCTTCTCCACATCCACATTTCAAATGCTTCAATTCGTTTCTCTTCATTTCGTCGTAATGTCCATGTTCTTTCCCCATACATTGCCACACTCCACACAAAGCACTTCACTAGTCTCTTCCTTAGCTATTTTTCCAGAGGTCCGCAGAAGATCCTTCTTCTTCTATTAAAAGCTTCCTTTGTTCATGTTTGCAGTTTTCTTGGGAAGGATAGGCCTAAATGCGGTTAACATCCCATTGCTTTCCGCACACCACTATCTCTTTCGCATCTTATTAAATTCCAGGGGGCCCAAGCGTGGAGATGAGGAGAGTGGATTTGACTAATTGGGCCCTCCGGACTTCACCGAAAGTCACGGCAAGGGTTAAATATTAATTCTATCAGGATGTTTGACCCGGTCAGAGACCGGGAAATCTCAATTAGCCTTTGCCCCCCGCATCCTGGATTAGCTTCTACGAATCATCAGAAAATCTTAGAGTGTGATTGGGCCAATTTTTCCGAAAATGTTTCCACACTTTTGCTCTCGTAGTTCAGCGGACGAACGTCGAAATTTAGATGTCAACGTCTCAGGTTCAATTCCTCGTTACTCCTTTTCATTTTATTGTGGTTCAAGATAGTATAATGTAATAATACAAAGAGAAAAACTAATACCAGTATTATGCAACTGGATTTTTCCAAACCTAATATTAAATTTATGTTATTTATATCGCTAAAGAACGATTACAATATAAATAACTTGAATATTATTTATACAGTATCAATCACTAAAGAACGATAACAGAATATAAATGATAAATATCGGTTTGTTTAATTAACATATTGCGAAAGAACAATAACAATATAAATAACTTGAATATTGTTTTATAATGCTAATGAAGGAAAACAGAATATAAATGATAACTTGAATATTATTTAAATCGCTAAAGAACGATAACAATATAAAAAACGTGAATATTATTCATATCGGAATTTCACAGATTAATTACAGATGTATTTAAGAAATTGTAGAAGAATAGTAATTAGTAACAGTGTCCTATTTATTCTTCTTGGAGCCAAATTTGTAACTTTTAAAAGTGTGGTTACTATGTTGAAGTGTATGTGTTGTAACGGATGCTTGATTTGTTATGTATGTGAGTCAGTTATCGGATGCTTGATGTCGTCGCAATGTCGTAATTATAGTTTGATTGTGTTTGTGTGACTATTGTGTATTAATTTATGATGTATGGTACGGAAAGCTGCATATTTGTGTTATAGAAGTGTTACGTATGTGTGTTGTTAATGTTTTTGTATGTTTCAAATTGATACCTGATATTTGTTTTGCAATCGCAATGCCTAATTTACGGATTGTTTATGTTTTGTTTACAATGCGTAAGCTAATTTAATTTTCTTTTCCATTTCTCTTTATGCTTATCTTTTTTGTGTATAAAACTATAGCCCTAACATACATACGTAAAATAGGGCTAACCCCCATCGGAGATACAATAATAATTATTATTCATATCGTTATAATACGATAACAGAATACAAATGATGACCTGAATTTTATTCATATCTCTAAAGAACGATAACAAAATATAAATAACGTGATATCCATAAAGAACGATGACTGGATATAAATGATAACTTGAATATCATTTACATCGCTAAAGAACGATTAAAAAATAAAATTAAAACTTGAATAAGGCCCTTTAAATCATTAAACAAGCACTCTACCGCTGGTCTACGAGGCGCAGATATGGAACACTTTCATAGTTCCAGAACTGCTTGTACAAGCACATGCATCGTGTAACATCGCCGCGACCCGAAGTGGACTTTGAAAATATTCGCTGTTCACGAGTGCGGCCACTTTTTTTTTTTTTTTGACAGCTGTACATATCAGACAGAACCTCAATCAGAGGGATGAGTGCAAGAAGGTTGAATATTTTAATTAATGAATGATCGAACGCAGAAATGAACGAGTGAATAAGCGGATAGGCCTGAAGGAAAGCATGACTGAATTAGCGAATGCATTAGTGAACGAGCGGACGAATGAATGAATGAATGAATGAATTGTTGAATTCTTGAATGGATACATACATGAATGAGTGAATACATGAATGAATAAATATATAAGTGGATGAGCAATTGCAACAATTACTAAGTGAATGTATGGATTAATGGATGGGTAGATCGTTGAACCAATAGATGGATGCATGCAAAAATGAATTAATAAATAAATGGATGGATAAATAAATAATTTTATGGACGATAGGATGAATGAATGAATGAATTAATTAATGAATGTATGCATAAATGGAATGAATGAATAATTGAACGAACGAACAAATGAATGAGCATAATCTCAAGTAGGTTGACAAAACATCAGAGATCCGACATTGAGTGCACACTTTCTGTGTTAGTTTAATTTGTGGTTTTCTGATAACGAACGGTTCGCTCATTCATTCATTCATTCATTCATTCATAGTGTTCTGCCCGAGGGCAAACCCAGCTTTCTCCAGTCTTTCCTATTTTCTGCGTTCCTCTTTGTCTCCCCATATATTCCACACATCTTCATGTCGTATATCATCTTACATCATCTTCTGCCCAAACTCTTCTCCCGTTCATCATTCCTTCTAGTGCATCCTTCAGTAGGCAGTCTCTTCTCAACCAGTGACCCAGCCAATGCCTTTTCCTCTTCCTGATCAGTTTCAGCATCATTATTTCATCAACCACTCTTTCCAGCACAGCTTCATTTCTTATTCTGTCTGTCCATTTCACACGCTTCATCCTCCTCCATATCCACATTTCAAATGCTTCTATTCGCTTCTCTTCACTTCGTCGTAATGTCCATGTTTCTGCCTCATACAATGCTACACTCCACATAAAGCACTCAACTAGTCTCTTCCTTAGTTCTTTCACCGGAGGTCCGCAGAAAATGCTCCTTTTTCTATTAAAAGTTTCATTTGCCATTGCTATTTTCCTTTTGACTTCTTGGCAGCAGCTCATGTTACTGCTTATATTTCAAGTTGTCCACTTGCTGCTCTACTTCCCCATTTAGAATTCACAAGTTTACCTTCTTCACTTTTCTTCCTATGACCATGGTCTTCGTCTTGTTGACATTTATCTTCATTCCACACTGCTTACAGCTGTCAACGTGTATTATACAAATTCTGAAAGCCAGATTTGTATAATACACGTTACCGAATTACAAATTTAAATCACACAGAAAGTGAGCACTCAATGTTGGGTCTCTGACGTCTTATCAATTCACTTGAGGTGTGTGTATATAAAGGGAATAATTGAGCCGGGGCTGGTAGAGTTCCTGGGTAGCTCAGTCGGTAGAGCATTGGTGCGCTTAGCTAAAGGTCGCGGGTTGGATGCCCTGCCTCGAAACAGTTTTTCCCATGAAATTATTAAATGCTATATATAGTATTTGCTTACCATATTAGCACTGCTGACTGATAACGGATTTTCTTCAGCTATATTTTGGTTTTCATGACGAATATCACTAATTCTTGGTCCTCTAGATGTCATTTTATCATGGACTAAACCGGTTTCTTCGAACTTCCTCACTAATGCACGATAAAAAAGCACCGTACAATGGTCATCTATCAGATGCATTTTTGTCCAAAATCTTCTTAACCCAACAGTGAAATTTCAACAACATCCAATAACACTGCACCCGGAGAATTTTTGTTTGAAGAATTAAAATCATATTCTCAAACTTGAAAAATATATGCAATAAAGAAGCTAAATAGCTAACAAATTTACCTTTACTTTTCAAAGCTTAATTGTTGCATCATAAGAATGAAGCATTTCTTTCAGCACGGAATATCTCGTTCTTTACGCATCCTTTAGCCGCTTCCTTAGTTCATTTTGATTGCTGAACTTATTTAGAAAATTAATTTAAAATGTGTTAGTTATTTTATACTAATTCTACACATCAAAACAGTATCGGAAATCGAAACCCTGACATCTGAACATCAGAATGTTGTTTCTTTGGCGTAAACTACCTTCTGAAATCCATACTATGCGTTTTTCTCATGTCTGCATCGCACATATTATACTTTGTACCAATCATGGACATGAATTGAATTAACAGCTGACATCATCGCATAAGCAAACCTAAGTAGCTGACAACCTCTGACCCCTGAAACACAAACACCGGGCAACCACTCGTCTTGCAACATAAAGGAATCACGTACTATTACGACTGACAAGATAACCTTCTACAGAAAAGAGCTATGTACCTTCAACTATATTAAGTAAACATTTTAAAAGAAAACAAGCTATCCAAATATGTAACAAAACATAAAGTATCGTTTATCAGTTTTAAATAGCATTTATAAATGAAATTTTCATTGAAATGCTACATAAATACCCCAGAAAGCATAGTTCAAATTAAAGTCATTTAAAGTCATTATTACTAACTCTACAGACATAAGATGAAAGACATACACGACGAAAAATAAATTATGAAACAAACAAAAAAATTAATTACGAAACTATGAAAATAAAGTAAATAAAGTATGTAGGTCCTACATTATGAATTTTTACAAAGGATAAAAATAAACAAAAAAATTGAGATAAAAATAAAAATTTAAAAATAAGACAGGAAGAAAATTGCATTAAGTGAAAATTAAATTAATTAGGAAAATAAGAAAGAAAAGATAGAAGAAAGATAAGTGACAGTATACAAGGATGAGAGGAAAATACTGTACATATTAACAAAATTGACACAGAATAGGCATGAAGAACAGAACGAAGAGTAAAAAATAATGAACGAATAACTAAAATGCAACGGACGGAGAATAGGAATAAAAAGCTGACAGCAGCGATAGAGAAAATAGAAAAAAAGAGGGGAGAAACAGACGAGTGAGAGAGGGGGGGGGAGAAACTGGTGAGAGAGAGAGGAGAAATAGAAAGAGAGAGAGAAGAATTAGGAAACAGAGAGAGAGGAGGAACAGAAATGGAGAGACGGAATAAATAGAAAAGAGAGAGAGAGGAGAAATAGAAAAGAGAGAGAAAGGAGAAATAGAAAAGAGAGAGAAAGGAGAAATAGAAAAGAGAGAGAGAGAATAAATAGGAAACAGAGAGAGAAGAAATAGGAAACAGAGAGAGAAGAAATAGGAAACAGAAAGAGAAGAGAAACAGAAAGGGAGACGGAAGAAATAGAAAAGAGAGAGAAAGGAGAAACAGAAAATAGAGAAAAGAGAAATAGATAAAAGAGAAAGGAGAAATAGAACAGAGAGAAAGGAGAAATAGGAAAGAGAGAGAGAGAGAAAAAATAGGAAACAGAGAGAGAGGAGAAACAGAAAAGGAGAGACGGGAGAAATAGAAAGAGAGAGAAGAGAAATAAAAAAGAAAGCGAGAAGAAATAGGAAACAGAGAGAAAGGAGAAACAGAAAGGGAGAGACGGGAGAAATAGAACATAGGGAGAGAAGAGAAATAGAAAAGAGAGAGAGAGGAGAAATAGGAAAGAGAAAGAAAAAATAGGAAACAGAAAGGAGAAACAGAAACGGAGAGACGGGAGAAATAGAAAAGAGAAAGGCGAAATAGAAAAGAGTGGGAAAGAAGAAATAGAAATGATATAAAGGAGAAACAGACGAGAGAAAACGGATAAATAAAAAAGAAAAAGAGAAAAAAGAAATACAAAAGAGAGAAAGGATAAATAGAAAAGAGAGAGAGGGGAAATAAAAAGCAGGAGAGAAAGGAGAAATAGAAAGGAGAGACAAGAGAAATAGAAAAGAGAGAGAAGAGTAAGAAAATAGAGAAAATAAATAGAAAAGGAGAGGGAGAAAAATAGAAAAAAGAGAATAAATAAAAAGGAGAGGGAGAGAGAAAAATAGAAAAAGACAGACAAGAAATAGAAAATAGAGGATAAATAAAAAGGAGAGGGGGAGAAGAGAAATAAAAAAAGAGATGGAGAAGGGAGAAACAGAAAGGAGAGTGGGAGAGAGGAGAAATAGAAAAAGAGGGACAAAGGATAAATAGAAATGAAAGAAAGAGAGGAGAAAAAGAAGACAAAAGAACTGGAAAAGAGAGAGCAAAGGTGTAAAATAGAGAAAGGAGAAATATAAAATGTACAGAGGAGAAGTGGAAAGGATAGAGAGGAGAAATAGAAAGAAGCGAGAGGAGAAATGGAAATGAGAGAACAAACAGAAAAAATAGAGTGAAGGAATATAAAAATGAGAGTGAAAAAAAAAACAAAAAAGACAGAGGAAACTGAAAAGAGAGCGAAAACAGAAAGAAGAAAGAAGAGTGACAGAAAACAGAGAAAGAGGAAATAGAAAGGAACTGGGAACGAAAGGAAAAGTGATCCAGGAAAGAAAATACAATTCCGAAAATGAAGGGGACAAAGTGAGCGAAAAAAGAAACTAGGAAATGGAGAGGAATTACTGATAAAAAATGGAAGGAGCAAGCGAAAATCAGAAAGAAACTATTGAAGGAGGAAAATTATTGAAGTGATTCACATTTTTTCCGGACGCAGATTTAACTTGGGCACGTAGTACATACAAGTTTCATGAAAACAATTTACATCTCGAGAAGAAAGCAAAAACGAGCAAACTTTTATTAAATATTTTTAATGTCTCAAAAAATAACCCTCTGAAATAAAATGGCATTACTTACGGTTCACACTGTATACCAAATTTTGTAGAATAATGCATACTGAAAAAGAAGACGGCGACAGAAGGTGCGTGAAAGAGACAGTAAGAAGTAGGTCTATAATGCAGAAAAAACTGAATACGGAATATAAATATGACCAAAAAATCTATAGAATGACGGAGTGGGGAAAACTGAAACCATTAATAAAACCACATAATAATACCAGTACTAACAAGTTCTGTAAAAGAAAAAAGAAATTGAAAGATATTATGTTTTTGAAATGAAGTTAAGAGTCAGAGGGTCATATCTAAGATGATGCACAGTCACCCTGGCACCAGCACACACAACACGGCTATCGCCTGCAGGCGTTAACTTCGTTCTTTTGTGATCACTGCTAACAAGCCATGCAGTACACAATCCAGAGCGATATAAATCAAATGCTCACTTGAGTGGAACAGTAATTGGTTCGTCATTGATAGGCCTCGCGGTGGGTCGATGTCGGCATAACCTAATTAGTAATTCGCTTAGCGTCGCTTCAAACAGGTATAAAAACAACGGAAATGGCATTTAACGACTTCCAGCTAACAAGTGACGTTGTATCTAATTTTAACTTCTCCAGGATGACAGAAAAGACTAGTCTCTGCATCTCGTTTGTTTTTGTTTGGAGATGGAAATACTCGAAAATGGCAAAATCTGATCCAGCGATGATTGTAAGATATCGACCGAAAGAGAACACTGTACTGCTCGCCAAAATAATATTACTGTAAAATGAACTACGAAAAACTTTTAATTTTCTATATATACGAAGTGTATAATTATTTGTAGAAGTCAACAATTCCTACGTGTTCATACGAGCTTGAGAAACATACCTCTTTCGATAGTTATTATTATTATTATTATTATTATTATTATTATTATTATTATTATTATTATTATTATTTGAAATGCATATAGAGTGTTAGTTGGGAGGCCGGAGGGAAAAAGACCTTTGGGGAGGCCGAGACGTAGATGGGAAGATAATATTAAAATGGATTTGAGGGAGGTGGGATATGATGGTAGAGACTGGATTAATCTTGCACAGGATAGGGACCAATGGCGGGCTTATATGAGGGCGGCAATGAACCTCCGGGCTTCTTAAAAGCCAGCAAGTTATTATTATTATTATTATTATTATTATTATTATTATTATTATTATTATTATTATTATTACTTAATCTTACAAGTTCCATAAAATTCCCCATTTAATTTGCAATTTTAACTCGGAAACTGCTTTAATCCTGTCACATAGCAGCTTTTGTAACTTATTGAACAGAAAAAAATTGTCGCTAGATGGCATGTCCTAACGGTCAGTGAAGTCGCTTGTGGATATAGGCATAATTATGTAGGTCATGTTACATGTTTGACCAATAAATAAGCAGGCAGTATAAGCAGCCATAGGATGTGTTCAAGCAGGCGGTGATCTTTATAAAATCAAATATAAAAAAAAAAAAAACTGGAACAGAACATATTTATTGTTAAGATGTGTAAAAATGAAATATTGATAGTCTATAAATTGCAGTTTCTCGAAAGTGTTAGTTGAAATAAAATAATTTTTTACATTAGGTACTCGGGTAAAAAATTTAATTCCCTTTGATGAAGGATGTATATAGAACAGAGAAAAATTCTCTCCGGCACCGGGACTCGAACCCGGGTTTTCAACTCTACGTGCTGAAGCATTATGCACTAATGCTACACCGGATTCCAGTTCCGATGCCGGATCGAATCCCCTCAGGTTAAGTTTTACTTCTCAGTTTTCCCTTTGGTGGCCTACCCTCATGCACTGTGTTACAAAATATGTGACAGTGGCACAATGTCCAACGCACTATGTACAGAGGTACTGTATACTCATTACGAGTGACTAAGTGGCCGGAATCCGACGGGATGAGCGCCGTTTTGAATCACTAAGTGATTACTTACGCGTATCATATTATTATGTATCGAAATACATATGATATCTCCGTGCAGGAATTCTGCGTTATTATATGATGAAGAATGGATAGAACAGAGAAAAATGCAGAATTCCTGCACGGAAATATCATATGTACTTCGGTACATCATAATAAATTCCTTTGTTGGAAATGGATTTAAAAATAGGCAAAATAAACTCAGCCATTTTTAGTAAACATAAATTTCAAGTACCCATCTCTAAACTTTGGAAGTTACAAGAATTTGAATACGACTCTACATTGTTGCAGCCATTCCCCGTAATATAAAAGCGTTTAAAGAGGAAGAAGTGAATAAACTTTTTTCAGTTGACTGTAGATAATGAAGAAAGAAATGCAAAAGCGTTTAAAGTGAATTATTGCCCTTACACACAACGGCCTCTGCAAGCTCCTGAGAACTGTACCAGTTGTACAAACTTAATCTGTTTGTCGTGATTCGCACGGGCTTGTTATCGCTGATACATGATAATCCAAGTAGAGTGGAAGGCTGGCTGGCTCCTGCTGCAGACTGTTTAATTTATTAGTCGTTGGTTTTAACTTAATTGACTGTCGTTTAATTTATTCCTTGAGCAATTTACAAGCGGAACGCATAATCAGATTAAGAACTCACGAAGCAAAATGACATCATGTGATTTTCACAGAGGATGCAATATCGCAGCATTACATCAATTATACTAAGACATATAAATATGCGAATATATTTTACTGAGTAAATTTAGACTCAAGTTTTATTGGGTGGAGACGAAGTAATTCTTACCCGAATATGACATGATTTACAATGTAGTTTTTTTCTCATAATTATAGGAGCGATGTAATTATAGGAGCAATCACTAAACCGGTGATGAAGATTGGTTGAAGCGGAGAAAAATTTTCTCCGGTACCGGGACTCGAACACGGGTTTTCAGCTCTACATGTATAAGCTTTATCCACTAAGCCACACCGGATTCCAGTTCCGATGCCGGATTGAATCCCCTCAGTTTAAGTTCCACTTCTTAGTTTCCTTTTTGGTGGCCAACCAACATAGTGTGTTGGACATTGTGCCACTGTCACACATCTGTGACAGTGCACGAGGGTTGGCCACTAAAGGGAAACTAAGAGGTGGAACTTAAACTGAGAGGATTCTATCCGGCATCGAAACTAGAATCCGGTGTGGCTTAGTGGATAAAGCGTCACCACGTAGAGCTGAAAACCTGAGTTCGAGTCCAGGCGCCGGAGAGAATTTTCCTCCGCTCTACCCATATTTCATTATATGATAACGCAGAACTCCTGCACGGATGTGCTTCGGTACATTACAATGTGATAAGCGTAAATTAGTGATTTAAGACGGAGCTCATTCCGTCGGATCCCGGCCACTCGTAATGAGTAAACCTCCGCACATAGTGTGTTGGGCATTGTGCCACTGTCACACGTCTGTGAGTACTATTACAGCTGCTATTACAATAAATGGAAGTAGAAAGTGGAATGTGAAGAATCGATTAAGTGTTGCATTATCTGCAAAACCACCTCATACTCATTGTACTAAATCAATTTTTGTTAAATTATTAAAACTAATGAAAATTATCTTTTTTTTTCTATTATATGCATGAGGGTTGGCCAATAAAGAAAACTAAGAGGTGGAACTTAAACTGAGAGAAATTCAATCCGGCATCGGAACTGGTATCCGCTGTGGCTTAGTGGATAGAGCGCCAGCACGTAGAGTTGAAAACCTGAGTTCGAGTCCCGGTACCGGAGAGAATTTTTTTCCTCTTCACCCATCCTTCATTATATAACGCAGAATTCCTGCACAGAAATATGATGTGTATTACGGTACATTACAATAACTGAACTGATACCTATTTTTGGAAATAACTAAGACTTCCAAAGCTTGTTAATGTCTGACGTTTGTTCATATCTCTGACAAGCTCGATAATGAAATAATGCCGCACATTTCAATATCTAAGTGTTACAATTTTTTAACTACATACTACATATCGAAGCAAAACTCCGATATTGTTATTGAATGTTGCTCTCAAAAGAAAGAGAGCTCATAATTGAAAATGCGGTGGTGTTGTGCAATTTTGAACCTTCAGCTATGAAACTGTTAGGGCAAAAACGAAATGTTGGCAGACCTTAGAAACGCTGGTGAGAAAAAAGTTAGAATAAAACAAAACTTTGTGAAATCAAAACAGGCCAGGAGATCTAATCCATTCAGTTTATGAAGGCTGAGAATCTAATTTAAGCATAGAACAAACTACCATATTTTCCGAGGCGTTTTACGATCATAAAATATATGAAAATATAAAACGCAGAGCACTAAGAATCTTGTCTGTAGGTAATATAAAAATTTCTGCGTTCACTCTATGATATAATCAATGATGATACGACTTACAACAATACAATGGTATTCATTATTCTTATGCAGATGACACAGTTTTACTTTTTGGTGGAAAAACTTGGTATGATGCGTATAATAATTCAAATAATGGACTTAAATTAATAAAAAAAAATGGTTTGACATAAATTACCTTTCTATCAACGAAAATAAAACCATAATTATTCCATTCTCATTATCTGAAAAATGTAACAAACCTCCTACATCTGTATTAAGTATTAAATTACATAATTCTGATTGTTGTCTTATACAGTGTAAATGTCCGATTATTAAAGAATCCTCTGAAGTTAAGTATTTAGGCATAATTTTCGATAATCATTTAAAATGGAACCAACACATTAATTATCTTTGTAATAAATTACGTAAAATAGTATATTATTTTGTTTTATTGAGGAATTACTTGTCAATAAGTTTATTACGCACAATATATTTAACTTTATTTCAATCGTTAATTATGTATGGAATTATAGGATGGGGTAGCTCATTTAAATCCAATTTTAATCCACTTTATTTATTACAGAAGAAAATGATTAAAATATATCTTCATAAACCTATTGAGTTTCCATCTCAAAATTTGTTTTTAGACTTTAATGTACTTAACGAAAGACAAATTTATTATATTGTATTAATAAAATTCATACATAAAAATTGAAATAATTTTGAATTGTATTCTCATAGTTATGAAACAAAAGGCATGAATTCTTTAAGATTGTTTGAACCAAAATGCAACACTGTTACAGTATTTAATCATAGTAGTAATTTAGGCCCAGAATATATAACAAATTTATATTTCAATATCCTAATCTTGTCAATTCTAATATTTCTAGTATTAAATTTAAAAAGTTATGTATGGATTTGAAAAAAATTGAAAAATTGTAAATTTAAATTTATATACTATAATTGCATAGTAGACATGAGGCAAATTGTATTGCATACTTATTAATTTCAATTCAGGAATCCGCCCCTGAGCACGAGTTCTCCTCTTTCAGAGGCGAGCTAAAGTTTTTTCTGTATATATTATGTTATGTAATAATTATTAGCAAAATAATAAATAAATAAATAAATAAATAAATAAAATTTATTGTTTCGGTAACTACACACAATCGATTTCCCAAAATCGATTACACTAGTCGATTCTCCAAAATCGGTTACACTATCGAAAATATATGGTTGGCTGGGTTTTCGAGGCTAGACTCGAAATGGATCCATGCACTTAGTCTTATGATTACACTGAACAACAAGAATTTTGCTTCGACTTAAAACAATGTATCCCTTATGCTTTGGTGTGCGCTGAATACGAAAATTTATCTCTTTTCTTTGTATCACGTAAGATTTTTAAGATATACTATGATTTCACTTTTCGATAAGCGCTCCCTCAGGAAACATCTGGTGTGGGTTGGGGGGTTGTAAACCAAAACAAAAGCTAATGCATTTTATGAGTTTATAACATACTTCCGGTTTCTTTATGGTTGTTGGTCGTTCTTTTGTACTTCTAATAAATAAACAGATTTGGGCCCCTCTATTCAGTAAATTTTGTAACAGTTCAAAGTGAGGTTTACGCAATGAACAAACAAAGGTGTGGTTTTCAGTATTTAAAAGACATGTTTACCAGTTTCAATGAATGCAAATTAAAAGAGGATATTTACATCCGTCCACAAATTCTCATAGTTATGGCTGACTCTTTGTTTGAGGGAAAACTTTCCGTTACAGAAAAAATGACATGGCGCGCTTTCAAAGATGTTTGCTCAAATTTCCTTGGAAATTCTAGGGTAGACAACTACATCGAACTTGCGGAAACGATGTTAGGTGCATATGAGAAAATGGGATGTAATATGTCTCTCAAAATACACTTTTTACATTCTCATTTGGATTATTTCTTTCCTTCTAACCTTAGAGCGGTAAACTGTGAGCATGGGGAAAGATTTAATCAAGAAATATCTGAAATGGAAAGACGATATAAAGGAAGGTCACCATCCAGCATGCTTGTAAACTTTTGTTGGTTCCTTGTAAAAGGCAGTCCCGGGTCTAGTTATAAACGGAAATCATCCAGAAAATTATTTTAATTGGTAAGTTCAAATTACGAGATTTTTCTCATTATATGCATGAAATACTTGTATTGTTGTGTTTTGTGTTTTAAAGTATGTAACATCATTTTTGTATCCAGTACACATTTTTCAAGCAACATGAGGCATTTTGAACCCCTAGTGTGTTGTAATTTTATCAGTAGCAGTGAAAAATTAAAAAGGAAATTTCTTTCATAAAAAATTCAATTCACTTTCCCCGGAAAATGATATGTTATGGGGCAATTTTGATTTTTAATTCATATTTAGGACACATATATTAGTAATATTCACCTATTTTTATTTCGAAGCAAGACAGAAAGTAAAAATTTGTTGTTCAGTGTTATTGTTCCCGTCCGACAGGTAGATCGCGTGGAATTCGTGAATCTGAGACTGAGAGGCGGGCCATCCTGTCTCAGCCCTGATAGAGACAGGACCGATCCCCAGTACATGATAAACTCTAGAGCTCTGAGTAGAAAGCCCTTAATTCTAATTGCTTATTTAATGACGCTGTAAAACTACTAGGTTATTTATCATCGATGGAATTGGTGATAGCGAAATGGTAGACTATTTAGCGACATGAGGCAGAGGATTCATAATGTGATTACATGATCCTCTTTAATTCTGTATCATTATCGGACACCCTTACTGCCCTCAAGACTTCGTCCCAGCCTATTTTAACTACAGCATATAGTAGAGTCGACTATCGGTCGGCATTTTATACTTTCAGCCGTTATACAGTAATCGCAGCAAACCTACCTAGCTCATTCATCGGTAAAGGTGAACTAGAGAGTAGGGGTTGACAAGTCGCATTCTATTTGTACTAAATGTACTACATTTGCCACTGCTGCAATAGACAAAAATTTGGTAGAATGAAAAAGAGAAAAGCGAACGTTCTGAAAAAAACTCTCTACAGCGCCTGCTTTGTCCACCACAAATTTCATTACAACAAGGCCGGAGATCGAACACGTCCCATCGAACAGAAGACCAGCGCATTAGCGTTAAGCCAAAAACGCGGCAATCGAAAATACCACTCAAGAATCAATAAAAGAAGTTACTCCTGAAAAAAAAAAAAACAAACACACACACACACTCTCTCTCTCTCTCTCTCTCTCACTCACTCTCTCTCTCTTTTTTTCTGTTTATATTTAAGTTTTAATTATCACAACATTCAAAGTCATGCTAAAGAAACAGCTAAATGTAGGCTACCGTGAATTCACTCAACTTTCTGCCCAGT
Organism: Periplaneta americana; assembly: GCF_040183065.1. Taxonomy (NCBI): domain Eukaryota; kingdom Metazoa; phylum Arthropoda; class Insecta; order Blattodea; family Blattidae; genus Periplaneta; species Periplaneta americana. The sequence goes on along the minus strand of NC_091123.1, from coordinate 74,185,269 downwards.
AGTAATGCACCTTCGCCCGACGGATGGAATTTCGTAAAGACTGTACACCGCGTAAACAAATACACTCATATATTATATTCTTTCTTATGTTTCATGCATTACTTCACAATGTGGAATTTAAAGCCAGTGTTGCCAACTCCAGTTTGCAGAAATACACTAAACGCTTAAAAAAACCCGCTAAATATAGTATAAAACCCAATAGATTTTAGATATATATTACATATTTAAAAAATAAATTAATAATAATAATAATAATAATAATAATAATAATAATAATAATAATAATAATAGGCTATAAATAATTATTAAACACAAAAACTACAGAAGAAGAGATTCTACATAATCATTATCGTCTTCTTCTTCTTCTTCTTCATCGTAGTTATGGAAGTTGAAGCACCTGCAATTTCTGGTTTGTACGTTACGATTTGCTTAACAATGTGTTCAGACAAGTCAAAATCATGAGCATATTTACCACATCGTTTCATTGCAGCCTTAATTGGCAAAATTGACCGTGATACCTTTGTCCCCAATCTATTCCTAATTTTGGTTTTAATTATATTCATCCGGCTAAATAGTCTTTCTACTTCTGCATTTGACCAGGAATGACAGAGCACAGAAAGTGCGAACTCGCTAATTCTTTGATTATGTTCATATCTAAAGCATCTTTATACCGGTACTCGAAAACTTCACACCAAAAATCACTATTAAAACATGGTGTGGTGCCTCCAAGTGTTATGTATGATTCGGGGCTTCCCCTTCACTACAGACGAGAGGAATGCTGACACAGGACAAAGTCGAGTTTAGTTGTTTAAAGAAAAAACAAATTCCCACTGATCTGAGCGCGAAAGAAATCTAGATTTCCCACTGCCCACCGTTCAATAATTTTTCCCCACCGACAGAGAGAAAAAAAAACTAGATTTAGTGGGAAAACCACCGTTTAACACTGTTTAAAGCGCTGATTGCTTGAATTTCAATAAGTCTGCCCATTTTAGTACTTCGACAACTAGTTTTGTCAGTAGGCTACATTTTATAGATATTAGTATGCGGTCCAACGTTTACTTTCTATCCCTTTATTTGTATAACTCCTTCCATGAAATAAAGAGAATTTCAGAAAAACATAGGTTACACTCATATATAGCCTACTATAGAAGTATAGTTAGCAACTGACATGCAGTCTATTTATATTAATTTTTAAAGTAAGACAAAAAAATTAATGTATTTCTTTCAGACAAGATAATCTTCTCAGGTATCGGCTATCATTTTGGTGATAATAAAAGAGGGACGTTTGGACGAATTTATACTCGTACATCAATATTTTAAACGGATGTTATTGAGTAATTGATACGTATATATTTTTGCATTAAATCGCTTCCTATTCGTTGTAACTTAGCAAACAAGAGCTAAATTAATCCGCACTGGAAATGGCCATAAAGCTAAATAGAGGTGCATACATTCACGGCGGTCCATATCAAATTAAAAGATCTTTTTTGTCACAAAAAGATCGTCTGGTTGAAAGCCCGTAATTCCTCGTTATTTTAATCTAACAATAAAGGGAGGCAGTTTCTACCCCATCTGTGTCTGGTTAGCAGTAATATTGTCCATTATGCTTTGTTCATTTCACCAAGCTCTTTAACAGATTCAAAAACGTATATACAGGCCTGGAAATACATTTTCTTTGTAAATACACTTTAAAACATGGAAAGATGTGCTGTAATGTGGTACTTTTTTTTACTGGGATAACTGGTATAAAGACTTTTACAATTCTCCAAGAGATTAAAACAATGTCATTCAAAGATATGTACACGCTTTGAAAACTAAAATTGTAATGAATGATCGTTAGAATATGTTTCTACAATTTAATTACTTATAAGCAAATATTGTCATGGGAACAGATAAAAAAGTTAATTTTTTGTCTTTCACTATGTTAACAATGTCAAAACAAGTGCTTACACAAATTTTAGCCACTCGAGCGCAGTTACGAGAGCCTCACAGAAAGTAAGTTTCCCTGGGGCCGTTTACAGAAAGAAGCACAATTTCATGGAAAGATTTATTGCACCAGATACAGATATGATTAAGTATTTTTTAACATATTCCCTACCGGAAATGAGACATCTGTCGTACCGTGAGATCAACTTTTCTATCTGTGTCGTGTAAGTCCGCCGCCTGGGATCGGAACCAATCTTTGATAGCCTCTCTGTTGATCACACTTTGTGAAAAATTCCTCAGTTTCGGTGGGGAATATGTTGAAAAATAGTTCAACAATTGCTGTATCTGTTCCAATAAATCTTTCCATGAAATTGTGTTTTCTTTCTGTAAACGACCACAGGGAAACTTACTTTCTGAGAGGTCCTCGTAATTGCGTTCGAGCAGCCAAAATTTGTACAAGCACTTATTTTGAAATTATTAACATGGTGGAAGAAAAAAAATAACTTTTTTTATCTGACCTCATGAGTATCATTGCTTGTTAGCTAAAGAGAACTTTTTAAATATACAGTAGATAAGCGCATATGCGTTAATCGTGTAAATAGTATCGGGCAAAAGAGTGAAGTAAAATAAGCGCAGAATAATAAAGGGGAACGAGTTGGTAATCTATACTAACACAAATCTGTAACCAAAATTTTTCTGGCAACTTTCGCTTTTCCAAAAATATTTCGTGTTAACACGTATAATTAATCATCCTGAGACCAAAAATTGCAATTTTGAAAGCTTTGTTTGTCGGCCTATGCCTGTCTGTCTGTCTGTCTGTGTCTGTCCATCCATCCATCCATCCATCCATCCATCCATCCATCTATCTATCTATCTGGACGTTTGTTACCTTTTCACACTACAGTATAATTGCTACAGTAGAATGGAGAAAGTTACACAACGCTGAACTGCACGCATTGTATTCTCCACCTGATATAATTAGGAACATTAAATCCAGACGTTTGAGATGTGCAGGGCATGTAGCACGTATGGGCGAATCCAGAAAAGCATATAGTTTATAGGTTATTCAGTTGCCATGAAGGCGTTGCCTTTTGTGCACCACAGGAGGTGAACTACGCAACACTGTGTGATATTAATGGAGCAATGGTGGAATGACGGTAGCGAAAAAGAAATTACCCCACGAAAATCTCCCACCAAGCACCGTCTTTTCCACCACAAATTCCAGTCGGACTTTCCGGGATTCGAACCCGAATTACCAGCGTGGAAATTCTATGCTCTAACCGATCAGCTAACGGTGCGCTTATGTTTAACTAAATTATCAACATTTAATTGTGCGCTTAAAAACAAACACTGTATTTTTTTTACATATATTATTGACTTCTGCATCATGTATCTCTTTTAGAGTTCCTTTATTTATGTATAAGAGGTATGAGATGGAACAGCGCAAGTCTGCATTGATTGTATAATGGTCTCGAAATTGGCGTAAATTCGTTTCGTTGTTAATGTCAATGTCACTTAGTAAATGTAAATTTCTGGATCATTATACAATCAATGCAGGCTTGCATTGTCCCGTCTCTTATTTGTTACACAGGGTGGAAATGATACAACTGTGCAAATTGAAGAGGGCAATAAAATACATTAAAATAAATAAAAACCTATTATGCGATTTTTATGGTTAATTGAAAAACTAGGCTGGAAGCTCGCGTAGTTTGGCAACAGCGCATATCTACGAACACACACACACACACACAAACACGCACAAACCTGGTCTGAATAGCAGCATTCCATCCCTTATTCACTGCAGTGGGGCCGCCAGACTTCCCAACGGCAGGAAATAATGATACGTGTTAATTTTTCTATTTAATTGCATGAAAACCGTCCATTTTATTTAAAAACTGGAAAGGGATAAATAATTCCCTATCAGTTTCTCTAATGATAAGAGAAAAAATCAGAATTGTACGGATAGTAAGTATCGAGTAAAAGTGTTAACTCTTAGGGGGAAATAATTTTTTTCTAAGAAAATTATTTATTTGGGACTAGCTAATAAGTAGAAACGAGAATTCCATGCAAATGCACGTTTTTATAGGAACATAGGACATAGCTCAAACTTAGTATTAATCTATTTCATTACTTTTTTGCTTAATCATGCATATAATATACATTATATTCAGTTTAAATGCATGTTTTAATGGTTTTGAGTGAACAACTAAGTTTCTCGATTTTTAAGTCCTTTATTTTAGCTTCAAGAATCATGAGTGAAGAAGAAAAAGAAAGAAAAAACTAAATAACAGAAAAAAATTAATTCAAGTTTGCACCCATAACTTCTTGCGATATAGAGGGGTCACTCTCTGCCTACAAAAGCATATTGATTGACAAATGCAAAACCTCACAGAAACCAATTTATAAATGTTGTTAGTTATTAACTGTGGGGGGAAAAAGTGAAGTGAAATAAGAAATTTGCAACAAAAATTAAAGTGCATATTTAAATTTATTTTCCGTTTGTTCTTGCATGTTTCTTTCAAAGTTTGATAGTGCATTAATGCATGCATATTTTGGGATTTTATAGTGCATGAAATTGTCGTCTCTACTAATAAGTAGAGAGCGGAATTTAGGCAAAAACCTATTTTTTTCCTTGAGATTTAATACTTACATTTTTCATGGAAATATAGGTATAGGCTAAATAAAGGAGTTTTATAGTGCCTAAAAATGCTTATTTCTACGTTAGTGCCTATTTTTAAGTTTTTTTTTTTTTAATTTTTGCATAATTTTTCGTAACTGTTTACTGTTTTTCTTAACATCCCGTACCGTTTACATCCCAAAACGGATAACAACTCCTTCCCAGCAGTGAACAACACAATAGAGAAGTACCTCCGGGCCACCCCTTCTCATTCTTACAATCTTTCAGTCCTAAAATTCCAACTTTCAGTCGGCCTGGGTGGCGTACTCGGTATAGCGCTGGCCTTCTGTGCTCGAGGCTGCGGATTCGATCCCGGCCCAGGTTAATGGCATTTAAGTGTGCTTAAATGCGACAGGCTCATGTCAGATTTACTGGCATGTAAAAGAACTATTGTGAGAAATTATTATTATTATTATTATTATTATTATTATTATTATTATCCTCTGTCTGTCAGCAATTTAACACAAACTCACTGGGTTGTACTCGAATGAGCATTCTCTTAGATTCCAAGACAGATAACAACCCCTTCTTTTTTTTCTCACAGCAGTGAGCGACACAATAGCCAAAATGGATACTGATCATCTACTGTGAAGCAAACTATGGAAATTTGATTGGTGAATAAAAAACACTCTTATATTAGTGACATTCTTTAACAAAAAAAGCCTATTTGTTATTTTATAGAGCCTAAATAAATGAGTTTAAGAGCCTATTTTAGGCGCCTAAAATACCACTTTTTAGGGCCTAAAATTCTGTTCTCTACTAATAAGGTACTGTAGAAATTTGTACTCTATACAAGGAACAAGTATTTAAATCTGCACAGTTATATTTTACTTCCACCCTTACAAAGGAACTCTTTATCTCTTGAGACCACATAGTCCTCTGACAGAAATCAGCAAATTAAGTAGATAAATTTGGGCGGGAAATAAAGCAATAGACTGCTGTGTACCCGAGGTTGTACAAAGAATTCACTTCATCAATAAAAATACTTGCACTTACATTAAAAGGACTGCATGAAAGAATTTGACAAGACGTTGAATGTGGCTCATAACGCGCCATAATTCGTAACGGAAATAAAAAATTCCTAGTCCCTAGAAGGCAAAGAACTTCCATTGTTCTCATATGTTTCAGGATGCGAGTCGTCAATGAGAAACCCAAGTCTGCACCAACCACTTCTAGCGAAGTCATCCATCCCACCCATCGCTTTCTAAACGCAGCGAACGTGAGTTCTCAGCACTGCACTTCAGTTTTCTCCGTTCCCATTCGCAGTAAAAGTCGCCCTGCAAGGTGAGCGTTACGTGACCCTAATGAGCATCTGCCGCTTTCTGCAGTCCCACAGATCATTATCTGATTAACCATAACAACGAATTGCCGACAAGACCCTGAAAGTGAAATGAATTCCTGCCGCCTCGCTCCAGCCTTGACATAGTTCTAACCACCATCCCAGGGAAGACTGGCGCCAGAAGAGTCCGTTGCGGAATTCGAACTCAGAACGACAGTCTGTATACCGGTGGGTGGGTTTTCATAAATGCAGTTGAGACGAACAATATATTTCCAGCTTCATAGTCCATGTTCCATCTTGTAACCATAATGTAGATAATTTAAACTGTAAGTTAATTTCTACCAACAACATACCATCAGCAGTATCATCAATATTTTCACTATCACAAACAACACGATAATTTTATGATAATGATAACTTTTAGTATGTTATTTTACGATGCTTTACCAACATTTTAGGTTATTTAGCGTATGAATGAGATGAAGGTGATAATGCCAGTGAAATGAGTCCGGGGTCCAGCACCGAAAGTTACCCAGCATTTGCTCATATTAGGTTGAGAGAAAACACCGGAAAAAACCTCAACCAGGTAGCTTGTCCCGACAGGGAATCGAACACGGGCCACCTGGTTTCGCGGTCAGACGCGCTAACCGTTACTCCATAGATATGGACGATAATGATAATTATAATAAATAATAACAATATGAATTTCACGGATATTAGAACAAACAGACGTCGGACAAATTTTTCAGGAGGTTATCCTATTGTATGTTTTTTTAGTTGGTTATTTAACGACGGTGTATCAACTACTAGGTTATTTAGCGTCGATGAGATTGGTGATAGCGAGATGGTATTTGGCGAGATTAGGCCGAGGATTTACCATAGATTACCTGGCATTCATCTTACTGTTATTGGGGAAAATCTCGGAAAAAAACCCAACCAGGTAATCAGCCCAAGCGGGGATCGAACCCGCGCCCGAGCGCAACTTCAGACCGGCAGGCAAGCGCCTTAACCGACTGAGCCACGCCGGTGGCTTTGTATGTGGTATCCGCCATTCTCAAAAGCATACTGACAAGGAAGTGCATGGGGTATAAGTTGGAATGCTTAAATATAATGAGACTTGGATCATAGAAAGCAGGCAGACAGTCGATTACAAAACTGAAATCCATTTCGGTTGACGTTCATGCTTGTAGGAGTTCTGAGGCTCCAAAAGTCATGTAGCAATACACTCCTAAATATGAGCTTTTCAAGGCATTTGCTTGTCTGTAGTTTACGGTTTGCAACAGTGTAAATCAATTACAGCATGATGGTAACAATTATCACCACTACTATGAAAACAGTACAGCATATGAGTCATGAATGGAGTAGACTCTTCATCTATACATCCATATTTGTAAAAAGTGTACCTATTTTATTAAAGATTTTTCCATCAAAACTTTATCAAAACGCAAACACTTGTTCACTTCCAGCGAGGAACGAAAAACTGGAAGTGAACAAGTGCTTGCGTTTTGATAAAGTCATATATTTTAATCTGGTGCTAGGATGAGAGACATATCTGTAATATGTCTGACAGTATTCTCATATGGACGGAAAAAATAAACATCGAGAGATTGAATAAGTCCAGTGAACTTTCCAGGCACTTGTTCCAATGAAAAATCGATGTTATTTGGAATAAGGGATAAGAACCATCTCTATTACTATATCCACTCCAGGAGTCAACAATCGGGAGGATCTTTTCTACTTTGACAGTCTGGAAGAAGACATCTTGGAGAAAGTCATGAAGGTGCTTTTTCTTCATATTCGTATTAGTATATGCATTGGCCTTCATGATATCAGGTGAATTTGGAAATTTGTCAGGGAAATTTCCATTTGATTCAGCAACCAACATATAACCAATATATACAAAGGAGAATGAAGCTTATCATCTGCAGAAATTATTGGGATAATCATATTCGAATGAGTAGTAGCTGCAGCCGAATTCATCGAAGTGAGAACTCGTTTGTCTCCTTTAGCACGAAGTGTATGTGAAATATGAGCTTCTTTGTCAAATCGACTCTGATCAGTGTTAAATATCTGGTGAGGTTCAATTGCCTTAGAAATCACAAGTTTTCTCACTTTTTCAATAAAGGAATCAATTTTATTTTGCAGATAGACTTCCGTAGTTGAATAGTTACGCCCAACACGATACCTAATTTTTCTAGATCCTCTAACTTTTGAAGCTTTACAATTCTTAAACGTATGAACGTCAGGTGAAATAGGTTTCAGTTTTGGAGTCGACTATCTGCGTGCTTTCAATCCAAGTCTCATTAAGCAACTCAACTTACAACGCTTGTAAGGTTTTGCCGTTGAGAATGGAAGATACCATGCCGAAAATGGTCACAAAGATACAGTAGCTTTTTTATTCCCTTCAGGCCGGATGTACATTATAGTGTACATTGTTTCTTTTTTTTTCTTTTTTGGAATGTCTTCGATACTTTTAAATATTTAGAAAAATTCTATGTGATAGAAATGGGGAGTATTATTATTTAAACATTTCTATAACTGAATTATAAATAACATTTAAAATTGTGGGTCCCCAGGGGTCAAAATTTTCCCCAAATTTTGATTTGCTGTGAAGACTTGATTTGGGATTTTTGGATCCCCAGAATGATTATGTGACCAGTTTTTTTTTTCATTTTTTTTTTAAATATAAATTCGGGTCTGAAGGGGTTAAGTTGTAATATTTAACATGGTGCTCAATTAAAAGTTGTTAGTTCATTTTAACAAGTTTTAGCATTTTTTTCACATCTAAGAAAATGATCCCATTATTTCTCTACTTGGAACTGAAAAGTCAGTCAATCTCTCTGTAAATTGTCTACACACGGTTCAACGTCAGTTTTCATATAATAATATGTATCTACATAAAAATTCTTTGCTTTAGTTTGAACTTATTGGCTGGCATTTCAAAGGTTTAACAATATAATTTAATGCACACACAATGAAATTACATTTTAAAGAACAAATACTAAAAGCAAAGACGCCTTTTGATTTATAAGAGAGTTTCACCACACAGCGGATTTTGGGTCCCGATACTGAAGATCAGTTGCAGGGAGGTCATTAAACTCATGCTACAATCCCTCCGTAAGCCAAAGATACCGCTGTGTGGTGGCTGAAAATCCGCTGTCTGGTTATCACACTGCACACTGCACGATGAAGGCAACTACGAGACGATATCACAGTCTAGTACATACAGTCCCGAAGCTTGAGTTGTTGAGAGTACTAGGAACAATAGACTGTGCCGGTACTATTTCGCATTGTCTGTGATGAGGCGATAGTAACGACCCTATTGGTTAGCAACTAACTATGGATGCATATTCCCTACGTATTGAGCTTCGTGACTGTATATACTAGACCTTTCACGTGCGAAGGTCGCAGTGCAATGGGTTCTCCCTTCTTCCAGGAGAACAAAATATATTTCCAATAGAATCCCCGAACACGAGCGTTGTTCATATGGGGATGAATTCATTTAACTTAACCTTACGTTTTAATATTTAGCAAGTTCAAGCTTAATGTATTTAATAGTTTTTGCATCCTGTTCTTTTGTTTTAACATAATTCCAATATAGTTTGAAGTATAATTCAATATTGCTTGACAAATGTGTAAATAAAGTAAACTAAAATGAAATAAAAAAGTTATCTGTCCTAATTTTATACACAACTTGTAAATCACTTCCACGAAATTATTTTTTCTTCAGCAATGTAAATATAAAATGGAGTTAGTGATGAACTGCTTCAGATCTTTGTTTATTTCTGTCATTTTAGTACCGTTTTTTGATCACTGCTAACTCCTATTTTTGTACTTCTATACAAACGTCAAAGTTTTAATGGGATTATTAAAAACGCAACACATTATAAGCGATAGGATTATTAAAACCAACAGACCGTAGGAGGAAGTACTCCTGATTGAAGTGGTTGTGCCTTTGAGCCGTAAAATACAGCCAACAGAAGCTAAAAAAATCATGAAATACGAAGAACTGAGTGAATAAATGAAACAGCTGCATAAATACCTGCATTCCATATTAAATCCAACCACACGCACCCTTATAAACTCTACCATCTCGGCAATGAATTGTTAAAATTAAGACACTTCGTTTAAATCCTTCAGAGATTCAGAATACTATTAAAATGTCTTATCATAACATAACAAATATATCATTATCCGAGTGTAATTGTAAATTGTAGTACTATAAGAGAGTAAAATCTGTTTACTCTCGTGTGCTACACAATATTTTATCCATTACTGGTAGGTATCTACATTTCATTATTGGTAACTAAATTCAATTTTAAATTGTACGCCTTCTCTTTGTAATGTGTTGATTGTGAGGAAGTTATAAATAAGTGAATGTATGGATTTTATCGTTACTAGTGTGTTGGTTGTCATGGAAAAAGTTTTTAATTCACTGCAATGAATGAAGACATTGTTTAGGTTGCTAAGGACGACGAAATAAAGACCAGTTTAGACATCAGTCATGGGTAAACTTAATGTATTCTTGTGTGAATATATTCCAATCAAATTACAGCAAACTTAATAATAAATAATAATAATAATAATAATAATAATAATAATAATAGTAATGAACTAAAATTTAAATTACTTTCGAAATTGTTATTTAATACTAGATCTGTATATAAGTAGTACCCGACCACCTCTGTTGTGTAGGGGTCAGCATGCTAGTTTTATACGCAGACGGCCCGGGTTCGATTCCCGGTCGGGTTGAATTTCCTGGTTGAGGTTTTTCAGAGTTTTCCCTCAACCATAAGGCAAATTCCAGGGAATTCGGGCCACAACATCCCTGAATATCACCGGTCTCATTCATCACCGAAATCATATTCGTAACAAATCAGTATTATTATACAGTCGCCATCTAGTTCATAACAATAGAACCAGTCTCAACAATATTACACAGGTCTTCGGATTTCATACAGAAGATTAACTCACGATATGACCAAAGATATTAAAGTGAGTATAAATAACAGCGAAAGAGAAAAGTGGTACTGGTAACATGAGCTGCTGCCAGGAAGTCAGGAGGATAGCTATGGTAAAGGAAAGCTTTTAATGAGGAAAGGAGCATCTTCTGCATACCTCTGGAAAAAAGAACTAAGGGAGAGACTAGTTAAGTGCTTCGTTTGGAGTGTGGCATTACGACGAAGTAATGAGAAACGATAAACATTTTAAATATGGATGTGGAGGGAGCGTGTGAAATGGACAGACAGAATAAGAAATGAATATGTGATATAAAAAGTGGGGGAAGAAAGAATAATGCTGAAACTGATCAGAAAGAGGAAAAGGAATTGGTTGGGTTCCTGGCTGAGAAGAAACTGCCTACTGAAGGATGCAGTGGAAGAAATGGTGAGCGGGATAAAAGTTCAGGAAAGAAAAGATGTCAGATGATAGACAACATTAAGATAATATGAACCGTATGCGGAGTCTAAAAGGAAGACGGAAAATAGGGAAGATTGGATGATGCTAAGATTGTAGTGAAATGTAGAAGAATTAATTAATTAAAAATGTCAGACTATTTAACGACGGTACAACAACTGCGAGATTATCTAAAGTCGTGAGGTTGGTGATTACAAGAACGTATTTCGCGAGATAAGTCAGAGGATTCGCCAGAGGATTACCCAGCATTTGCCTTCAGTTGGGAAAAACTCTTAAATAATGTAAGCCAAAAGGCTCCTCTAGTCCTAATGTCGCATGAGTAAACTTGAGAAAACAGAGGTAACAACCAGCTTATTTACTGGTAAGGCGGTAGAAACTGTAATTATAGCGCACTTTGTAAACAAATTGCAAAAAGCTCTAATAATTTGCATCTGAACTCGAATCAATACTGAAGCTTCACCAACTTGCTCTATTGCTCACAAATGATTGTAAATTTGTCCTAAAACGAGAACTGTAGTAGCAAGAGCAGTAGTAATACTACTACTACTACTAGTAGTAGTAGTAGTAGTAGTAGTAGCGGCAGTAATAGTAGCAGTAGAAGTAACAGCAGTAGTAGCAGTAGCAGCAGTAGCTGCAGCAGCATGGCGGCAGTAGCAGTAGGTACGGTCCGCCCCAGGAATCTGTAGAGTAACTTCACCCATATGGGGACGGAGTCTGTGTCGGAGTGCATTGCGGGCAGCACCAGCTCGAGGCCACTAAGGGGTAAGATGCTAGCGGTAGAAGGTAAAGTAGAGTTCAGATAGAAATGATCCCCTCCCTTCAAGTGATTGGTCGTTTCGTTCAAGCAATGCCGCCCCCAGAGCAGTCATTGGCCCTAGCCCTCCCACAAACCACTTGCGCAGAGGTCTTGTTCAGTCTTTCTACTCTACCGATACTGGGACGAACCATAGTAACAGTAGTAGTAGCAGCGGTGGTAATAGAAATAGCAGTAGTAGTAGCAATAGGTAGTAATAATAGCAGTACTAACAGCAGCAGTAGTAGCGGTAGTTGTAATAGCAGTAGCAGCAGTATGTAGTAATAGTAGTAGCAGTAGTAGGTTCTAACAGTAGTAGTAGTAGTAGTAGTAGAATTAGCAGCAGTAGCGGTAGCAGAAGTAGGAGCAGTTCGCAGTACTTGGAATAGCGACAGCAGTAGTAGCAGTAACAGCAGTAGTAGCAGTAGATGGTAACAATAGTAATATCAGTAGCTGTACTAGTAATAATATAATATTAATTTACAGCGTAAAATTCAGTAACATATGCATTATAGAGTAAATATAATATCTGTGCACGAAATCGACCTTTTAAAACTTCAAAATCAAATGTAAATTTACAGTAATAAATTAATCAGAATAGTACCTACTGCAGTAAATTAAGTTCTCGTAGTCCTGGTTATTTAATTATGTTATGCAGAATAAAATACCTCCATTAGTAGTGTTAAATTGCTTATCACAGATGCAGCGGTGCTCATATCCATGTGTTAGGAGAGTTAACAAGCTTTGACGCGGTTCTCTGATTTTCTGTAAGCCTATTAGTGGAGGTTTTGCATAAATTAAGTGTAGATCGATGTTCAAAACTTCCGATGCAACATTAAATGGAAACGCATCGTTCTCCACACTATCAAAGCAGAAAGAAAATACGGAAGTGAAACGGATTAAAGAGATTTTATAATGTCGATTTGCACACACGTATTTACAAACCACAGCGTGTGCTTTGCCAAGTGAATCCACAAAACCACAAACAACACCTGGAAAATTAAATCGACGTTCACAAACGCGGGACAATGTAACACGAAAAACTAACAGAGACGTTTAAAAAGAAGGTGGCCTACTATTCATGCTAATAATGTAGTGAATTCTAACAGTTTTCAAAGATTCCTTATTTCATAAAGTCATTTTCTATGTAACGGCTGAGGCGCAGACACTTTGGTCGTAGTTTTAATTCTCTCTTGGTATATTATTGGTTTGATTGGTTGATCGTTGCCATATGTAGGAGACGCTTCATACATGTGAATTTATTTATTTATTCATATATTCAACTATTTATTTATTTACTTATTTATTTATTCATTCATCTATTCATATAATCAACTATTTATTTATTTATTTACTTATTTATTTATTCATTCATCTACTCATATAATCAACTATTTATTTACTTATTTATTTATAGTTTAATACTTTAAATTACATGTCTAAAAAAATATGTATAGACAAGTTGAGTTAAAAATGGAACAATTACAAAGAAATTTTACAAAAAAAAAAATTCGTCAAGATTATAAAACGGACTTAAAATTAACCAACTAGAAGTGTAAAATTTGAGAGCAGCTCTGCTTAAATTAAAAATATGTGATGGAAATTTATTTGCAACCTTCAATGACATTTGACAAAAGTTTTTTTTTTTTTTTTTTTTTTTTTTTTTTTTTTTTTTTTTTTTTTTTTTGGCAAGTGTACATGTTATATTAAAATCATTTCCTTGTCTTGTGTCTTAGGAATGAATATCATTTCTTAATGTTAAAGTTGGAAGATTATCTTTAACATACAAAATTAACTCTAGGATATATATATAAATTTATTACAGTCATGATTTTGTTTTTCACAAATAATGGTTTACAATGTTCATTAAAAGCTGCATTTGATATAATTCTTATGGCCCTTTTTTGAAGTAATAGGACCCTATTTATAAAGGCACTGTTGCCCCATAGCAATATTCCATAGATAAGAGTACTTTGAAAGTAAGCAAAATAAGCATCACGAATATAGTTTTCAGGTAAAACAGTTTTTAATCTCTTAAGGAGAAACAAAATTCTTGAAAGTTTAGTAGAAATATGATCAATATGACTTTCCCATATCCACTTGAAATCAATAATAATTCCTAACATATTAAACTGACTTTAGAGTAAAAATCACATGTTCAGTTTTAGCTGGGTTCAACAAAAATTCATTTGCATTTAACCAAACTTCAGCATCTCTTAAATTATGTTGAGCAAAGCTTTCCAAATAGTTAATATCACCATGGTTAATTAAAAAAGTAGTATCATCCGCGTACAGTACTGCATCAGCATTTATATTATAAGCTATATAAATTTCTACTGGCAGAATTAAAGCCATAAGGCCTTCTCTTCCACGCAACCATTATACTCGTAAGAATATTAACAAATATAAAAATGACAGCAATTCAGAAGCAATATACAAATAATAATAATAATAATAATAATAATAATAATAATAATAATAATAATAATACTTACTTACTGGCTTTTAAGGAACCCGAGGTTCATTGCCGCCCTCACATAAGCCCGCCATTGGTCCCTATCCTGAGCAAGATTAATCCAGTCTCTATCATCATATCCCACCTTCCTCAAATCCATTTTAATATTACACTCCCATCTACGTCTCGGCCTTCCCAAAGGTCTTTTTCCCTCCGACCTCCCAACTAATACTCTACTGTATATGCATTTCTGGATTCGCCCATACATGCTACATGCCCTGCCCATCTCAAACGTCTGGATTTAATGTTCCTAATTATGTTAGGTGAAGAATACAACGCGTGCAGTTCTGTATTGTGTGACTTTCTCCATTCTCCTGTAACTTCATCCCTCTTAGCCCCAAATATTTTCCTAAGAAACTTATTCTGAAACAGCCTTAATCTCTGTTCCTCTCTCAAAGTGAGAATTTAAGTTTCACAACCATACAAAACAACCGGTAATATAACTGTTTTATAAATTCTAACTTTCAGATTTTTTGACAACAGACTGGATGATAAAAGCTTCTCAACCGAATAATAACAGGCATTTCCCATATTTATTCTGCGTTTAATTTCCTCCCGAGTATCATTTATATTTGTTACTGTTGCTCCCAGGTATTTGAATTTTTCCACATCTTCAAAGGATAAATTTCCAATTTTTATATTTCCATTTCGTACAATATTCTCGTCACGAGACATAATCATATACTTTGTCTTTTCGGGATTTACTTCCAAACCTATTTCTTTGCTTGCTTCAAGTAAAATTCCCGTATTTTCCCTAATCGTAATAATAATAATAATAATAATAATAATAATAATAATAATAATAATATTAAGACAAGTTTAGTTACATTTAATTCTAAGTACCTATCAATATTGCAACAATCTGAATCGAAGTAATTATTACAATACTAGAGATAATTTATATATTAAAAGTAAAAGTCATATATTGTAAAAATTAGAATGTATTTTTTCATTTTAAAATTATCATAAGAATGAGGAGAAAATTAACAAAGAAACCAATCCTAAACATTCTGTATTGTTATTATGATGTTTGTTAGGTGGACCAGTTAACAACATAAGAAACGAGAAACGATATTTTTTAAGCATGGTTATAATTCAAAATACTAACAAGAACGAGAACATAAAGGCCCAAAGGGACTCGATTTTTGGGATAAATTATATGATTATCACGCTCATGATGAAAACGATTCGAGTGCACATGCTATGAAGTTCAGTGGAATCGTGAGCTGCTTCAAGGGTCCCACTGCAATGCGCGCCGTGCCGCCTCGTCTTCATTTGGACGAGCAAGGAGAATCCTTAATGGTGAGGATGTTAAGTGAATTATCCTCCTTTCCCTGGAGACAGTTTTATTGCTCCTTCCGCCGCGCATCCACTCCACTGGATGTCGACGGTCTTACGCAAATTCGATGTGCACTCTAGATTTTACGTGACGCAACGAATAGAACTAAGTGTTGAAAAGTGTGCAATGCGTGCTTCACCACCAAAATATCTGCGTCTTATTTTTTAAATATTGTTTACTTCGTGTAAATTTTTAAATTTTAAGTGTAATACCTACAAGTGAATCAGGGATTACAAAAACAGCACATTTCACTATTCGTGGCCAAATGAGTTTATTCCAGTTTCATGGACTGTTGATATCATTCCATGCAGAAACCACGTATGTCAGTATAGCCGTCTCACATCTGGAGACCTGTGAAATTCTGGAAGCGCGCAGAAATAACTCATGTCCTCGACATGTGCCGACACATTGGTTCCGATACCAGACGGCAGACATCTACAACACAAGGATACAAATATTGATCCCACTGAATGACAAATGTCTCAATTCTGGTGGTGAATGCGTTCAAAAATAACTCAATAATTGCTATATCTGTTCCAATAAAACTTTCCATGAAATTTTGTTCTCTTTCTGTAAACGGCCCCACGAAAACTTATTTTTTACGGCCTTCGTAATTGTGCTCGAGTGGCCAAAATTTCAGTCATCAGACGACTCATTTATTTTTAAAATTCAGCTAATAAAGCCATTTGTTGAAATACTTTCCATTAAGATAGGTATAAATCTGCGGTTTGCTCCACAAAATTCAGAACATTGACTGTTCTATTAAATTTTATTTATATTCCAGATTTATAGAAGCTGTCGTCAGCACTCGCTGAAATGTGCAATGGGTACGCGGTGTTGTCCCGTATGCACCGTCGTGCAGTAGAGATAGAGAGCATACCCGCTAGCAGCTACGGAGTGCACCATAGTGCACTGCGTTTTCCTCGGGTAAGAGAGACTAGCCCCAGAGTGCTCTGTGCTGACGACCCCTGATTTATAGGTTCTATATGATTTATACCTTATATTTGTACTTATGGAATATCTTCTTTTGACATTATTAAAATAATGGAAGAAAAAAGATTAACTTTTTTATCTGCCCCCATGAGAATGTTTACTTGTAAGTACAAAGAAGAATACCCATATTTACTTTATTCATTGGCATATCCAGACAAAATCGTGTCAATTCAAAGAGAGAAGCTTGACGATATACGCAAACTAATGCGTTACATACCACATGAATATCAAGAATTTTACAATAATATTCGTTGCCTATTGTGGAAAAATAAGTTCATTTATATGCTAAACTTATGTATTAAGTACACAGTAGGCTTATGCATATATTATATCCCTAATTTGACAAATAAACTTTAGTTAAACTGAAATTATTATACTACAATTTTGATTCCTTGCAGAAACAGCACATGTCAAGCTAATATATATTGATTTATTTCATTAACAATTCATTAGATTCCAATAAATTTGGTATAAAACGACACATCTATTAGGATTGTCTGAAGAAGCCAGTACTATAACTAATGATGTGGTCTATCACCAGTAATACCGTTTTTTATGTCTACTAAAAAAGTTAGTTTTCATGACATGTGCTGTTTCTGCAATCCCCAATTCAAGTATAGTTCGGGTCAGCTTACTCCATACCCTAAGGGTGAAACCTAACCATTTTCGCCCATTACTATATATGCTAGTGGATTGTGGTGATTTTATAGTTTGCAGATTGAATTTTCTTTTGCCAACTTCGTTTCGAATTTCTATACTGACAAATGGTAGTAATTTTGTAACTAGTATGTTGGCAGCTGAGACAAATTTTGTCGGTACTGGAGTTCCATGAAATTAAAATTGTACTAGATTTCTGAGCCGGTTTCTGGAAGCTAATTAAATTTGTACATACTAATAAATAATTAATTAATATCAGTATTAATGATACATGAAGAAGTCCACGGAACTGCCGACAATGGCAGTAACAGACGCATTGACATAATCGCCATTAGTGAATCCTTGTCTCAGGGTAAGATAATCGACCCCACCATCAGGTTTGAAACATATAAAGGACAGCCTGAAGACGTACACGAGGAGAAACGAGCAATCTACGTTCCAACCATCCCGTATTATAAAGATAAATACCAACTTCACGATATC
Source organism: Periplaneta americana (assembly GCF_040183065.1). Classification (NCBI taxonomy): domain Eukaryota; kingdom Metazoa; phylum Arthropoda; class Insecta; order Blattodea; family Blattidae; genus Periplaneta; species Periplaneta americana. Next base: position 74,167,192 of record NC_091123.1, on the reverse strand, counting down.
AGTGTCACGGGATTGATGTTTGGAACAAGAGGAACGATACCTAACTTCTCTTCTCAATTCTGTAAGACCCTAGGAGAGCACAAATCTTTTCTAAATCTTTTCTCCTCATAATTAGAGAGTCAGTCAAACTTTTACGGAACCACCTATATGGATTATAATTCAGTGTACTGAAAAAACTTATGTGCCATTATTATTTTTCTTCTTGTTAGCTTATTCTGTTAACTGCTATTGTTTGTTTGTTTGTTTACTTGTCTGTTATTTTTTCTCATTCTGTTATCTTTCATCATCTATTTGTTCTTTTTTTTGTTTTGTATGCTTTGTCTAATGGCAGCCTCTAATTTGAGGAAGCTCTGGTAAATAAATAAATACATAATAGTTATTTTATGTGTTGTGTTGTGTTGTTGTTATAATTCAAGACTACAGTCAGGTAAGTTTTCGGAGTTAGTACTAATAATTTTATGTGGTCAAACAAAATACATTTTTAGGTTAGGTCTCGTGAATCAACTGTTTAGTCAAACCAATGAATTTCATATTGCCAGACAAAATACCTAACATGTTGATTCCTTTCTCGTATAGTTTGCCTACGAAAATATGTTACAAATTATTGAATTATTTAGAATAACCTTCCAACATAAAGGTAAAGCACGGTAAATAAATAAGTCATTCAGTACATAGGATCGTGTGATATCTGGTAACAGTTGGCAACACTGACAATACGGCAATATTTGCTGTTTAGGAACTGTTCTTATGTGACTCTTAATATATAAAATGATTTCAAACATATTGGGATTCCTACTCAAATGCCACGGGTTTTCTACGCAATGAAAATACTGAATTTTCACTTCACTCTTCTGGAATTCCAAGTCACCAATGCCCATACGTATACAAAATGTTTGTGAGAGTTTATTATAAAGTTCTGGAAGTGATAGGAGGTGTCAAAGGAAAAAAGTTTTGCTAATGATCACAAACCCGGCGACGCTTGCAGTACGATGCTACATCCCTTTACAAGCGTCGCGTCGTTTCACGCCTGGGTATTAGACAACTCCTCGTTTCGTTCGCATAGTGGGATGAGAGAAACTGAATGGAAAGTGTTACTAAGACTACACTCTTGCTTTGTTATTTTTATATTTATTAGCCTATGCATTACATTCCTAAACTTGGCAGATATTAATTCCCAATACACGGTTGAAAATCGCAAATTATTCTTCTAAACCAGCGGTCATCACCACAGTGCACCCTCGGAATAGTGTCTCTTACCCGCGGATAAGACATTGCACTAGCGTGCAGCCGTGGCTGCTGAAGGGTATGCTTTCTCCCTCTCCCTTCTGCACGACGGTGCATATTCAGATACATTTCTTGCCCGTTACCCATATCAGCGAGTGCTGATGACTACTGCTCTAAACAAATACCCTATTATAAAAGCCTAAAAGAAATCTAACTAATTTTAAATACATTATATTAATTTCTATTTATATCGTATTTAATATTTATTTCATTAGTCATAATTATTTACTATGAACCCATCCATTCATCATTATTAGAGATTTAATTATTATTCATTGCTCATTGTTCCATACCATTATTTTTACTTTAATTTATACGCTACTATGCCGCCACGATGGTCTAGTCTAGTGCTGGACTCATCATGTCGACCTAGGTTCGATCCCCGATGTACCCCAGATTTATAACTTGTGTTGGGCAAGCCCATGGTTCAGGTAACACAGATGCATTCTCCGGGAACTCCGGTTCTCTCTATCATCTCATCTCATCGCGCATATAGCGTAGACCAGCCTCCTATGGCGCACCCTAGGCAATAACTCTGTCGGTAAATTGGTCTACACAACTGGCTTCATATGAGTGATTGGTGAAGAGTCAAGTACCCAACATTATTTAAAAAATGTATACCGTACGTTACTTTTCATTATTATTGTTAATATCATCTTTAGCAATATTATTATTATTATTATTATTATTATTATTATTATTATTATTATTATTATATTATCCAGAAATGCGTATAGAATATCAGTTGGAAGAGAAATGATGGAAGAAGACCTTTGGGTAGGCCGAGATGTAGATGGGAGGACATTAATATCAATTTGAGGGAGGTGGGATATGATGCTAGGGACTGGAATAATCTTGCTCAGGATAGGGACCGATGGAAGGCTTATGTAAGGGCGGCAATGAACCTCCTGGTTCTCTAGAAGCCATTTGTAAGTGCGTAAATAGGCCCATTATTATTATTATTATTATTATTATTATTATTATTATTATTATTATTGTCCCGCTCCGTGGCGTCGTGGTCTAAGTCATCCTGCCTAGGACTCGCGTTACGGAATGCGCGCTGGTTCGAGTCCTCATGGGGGGAAGTAAGTTTCTCATGAAATTTCGGCTAGTGTATGGAACCGGTGCCAACCCAGCTTCGTGATACACTTGGGGAGCTACGATAGGTAGCGAAATCCGGTTGCGAATGCCAGCTATAACGATTGGGGGGGATCATCGTGCTAACGACACGATAACTTACCTCCATTCTGGTTGGATGATCGTCCACCTCTGCTTCGGCATGTGGGCAGCCGGCTGGTCGGTCTAGGCCCTTCACGGGCTGTAGCACCACGGATTATTATTATTATTATTATTATTATTATTATTATTATTATTATTATTATTATTATTATTATTATTATTGGTCTATGGCTGTTAACCAGAACAATTATTATAATAATAATAAATAAATAAAAATAAATTATAATCATCATAATCAATATTAGTATACTCAGTACTCATTATTTAACAATATTTTGTGTTACCGGTACCTCATATCTATTAGGCTATATATCATTACGTAGGCTTAATAAATCTACTGTTAAACATTTACGTTTTTTCATGAAAAGGCGGTGGAACTGCTGTGAAGTGTGGTGAGAACGATAATAGGCCACCGTGTAAGGCAACACGGGTTATAATATTCATTACGGGCATACACATACGCAGAATTCGAACCCAGGATCGTGATTTCCACATATTTTCAAAGTTACGCCCCAATAGTAGTTGCAGAGACCGCGGGAGGTTTGTTTCAGCATTTCTGTGTCTAATCACAGTTTTTCTATACACCTGCCCAGAGTTTACTGAAAAAGACAGGTCGTGTATTATACAGTCTACTTTGGCTTACGAGACAGAAAGAACTAAATTAAATTGACGTTATTTACGGTTAGAAGCTCTTCATAGCATTTATTTGGCATTTATGAAAAAGCAATAAATGCCCACATTGATGTATATTGGCAATAAAATGTAACTGGATCCCTAAACAGCCGTCGATCTAACCGCTCCACCAACGCTAGAGTTCGTTCCACATGAAGGATTCGCGATCAGCTTGAAATCAAATACTTGAACAGCTTCCAGGAAATTCAATTCGATTTTATTTTGCTGACATACATCTCCGAATGGTGACATGATATTGCTCTTTTCCTCATTTTGTTGGTTTTCCAATTTCTTACATATCAACGAACAGAACGGCTCATCCCAAGTTTTCATAATAAAGTACCATGAATAGAGAATATTTGCTTACGTACTGATTTTTCCGCAACACTCGCATTTCATTCCCATAGCATGACATATCTCATGGCATGTGCATTAAAAGGTTTCATGAAATGCTGCAAGTTTATTGCTTGTTCTACTAGCCTCCTCCTGAATTTGAAGATATTTCCTTCACAACATTCCGAACCTCAAAAAAATTACAACCTTTCAGTAACAATGTTCATTTCATGTACAGTAGAGATCAAATACCTGATGATTATCAATTAATATGCCGCTGTCTAAATTAAAAGTCAATCTATAAATTTTACACGCATCAATCCACCTACCCATTCATTCATTCATTCATTCATTCATTTATCCACTCATCCATCCATCCAATCGTCTATTCATCCATCCAATCATTCATCCATTCATCCATCCATCGAATCATTCATTCATTCTTCCATCCATCCATTATTGGAACAACCTTCTTAATGACATGCTTATTACGACACTTAACCTCCAATCATTCATCAATCTCTCCATTCATTCATCAATGTAATTATTCGCCCATACATACATCCATCCATCCATCCATACATACACACATTCATCCAATCATTCATTCATACCTCCATCAATCCAATCATTCATCCATCCATAAATCCAATCATGCATCTATTCAATCATTCATTCATTCATCCATCAAATCATTCATTCAGCCATTCATTCATTTGTCTGGAGCCCTTTATCTGCAACAGAGTTCTTTCTCATGCCGTAAATCTACGACACGAGCCTCTCAGATTTACTTCCGTCTCGGAGGAAGCCAAGCTAAGCATTTTATAGCCACTTGAAATCCATTGTTGGATTTGAATCAGCGAACCTCGGATCCAAAGGACAGCATAGTAAACACGAGATAACAGAGGACTGTCGAGGATGGATGAAGAATGGATAAATAATAGATGGATGATTGAATGAATGGATAGATTAATGAATGAATGAGATGAATAATTGGATGGATGGATGAATATTTGGATAAATAATATGATTGTAAGGATAGATGATTGAACAGATGGAGCATAAATAAATGAATGACTGAATAGATGGAGCATAAATAAATGAATGACTGAATGGATGAATGATTGGATTGAGGGATGGATGATTGAATAGATGGATGGATGGATGGATGGATGGCTGTCCACCCGTCCATAATTTCACGGATTCATGAATAAAATCTCGCCTATCTATTCACGAAACCTCCCACCACACAACCATGGATCTATTTATCCAACTATCACTCATCAATCCGTAAGTTTATTATGAACCCATTACTCCATTCATGTAATCATTTCATTAATCAATCTATCGACCCACTCTTCCATCCACTCGGTGATTTCTCCAGTCACTTACCGATGGAGAGTTTCTTCATACCTCTAGTGAAATTTAACCCAGATTCCAATTTTATAATTTTTTCGACCTACATCAGTTGGAAAAACGATGGGATTCTTGTAACGTGTGAGTCAGCCCGATGCTGAGTGCCACCTAAAAAATTCAGTATAACTCACATAGAAATATCGATTCTCTAGTGGAACTCGAAACCTACGACCGTGTCTTCCATGTCAACGTTAAAGGTGCGTGCTTTAACTGCTGCGTACACAGTTTCCACAAATAAAATAAAACTGTATAATACGTACTTTAAGTGGAAAGAGCTGCAATGATGAATACAGTTCCAGTTACCTGGTTGAGGTTTTTTCCGGGGTTTTCCCTTAACCCAATATGGACAAATGCTGGGTAACTTTAGGTGCTGGACCTCGGACTCATTTCACCGGCATTATCACCTTCATCTCATTCAGACGCTAAATAACCTGAGATGTTGATAAAACGTCGTAAAATGACCTACTAAAAAAATACAGTTCCCAATACGTGTAGTTGTCATATGTGTCTCATGGAGTTCGGTCTAGTGTAAGGGTTTTAATTCTTCAACAAAATGCTTAATTATATTAATAAATATGTTGTATTTTAATTCCTGTCACCTGAGAACTATAACTTGTTTGTCCAGAAAGCAATGTTAAAATATAATACTTAAAATTAGGAAAAATGCTGTAAGTTACACTAATGAATAATGATTAATTTAGTGTCTATATATATATATATATATATATATATATATATATATATATATAATTTGAACTGGTAATGGAAATTACGGGAAAACGGCTGAACGAATTTTAATAAATGACCCCTCATTTTGAAGCTTGGAACCCAAAGTTTTTCAGAAAAATAGTAATTATTAATGAAATGTCAATTTTCCTACATTGTTTTCCTATTTTCCAAAATCCATCTGTCGTCAGTTTTGAGAACTAATGGCTTTTCAGAATAAAACAAAACACACACACTACAATAAGCAATATTACACGTAGGCCATGACCTGCAGGATTGCTGACATATTTAGAGTAAATGAAAGCAAATTCTATAATTGGTACCTATTAAAAACTTTCAAGACTTACCTACTAAATAGTAATATGCGTTAAAAGAGCGGTATGTTGAAGTTTTCATGTTCGAGGAAAAGTTTGAAAAAGCGAAACGTAGTTGAGCTTTTTTAATTTCCGAGAACATGAAAACAAACATATCGCTCGTGTATCGTACATTATTTTGTGCGAAGATCGTTTATTACATACCTGAAAGAGGAATTTGCAATGAAATCCCCATCTTGGTTTCTGTTCAATGACGGCAAATTTGCAAAACAAAAATATCTAACTTCAACATTGTTGCTTTAAAATGTTTTCTGTGTTTACTATACTCCAGCAGGCCGTGATATACGTCTGTCTTTTTTTCCCCCAGTCTATAAATGCGAACTTAAACGGTAAGGTTATGTAATGATTTATTTTTCATTTTAATATTTTAACAATATTATTTATATAACATATTGCAGTAATAACATCGGCAAGTTTATTTGTTGACTTTTTCACGGCTTCCTTAATGTTACTTGCATCACGAATGCAGTAACTTTAGTGGAATTGTAGAGTTTACTTAATTTTTGCAAAAATTTAAAATAATCATTAGGCCTAACAGTGCAATTTAGGCGAAATTGCAGTGGTAAGTTTCCAATTTATAATTATTACTATATTGAACGTCTCTAAAAATAATATGTTAAAAGCCTAAAGCAGTAAAATCAATATGTCACTTAAGCGGTAAGAAGAGGGAAATTGTTATGTGTGTTAGGTTGGGAATACTGAATGTGGAATTTTAGACTTTCCGCGGATTGGTTTTGTGCGGAAACCAAGCAAATACGCACGATCTCGCACAAAATAATTTACAGACCTGATTCTGCGGTGTGTAATTTTCTGAGTACAGCTGTGTATTGGATATTAAAAACTACGAAACTTGAGGTGGTTTGATGAAATTATCACATTAAAAGTGAAATTTTATAGTTAATGTCATGATACGAGTATTTGTCACTAATATACATATTAATAATATAGCCTATTGATGATATGAAACTCAAACCTTTTAGAGTTATATAAGTAGACGTAGAGAATATCTTAAATTAGATCTTCATTTCTATAATTTACTGAGTGACGAGTGTATAATATATACAGTAGGCCTATATGTTACTGAAAACTACAAAACTTACGTAAGTTAAAATTATTGTTATTAAAAATTAAATATTTTATAGTAAAGTTATTAATCACGTGGTGTGGGTCTTTTTCATATATTTAATGGCGGTGTGGTGTCGATATTTATATGCGTGATTCTCTCCAGTATTGTCTGGAGAGAGCGTAAAAATTACAGTTCCTAAGGAAAGACCAAAACGTATTACTTACTGACAAAGTAAGAGGCCTACAAGATTTTGTAGTTTCTCGATCATTTCAGCAAGATCTCTTAGCAGGATAAAATGATTTTACCCTCTACATTTCAAGGCAGTTCACGAAACATGTAGCAGCTATACGGAGATGTTATGTCTATTGTTAGGAAACCTAGCAAATCTGACATTTTCTTAACTCTCACCTACAATCCACAATGACCTGAAATAGCTACTACTGCTTTACTTCCACATGAAAAATCCACTGATCGTCCTGACATTATTACTTGCGTTTTCGCTTTCAAACACAAAAACTGAAGATAGATAGGTTCAAGAAAAAGTATTTGGCATAAAAAAACATTCAGAGAGAGTATGTTTCATTATTATAGAAGCAAATAACTTTTAAAATGACTGGTAGGACTATTCCTCATTGAAAATAAATATGAAAAATTTTTATTTGTAATTCTAATGAACTTAGTTTGCAGCATTTGCTGCACAAGCCATTAGTATTGTGTATTTCTTTCTCACAAGACTTACGTAATTTTTCTTGGTTTCATTCATTTAATAGCTTATTATTTATCCACCCACATAATTTCTTTATTTAATTAAATAAACATTGCCTTACTTGACACCACTACCTTGGAAGTCAATGTTGTTGCCAGTTCTGATCTTTTACTAATAAACATAAATGACATTTACAGTACGGCCAGGTTACAGTTTTGAAATGACCAGTGGGCTTATACACAGAGCCTTCCTGAGAACGAAACTATTTCAATTTTCATCATATGTCAGATCAGTAAACTTGATTGGTTACTACAGACTCTACTAAGAAAGAAAATGTAATAAGAAGGTGCAGAAGGAAACGTCCAGAAGAGGAAAGAAAAAGACCTGCAAGAGGAATAGAAGACACAGAAAGAAAGAAAACCACAAACAGAAGGGCAGACGAAAAAAGAAACAGGAGGACAGAAAATAAGAGACAGGCGGACAGAAACAGACACAGAGTGAAAGACAGTAGAAGGAAAGAGACCGGACGGAAAAAAGAAAGAAACAAGAGATGGATAAAGGGAAAGAAAGGAACATGAAATCAAGGACAAAAATAAAGAGGAAACAAAACACAAATTAAGAATGGAATGACAAAGAAAGTTACTGACAAGCAGTAAGAACCGGTCACTAAAGGAATGGAAAGAAATTAATTACCTCGAAACTCCTAAGTCAAAATGAAACATACAATCGATTGAATTGAAATTATAAAATTTATTTAAAGTTTTTCAATCATATGATTTATCATTTTTATTGCAAATTAATATTTGCTAATACACATTACTAAAATAAATGTATGAACGTTTTGGCCTGTGTGGCATCATCAGATACTTCATTGTTTTTAACGATGTCTAAACATAAGTCCAATGTAGAATGTATTCACTGTGATGAATTTGTGTGTGATATAACAATAAGAATTAATTTAAAATTATGAGTTATATGTAGTAAAATATCTTACTATAGTTAATTTAATTTAATTGCACATTAATTTACTAGCTTGCCGAAAATTTGAGTACCATAATATATAAATACATAGAACTCATGTTACAATGTTGCATTTTTGTTAAATAACACTATTAAATATATAAAACATTGATAAAATGTATAAAATATTGTTATACTTTTGTATATATGATACAATTTGACTTTAATTTAAATATGAAAAATATTATTGACGTTATGATTGATGACGTATTGTTATTTATGATATTTATGACAATGTATATATTTTGTTTTTGCATGTAAAGCAATTGTGTTTTATGCTGCAAGTTAAAATTATCTTCTATGTATAATTATTTCGTATTCACAAGGTGATTCTTGAATTCCGTAAATTATACACATGTTTGAATGGAATATGATTTGAGGTAATAATTATTAATTGAAATTCAAGACATGATAATGTGGTTTGTTAGCAGTCTTACGTATTACACTTCGATAATAATTGTTGAATTGAAATGTCGGAGATATTAGACAATATTGAGGTTTCCCTTAATTCATTAATCTATAATTCTAGCCTCTACTCCATTTCTTTCTTGAAGTGCACGGATAAAACTGTATTATACTGAAGCATTGCAAACGCACACGATTAATGTTTTTCACACAGAAGATAAATCTTCAGTTCTCTCGCCAAAGTGAAACACAGTTTACAGCACAGGTAAGCTGGCTTTGGGAAGTCTGGACCCGTAAGGCTGGACGCTTTGGCCCATTGTGCGTCCTATAAATATGCGATGATCGTCTAAGTCCGAAAGGTGGCCTGGGTGGCATTCGTGAATCCGACACTGACAGGTGAGTTATCCTGCCTCAGCTCCTGATACGTTTCGTTTCGCGGGAAACGGGGGTATCCAGAAAAAAAAAAAAACTCTATGCAAAGCCTTGTTCGTTTTCCACAAATTCCATCACGACCTGGGCCTGGATGGAAGACCAGAGAGCCACAGACGCGGTAACAGGCAAGTAGTAGGCCCACGTAGAAACTTCATTCTTGCTCGCCGTTAGACGAACGAACGCCGAAGAACTCCACATGGGATTCTTTGTGAATAGCACAGTGTTTGGGACGGTTTTTGCGGGTTACTCCCTTTTTCTCAACCGACATTTCGAATTTATCAATTAACAACGTCGTTCTGGAATAACGTAAATACTGTGCACCTCGCCTGGTGCACAACGAGCAATATCAGAAGACAGCAAAGTAATGTATGATTTCGGTGCATAATGACGAAGACTCGACTTCAAATGATCAAGAATTCTTCCAGTCGTTAGAGATAAATATATCACTTGGGAAAGAAAGAGAAGAGAACAAACCTAGAAAGAAAGGAGAACAAATGTAGTAAGAGAGAAACATAGAAAGAAACAAACGAAGAAACGTAGGAAGAGAAGAACAAGAAACACAGGAGGAGAAAACCAAGTAACATAGAAAGAGAAAACGAAGAAACATAGGAAGAGAAAACGAATAAATATAGGAAGAGAAAACGAAGAAACATAGGAAGAGAAAACGAAGAAACATAGGAAGAGAAAACGAAGAATATAGGAAGAGAAAACGAAGAAACATAGGAAGAGAAAACGAAGAAACGTAGGAAGAGAAAACTAAGAAACTTACGAAGAGAAAACCAAGACACTTACGAAGAGAAAACCAAGAAACATAGGAAGAGAAAATGAAGAAACATAGGAAGAGAAAACGAAGAAATATAGGAAGAGAAAACGAAGAAATATAGGAAGAGAAAACGAAGAAATATAGGAAGAGAAAACGAAGAAGCATAGGAAGAGAAAACGAAGAAATATAGGAAGAGAAAATGAAGAAACATAGGAAGAGAAAACGAAGAAACGTAGGAAGAGAAAACGAAGAAACATAGGAAGAGAAAACGAAGAAATATAGGAAGAGAAAACGAAGAAACATAGTAAGATAAAACGAAGAATCATAGGAAGAGAAAACGAAGAAATATAGGAAGAGAAAACGAAGAAACATAGGAAGAGAAAACGAAAAAACGTAGGAAGAGAAAACTAAGAAACTTACGAAGAGAAAATGAAGAAACATAGGAAGAGAAAACGAAGAAACTTAGGAAGAGAAAACGAAGAAACTTAGGAAGAGAAAACCAAGAAACTTACGAAGAGAAAATGAAGAAACATAGGAAAAAACAAACTGAGAAACAGGCAGAAATAGACGAAGAAACATAGGTAGAAATAGACGAAGAAACATGGGAAGAAATAAACGAAGGAACTCAGGAACAGAAAATGAATAAACATAGAAAGAAATAGAAGAAACAAACGAAGAGGCATAAGAAGAAACAAATGGAGAAACATAGCACGAAATAGACAAAGAAACATAAGAAATAGACGAAGAAACAGACGAATAAACACAGAAAGAAACAAACGAAGAGACATAGGAAGAAACAAACGAAGAGATATAGGAAGAAACAAACGAAGAAACATAGGAAGTAACAAACGAAGAGACACAGGAAGAAACAAACGAAGAGACACAGGAAGAAACAAACGAAGAGACACAGGAACAAACAAACGAAGAGACACAGGAAGAAACAAACGAAGAAACACAGGAAGTAACAAACGAAGAGACACAGGAAGAAACAAACGAAGAGACATAGGAAGAAACAGACGAAGAAACATTGGAAGAAACAGACGAAGAGACATAGGAAGAAACAAACGAAGAGACATAGGAAGAAACAAACGAAGAGACATAGGAAGAAACAAACGAAGAGACATAGGAAAAAACAAACGAAGAGACATAGGAAGAAACAAACGAAGAGACATAGGAAGAAACAAACGAAGAGACATAGGAAGAAACAAACGACGAGACACAGGAAGTAACAAACGAAGAGACATAGGAAGAAACAAACGACGAGAGACAGGAAGTAACAAACGAAGAGACATAGGAAGAAACAAACGAAGAGACACAGGAAGTAACAAACGTAGAGACATAGGAAGAAACAAACGAAGAGACATAGGAAGAAATAGACGGAGAAACATAGAAAGGAACAAACGAAGAGACACAGGAAGTAACAAAGGAAGAGACATAGGAAGAAACAAACGAAGAGACATAGGAAGAAACAAACGAAGAGATATAGGAAGAAACAAACAAAGAGACATAGGAAGTAACAAAGGAAGAGACATAGGAAGAAACAAACGAAGAGACATTGGAAGAAACAAACGAAGAGACACAGGGACTAACAAAGGAAGAGACATAGGAAGAAACAAACGAAGAGGCATAGGAAGAAACAAACGAAGAGACACAGGAAGTAACAAAGAAAGAGATATAGGAAGAACCAAACGAAGAGACATAGGAAGAAACAAACGAAGAGACACAGGAAGTAACAAAGGAAGAGACATAGGAAGAAACAAACGAAGAGATACAGGAAAAAACAAACGAAGAGACACAGGAAGTAACAAAGGAAGAGACATAGGAAGAAACAAAGAGAAATAGAAAGAAATAAACGGAGAAATATAGGAAGAAATAGACGGAGAAACACAGGAAGAAATAGACCAAAAAAGAACGAGCAAAGGAATATAGGAATAAACAAACGAAGAGACATAGGAAGAAATAAACGAAAAAAAAACATAGGAAGAAATAGACAAAAAAAAAACATGGAAAGAAACTAACGAAGAAAGATTTATTAGATAGAAATTAAGAAACACTATATTAGATACAAATGAGGAAACATAGGAAGACACAAACGAAGAAATATAGGAAAGAAGAAACGAAGAAACATAGGAAGAAAGGATCGAAGAAACATAGAAAGAAACAAACTAAGAAATATAGAAAGAGAAAAACGAAGAAACATAGGAAAAAAGAAACGAAGAAATATAGGAAGAAAGAAACGAAGAAATATAGGAAGAAAGAAACGAAGAAATATAGGAAGAAAGAAACGAAGAAACATAGGAAAAAGGAAACGAAGAAGCATAGGAAGAAACAAACGAAGGAGTATTTATTAGTTTGAAACGAAAAAACATAGAAAAAATACAAATGAAGAAATAGAAGAAAAAACATAGGAAGAAATAGACGAAAAATATAGGAAGAAAGACCAAAAACATAGAAAGAAATATACGAAAAACATAGAAGAAATAGACGAAAAACGTAGGAAGAAATAGACGAAGAAACAAAGAAACATTTATTAGATAAAAACGAAAAAAAAAAATATGTATTATATAGAAACATAGAACATAATAAGATACAAACGAACAAATGTAGGAAGAAAGAAATAAATAAACATAGAAAGAGAGAATCGAATAAATATTGGAAAATATTGAGAAACGCGTGAAGCTAGGAAGTAAATAACAAATAAATAACACTAGTCTGCGAATTTCAACTTTGTGTTTGTTGCCTAGAGTAAATAATGTGATTTTATATAATGTCGATGTGCTGAATTCGAATTTTCAATCCGTTTACTTCTATCACGTCAGGTTTGTTTGCAAAATCACTTTAAATGTATTGTATAATTACGTAAATTTCATCACAAACTTTTTCATTTCACTTTGTTATTTCAAAATCAAAAGCAATATTTAAAAGACACAACTTGCTGCAATTATGTGTATGGTTGTTCATACATGTCACTAGAGTGTTTTTGCTTTGTTTTTGTCTTGTTTACTTCACTATTGGATGTATAAATTAGCACAATGTATCACATAAAAAATTACACCACTTGCTTCTTAGTTGAGGAAGTCCTCCTGCTCCACTTTCTTTTATTTTTGTCTTCCACTATTTTACGCTTTAACAACCAACAATAATCAGAAAGCATACTGATGTTCCAGCGTCCCTGGTATCTCCTTTCGAACTCCTGCAGATCCTTGTGAAATCGTTCACCTTGCTCTTCGCTCAAAAATCCTAGATTTTCGGGGAAATAATCTAGGTTAGAAAACAGAAAATGAATTTTGATACTCATGTTACAACCAAGTTCCTTGTATGCTTCAAGCATGTTAGCCACAGTGTTTCGGTAATTAGGACCCTTGTTGTTACCAAGAAATTTTAAAACAAATTCACAGAAAGATATCCATGCTGCTTTCCCCTTTTCACCCACAGTGTTTTTAAATGCTGCATCAGACATATGTTTTCTTTAGTGAGGACCATTAAATACATTCTATTTTAATTTGCTTCAGATAGTAGTGGAAATTTCTCATATGTATTTGAAACAGTCTCTTTCCTTATTTAAAGCCACGTTCTGCAGCACCCGACTCTGGTAGATAGTCACTGTCACTCGTCACAATTTCCCTCACCTCTACATCAGACTCAAATGAAAACTATTCAAGATTTTCTAGTCGCACAGTGATTGGTACATCAGGCCCATGGGGTACAGGTAAAATGGCTGACCAAATAACTGGATACACGATATGTTTTTTATTTTTAGAATCGTATCCCTTCACATCACACGAACAGAAGTAGCAGTCATTACTATGGTTCAACTGCTCTCTCCAAACCATAGGTACTCCAAAAGATAGCAACGGTCTTCTGCCGTTGATCCAATGACGAAGTTCTTCAATGCATACTATACATACTTTGTGTGGTGTCCAAGCTTTACTTTGGTCTCCAAGTTTGATTCCAAAATAGGCATGGTATAACTTTTTCACAAAATCTGTAAAATTACGCCTCTGCTTAGGCAATATGTATAGCCTACATAAGTTATATAACAAAAATGGTCTGGATTATTTATACATTCTCAATGCGACATGGTAAATACTTTCTTACTAAAAAAACTCTCAACTTTCTACTGCACAATAAAGCTTCAAAAACTGATTTCGTTTCGTTTCCAGGTGAAACACAGACTACTGAAATGTGAAAGGAACTAGACGAGTTGAGTTGAGTCTTTCACCAAGGTATGGCTGACATTTCTATCTCCCACAAATAAAGATAATGGCAAGGCTGCACGTTATTTCACCCTAACTTCCTTATACGCTTGCACCCTCTATCAGCTAAGAAACATCTGTTATCCTTGATTTTCAATATAAACATCTTAAAAATATGTTGAATGTATTTGGTTTTCATATCTTAACTTACTAAAACTACAGTTGTTGAAGTATTATAGTTTAAATAATTACTCTATAAATTGTCGTAATATATTATAAGAAAATTAAAAATAACAAAAAATGGTACGTGATGGGAACTTTCTGGCTTCGAATTTGACTTCAGCATGCTAAAAATACCCTAAAAACATTCAAACTTCGGAGGCAGTAATTTCATCGCAGACTAGTGTAATGAGACAAGCTACGAAACAAACAAAAAAGAAAGATTAATAGGTCCTTAAAAGCAGAAATTAAGAGCGCAACAAGGGAAGAAATAGAGACGGGAATATGAACAGAAATAAGTTAAGAAAAAGAGGTAGACGGGAAGAAACAAAGACAGACACAAAGAGGAAAAGATAAAGAAACTAGTGAACGAAGAAAGATAGAGAAAAAATGGAAGAAAAATACATAGATGTATAAACGAAAAATAAAAAAAAATAAAAAATTATTTCTAATTCTTCAACAAGTATAAAGACCTAGTCGGTTGATCTGAAATAATGTCGGCCTGTTGGTAAATATTCAAGAGATTTTACACTGTGTGTCACCTTCCCTCTATTCAAAAGCTGATCCCAACCACTCATACGTTTCTTGAAGTGCAAAGTTGAAATGTCACTAAGCTGAAAATATTCCAGGCAGATTCCAATCCCTTTCGCGAAACTGTGCAAGTGTTGCTTTAAGCGCCTCATTTGCTGAGGTTCGCAGTCTCTGCGAACTATTTCCAAGTCGCTTCTGCAGCCCGCGGCTCTTCCGACAGCTGAACAGAGTAACAGGGTGATCCTGCATACGCTGCTCAACACAGTATTTCTAAGCGTAAGACTGCTTGCATGCCCCTGATTTCTAATCCATGTACTGCAAAGTTATCGGTCATCGTTTCTGACTGGAAATCCTGGATTATTTTAAGTCAAGGATTAAGCTTAAAAGCCTGTTTCTGCTCTTAAATACAGTTTAGGTTACATTTAAGGAAGTTATTCCCCTTGGCTTCTACAATCCCCAAGTCTGCATGTCATCGCATGTAATGGTGTTCCTTTCTTTATTCTATGGCAGCCGTAGCGAAAATGTGACTCACGAGTACATTGTGACTCGCAATGATAGCTGAGCATTTCTCTTGCATCCTACCTTCTCCCAACCCCCACCCTCTCACTCACTGGAGTCAAACTCCGTTCCATTTGTATTTGTCTCTGACCTGCGAGTGGCGTATCGTCGCAATTTCTCTCTCGAAACCATGCATAGTACCTCAATAAAAAGGAAAGTTTCAAGTAGGATGGGAGGACCTATCTTTTTGCTGTCAATATGATGAGAATATTAAATGTATGATTTGTCCACAAGTATTACGAGGAAAACGGTTGTACAACATAAAACGGCATTATACTACATGTCACTCATGAAACATTAAACGGTTAAGTGTTATTATTATTATTATCATCATCATCATCATCATCATCATCATCATCATCATCTCTGTACGTCGATCCTTTTTCAGCAGATGTACGAATAATGCGGTTAGATCTTCAATTTAAACTCACAGATTTACAATGTGATGTTAAATGAAAGCTAGATATAAGGACTTTACAAATGTTGTGCTTTTCAAATCTTTGCCAAAAAAATAAATATCCGAAGCTTCGTTCTTTCGCTTGCTGTGTTGAAGCCATGTTCGCTACAACTGAAGTTTGTGAAAAATAATTTTCAACAATGAAAATAGTAAAAACCAAATTTAGATCACGACTGACAGACAAATAACTTCATGATCAACTACGACTGGCAGTGACATCATTCCTGATTTTGAAACTCTGTCGCAGACACATTCTGAAGACAGTTAATTTTAGGTTGTGATAATGTGTCCTATGTTTTTTTGTTCATTTCTTTCTTCGTTACACGTACTAAACATTAGTTTGTAACCTTATACTTACTTACTTACTTACTTACTGGCTTTTAAGGAACCCGTAGGTTCATTGCCGCCCTCACATAAGCCCGCCATTGGTCCCTATCCTGAGCAAGATTAATCCAGTCTCTACCATCATATCCTACCTCCCTCAAATCCATTTTAACATTATCTTCCCATCTACGTCTCGGCCTCCCCAAAGGTCTTTTTCCCTCCGGCCTCCCAACTAACACTCTATATGCATTTCTGGATTCGCCCATACGTGCTACATGTCCTGCCCATCTCAAACGTCTGGATTTTATGTTCCTAATTATGTCAGGTGAAGTATACAATGCGTGCAGCTCTGCGTTGTGTAACTTTCTCTATTCTCCTGTAACTTCATCCCTTTTAGCCCCATATATTTTCCTAAGAACCTTATTCTCAAACACCCTTAATCTCTGTTCCTCTCTCAAAGTGAGAGTCCAAGTTTCACAACCATACAGAACAACCGGTAATATAACTGTTTTATAAATTCTAACTTTCAGACTTTTTGACAGAAGACTAGATGACAAAAGCTTCTCAACCGAATAATAACAGGCATTTCCCATATTTATTCTGCGTTTAATTTCCTCCCGAGTGTCATTTAGATTTGTTACTGTTGCTCCAAGATATTTGAATTTTTCCACCTCTTCGAAGGATAAATCTCCAATTTTTATAATTCTATTTCATATAATATTCTGGTCACGAGACATAATCATATACTCAGTCTTTTCGGGATTTACTTCCAACCCTATCGCTCTACTTGCTTCAACAAGAATTTCCGCGTTTTCCTTAATTGTTTGTGGATTTTCTCCTAACGTATTCACATCATCCGCATATACAAGAAGCTGATGTAACCCGTTCAATTCCAAATCCTCTGTGTTATCCTGAACTTTCCTAATGGCATATTCTAGAGCAAAGTTAAAAAGTAAAGGTGATAGTGCATCTCCCTGCTTTAGCCCGCAGGGAATTGGAAAAGCATCAGATAGAAAATGACCTATACGGACTCTGCTGTAAGTTTCACTAAGACACATTTTAATTAATCGAACTAGTTTCTTGGGAATACCACATTCAATAAGAATAGTATATAAAACTTCCCTCTTAACCGAGTCATACGCTTTTTTGAAATCTATGAATAACTGATGCACCGTACCCTTATACTCCCATTTTTTCTCCAATATCTGTCGAATACAAAAAATCTGATCAATAATCGATCTATTACGTCTAAAACCACACTGATGGTCGCCAATAATTTCATCTACATATGGAGTTAATCTTCTCAAAAGGATATTGGACAAAAGTTTGTACGACGTCAACAAAAGTGATATTCCTCGAAAGTTACTACAGTTACTCTTGTCCCCATTCTTAAAAATAGGTACGATTATGGACTCCTTCCATTGTTCTGGTACAATTTCCTTTTCCCAAATTGCAAGTACAAGTTTATAAATTTCGCTAGATACTGCCCTTCCACCCTCTTGTATTAATTCTGCTGGAATTTGATCAATACCTGGAGACTTGTACTTTTTTCAGATTTTCTATCGCAATTTCGACTTCAGAAAGTGTGGGTTCCGGTATAAATGGCTCAGCAGTTTGTATTTCAATTTCGTCCCGATCATTTCTATTTCGCCTATGTATATTTAGTAGTTGCCCAAAATAGTTTTTCCATCTGTTCAGGATTGAATGAGAGTCTGCAAGCAAGTCACCATTCTCATCCTTGATCACGTTTACCCTTGCCTGATATCCATTTTTAAATTCCCTTATACCCTTATATAAACCTCGAATGTTTTTATTCTTACTATTTGTTTCTACCTCATTCAGTTTTTCCTTCAAGTAATCTCTCTTTTTATTCCTAAATGTACGACTTGCTTCCCGTCTTTCATTGAAATAATTATCTCTCTTCTCCTCAACTGGATCCTGTAAGTATTTCAATTTTGCCTGTTTCCTTCTATCTACTGCAATGGAAGGATCTTCATCAAACCATGGTTTCTTTTTCTGAGTTTCATGATAACCTATGCTCTGCTCAGTTGCAATTTTTGATATTATCTCGGATATTGTCCCACACGCTACTAACATGTAACTCTTCCTCAGCTTCGTCAGCAGTTGCTAAAGCAGCAAACCTATTTGAAATTTCAACCTGATAACGTTGCTTTGTTTCCTCGTCCTTTACTTGCAGAATATTGAATCTACTAATATTAGCTTGTTGCTCTACTCGCTTGGCTACTGATAGTCTTTCTCTTAATTCTCCAATTACCAAATAATGGTCAGAATTACAGTCTGCCCCCCTGAAAGTTCGAATGTCTACTATACTAGTGTGCCTTCTTTTATCTACCAAGATGTGATCTATCTGGTTATGTGTCATTCCGTCTGGAGAAGTCCACGTATATTTATGTATATCCTTATGGGGGAATGTTGTACTCCTGAGAATTAAATTTTTTTATGTGGCAAAGTTGACTAACCTAACTCCATTGTCATTACTACGTACGTGCAGGCTCTCTTTTCCAATAGTTGGTCTAAAAATATCCTCCCGTCCTACTTTAGCATTGAAATCCCCCAATAAAACTTTCATGTGATATCTAGGTAACTGATCAAGAGTATGTTCCAGTTCCTCATAGAAGCTATCCTTAAATATCGTCGTCTTTCTCTTCTGTAGGGGCGTGAGCATTTATAACTACGTCATCGCACAATCTACCCTTAAGTACTAAATATGATAACCTGTCACTGATAAATTCGACCTTTTACTGCTGATTTTATTCTTTTATGTACAAAGAATCCTGTTCCTAATTGGTGATTACTGTTTCCTTCCCCATAATACAATAAGTAGTCGCCTATTTGTGATATGCCATTCCCATCTAACCTAACCTCTTGTATTCCCACGAAGTCTATTCTATATCTAGCTAGTTCTTTTGCTACTAATGTTACCCCTCCTGTTCTATAAAGACTAGTTACGTTCCATGTACCAAATCGTATAACCTTTTTCCTTTGCTGTGGTCGTGCCGGAGAATCAGTCCCCATTCCGAGGCTTACTGTTAGGTTTCGTAACAAGCTGTTTTTTACGGTGATGGGTTGTTAGCCCTTCGCCCAACCCCCAAGCTGGAGGACCACCCCTTATCGGTTGTCCACGACTGCTTATTCTATATTCGCAGCTACCCTCCATATCTGGAGGCCATCTCCTCTATCCGCAACCTGAGGACGCGCCATGCCGTGGTGATAGGGACCCACAATACATGGAGTTTGTAACCTTATACTGTATAAAATTATATTTAAGTGCTTGACGTAAGAAAAATGAAATTCCGTTAATAAGTCAGACAGTTGCTTCACTTCCCCTTCGGGTGTCCGACTCCCTCCATAGGTGCTATGCACGTTGCAGATTGCACAGTGGCTCAGCGCACGATTACATTTTCGCCACGGCTGTTCTATGGATATGATCGTACCAATTTTTTCTAATCTGTAATATTTCTGAAAGATTACGAAATACAATTCTTCGCGAATTGATTTATTGCCCTGTCAGGTAGTGCATACCAAGCAGCACACAGTTCCATTATATGGAGTTGCAACCCTGCCCTCGCGAACTCCAGGTCCCACTGATCGGTACCGCGTCTGTGGCCCAAATGCTGGTCTTCCGTCCACAAAGAATCAGTTTGATCCTCGGCCAGGTTGTATTGGGATTTGTGGTGAACACAGCAGACCCACTATAGATTACGTACCTGACATTCGCCTTACGGTTGGGAAAAACCTCTGAAAAAAACAACCAGGTGATCAGCTCAAGCGGGAATCGAACCCGTGCTCAAGTTCAATTCTAGGTCGGCAAACAAGCGTCTTAGTGGACTGAGCTACGCCGGTGGTCGAAAATTGGTATTGTAACAACTATCTTCTAATGTGAGTTAAGAAAAAAGATTCTCACACTTTGAGAGAAGGTACTATTCACAAGACAAGAATAAAAAATCTAACAAACGTGGATCCTAACATTAATATTTTTGGAGAAGTGAAGAGTGTGAAGTAGGTGTTGTGACTAGAGAGCTGCAGAATAGGACTTAGAACCGGTTTAAATTCGATCGGTCAGAGAACATTCAAGATCGTTATCCAATCGAATTTTCTAATTTCAACCGGTTTTGTACGCAGAAGACCAAGCGTACTCCATCATACACGAAACTGATATTTTCTGAGTACACAATCGGAGTAATAATTGAAGGAAATTTACTTTATCTTATTCAAAAAAACGTATTTGCTTGATAAATACCTACAACTGATTGTACACTTATCTTCATAACTAATACATAAATGGACAAATGGACATCAGTAACAATAAATGTAGGCTAATGCATATTATGAAATCTGATGTGTAAAGAAATGCAAAAATAGAATAAAATACAATTACTTACTAAATAGAAGGGCAAATAAGTGCGTACATTCTGTGTAACATTTACACTTTAAACTCGAAATACATACCTGTGAAACAGTAGTTGTTAATATAATGTATTTTAATTATTATAAGCAGATGCATTATTATAAGCAGATGCATTATTATTTCATTAATAAATCATTTTTAAGGAGACAGAGTGTTACTAACAAAAATAAATTAAAATACTCTGATGCTTGTACTTTCACGATGCATGTTGTTGATACCCAACTGTAATACATGGATGAATGAAACAATTAATGAATTAATTAATTAACCATCAGTGAATCAATCAATGAGTCAATGAATCGATGAATGAATGAATGAATCAATCAATCAATGAGTCGATGGATGGTTGGGTAGATAGATCGGTGATTGATTGATTGAATGAATGAATGTAGTGAGAGAAGAAGAATTACCAATTAAATGATAGGCCTACACGATGATAATCGCGTCCTTGCAAGGGCTCTTGGAACTCCTGCATTCCTCAATGTGGTCTGCCTTTGCCGTCCACCAACAAAGAGTGAGAAACAACTCGAATATTCGATAAACCGAATAGTGAGACACTCCGCGAGACTGAAGAGCTTTGCATACTGACGTTCAATAGCAATATACAGTAGCGCGTCTCGTTTAGGCACAGTGAAAACGTAAACAAAGTGCAGGTAACGTATGGGGGGAGGACGAGCCGTGCGATAAACCCGAGGGATGCACAAGGTTTTAGTTACAACATTTATGGTGGAGCATTATTTGAAATTATATTTTCAAAAACACACAATAAAGAGAAAACAAATTGCATAACGTTATCATATACACATTTTAACAAACAAGCAACTGTAACGTTGAAATAATTCAATATAACAAATCAAATTTTTCTCTTAGCCTATATGATGTTGCTTTCGAGCAGCATTTTTTACGGTCATGAATTTCACTGTCTGTGTGTCTACCATAATATCACCGTCTTCTGTGGCCGAACTAACAAAACTACAGTATATTGGTCTGAAGTAACAACAGTATTTCCTAAACATAATTATCCCATCTAAAAGTTCAATTTATTCAGGTACCGTACAGAAGAACAAAATTTGATTTGTTATATTGAACTTGTTAAAATATGTATATGATAAAGTTATGCAATTTGTGTTGTTTTGTTTTGTGTGTTTTTGGAAAATATAATTTCAATTAATGCTCAGTCATAAATGTTGTAACCAAAACCTTGTGCATCCCTTGTGTTTATCGTTCGGCTCGTCCTCCCCCCACACGTCACCTGCACTTTGTTTACGTTTTCACTGTGCCTAAACGAGACGCTCTAATGTAAAAGGTTAAAAAAAGATTATGTTTTATTTAACGACGCTCGCAACTGC
Source organism: Periplaneta americana (assembly GCF_040183065.1). Lineage (NCBI taxonomy): Eukaryota > Metazoa > Arthropoda > Insecta > Blattodea > Blattidae > Periplaneta > Periplaneta americana. Next base: position 74,144,693 of record NC_091123.1, on the reverse strand, counting down.
AGAGGTTATATCAGCGTCGCCGGATGTGCCGGAATTTTATCCCGCAGGAGTTCTTTTACATGCCAGTAAATCTACTGACATAAGCCTGTCGCATTTAAGCACACTTAAATTCCATCAACCTGGCCCGGGATCGAACCCGCAATCTTGGGCATAGAAGGCCAGCACTATACCAACTCGCCAACCTGGTCGACCGCTCTAATGTATAATTTCTATTTTCCGTAACCGGTTGTGTACGACTCTAATTGTGACAAGAGTATAACTTCTAATGTGAGTTCTTTGCTCGTTTCTTATTGCAATGCAGTAATGAGTAAACAAAAAAGTTAACAGGCAGATATGACATACCCGAAAAGAAACAAGTAAAAAGCCTACGTAATGTAAGAGTGGAACAAACTCAGAAACGAAAGAAAAAGTATAAAAACAAATAATTGTTTGCTATTTAGGCTGAAATATTTCACAATTAAAGAGCCTACAGATGTTCATAAATTTTCAAGCTTCACATATAAGCTGGAATGATAAAATAGACCTCGCAAAGAAGAGCAAGATTAGACAGAAATACATTTTTTATAAAATGATGGCATTTCCCTCATACTCATTACTCGGCTGATCCATGTTTCGTTCTTTCTTTTGTCGTGTATAATATATTCCGTTTGATGTGCAGTATAGAACTTGAAATGAGATTTTAAAGATAAAATTCTGGCTTTGCATTAAAAGACCACAAACGTAGCTAGAAATCCAGAGATGAGCTTATCTTCAAAGTTCAGATACTGCAACAGACGAATAAACAACAAACTGTAAAGAGCACGCTTTAAGGATGAAGCCACACAGACTCCACGTAAATTACTTAATCATATACTCACAGCAAGGAAAGGAAGTGGGACATCCAAGGTAACTCTGGTATGACAGACAATTATTCTTACAATTTTTAATCTCTTCGTAACCAGAAGGGGCCTTTTTAAAGTGTGTCATTCAGGACGGTAAATTTATTGTTACTTTATTCGTTTAGATGTTTGATTGTTTACCCGTTAGTTTGTTCACTGATCCGTTCTTTTGCTAGTTTAAGACACTCTTCTATTCGTTCTTTTGATTGCCCGTTCGTCGTTTCACAACTCGCTCCATCATTCGTCGTTCGTCTGACTGACACCTCAAACGATTACTTATTTTTCGCTTTGTAACTCATTCATCTACTCTTTCTTTCGATCGCTCACTCGCCTATTCTTTCCTTCTTTCGATCGCTCACTTATCTATTCTTTCCTTCTTTCGATCGCTCACTTATTCGTCCGTTCCTTCGTTCGATCGCTCACTCATCCATCCTTTCCTTCGTTGGATCGCTCACTCATCCATTCTTCCCTTCATTCGATCGCTCACTCGCCTATTCTTTCCTTCTTTCGATCGCTCACTCATTCGTCCGTTCCTTCGTTCGATCGCTCACTCATCCATTCTTTCCTTCGTTCGATCGTTTACTCATCCATTCTTTCCTTCGTTCGATCGCTCACTCATCCATTCTTTCCTTCATTCGATCGCTCACTCATCTATTCTTTCCTTCGTTCGATCGCTCACTCGCCCATTATTTCCTTCGTTTCATCCCATGCTCATCTATTCTTTCCTTCTTTCGATCGCTCACTCATTCATTCTTTCTTTCGTTCGATCGTTTACTCATCCATTATTTCCTTCCTCGATCGCTCACTCATCTATTCTTTCCTTCGTTCGATCGCACACTCATCCATTCTTTCCTTCCTCGATCGCTCACTCATCTATTCTTTCCTTCGTTCGATAGCTCATTCGCCCATTCTTTCCTTCGTTCGATCTCTCACTCGCCGATTATTTCTTTTGTTTGATCCCACGCTCATCCAATCTTTCCTTCGTTCGATCGCTCTTTCATCCATTCTTTCCTTCGTTCGATCGCTCACTCGTCCATTCTTTCCTCCGTTCGATCGCTCACTCATCTATTCTTTCTTTCAACTCGAACGCTCAATCATCCATTCTTTCTTTTGCTTTATCGCTCACTCATCCATTCTTCCCTTCATTCTATCGCCATTCAATCATGAATTCGTGTTTTGTTCGCTCATACATTTGTTGCCTATACTCATTCGTTCATGTCTATATTCATTCAATTAATCATCCTTTCGCATACTTACTCCTTCACGCATTCATTAGTTGACCTAATAACTTAACTCAATCATTTCATCGTTGGTTAACTCACAATTTCGCGCTTTTTATTTCATCACTTATTCATTTATCAATTACTTATTTCTTAACTTGTTCGTTTATTTATTCTTAATTTAATTTCTTACACAATATTCAGTCCCTTAAACAATAATTAGTTTAACCATTCATTCAAGCACATTCAACGGCAAATTCCTTCGATCATTTCGGTTACACACGTTATCATTCCATCGAATTGTATCTTTCCTGAACTTTGGCCTACGAAAAATTGTATACATTTAAGAGACCAAAACTGTTTAGTTCAGGAGACGATCTTGAAACAAGACCTCACACAGCATTCTTGACATGAAACCGGATGGGAAAGTGTCAGTAGGCCAAGGCAGGGTGAGCAGGATGACAGCAGTAATAAAATGAAGAGGACAGGTCAGGCTAATGTAAATTAGATTGGGCTAGACCACAGGAGAATCCAGTTATGGAACAACAATTTGTCACGCAGCATCAAAATTTATGTCCTATAATTGAATTCAAATCTTTTCCCGTGACACGCACGGTGTGCCAAAGCGACACAGCAAACTACACCAGCCTGAGACAAGTGAGGGATGTATGCTTACCTACAGTAGTCTGCTTGAGGTGAGTCTATTATCTACGAGCAAGTTAAACATGTCGGATACTACGTGGGATATGTCGGGCGACTCAGTTTCCTTTCTAACTTATGATGCGAAATTACTCGACGAAGGAGAAATAGACCAACTTCTCTCTTCTCTCGAACTCTATCTCCATCTGGCTGTTGTCTATGAATCTGTCCACCCGTCCTACTTAAGTAAAAATAATTGAATCAACACATTTAATCTACTTAATATTACTGTAGGCCTATACCTATTATATACATAATAGAAGTTCATACCTATTACCTGCGTGTTATTCCTATAACTGTCACTGTTTAATTTTTACTTAATCAATAAAAGAAATGCTTCTCTCTTCTTAACTTTTACAATAAACTGTCTAGCTTTTATTAATTAGTTAATCTTTTAGTACTTTGATTTTCATTGTATTTGTAAATTTAATATTAATTGTAATTATAATTGTAATTGTATTCTTAATATTATAGTTGTAATCCCCTGGTAGAGGGGAAGAGAAGGCCTGATGGCCTTATCTTTACCAGGTTAAATAAATAAATAAATAAATAAATAAATAAATAAATAAATAAATAAATAAATAAATAAATAAATAAATAAATAAAAATTAAAAATACATTTATTTGAATTTATATTGATACAATTTATACATCAGAAATTGAAATTTTTGAAAGTGGTAGATGTAGACTATATGCCTTAATCCTGTAGAGGGATTGCGTAACTGACAGTATTTATATATATTTTTTATATAAATAGGTCACTTTTGTTTCAAACTTAAGAATTTTTAACAAATGAAGAAAATTGATCTATTTCAAATAAAGTTGTAATTTATCGATACATTTTTGTGATTACTTTAAAACGAATACGCTATCTTTAAAACTAGTTCAAAATACACAAATATTATCTCACAACAATGAACGACAAGAGCCTGATACATGCGAAAATAGTAATCAATAGACAATGATAAAACAGATGATATATTCAGGTATTCTGGTTTACAAATTTCAAACGAAACACATAAGTGGATGATAAAATTAAGAATTAAATTACAATAAGAGGTAGCCTATTATTACAAATTACTTTATGATTTTGAAACAATATTTGTGTCCGTCGCCTTGACTTTGTAGATAGCGTAGGAGCTTTCCATCCAAAGCTGTCCGTGGTTCGATGAAAGAGAGATTTATCTTCCGTCCATGAGACTGTTCGTCCCTTGTGTTGGTCCTATGACATCTTCGTGGTGACCCTGTATCGTGTTGATCACACGGTGAGGAAGGGTCGTATTGTGAGAGGGTCTATTGTTAGTCCAAAGACATCCTTTTGTATGTCGCATTGTATCATAAGTCGGTAAGAAATCAGTAGGAGGAGGAGGTTAAAGTAACAAAGAATAAGAAACATTATTAAAAACAAATTGAAAGAAAAATTGCTTAAGACACACAATTATACATATTCCATTGAAAAAAAAAAACTTATCTTAACCATGCCAAAGAACTTATACAATTTGTATTACAATGTTTTCGGAAGAAGAAATAATGGAAGATGTTCAGTCCGAGTAAATTGGTCAGATCAGTTCTAAACCTGAAAGGTCTAGAACAGCGTTTCTCAAACTTTTTTGAAGTGGCGATCACGTTTTAAAGTCAGAACAGTTCCGCGGACCACCTTACTCTTGTTCCCTTCGAAAGCAAATTTATCATTTTCGTAGCATATTTTAATACCAACATACATTTAAAAATTGAATTAAGGTTAGATACTTTGGTCCTCTGTTATGAATTCGGGTGGTCCCTGGCTGGGTTACAGGCGCGGCGCCAGATGTGCAGGGAAAAGATGTCGAGAAACACCACGTTCATTGCGTTTAAATAGTGTGATAGACGGTTAGGGTAATAAATTTTATAAAATTTCACTACTGGGACAAAAAGTGAAATTAGATTGCAATGTGTCATTTCCAAACTCTGAGATTTTAAGCTATAGTGTGATACGCAATTCGTTTGAATTTTATTTTTTCTTCTGTCTTTTTTGAAGGACCACAAGGACAGACCTCGAGGACCACAGGTGGTCCGCGGACCATAGTTTGAGAAACGCTGGTCTAGAACAGTCTTGGGCACAACAAGGAAGTGGAAGGGAATCCAGAAACTCCCGCCCACTTCCTTTTCATTTACTCCACCTTGTAAACAAATACACAGTAAGACTCTGTGCGTTAGTGGTGGATTTCAGGCGACCAGCGAAAACCGGAAGTTCGTAAAAGCTACACTATCTACCAAAAAGCAATTGGACACTGCGTTTGCCCCTTTAGAACCTCGTGGTATCACCTCTTGTTGCTATAACAGCAGCCACCCTGTCAGGCATGCTCTCCACTAGTTTTTGTAGGATATCCACTGGAATGCGTCGCCATTCCTCTTGCAACATGGCACTCAGTTCGACAATGGTAGTTGGTCCCATGTTTCGGCGGCTACTATGCAATGGTATGCAGACAATAATGTTCACCGGTTGGACTGGCCTGCACAGAGTCCTGATCTCAATCCCATTGAGCACCTTTGGGGCTAATTGGACCGGCGATTGAGGTCTCGGGAGATGCGGCCAACTTCCAACTCTACTTCTAACTTCTTCGTCGACCATTTCACATTCTCAAATTACTCTTTTGCTCCTCAAGCACATGTCAGCTATGAATGGGTTAATAGCTCAATAAGCCGGACACAATGTAGGTATCGCGCATTATGCTTTGAAAGCTGGCGCCTGCAATATGTTCTTAATGTAAACATCACGTGACGCAATTCAGGTATAAAAAAATTAGTGTCACTTTCTCATTACACATTTTATGCATTCCGAAATAATTTAGTTTCTTGTGTTATTAGTTACATTTTCTATTTATGTTATATAACCACTTGCTTAACTTATGTTACATTATAATACTTTACATTCCATCTACTTTACCTTACTCGACAGACAAACACGCTGACACACATCCGAACGTACACATAGGCTCGCAGAATTCAGTTATCCATATGAAGGAATTAACTAATTAAAGAGAAGAAAATAATATTACAAATTTATAAGAAAAAAAACATGTTACTTCATTCACAAACCATTACAGTATTTAGGTACATATACATGTAATTACTACTCCCATGTTCACTGCAAGCTGAGAAGTTAATTGATAATGATAACTTTCCAAAAATGTTTCTTGAAATGTCTTTTTGACCTGACGGCGACTCATAGTTTGAGAAACGCTGAGTTAATGCATATTTTAGCAATTAGCAGATATTAAAGCATATTTTGTTATTTTTTCATCAATCTGGTGCTTAAATCAATATTAAGATTACGAAAAATCATAAAAATGGAATACAGAAGAAACGCAAGCATTTAAACACATTACAGTAGTTATACAGTGTGTTAAAAAGTATCCAATATTTTAGGAGGTGATAGTATGCATCAAAACAAAACAAAAATGACTAATAAACATGGATCCTACAACACACACTTTCTGAGATCTGAACACTTGTTCCTAGGAGGTGCTCAATGTGACGTCCATTTATGGCAATGCATTTTTCAGCAGGCTACCAGATAATCATACCGTAGTTGACATCCCTGGCATGGGATACTGATACGTCACAAGGAATACTGAAAAGAAAAGTTTGGTTGCGGATATGAGCAGGGTTCAGCAGAGATGGTGTTGTGAATTTTCGTGATCAGCATGTGTGGGCTGATGAAACTTCCCATGCACTTGAAGAAACAAAGCATCAGCACCGATTCTCAATCAACGTATGAGTAGGCGTTCTTGGCGATAGATTAGGGGCCATAGGTGCTACCAGAGATTAACTGGGGCTCGTTATCAGGACTTTCGTATTAACGTATTGCCTACCTTGCTGGAGTACGTGCCATGTCAGCAAAGACTACAGATGTGGTTCATGCATGATGGTACATCAGCACATTTTTTCCGTAATTTGCGTGAACACCTGACGCTGACATTTCAGGGCCGCTGGATTGATTGGAGAGGCCCACACCTTGGCCTGCTCGTTCCTCAGATCTAAAGCCCCTAGACTTTTGGTTATCAAGAACAACTAGGTCAATTTCAAAGAGTGCGTGATTCCTTACGCCGAAGGGCAGAGGAATGCATTACCATGAATGGACGTCACACTGAGCACCTCCAATGAACAAGTGTTCAGATCTCAGAAAGTATGTGTTGTAGGACCCATGTTTATTAGATTTTTTTCTTGTTTTGATGCATACTAGCACCTTCTAAAATATTGGACACTTTTTTTAATACCCTATATTTTACTTATTGCATACTGTGCTCCAGCCACAAGAAAGTCTCTGCCGGATGAGACGAAGCGGGGTAATGATGTGAATGAATGTTGATGTCATAAGATGTCATAAGGTCACACACGTGGGTACTCATATCTCTATTGGCTCGCTCTCACAGCACAAACAATAACATTGATACACACATTTTGTACTACCCTAGTTACAAAATTAGATCACTGCTAATCTCCTTGTCTTTTAATCTCTCCATACAGGAAATAACAAATGCAGGAGAGCGCATGGTTTTTAAACAGACGTTATAACGATACTATTACCTATCTACTTCGCTCCAATAGATGACGCAATAGTAAGCACATTCCTTTAACGGTTGATCTCCTGGTTGGACAACAGTACGTGCATGCATATTTTGTCATTTTTTTTTTTTTCGTTCATATGAATCCGCCTCCTAGCCATAAGCTTGTCAAAGGAAACCAACTAACCATATTTGTAAAATAGTTCTGTATAGTTCGTTATTTAACGACACTATATCAACTACTTGGTTATTTAGTGTCGATGGCATTGGTGATAGCGAAATGGTTTCTTCGCAAAATGATGTCGAGGATTCGTCATAGATTACATGACATTTGCCTTACGGTTGGGAAAAACCAACCAGGTAATAACTGTTAGCGGGAATCGAATCCGCGGCCAAGCGCAATTCCGGATCCGAAGACAAACGTCTTAGCCCGCTGAGCTACGCCGGTGGCTAGTTAAGTTTAGTCTAATATTATTTTTGAAGAAAAAGCTGCATGAACAGGTTCCCTATTACTCCACTTCAACTGTTGACAATACATGGCACCACTATAAATGGAAAATTCCGGTAAAAAAATGTGGGAACATGCATATTCAAAATCTCGCTAGTTCATGCTCTTTTATATGCAACGAAACCCGCCGACGTACAAATAAACTGCTAGGTACTGGAAACCAATAAGTGAGTGAGCCAGTCAACGGACCAGCCGGCTAACCAACCAATCAGCAAACCTGTCAAATAGCCAGCCAACCAGTTTGTGAAAATTGTTACTGAACTATAAAGTTTGTAAAAAAAAAAAAAAAAAAATCAGCTCAGTACGGACCGGGTCGGTTCATGAGGAAAACAACACACAAAACGAAGACATTATCGCGTACATGTTTTATGCTCGAATACATGTAATGAGAGCGCCTGGGTTTAATCACAACAGTACTCATGTTTTCTTGCCACTAAGTTGTCAAACTGACAGCTGTTGGTAATGTGCTAATTGCACGAACAGGATGTCCAGCTGCGGCGATGTAATTCATAAACCTTATATTTAAATTATGAGGCAACGTCACAAGTGATCGTAACAAGTTAATGTTTTAATGGTGCTACCTAACTTCACTCAACGTTGAAAATAAACGGTATAATGCAAATCGCACATGTTTTCTCATTATGAATGTATGCAGTACCTGTTAAAAACAACTTAATACAGACACATTATCTTGTTATGTCACACCTATCCGTACTTCAAAATTTTAAATTCTCCGGGCAATAGATTTAAATGTTAATAAAAATGTTTAATATAACAGGTACCGTAATAAATATATTTAAATACTGTTGTCAGTCAAACAATTGCATGTGCTGCATAAACAAGGACCAGTACTAGAAGAATAAAGTAGCCTACTTAAAGGAAACAATACAAATTAGAATGTTGGCACCATAAAAACGATATATTATTATTATTATTATTATTATTATTATTATTATTACAGCTGGTCTATAGTTTAAAATTAATACCTAGCAGTCCACACCTGTGGAGTAACGGTTAGCGCGTCTGGCCGCGAAACCAGATGGCCCGGGTTTGAATCCCAGTTGGGGTAAGTTACCTGGTTGAGGTTTTTTCCGGGGTTTTCCCCTCAACCCCATATGAGCAAATGCTGGGTAACTATCGGTGTTGAACCCGGACTCATTTCACCGGCATTATCGCCTTCACTTCATTCAGACGATAAATAACCTGAGATGTTGATAAAGCGACGTAAAATAACCTACTAAAAATACCTAGCTGATAATATCGCATGGGAATATCCACGGAAAAAAATAATGGCATTTTGTGGCAAAAAAAAACCTGTAAGAAGCAAAATTTGAGTAAATGGTAACATTTTAGAAAGGGTTAATGAATTCAATTATCTTGGTTTCAAGCTTTCCATTCTACCTCATCTAGATATCTCACAAAAAATTTTAGTTCAATAAATTTGCAGGCATTATCAACAGTAGGCCTATAATGAAACCGTCTTTAGTCCAGAAACATACCCGCACTTGACTGTACATGTCCCCTGTTATGACATGGACCTTACGAAAAAATCAATGCAAATAGAACTACTGCCAGTGAAATTAAATTTATGTGCCGAACAGCAGGATACACTAAATGGGATCATAAAAGAAATGAAGACATCCTACAAGAACTGAGAATGGAACCTGTACTGTAGTATATTCATCAATATCAAGACAACTGGCTTCACCATGTCAAGCGTATGCCTAGAACAATGATTCCTCGAGCGATCTTGAACTACAGACCAACAGGGAAAAGATCATTGGGTCGTCCTGTGAAGAGATGGCGAGAAAACTTTTGTAGACCAGAACAGTTCTTCTATGACTTAGGATGATGATGATGATGATGATTATATCTGTGATGCAACAGTCTTAATAAATCCTACCAGCAAACTATCAGCCTCACGCCCCTTATTGCAAGAGGTCCAGAATGAGCCGAAAAATAAATCAATAAAAAGAGATGGAAGAAAATGTGTACAAATGAGTTAAAACAAATCGGTAAAAACAAATCGGTAAACCTGAGTGAAAAAAAATCAGTACAGATGAAAGAAAACAAATTACTAAAGATGGGTCAAAAATATTAATTAAAAACGGATAAAAATTGGATAAAACAAATCAGCAAAGCTAGGTGAAAAATCAGTGAAGTTCAGTAAAAAACAAATCACTAAATATAGATGAAAAATATCATTAGAGATGGGTGAAAACAAATCGGTAAAACGGGGAAAAAACAAACCAATAAAGTTTGATGAAAACAAATCAATAAAGTTGATGAAAACATAGCTGTAAATATGGATGAAAAATATAATTGAAGATGGGTGAAAACAAATCTGTAAAATGGGTGAAAACAAACTAGCAAAGTTGGATGGAAACAAATCAGTAAATATGGGTGAAAACAAATCAGTAAATATGGATGAAAAATATAATTAAAGATGGATGAAAACAAATCGGTAAAACGGGTGAAAACAAATCGGTAAAACAGGTGAAAACAATAATTAAAGACAGGTGAAAACAAATCGGTAAAACAGGTGAAAACAAACTAGTAAAGTTTGGTGAAAATAAATCAGTAAAGTTGAATGAAAACAAATCAGTAAATATGGATGAAAAATATAATTAAAGACGGGTGAAAGCAAATCAGTAAAGTTGAATGAAAACAAATCAGTAAAGTTGAATGAAAATAAATCAGTAAAGTTGAATGAAAACAAATCAGTAAATATGGATGAAAAATATAATTAAAGATGGGTGAAAACAAATCGGTAAAACGGGTGAAAACAAACCAGCAAAATTTGGTGAAAACAAATCAGTAAAGTTGGATGCAAACAAATCAGTAAAGTTCCGTGAAAATTATGAAATGAGCATATTTCTGTGGCATTTCAAAATTTCTTCTGCAACTCATGACAGTATGCCGAATGTAGTCCAGGAACCACAAACCAAGTAAACAATACAATTAAATGGGCTATTAATTTCGTTCGTCTCCTTACCACATTAATTTGTCGGCAATAAGTCGAAATGCATTTATTCGCTTATAAAGTAATGGGAACGAAGTTCTCCCTCCCTTTGTTCTCTCCCTCGTTTCCTCTTTTTCCTTTGTTTTGCTCCCTCGTCATGGGCGTGGCGCGCGACTGTACCTCGTCCTTTTCCATACCTATTGGCGAAGTATTGTCGGTACCAGCGAGAATAGCTCTGCTCTTGGGAGGGGAGGGATCACGACGGAAATTCGTCAGACGTCGTCCATTACAAAAAATCATTTTCAATGCATCAGTTCCAGAGTTCCCGTAAACATACATAGGCCTAGTACACAGTCATCAAAAGTGGCACATTTACTTTGTAATAAAAAGATTATTATTATTATTGTACATCACTGACTAGTAATATATAGAATGAATCATAAGTAGTGTCATTAATTTCAGGAGGTTATTCTTTGAGATATTTCAAACGAAAAGTGTAATACAATTTTGCTCGTTTTTGCTTCCTTTCCGAGAAAAAAATTGTTTTATGTGAAATATTTCATAGCGTGTTTTGAGAAAGTCACTGATTGAATTCCAAATATCCTTACAGATCAGTGTATTATGACAATACATGATTGAAAGAATTTTAATTTTGTACTTTAAATGTGCAGAAATTTGATCCGAACAATTGTAACATTTGAAAATTTATTTGCAGAAGGGAAAGTTACATTTGTTTGGATTAAATTTCTGCACACTTAAAGGGCAAAACTAAAATGCTTTCAACTGCTCTCTGAGCATATTTTGAATTCAATCAATGGCTTTTCCAAAACACGCTATGAAATGATTCATATAAAACAATTTTTATCTCGAAAAGGAAACAAAAACGAGCAAAATTGTATTCAACTTTTTTGTCTGAAATATTTCAAACGAATAGCCCCCGAAATTAATAACATTACTTACGGTTCTTCTTCTTCTTCTTCTTCTTCTTAAGTGGTACTAGAGTCCAATGCGGACTTTCACCTCCTCCACTGAACTCCTCCAGTCGTCTCTGTCCTTACGTCTTGTGTTCCACCTTGTGAATTTACATTTCCTTATGTCAATCATGTCAATTGATGCCCATAGGCGCAAGTGCGCACTTTAGAGCTCAGGAGAGCCTGAGCGCTTTACAGCGGAAAGGAAAGAGAGAGACGAAAGAGGTATTATAATCGCTTGGTCGAGCTATATACAGGGATGACCAGCACTGAATCAATAGATAAAGAGAAGAGAACTTATTAAAACTGTACCCATATTAACTTCTAGATATCATAAACAAAAGATATGTGCCCATGTGTTGTAAAAACGTCAGTTCTGTAGCTTCAGAAGATTTCGAGAAAATAATTTAATATTCTGATTATAGGAAGTTGCGCACCAATATCACCTTAAAAGCATAATGCGATAAGAGTTTTGTTATGTAATATTAGTTACAGTTGAAACATATACCTAGGTAACTTTGCTTTGTACTATAGCATTGTTTTGATTAGTTTACTGACTTTTTATAATGCTAAAGATATCATCAATATAAATTCCAGTTATCATGTCATACTCAATCTCTTTTTTTGGGATATAACTTTCTTTAGTACTTTTTTTTTCAGACAAAATGCATAATATTAAACAGAAAGAAGGCATATAAAAATAACGACATAAAATTTCACGTTCCGTTTGAAGTTTGTGCACCACTGTTTTCTTAATCCAACAGGCTGCTTATTCATATACGTAATCCATACCTGCGATTGATGCCCGCGCACGACGTCAAGGTCAGAAAAATGCGCTTGCTTTGACATCACTGCCTTATGTCATTATACACATCATCCCATCATCTATGTTTGGGTCTCCCTCTGTCTCTTCTCCTGGTATTGATTAACCCTTAAATTCGCAAAGTATCCTATAGGATACAACAGGTTAATAGGCTATAATTATGCTATAATTTTAATAGAGCAATAGGAAAAAAAATTGGTATGAAAATTAAAATTTCACAATACTATACTACGTTGTATGTATGTATGTATGTATGTATGTATGTATGTATGTATTGCGAGTAATTTTACGGCTGTCGCCGTCTCCCGCTTCTCAACTTCCAGGTACTCCGGTTTTGCCAATCGCCCACTTCTAGACCCCTGCAGACCATATCCTCCTGAACCTCTATACTACGTTGTACGACATATAAAATACAGACATTGCGATAGTTGTTTTCTTAACAGTCCGACATAATTTAATAAACTAGTGTGAGAAATGAAGTTTTGCCAATTTAAGGGTTAACAAAAATTTGGGCGAGATCTCCATTCTATTCACATGTTCTACCCACTTTAATCTCATAATTTTTATAAATGCGACCAAATTCAAATCCTTATACAGCTGCTTTAGTTGGTCCTTATTCTCCACTCATTATTAACTTTGACTGGTTCCATTATTTTCCTCAAAATTTTCCGTTCAAAAACGGCCAGCCGTTTACTGATGTCTGTATATAGGGTCCAGGTCCATAGGTTAGGCCTACTATAGATTTTACACGATATTTATACATAGGTTGGATAAAAAGTAATGGCAACACTGCTGTCACGTGACGATGGTGCGTTCGAGAGTTGCCAGCTGTGTGGACATGAACAAGGACTGTTAGATGAGTTAGTGCAGCCAGCGGCGACAGTACTCTGTCAATCTACTGCAGTGTGTAGAACGTTGACTTTCATAGGGATAGTGCGAGCGCCCTAAGACCACGTTTACAAAACTAGAGCAACGTTCCTGGATCAAAATTGAAGTGACACGAGGTCGTAGTGCACAAGAATGTTTTCAGGGACAGCATGAAGCATATTTCGATGCAGCGTTGCCATATCGATGGGTTAAAGCGTTCCGGGAAGGCAGGGATGCCGTTCAGGACAACCTCCGTACGGGACGACCCCGCGTGGAGGACAACACAGTTCAACTCCTTGCTTCCCTGTTGGATGCTGATCGCCGATGGACTGCGCGTGAGTTAGCATCGGAAGTCTGAGTATGTCACAAAACTGTGCTCCACATTCTGCAAGACATTCTGGGTTACCGAGGTTTAACAATGGCACCGCTATTCAGTCGCACAGGCCTTGTTGGACCGGTACCAAAGGAAAGATGACGACTTTCCTGGACGAATCGCCGCTATGGACGAAACCTGGGCTCGCTCATACGAACCAACCAAACTTGAAACGTCAATCAAATGAATGGAAGCATCCAGGTTCTTCTCGTCCGAAGAAATTGCACCCTACACAAAGTGCCGTGAAGGTGATGTTCATTGTGGCGTATGACATTGATGGGGTAATACTGCACCACGCTGTACCTCCAAGGCAGACGGAAAATGGGAACTACTGGAACATCCACCGTACTCACCCGATATGATCCACGCGATTACGATCTTTTCACCAAAATGAAAGAACCACTGCGAGGTACCCGGTACAATACCAGAGATGAACTTATCCGTGCTTTAGGGCGGTCAATACGGAACATCAACAAAGATGGACGCGCTGATGGTGTACGACGCCTTCCAAACATTTGGCAAAAGGTAATAAATAAGGGGGGCGACTATATAGAAGGTACGTAAATGTTGTACCCCTGTGAATAAACCCATGTCAGAAATATTGAACTGTTACCATTACTTTTTATCCAACCTTAGTATATTCTTAGTTTCGTATTTCTATGTACCATCTGGCTCCTTAATATGGGTAGGAGGGCATAATATGCTCTATTTGCTGCACCAATTCTAGTTTCTACTTCTGTATGAATTTCACCACTATTTGTCAAACGTGCCTAAACATGTGAATTTATCTTTTTTTCTTCAAAACTATATTTTTCTTTTCTTTTCTTTATTTTTTTTTTTTTGCACAGTCGGAACTTTTTATTTCATTAGTTCTAATTAAGAGAAAGAAAAAAAGAGCGAGTGTCAATCTCTGACTACATTCTTAAAATACAATAAATAATTACTGTAAAACAGTTGTATAACCACACTGGTGGAGGCAGTTTCGTTGTCATGCCGTCATGTCTTATTTTGTAGATGGGAGTTCCTATACAAAGCCATATATTTCGTTTTTTGCTCATTAATTTCTCATCCCAGTTTACTAGTTTGCTCCACTAAGGCTGTAAATGTTTCACTAACATCCTTTTTGTCTTCTTTCCTTACTTACGGTTCACCCTGTATTTTGTACTAATTAGACTTCAGATGTAGGCCTATACAAACCGTCTCAAACCTGTCTTCGGACAGTTGACCAACAACAACTATATATATATATACGAAAATATGTTCGGCATATTTTAAAAGAGTCAGCAATCCACACAAGATGTCATGTCTGTATACTTTCGTTATGTAGCAATGTATGATTGCCATTGTGTATACCACTGCCACCGGGTGCATGCCCACTTGCAGTGTAAATAAATACATACATACATTATATATGGAACCCTAGATCATATATACCCAGATAGCTCGGCCTTATAGGCATTGACGGTAACAACTTTTGTCAGGTTTACTATGCTACCATCTAGTTTTTACATAGGGAGTCACGTCATAATTCCCATTTGAATTGAATTAACGACTGTACTGCCATCTCGTGTTCGTTTACGGCGGACGGGTGGCGATCCTGGCGGTTGTTCTCTTCAAAGTGCTGCCGATTTTAACATAGGAATGAGCTATCTGTTACATTATGATCTAAGATAGAACTAATGTACGTGCATGCGTGCATGTAGTATGTGGGTTGGTCAATCAATTCAAAGTCACTTCAGTTTTGAGTAACACAATCAAGTATTGTGAGCAGAGATGTTATAATGTCTTACAAGCTTATAAGTACATTTTACCGCGACGTTTCTCACTATTTTTTCCCGAATCTTATTTGTAATAAAGAATAATACTGCATCGATTTGGGGGGGGGGGTAGAGTAGATAGTACAAAAGTGTTTCTATTCTTTTCATATCTTTTGTTTCTCGATCGTAAGTATTGCTTCATATTGTGTTTCGTCCGTAGTTACAAAACGAAGTAAAATTTTAGAAGAATTATCTTCAAAACGGTGGCAAAGTAACTTGGCAATTTTCACTCTGAGTCGTTTGTGAACAGCGTTCATGTATTTAGGAATCCATTTAGCACATAATTTTATCAAACCCAAATCAGATATGCGACGTAGAGGACACGTTAACAGGAAATCTTCTAAGCCTCTGATATACGTTTGAGCCCAAAACATCGATCCTTCAAAATCGACCAAATAAATTATTATTATTATTATTATTATTATTATTATTATTATTATTATTATTATTATTATTATTAGACTTCGTGGAATTGCCACGAGAATCGCAAGGTTTACTGCGCACGCGGTATAGACTGTATGAGAAGGGACGTGCAAATGATGGAGTATGCCTCTAATGTAAACACTGAGCAGTATACTGCGGTTACAATAAAACCTGTATCCTGCATTCAAGAAATATAATGAATGATCATTGAAGTAGGAAATGTCTAAACATGTAAATATACAATTATTTTATAGTGAGATATATTAACTCTTAAAATTTAATGTAAGATACTCACATCATCCTTGAATATGTGCATTGCTGTGAAGAGTTAGGTACATTTTGAGCCACTGCAAAGTAACCTCCTCCGATGGTCACTTAATATTTTTTATTTTGGAAAAATATACATTCAACATCACACGATGTAATACGTACATATTTGAAGAACGGAAAGTCACCTACTTTTTAGTACGCCAACTTCAGACGTCTTGTCATGACCTGATGGTACATCATTTATAATACCAAGTTGTGAATAGGCAGAATTTTTAGCAATAATGTTCCTCAACTTACATTTCACTATTTCTGAAATTAGTGAATTGTTATTTTGGATAACGGTTTGTGATACTTTATCCACTATATTAAGGGCTTCTGAGAGTTGTAGTTTAGACGATTCTAACAGGACGATGCTTTTGGACATGATTTTAAAATTAGAATCAATGAACAGAATATCTTCCAATAACTGTTCAGAAGGCAATGATTTTACAGCTGCAACAGCGGAACTGTCTGTGCTATCCAATGCATCAATTACCTCCATTATTTTGCCGTAATGTTCTGCATAATAATTAACAGCATCCAACCACGTTCTCCGACGTGTCAAGACTGGCTGCGGGGGAAATGGTATTCCATGGGCAATTATTTGGAACAGCAACACTCTCATTGTAGTATGTTTGATTGAATTCTTGTCTGCACTGAACAAATGTTAAGCTTTGACTATTCCAAACACAGTAATGCAAAAACAAGTGCTTACATAGGTATACATTAGCTGTAGCTGGTCTATCTATTTGGACCGGTCACAACTCTTAACATGAACTGCTTATACTACGAGACCGGGCGGTCGCTCGCCTCCTCTATACTACCGTACATCGGCAACCTGATTGCATGATGCGTGTGGCAATTCAACGAAGTCTAATTATTATTATTATTATTATTATTATTATTATTATTATTATCATCATCATCATTATTATTGCTATACTAAAATTAATCTATCTTTATCTAGAAAGAAAAATGTAGCTATTTACTTGATGCTGGTCCAACGAATTTCTTTCAAAAGTCGCCTCCTGGCATAAAACAGGACAGGCCTAAGGCTGCCTATATCGCATTCAGACAAACCATGGACCGCTGCGATCCCCTCTCCCAATATCTCTACCCAGGTCTTAACATCTTCGGCGATTCTGTCTTGTTGCTGTTTAATCGTGCTTGTGACATTTTTCCTAATCATATGATAGCTATTATGTTACGTCCATGTTTGGCTTTTCTACTTCAAATTTTTTCACTTTCTTCAAACGGAACGGCGAAAATCGAGTGAGACAAGTGGCCAATAGGCTTGGAGTTTACACAGACTTTCCTTCCCAAGTTTGGCTGTTCCACTTCAGAATTATTTTATTTCCTTCAAACGGAAAGGCGAAAATCGGATTGAGACAAATGGCCAATAGGCTTGGAGTTCACTTACACTTTTCTTCTCTGCTACAAATTCTCTTTAAAGGATCCGCGATTCATTTAATTTTTAATTGATTCTCATTCCACTTCCCATTCAATCATTCTCGCTTCAGTTATCTAATTATTGGACAGGACAGTGATTCTGAACCACCTTATGTTCCGTTCTGGCCCACACAGTAAATATTAGTCAAAAGAAAAAGACGACTGAGATAATCGACGTAAATTTTTTTTGCAAAAATACAAAGTTAAGTGCAACTCTTGCGATAGTTTTCCAAATTAGCCTACGTTTTATTTACACAAGTGAATTCCTGGTCATTTTAACACCCTCATAGGTAAATAATATTTCTGCAGAAGCAAAATAATGTTATCTAGGATTGATCAAGGTAGCTTACAATTCGAATTTTTTTTTATATTACCGTTTGTGGGCAAAATTAGACGGATAATTTCCCAACACTGTGATTAACCAAAAATAGAAACCATTTTTTTCTCAACCATATAAGCATTAAGTGGTTGCTTCTTCTCAGCCATTCCAGAAAAATATCAACGAAAAGTCAAATAATTGCAAAAATACAATTTTTTGTTCATTTCCATAACATTATTTTTAAAATTCCTTATTCATTTTTTCAAGATTCTGCCCATCCTATGTTTAACGTCGTCAATGCCGCCTGGCGCCTCCTATCAGGTTGTGTTGAAATACAACTGATAATAATTACTGTAGTGTATAAAGGGTGTTTTCGGGCTAGTGTTACAAAATTTCAAGGCTGATGGGGAACGGCACATGTATCAATTTGAGGTAAGGAACCCTGGTCCGGAAATGACTGAATCGAAAGTTACAAGCAAAAACAGTTGTGTGGAAATTAAATAATTTTATTCCTCTGTACATCTTATTTATGTGTATTTATCTGTACATCTTACACATACTGTATTCATCTGACGTTGTCTACTTACAGTATTCCATTCAGTGCGCTGTCTGAGGGGTGGGGACAGGAAACTACACTAAAGCAATGCAGATGGCGTAATGTGTAACGGACATGGTCGTTCTGATATGCACATCTGTAGACAGCAGTGTATGTGTACAGTGCCATGTCCAGTCGATCAGTCCTAGTGAAATGGAGGAGTACACGACAGCGGAATAAGCAGACCTGATTTTCGACTACGGATGAGCCAATGGGAACAGTAGACAAGCTCACAGATTGTACCGGGACAAGTACCCACGTAGGAGACATTCGACCCATACCATCTTTCCACGATTGTTCCAAAGGTTAAAGGAAGGAGGGCACGTGGTGCGAAATTACAATTCCATTTCCACACAACTATTTTTTCTTATAACTTTCGACTCCGTCATTTCCGGACCAGGGTTCCTTATCTCAAAATTGATACAGTACATGTGCTCTCCCCCATCATTCCTGAAAGTTTGTAACACCAGCCCGGGAACACTCTGTATTAGGTATTCTACAGTATCTTTATTCTTTACTCTCAATGGAAGTTGATTTATTATTAATAGGATTTAAAAACTATATCATGCATTTTTTTCTGTACAAATTTCGACACTTTGTCAGTGATTCAAAGGAAATGTCATAATCTAGCCTATGTAATCAGTTGTAATACATAAAACAAATAAAATCAGTCATATTGCAAACTGAATTAATTAATGTGTAGTCACGTTAAGGTAGAAATGCAGTATTGTAGGCTATCCATCCTGGATTGCTGATGAGAGAATATGGCAACCCTGGGTGTACTCATACAGCTTGTGGCAATATTTTTTAATCCTTTAATCCAGGGTCGGCAAGGAGTACTAGCTGAGGTATCTGTGCACTAGGGCTGTACAGTTGTGCAGTACATTAGCAGCGCGGAAGTGGAATGTCATGCTTATTTCTTATCAGTAGTACCACTGTTTGTTTATTTATTTATTTAATTTATTTATTTATTTATTTATTTATTCTGGTGTAGTTAAGGACATCAGGCCTTCTCTTCCACAACACCAGGAATACAGATAACTTACAATAATAGAAATAAACAGAAAAAATACACTAAGCTACACAAGAAATAAAGAGAGAGAAAAAAAACACTATAAACAAAGCAAAGCCACACAATAGTAATATGCGTTACAAGAGCGGTATGTTGAAGTTTCATGTTCGAGGAAAAGTTTGAAAAAGCGAAACGTAGTTGAGCTTTTTTAATTCCCGAGAATTGAAAGAAAACATACCGCTCGTGTATCGTACATTATTTTGTGCGAAGATCGTTTATTACATACCTGAAAGAGGAATTTCTAATTAGTTGCAATGAAATCTGCATCTTGGTTTCTGTTCAATGACGGCAAATTTGCGAAACAAAAATATCTATCTTCAACATTGTTGCTTTAAAATGTTTTCTGTGTTTACTATACTCCAGCAGGCCGTGACATATGTCTGTCTTCCCCCCCTCCCAGTCTATGATGAGTCTGGAATCTTGTTCATTTTTTCACGGCTTCCTTAATGTTACTTGCATCACGAATGCAGTAACTTTAGTGAAGTTGTAGAGTTTACTTAATTTTTGCAAATATTTAAAAACAATAATTAGGCCTAACAGTGCAATTTAGGCGAAATTGCAGTGGTAAGTTTCCAATTTATAATTATTACTATATTGAACGTCTCTAAAAATAATATGTTAAAAGCCTAAAGCCGTAAAATCAATATGTCACTTAAGCGGTAAGAAGAGGGAAATTGTTATGTGTGTTAGGTTGGGATTACTGAATGTGGAATTTTAGACTTTCCGCGGATTGGTTTTGTGCGGAAACCAAGCAAATACGCACGATCTCGCACAAAAATATACACAGGTTGCAGCCGTACAAACTTTAAATGAGTGATTAAGTATCATAATTAATATTGTATCCTAACTAATTAATTAACATAAACAAGAAACTTGCAATTTTAATCTAGATTAAAAAAGAAAAAGAAAAAAACACAAATCAATACTTCTAGCAATACCTAAAAACATTAACTAAGACAAAATTTTCCAATTTAATTTTTAATTGTGATAAAGTCCGGCAGTCCCTGACGTCATTAGGTAACGAATTCCAGAGGCGAGGTATTTCTACAGTATAGGAAGATGAGTATAAAGACGTTCTATGATGAAGGATAGAAAGAAGTGCTTGATGTCGGTTTCGAAGCGTTGTAAGAAATTGAAAGCGCGATAACAGATAATTCGGAGTAGAAGCATGCATGATTCTAAACAGAAGACACAGTGAATGTATTGTTCTTCGTTCCTTCAGACGCACCCATGAAAGTAACTCGTTTATGTGCTTGCAAATAAATTGTAACTAATTAAATAAGTAGTAATTAGAGAAACAAACTAAATAAATAGTAACTGAACATGTTTATTCTACTCCTATTAAATTATAATATTCTTTACTATGCCTCGGTGGTGGTGGTGGTGGTGGTAGTGGTGGTGGTAGTGGTAGTGGTAGTAGTAGTAGGCCTAGTAGTAACAACAACAACATTAAAATTATAGTAAAGAAATCGCAGCTTTTACGTTAAATTTCTCGACAAAGAAAACATTATCACAGTTTGTAAATCTAAAACTTTATAAACATAAGCGTACCTAGCAAACAAGCACATTGTTGTTGTTTAGTCAAATTTCCGAAGACAGATCAAAACCTCACAAGTGATACCAACAAGACACCACTTATGAGGCAACTAGACCAGGAGATAATGGGGTAGGGTGGCAGTACTTCCTCATCCCAAGCACAGTATAGTGAAAATAATTAACGTAACAAATCAAATACATAAATTTCACACACGCCAACATTAAAAAAAAATTAGGATGAAAAATAATACGTATGTCTTATTGCCAAAACACACACACACACACAGATTTACAAAGGTCTTAGATTTTCTTTTAGATTTGAAGTTTTTTTCCTCTCTCTTTTATAATAATGCTTTCAATGGATGTACAGGGACATCATTTTATTTTTACTAATATTTTTAATATTAACCTGGCTATACCGTTGGATTAATGGTTCAGAGCTGGAAACACCGTTTGCTACTCCCTTTCCACGATTGAAGCTCGGTGATACTGGCGTAAAATACAAACAAATCACTTTACTAGAAATAGGAGGGAAAAAAAGTAGTTCATCCATTTACGTGAACTAGGAGATATCGTAATTTTGAATTTGATAATTTTCATTAGATATTTGTTTAATCAAAATACAGTACAGTATTAACAGTAAGTGCTTTTACTCACGAACTGAGTTATCCATGCGAACGTATAAATTATGCAGTGTAAATTATATTGCCTACAGCACATTAGCGTACAATATAGAGAATGAAGTTAAATTGAAAAATAATCATAATATGGATATTTAAACACATTTTTGAAAATGGTGGCCGTTCATTTAGATACAGGCTTCAGTTCTTTTGTGCATATTATCGCACTATAGACTATTGCATCTAATTCCAATTACCAGTTTCGTCCTTCGTGCTAGTAACTCATGTTGAAATAATTCTATACCTATTATATAAAAGAGTACCTTACGTACTGTAAATTCAATCTTCACTTCTGCCCGACCCGCACAGATAACATTATTCAGACATGCTTTCTACTGTCCGTCCAAGTGGTTATGTCGCAGGATCGTAGAAAGGGAGGAACTCACGTGACAGTTAATTACTTTTACTTAAGTTATTTTAAACAGTTGCGGGTGAGGGAAATCGGAATGCGACGTAGGCAAACGGACGACAGTACCTGTGCGAAAATATGATTCAATATTGAAAGCTCTTTCGTCACTGGAAAACGCGAACATATTTCTGGAACGTACTATACTCACTAACTCAATACTGTTTGTGTTTACTGCGACCTTAAGGCGAGTTTGACTGTAGGCTATACGCTTGGTTCTGTGAGGAGAACAGTTGGAAGTTCACTAGTAGAGGGAGTGGGAGTGAAGTACATTCAAAAACTCAGGTACAATAAAAATTGAAGTAAAATAAAATGATGTCCCTGTATAATGAACTGTGTGATACAGCAAGCCTCTCTACACCTCGGAACCTACGAAGTGCAATCCGTCACACTTGCTCTTAATCTTGGCTTCATTCTTTTCGTTATCGATGTAATGCTTCAGGATCGAACTTTAGATTGTTAAACGCATCAAACATACCATAAATTGAAATAATAGTACTTAGCCTTACGTCCTTACTAGTACAGTGAGTAAATTCATTCTTTCATCACTAACTATATCTTTATATTTTTCAGCATGGAACACATCACAATGCCGCTTTAAATTATATTTTCTGCACCTGACCTGTTTTTACAAATAAGACACTGTGCATTTCCCTACTTTGATTCTTTAAAAAAAGAATAACAGTTTCCAGTCATTGTTAAATTCCGTTCCAGGTATCCGCTTTGAAACATCCATTGGAGATTCGTACTTAATTCACCCCTCATCAGTATGAAACGAACCAACTATTTTCCCCTTCTCCGCTACCTTAAGAGACGGGTAGCAGTCTTGCCCGCGAGGGAACAATATGATTTCATTTGCCCGTATGGGTAAAACGTTCATACGGGAAGCCAATTGCCAGCTCTGACTTTAATCCATCCTTACTTAACCTAAAAATTAGATACCAACAATAAAGACGTTTCACGCAATCCAAGAGATTTAACAAATCCCCCCCCCACCTTTGGTGTAACGGTTAGCGCGTCTGGCCGCGAAACCAGGTGGCATGGATTCGAATCCCGGTCGGGGCAAGTCGGGCGTCGGAAACTGCACACCAAAATATTTTCTACCTGCATTGCCAGTACTATAGATAGTTTTAATTTATCAAACCGTTTTAATTTTGTTCGAAATGGAGATTCTGTTTACATCTGAAAGTGAACGGGGTAATTTAGTACTGGCATATATCGACTGTAAATTTTATAAAGCCAAGGAATTGAAAAAACTATGAAGTAATGTGGAGGTGTTGTGTTAGAAAATGCAATGCGAAAATTTATATCTTGCTGAGCAATGTGGAAGTCATTAGAGAACGAGGTGGGCATAACATGTGGTGAACATTAGTATTTCAAATCTCCAAATAATTGATGTAGCTAAGAAAACAAAAGCCATCGATGTTGTTAATAGTAAGTCACCAAAAATATTTCATGCTGTTTGTCAAGTTTTGCCTACAGAAAACCTAAAAGTGCGAGACATATCTCGAATAAAAGATAACATACAAATCATGGAGGAAACTTCAATGAGTCATTTAAACTTTATTACTCAACGAAGCGAAGATTTCGTTCTTTTCAATGACAAGAAGTCGGCGATTTCTTCGCTATGGAACTGGCTGAGGTAAAACCGATAGGTACTAGACTTGAGAAATTTGCAGATTGTTTAGCCTACATCTCCGAAGAAGCAATTGTCTCTCCTACTGTATGGGCAGCCCTGACTGCATCGACCTCTCGCACAACAAATGGCTGTGAATCATTTCAAAAGCATTTTAATTTCAGTTTTTACAGCAGTAATCTTTCATTGTATAAATTCGTGAATCAACTTTTGGACATACAAACTGAGACTTATATTATTAAACTGGAAAGCACTGAAGGAAGTAACCGAAGTTTCAATGTAAAGTCAGCCAAATGCAAAAGAAACATATTTTGTAAATTGTGGAGTTTCCGGGTAAGATTAGTAAAACCCTCGTGAATCAGTGTGCAATATCCAGGTAGGATTAGTGGGTCCCTCGTAAAGCGATGTGCAGTTTCCGGATCAAAGTGTGCAGTTTCCACCTACCCGGGGCAAGTTACCTGGTTGAGATTTTTATCGGGGTTTTCCCTCAACCCAATTTGAGCAAATGCTGGGTAACTTTCGGTGCTGGACCCCGGACTCATTTCACCGGCATTATCACCTTCACCTCATACAGACGCTAAATAATCTAAGATGATATAGCGTCGTAAAATAACTTAAATAAAAAAATTACAATTTAACAAAATCCTCTACCACTTTTTATTTTAACCTGTACTAATCTCACTTCATCTGAATTCATTAGTGAGATGTAAAACTGCTGTCGTGTACCGAAGGTCACTTTACTATGGTGGTTGCAAGGACGAATACATCCTCAGCAGTAATGACGGATAAGTGCCAGAATGATAGGAAACGGGAGTACTGCACTCCGAGTCTACAAATTCGATTTGTACTGAACGAGAACACTGTAAGGCACTAAAACAAAGTCGCTCAAGGAGGCAAGTGCCAATCCGGTCATGAGGGACTCCTGGTGTGTGTAATTCACAAAGCGGGAATGTTGCGTGTTTACACGAGGGGATTTGGCTTCTCGCTTTGACCACAGGCGTTGCAGTGATCGTTACAGGGGGCAGATCGGAGCTCGGGTCTGTGTGCAGAAATATCTCAAGCCGCATCATGTTTCGTAACAGTCGCGCGACATCGGACATGCAGTAGGGATGGGCAAAAATAACCGGTTATTTTGATAACCGATTATTTTCATACGACTAACCGATTAATCGTTGATTTAACATGATAACCGGTTATTTTCCTTAATAACCGAACGATTGGTTATTTTTTTTAAATATACACCGAATCAAATGTATTTTAAGTTTATCTCACATTTAATGTCAGTCTAACACTGTTCTTTTTATTATTTTGTACCATACAAATTGTCTCGTAGGCCTTTCCTAGATGGGGTAGGCTATGCGTTACTGCTTTACTTATTTCATCTGTTCATAGATGGCAAAATGAAATTCGAATTCGAATCAATATCAATAATACAGTATAATGCGTATCTTAGTCGCAGACTCTGGTTGGCTTATAATCAGGCTTCGAGACTTTGGACCCGATACAATAAGTTTACTGTGCATTCACTATAGGTTGTTGACTCGCTGCAGGTAGATAGAGATGTGTTGAGGTAACAACGTTGCTATTTAGAGTAGAGTACGGTAGTATGGGGAAACACACACACATGTACATTCTGAAAGTAAATATACATTACACAATGACAATGTCAAAAGAATGTGAAAAGCATTTATTCTCCTGTCTTTTATAAGCATTTGTGTTTAATTATACAGAGTGTCAATGGTGGAAATAAGCATGTAGCAATTTTAATTTTTTCATTTATCCTATTGGTCGTCTTTAGGAACGAAAGTTACAGTACCGAAATGCAATGTATTACAAGGTACATTCTCAGTGTCTCAAACGTAAATCTTTTTCGGTTATCTGCCAAAGTTTGTACTGTAGAAAGCTGAGCTCTACGTCGCATGACGTGATAGGAGCAAAACGAAAAAACCTAACATCATTGCAGTCTCTAAGATACAGTCCTTTATTCTCGGGTGACTCTATGTACACTAATTTGCTGTTTATGTTACACAATGTTCCATATCTGTTATTTTTACATAAAATTGATTTCCACTTCTGTTTTACACGTTCAGTAACCGGTGTACTTGATGTCTCATTAATTCTCTGCATCATTTTCTAAATTAATTTGAGGGCTTCCGGCATCTCTTGCTCTGACTTTTCTAACCGTGTAATAGTTTCAGACATAGTTTGTATGAAAACCAAATTATTCGTCAGAACCTTCAAATCCAGAGCGTTTTCCTTTGCGTATTTGTTGGCATCCATTCTACAGTACCTCAACCCACTGTACGCTTTACCACTATACTCAGTACGCCGTTATGCGGATTTCCCACTGAACTGCTCTATTGGGTCCGAAGTCTCGAAGCCTGCTTATAATATATCTGCGAATATTAGAGCATTTTAAACGGCGAAAAAACTATTTTTCTAATGTCATAGGTTATTGATATGATATTATATTATATCATTGTCCCATTAGATCTCTAGCTTCCCAATAGCGATAATTTTCACAGGTGGACTTCAAGGATTGACAATGTCATAGAAAGATGTTCTCTGTTCATACGGCGAGAAACTTTGACTTCATTATTTATTGGTTAGGCTATAGGAAAATAGATTGCCCGTCGAAATGTATCATAATCAAGATTATTATTGTAAAAATTATGCAGTTTCTGTTATTTTTATTTATCTTACCTATAATCTGAAATATGAGTGAAGTGATTAACTACAAGCAATTTTATAACCTCTTATTATTTTGTGTATTTTGTTTAGGGATGTCATTGATGATCTTCAGAATCTAATGATGTTCTTTTAACTATCTTGTGGTTGGTTTACATTACAGCTGATTACAAATTGTTCTTTTATTTTTCTTGCAAGTAACCTCTCATTGTGTTTTCCGGACTAACTTGCCGACTTTAAAATGTTAAAAAAAATAAGCGAAAAATAAACGGTTAACTTCCTTCAGGTTACATTAATTTTAAAATAATCGGTAACATATAACCGGTTATTTTCGAATAACCTCCCATCCCTAACATGCAGTTCACTGCCAACACATTAACGGCATGTATAATCACCCCCACGTTCAAGGCTCAATCGTAGCCTATCTCAAAAGACTAGGCTTCGATACCAGAAGATGTGTTGGCCAAAGGGCTGCCTGATCACTTTACAACCACAATTTTCATAGTCCCATTGCTCCGTCATCTCTGTAACACCGAATATGAATGGTCTTCATATAAAACAACAATACACTGTGCGACTGCCTATTGAGGGCTAAGACCGAACAACCGACTGCTTTCATAATTTATAATAAAATTAATAATAATAATAATAATAATAATAATAATAATAATAATAAATAACATAATCCGTGACGCGATAGGCTACCCATGAAGGACCAAGACCGACCTGCCGGTTGCTAGTCTTAACGTTAAAATCTCACAAGAGGTGAACGATCATCCAGCCTGATTGAATGTGTCGTGTGGTTACCACGATGATCCCTCAGCCGTTACAGCTGGTTATCGTAGCCGGATTTCGCTATCGATTGTAGTTACCCAAATTCATCACGATGCTGAGTAGTCACCGGTTCCATAAACTGGCGGAAATTTCATGAGAAAATTCCTTTCCTATGAAGACTCGAACCAGTCCGCATTCCGTAACGCGAATCCTAGGCATGATACGTCAGACCACGACGCTACGGCGCGGGACTTACGAAAATAATAATAATAATAATAATAATAATAATAATAATAATAATAATAATAATCTGGAAAAAGACCTAAGGACGAGAATAGTGAAGTGCTTTGTGTGAAGTGTGGCATTGTATGGGGCAGAAATATGCACCTTACGGCGAAGTGAAGAGAAGCGACTAGAAGCATTTGAAATGTGATTATGGAGGAGAATGGAGCGTGTGAAGTGGACAGAGAGAATAAGAAATGAAGCTGTGTTGGAAAGAGTGGGTGAAGAAAGAATGATGCTGAAACTGATCAGAAAGAGAAAAAGGAATTGTCTGGGTCACTGGTTGAGAAGAAAATCCCTTCTGAAGGATGCCCTGGAAGGAATGGTGAACGAGAGAAGAGTTCGGAGCATAACAAGATTTCAGATGATAGACGACATTAAGATATATGGATCATATGAGGAGACAAAGAGGAAGACAGAAAATAGGAAAGATTGGATAATGCTGGGTTTGCACTTTTGTAATATCACATAAAACAGTTCTGTGGTTCAGAGAAACCACGAGTATATTAACAAAATAAAGGAACATTTGTAACATAATAAACATGTTCTTTTCAAGAATTTTAAATGCAGTTTTTCGAACCTCCCCTCCTTGAAAATATAACTATTCGTGACGGTGATAATGGTGATTATTATTGTGATTATTATCATTATTATTATTATTATTATTATTATTATTATTATTATTATTATTACATAAGTGTTTTGCCCCAGTGCAGGTTTTTCACTGCAATGCAATGCGTGCAGTTCTGTGTTGTGTAACTTTCTCCATTCTCTTGTAACTTCATCCCTCTTCGCCCAAAATATTTTTCTAAGAACCTTATTCTCAAACACTTTTAATCTCTGTTCCTCTCTCAAAGTGAAAGTCCAAGTTTCACAACCATACAGAACAACCGGTAATATAACTGTATAATAAATTCTAACTAAGATTTTTTTATAGTAGTAGGTTTTTTCTACGATAACACAATTAAATAAATTTTTCAAGTTGGAGAGATTATAATATCACAATAACATAGCCATCTAAACTCAGAACCATTAAGAAGTAAGTATCCCTGGAATGGCAGCCTGTTTTATTCACGTTCAAGATTTCATGGCCGTCTAACCGGCCATATAATCAACAAAGCAGTTGGAAACAGTTAAATGATTAATATTGTTACAATGAGAACTACTGTACACGTAACTTCAGAATAATAAAGGCTAAAATATAAATTTGAAGGTTATATTTGTTACTTATTTGTGTTACGTGAAATATTTCAGTAATGAAAGGTCGAGATAATGCATTAATTTCTTAATGAATTTTTTTTTTATTTTAGTAGGTTATTTTACGACGCTTTATCAGCATCTAAGGTTATTTAGCGTCTGAATGAGATGAAGGTGATACTTACTTACTAGCTTTTAAGGAACCCGGAGGCTCATTGCCGCCCTCACATAAGCCCGCCACTGGTCCCTATCCTGAGCAAGATTAATCTATTAGCTATCATCATATACCACCTCCCTCAAATCCATTTTAATAATATCTTCCCATCTACGTCTCGGCCTCCCTAAAGGTCTTTTTCCCTCCGGCCACCCAACTAACAGGCTACTCTATATGCATTTCTGGATTCGCCCATACGTGCTACATGCCCTGTCCATCTCAAACGTCTGGATTTAATGTTCCTAATTATGTCAGCTGAAGAATACAATGCGTGCAGTTCTATGTTGTGTAACTTTCTCCATTCTCCTGTAACTTCATCCCTCTTAGCCCTAAATATTTTCCTAAGCACCTTATTCTCAAACACCCTTAATCTCTGTTCCTCTCTGAAAGTGAGAGTCCAAGTTTCACAACCATAAAGAAGAACCGGTAATATAACTGTTTTATAAATTCTAACTTTCAGATTTTTTGACAGCAGACTGGATGATAAAACCTTCTCAACCGAATAATAACAGGCATTTCCCATATTTATTCTGTGTTTAATTTTCTGCCGAGTATCATTTATATTTGTTACTGTTGCTCCCAGATACTTGAACTTCTCCAAGTCTTCAAAAGATAAATTTCCAATTTTTATATTTCCATTTCGTACACTATTCTCGTCACGAGACATAATCATATACTTCGTCTTTTCGGGATTTACTTCCAAACCTATCTCTTTACTTGCTTCAAGTAAAATTCCCGTGTTTCCCTAATCGTTTGTGGATTTTCTCCTAACATATTCACGTCATCCACATAGACAAGCAGCTGATGTAACCCGTTCAATTCCAAACCCTCTCTTTTACCCTGGACTTTCCTAATGGCATACTCTAGAGCAAAGTTAAAAAGTAAAGGTGATAGTGCATCTCCTTGCTTTAGCCCACACTGAATTGGAAACGCATCTGACAGAAACTGACCTATACGAACTCTGCTGTACGTTTCACTGAATAACTGATGCACTGTACCCTTATACTCCCATTTTTTCTCCATTATCTGTCGAATACAAAGTATCTGGTCAATAGTTGATCTATTACGCCTAAAACCACACTGATGATCCCCAATAATTTCATCTACATATGGAGTTAATCTTTTCAAAAGAATATTGGACAAAATTTTGTACGACGTCAACAAAAGTGATATTCCTTGAAAGTTACTACAGTTAGTCTTGTCCCCCTTCTTAAAGATAGGTACGATTATGGACTCCTTCCATTGTTCTGGTACAATTGGATGCACTTATGCAATATGGAACCAACCACCATTTTATGAATGTCTGGATTTCTATTGCAAAATGTGTCTTAATGTCTATAGTTTCTTATACAAAATAGAACTAACTCCTACCTGTAACGTGCTGCCCTATAGAGAAATCTGAACCAATCACCAAAAACAGAATCCATAGTGCAGTGTTTTGCAATTTAGAACCAACTCCAAGCTGTCAATTCCCATGTTTGTTTTGTGTAAATATGGGAGTTTGAATACAATTTTTTGCTAATAGGAGTGATATATTATATTATATTATATTATATTATATTATATTATATTATGTTATATAATATAATATAATATAATATAATATAATATAATATTATATAATATTATATTATATTATATTGTATTATATTATATTATATTATATTATATTATATTATATTATAGCTACAAGAGTAATGTTAATGTATCAAAGAAACTTGCAGAACCGAAGATGTTTAGGTATCAAATATGTAACTGCAGAAGAAAACCCAATGAATTTTTATTTTAGTAGGTTATTTTACGACGCTTTATCAACAGCTTAGGTTATTTAGCGTCTGAATGAGATGAAGGCGATAATGCCGGTGAAATGAGCCCAGGATGCAACACCGAAAGTTATCCAGCATTTGCTCATATTGGGTTGAGGGAAAACCCCGGAAAAACCTCAACCAGGTAACTTGCCCCGATCGGGAATCGAACTTGGGTCACCTGGTTTCGCGGCCAGACGCGCTAGCCGTTACTCCACAGGTGTGGACAGGATGATGTTGATGGAATCAATGGTCCCCTTGACTTCACCTTGGAATGATAAGTCAATGTATGAACAAATGCTAATGAATATATATTTTTAAAATTTCTTTGTAATCCAGTGTCTCGGAAGTTTAGTTTTCCAATAATAAAGTGTTAAACATGGATTTGAACTAGAATGTCGCCTCATCTCTCTCTCATTTGAATCACACAAGTAGGAACCAAGTGCCAATATCCATTTTTGCAATAAGCAATATGGAACCAACTCCAGTGTTGCCCTTCTACTCTGTGTGAGTTAAATACTGATGCGAGCTGCACCATTGATCTGAAAGAGCATTTCAGAATGTTAATAATGCAATCATTACTTTCGTAATAGTATTGATGTAGAATTTTATTGGTAACGATTTGCTAAAACAGCTGTAGCTCAAAAGCTGTATTTTGGACTTGGTTCCATATTGCATGAGTGCATCCAATTTCCTTTTCCCAAATAGCAAGTACAAGTTTATAAATTTCGTTAGATAATGCGCTTCCACCCTCTTGTATTAATTCTGCTGGAATTTGATCGATACCTGGAGACTTATAATTTTTTCAGATTTTCTATCGCAATTTCGACTTCAGAAAGTGTGGGTTCGGGTGTAAATGGCTCAGCAGTTTGTATTTCAATTTCGTTCCGATCATTTCTATTTGGCCTATGTATATTTAGTAGTTGTCCAAAACAGTTTTTCCATCTGTTCAGGATTGAATGAGCGTCTGCATGGTGATAATGCCGGTGAAATGAGTCCGGGGTCCAACACCGAAAGTTACCCAGCATTTGCTCATAATGGATTGAGGGAAAACCCCGGAAAAAACCTCAACCAGGTAACTTGCCCCGACCGGGAATCGAACCCGGGCCACCTGGTTTCGCGGCTAGATGTGCTAGCCGTTACTCCACAGGTGTGGACTTCTTAATGAATGAAGTTTGTACAATAAATATTACATTTTCTTTGGCAGTGTGTAAAATGAATAGGCTAGCAGTGCCTATAGTATTTACTTTCTTTTCGGCACTAGTGTTTTAAAGACTCACTTTAGGCACTGATAATAGTGGGTAAAATGCAACTTCACGCACTATCGTAGAAAAAAGTACATAAACGAATGCAAGCTTCTTTGCTTTCATTGACCTCATTTTCTATCTTCTCTTTTACACAGACTGATGTTACATAAGATCTAAATTTTTGTTTCTTTTTCCGTTGATTCCACCTCTCCGCCCTCTGATAAGGTATAAATCCCCCCGGGGGAAAAGGTCTGAATTCAACATTGTTGGTGTTATCAACAGTCTTCCTTAAAACATTCATTACTGCTACCTCTAGTTTTGGTCTTGAATTGGTAGTATCAGCCCTGGTTTCTACTATATACGTTTTTGTTCGTTTATAGATTAACCGGTACAAATGGAACTCTATTTCACTCCTAGGTACATTGGGGTTGTCATTTGTTATTACCATTCTGCTAATTAACGCGTGTTAATTCAAATTTGTTAAATATGCTACACAGAGACCACAGTAATAATGATAACCAGTGGGTGGATTCATAAACACCAAAAAACGGTAAAATATGCATGCACGTGCGCACTTCAAAACCAGGATATATGCACTAAAAATAACGAAATATGCACTGTTAAACAAAAAATTATTTCATTTTAAGCAAACTACTATTATTGACGAACGATTAGGGAAAACACGGGAATTTTAATGGAAGCAAGTAAAGAGATAGGTTTGAAAGTAAATCCCGAAAAGACAAAATAGGCCTATATGATTACGTTCCGTGACCAGAATATTGCACGAAATGGAAATATAAAAATTGTAAATTTATCTTTGGAAGAGGAGGAGAAGTCCAAATATCTTGGAGCAACAGTAACAAATATAAATGATACTCGGGAGGAAATTAAACACAGAATAAATATGGTAAATGTCTGTTATTATTCGGTTGAGAAGGTTTTATCATTCAGTCTGCTGTCAAAAAATCTGAAAGTTAGAATTTATAGAACAGTTATATTACCGGTTGTGCTTTATGGTTGTGAAACTTGGACTCTCACTTTGAGAGAGGAACATAGGTTAAGGGTGTTTGAGAATAAGGTGCTTAGGAAAATATTTGGGGCTAAGAGGGATGAAGTTACAGGAGAATGGAGAAGGTCACACAATACAGAACTGCACGCATTGTATTCTTCACCTAACATAATTAGGAACATTAAATCCAGACGTTTGAGATGGGCAGGGCATGTAGCATGTATGGGCGAATTCAGAAATGCATATACAGTAGAGTGTTAGTTGGGAGGTCGGAGGGAAAAAGACCTTTGGGAAGGCCGAGACGTAGATGGGAGTGTAATATTAAAATGGATTTGAGGAAGGTGGGATATGATGATAGAGACTGGATTAATCTTGCTCAGGATAGGGACCAATCGCGGGCTTATGTGAGGGCGGCAGTGAACCTCGGGTTCCTTAAAAGCCAGTAAGTAAGTAAGTACTATTATTGACGATTTTTATGTTATGCATAAGAATACTGAGATACTAAAAGTTGCGTGTCCTTCAACCCACTGCTTAAGTCAGTGGCATTTCATAGTACTGAAGCTTAACAAAATGCGCGGATTTTTATTATTGTGTTTATAAAGATTATTATTATTATTATTATTATTATTATTATTATTATTATTATTATTATTATTATTATGTAAATATAACAACTAACACATACAATTATTGGTGCTTTTGAAGTTGAAAATAACAAAACTTCTCTTCTGCAAAATCATATCAATACGAGTAGGTCGATTTGTTATTTTAATTCACTTCCAATCTGTTTTGAATTTGGAAATTTAGAAAATGAAGTTTCACATATGCCTACAGCTAGAAGGCACTGCTTAATTTCTGCCTCTGTAAATGGCTTAATTTCTGCTACGTGATACTATGCATTTATTGTCAATTCGAATTTTTTTACAATGCAATACATTACTGTCTGTTCGGATATTACGATCATTTTTAACATTTTCATTTTTTCTATCTTTCATTGAGAATGTTTCGGATAATATCATTTGAAAGCACACACGAATGTCTATTAATATAAAAACGTTTAGTACTATAACCGATTATTATATCACGACATAATAAGCACATGATTCATGAACTGTCATTTGTAAAGAAAAAAAAATACGTGTCGTTATTGAACATTGTCATTGCCAATAATGATGCAGGGTAACCTAAGTTTTCTCCAGTTGCACATTATTACAGAAAAAAAAAATTCTCAGAAAAACAATAGTAAATAAGTTCAAGAGCTGCAATAAATGTTTTTGAGAGCCGCATGTGGCCCGCAGAACGCGTAATGAGTACAGTGGAAGCTCTTAAGTTCGACAGAAATAAAGTTTGACATACCTATAGTTCGACTGCTTACGTAGGAGAATTAGACACGCCCCTATACAGGCACTAAGAAATGATTTGCCATTTGAATGGGAATTGGTTCTGTGTCTTGTAGTGATACTTTTGTTAAAGGAAAATAGAATATTTTATTGATTAGGACAGGCATGTCAAAACCCTGCACATTGTGCATTGGTCTCTGTGCAACGTGCAGTTCCTATTCTCCTACCTGGAGGGAGTGAATCGGCTTGGAGGGGAACGCGACAGGGCTGTACAGTACCTATAGTAGCAGATCAGCTTTTGTTTCAGTAACACAGATCAGTACGGGTGCTCATTGAGCTGTGATTGTGAATGCGTTATGGAAAATAAAGTGAGGAGTCCACAGATAAACGAAGAAGAGGAATCACGAATCATATAACATAATTGTTATGTTTTCCTCAGCCAATAGTAATCATTTTAAAATGAAAGGCTTTCATCATATCATGTGGACCTAATAGTGATATGAGAATTTAAATCATATTAGTAAAGTTCTCAAAATATGATATTCACCTGCTGTTATTTCTTAATTAGTTCTCTCACGGCAAGACAAACATGAAAATGATGTTGTTTTGGAGTCTTTACTAACACAGCCATCAATGGAGACGACTTACAACTTTTATTTCATAAGCTGATAAGTGATGAGAATATAGTGAGGAATACATGTGAGGCTCTTGAGGTTTTAAGGGAAGGAAGAAAGCAACTAATTGTAAAGCGGAAAAATGTTCTGGAAAAATAATACATAATGGCGAATTTTCCACCTCACGTTACTATATTATCTTAATACACTTACGTTAATAAATCTTTAAACCTGACATAAAGAAAATGTCCTCGCTTCACAGCTTGTGAAGTACTCTTTTAACTCAATTCAGTAACGCTCCCAAATGCTAATACTTGCTCTAACGTTTTCCAAATAAACTATATATATAAATTTAAATTCAAGCTTAATTTATCCAATTTATTAATAATAATGTGAATTTATATTAATATACAGCAAGGAAATGATTCCAGTGTAAAAGTCTCACAATACCCTATTGCATGTAATTGGGAGTAAAATATTTTCTTTCTTAGCATTTGTGCACCAATGGTCCCAATAATGCTTGAGGAACAATGAAAGAGTATTACTTTGAAATAATCAGTACCTACTACGTAAAATGAAATATTGTGTTCGTGTTTTGTTGTTTCGAAATTACTACAATATTTATATTTTCTTCAAATACTGTATTCAAATCATGTAAATAAATGATTCTTTACAAACGGCTGCTTTGTGAATTGTAACTGAGTAAGTCTATTGTTTCTTGTTTTACAATTATTGTCAAATACAGACACTGACAATAATTGTGTTTTTTCCTTCTCTAAGTATGTTTATAATGTCCAAATGTCAATTTAATTGAACACTAGAAGTGCAGAATAGATTCTTGTACATCCCTCCCGCTAAGAACTGGTAAGAGCAACACGTGAATGACGCAATCTGCACAGACCGCCGTTCCGCGCACATACACTGCACTTTCAGTTTCTGATTTTTGACATCCATATTTAATCACTGATTTTAAATTAATGAACTCTTCTTTTTCTATTTGAGAATTGTGCAGTTTGTGAGACGAAACTGTCGAAACCCACTGTGGTACTAGAAGCTCATACACAAGTCTCGAGGCGGGCAGGAAATGCAAGTACTGTATTTGTTGATGGATAACCAATAAGAATTTGTATTCATTTCACCTGCCACACCCACTACCCTTATTGGACTCAATTTTCACTTCTGTTTTGTCGAACTTAGGAGAGTCCACTGTACCACAGGCTTAAGCAGTACACGTGTAGCACATTTTTCATTCGGTAGCGTTGATAAAACTAACAATTCAAAATTCATGATTTCCTTGAGGATAAGCTGTTCTAAAATACAACTCACTTTACATACTATCGAATTTTCTGTCAACACAAGACAATGAGATATACTGATTTGTCATGTCGGCAAGTAGAAGACAGAAAATTGCATTATAGGGCTTATATCATTGTTGACAGGGGGAAAATTCGAGTTTAGTGAGTTTTGCGAAATCTACCAACACTTCTGCAATTTCCGCGCCTATCGTTCTAGTGAAAACTGTCAAAAACTTATACACGTGCGAAGTAGATGATAAAGCAGTTTTTGTTTTGATTCTCTATTCTTTTATCATAACGTCTCTATATTATACATCTGCACAGATTCAGCAGTGCATTTCATTATGGAGTGCTTTGTTGATTGCAGCGGAATTGTCCGCAACGATTCGTAAACAACAGTGCACTGTCTGCATGCTGTCGGGCTGCAATAAATCAAATATAACTACTGCAAAGTGTCTCAATATCTGCGTTTTTTCTGTATTCCATTTTTGTGATTTTTTCGTATTCTTAATTTTGGTTTAAGCACCAAATATGTGTTTACATGCGCTAAAAGCTGAAATGTTCATTAATCCCTTAAATGTACACGATATATATGCACTATAAAATATTAACCTTTGTTTACAAATAACATGAAAATCATTTATGGAATGGTAGCGTATGATTTGCAACTAATGAATAAAATATACAAATATGCTCAAATCCGTCCCCTAGTAATAACACTAGTTCTAATAATACTACCACCCCCACCATCATCGTCACCGATAATAATAATAAAAAATAATAATAATAATAATAATAATAATAATAATAATAATAATACCTTGACTCTTACAATGATAGCATTCATTCATTCATTCATTCATTCATTCATAGTGTTCTGCCCAAGGGCACGTCTTTCACTGCAAACCCAACATTATCCAGTCTTTCCTATTTTCTGCCTTCCTCTTTGTCTCATATGATCCATATATCTTAATGTCGTTTATCATCTGATATCTTCTTCTGCCCTGAACTCTTCTCTCGTTCACCATTCCTTCCAGTGCATCCTTCAGAAGGCAGTTTCTTCTCAACCAGTGATCTAGCCAATTCCTTTTCCTCTTTCTGATCAGTTCTTCACCCACTCTTTCCAACACAGCTTCGTTTCTTATTCTGTCTATCCATTTCACACGTTCCAACCTTCTCCATATCAACATTTCAAATGGTTCTAGTCTTTTCTCTTCACTTCGTCGTAATATCCCTATTTCTGCCCATACAATGCTACACTCCACATAAAGCACTTCACCAGTCTCTTCCCTAGTTCTTTCTCCAGAGGTCCGCAGAAGATGCTCCTTTTTCTATTAAAAGCTTCCTTTGCCATTGCTATCCTCCTTTTGATTTCTTGGCAGCAGCTCATGTTACTGATTATAGTACACTCCAAATATTTTGAAACTGTCCAGTTACTCTACTGCCTCATTTAGAATTAGCAAGTTTACCTTCTTTACTTTTCTTCCTGTGACCATGGTCTTCGTCTTGTTGGCATTTATCTTCATTCCATACTGCTCACAGCTGTCATTATCTCTAGTAGCATATCCTTTAGTATCATCTCCTCTTCTACTAACAACGCCATATCATCAGCATATCTCATACACTTCATTCTTCTTCCTACTATCGCTCCTCCCACGTTCTCAAAACAGTTCTTCACGAAATCCTCCAAGTAGATGTTGAACAGCGTAGGTTATAAAGGGCATCCTTGTCGTACTCCTCTCCCTATTTCACTTCCTCCTGATGTTTCTTCTCCTATCCTGACTTCGATTCGTTGTTTCCTATAAAGGTTACTGAAGAGCCTTCTCTCTTTCCAATCCACACCTATTTTCTTTAGGATCAACATCAGTTTATTTTAATCCACTTTGTCAAAAGCCTTTTTAGATCCACAAATACTACATACACTTCTTTATTCTTTTCTAGGTATCTTTCGCTGAATATTCATAGCAGTCCAATTACATCTCTCATACCTTTGCCCTTCCTGAAGCCAAACTGCTCTTCTCCCAACTGTTTTTCTATCTTAGAATATAAACGTCGATTCAGTATTCGCAAGAGAATCTTCGTTGAGTGCGATATCAGGCTGATGGTCCTGAACTCGTTAACGGTACATGTGCGAAAAATGATTGGAACAAGAAGGTAGAATTTTTCAGCATTTTCCTTCTTAAATTGAGTGATAAATGCTGTTTTAATTACTTATATTTAATAATATTTTACATTAACAGTTTTGTCGAATTTTATCTACGTACTGTATAGGCCTATGCTGTGTAGCCTATCTACATATTTTATCCACATTATACTTATATCTGCCTTCACGCACCTTACATAAAATAGACACATATCCCCCCCTTCTCTTTCTCCCCTTCCCATGCATGGACTTCGTCTTCGTGAGATTGGGTGTGGCACCAGATTCCTTAAGTTCAGAAGTCACAATACGCCACTGCTTCCAGTCCTTCCAGCTACTCGACGTCTGTTGATACAGGTCAAGATTTATGTACCGTTTCGGTTTGTTTTTTAGCTATTGGAGCCACACAACCTTCTCGTCTTCTGTCACACAAGCTGATCCTATGTGATTGATCACACCGGTCCAACTATTTCGCCGGGCGGGTCGAGTGTTTATCAATGTCATTGATGTAACGCCTGCACATTTGCGTTGCATATGACTGTTGTTTTATTCATTGTTGCTACACTGCTCTAAAATACCTATTTACTGCCAGAATTAATGTTTTATGCCGCTGCAGTTACGACTATGAGGCTTTCGCATGGCGACAGCTGCCCGAGTGCCAAAATTTATAATGTATACGTTATTTATATACAATTCATGCAATTTAACAAATGCTGTTTCCCGGTGTTATGAATTCAATGTTATATAATAAACGGAACTAAATCTCTGGACCTTGACAAGATGTAATTCATTCTAAATTATGCGAAAACTATGGACAATAATGAGATTTTCACGCAAAAAATTTCTCTACTTTGAAATCTAAATGTTCACTTACAATTTATAAGCAAATACGACAATTCCTATTCATTTGAACACTGCGAATCCAGGGTTTAGATTCAAACGCCGACATTTCCTCGGAGCAGTGAGATACTATCCCCGACATTTCCGTTAGCCAATACCTGATGCGAATTAAGTCACATGATTCTCTCCTT
This sequence comes from Periplaneta americana, assembly GCF_040183065.1. NCBI lineage: Eukaryota > Metazoa > Arthropoda > Insecta > Blattodea > Blattidae > Periplaneta > Periplaneta americana. The sequence continues at coordinate 74,104,967 of NC_091123.1, read as the reverse complement.
TGCTACCACTTTCATCAGCTGTACTTCGTTGCTCGATATTGTGACTTATTTAAAATATTATAAAGTAATAAAGTGTAAATATTTCTTGTAGCAAGCAATTTATGTATTGTATTGATTAAGGCTGGTTGAGTGGAAGAGAAGGCCTTATGGCTTTAACTCTGCCAGCGAAAATAAAAGATTATTATTATTATTATTATTATTACTATTATTATAGCCATCTTCCCTCTAATAGGGTGTTAGGGCAAACCGAAAAAATTGTAAGGAAAAGATAAATGATTATTATTAGTCCCCGAGTAGGCCTATAAAGATATGTTATTCCAGCAATTTGGTATAATAACATAGCGTGGTAGAGATGCAGCAGTATGGTTGGGAAAAAAATATGCTAAACTTACGAAAATTCCTGGACAGTGGCATTTCAAATTCAACCAGGATAAGAGGATGATCTTGACTCGTGAAAATTGGACTCTGGAAATCAGAGGTGTACCATTCTACAGATCTGGTCAATGATTTGTAAATTCTGTTTTCAAAAAAAGTAATAACATTGATAAGGTCAAACTTTAAATTTTGTCCTTAGGTTTGCCGGTTAAAAAGAAAAATGTTCCTTCCATTCATCTCTGAAATGACGCTTTAGTAATGAATCAATAACAGAACAAAGTGACCTTGAGTTCTACAGGCGAGTGGTTGATAATGCAGCACACAGTAAGTCATTACTAGTGGAGGAACAATTCCTCTGTGAAGCACAGAATGAAGCGTAGTTATTGAGGATTTGTACTGTGTGCAGTAGCAGTTCTAAGTATCTCTTTTCTAAATAAAAATGTTTATAATACTTTATATAAAATATAAACTATCTGTGGATACTTTCAAATAAGTTTAAAACATTTTTTTTTGCAAAGAAAAATATAAAAAGTAGTGGTACTAGATCCGCCACTGAATTTTTTACTTTTGTTTTTCAATAATATTGTATGAAATATATATCATAAATAAATTTAGTGTCAGATTCATGCAGTTTTGTTAGTAGCAGCGCTAGAATTATGCTATAAATGACATTATAATAAATTAATACTCGTATAATCACTAAAAATCAAACTCAGACATTTCCATATTATATTGTAATCTATCTATACTAATAATAATTTTTTTTTATTTTATTGGGTTATTTTACGAAGTTGCATCAACATCTAGGTTATTTAGCGTCTGAATGAAATGAAGGTGATAATGCCGGTGAAATGAGTCCGGGGTCCAGCACCGAAAGTTACCCAGCATTTGCTCGTATTGGGTTGAGGGAAAACCCCGGAAAAAACCTCAACCAGGTAACTTGCCCCGACCGGGATTCGAACCCGGGCCACCTGGTTTCGCGGCCAGACGCGCTGACCGTTACTCCACAGGTGTGGACTACTAATAATAAATCTGTAGCCGAAATTTTTCTGGTAATTTTCGATTTTCCAAAAATAATTGGTCCTAACATATATAATTAACCACCCTGAAACCGAAAATCGCTTTTTTTTTTTTTTTTTTTTTTTTTAATTTTTGTTTGTATGTCTGTCTGCCTGTCCGTCTGGATGTTTGTTGCCTTTTCACGCGATAATGGCTGAACGGATTTCGATGAAAATTGGAATATAAATTAAGTTCGTTGTAACTTAGATTTTAGGCTATATGGCATTCAAAATATATTTAAAAAGGGGGTTATAAGGGGGCCTGAATTAAATAAATCGAAATATCTCGCTTATTATTGATTTTTGTGAAAAATGTTACATAACAAACGTTTCTTTAAAAATAATTTGCGATAAGTTTTATTCCTTCAAAAATTTTGATAGGACTGATATTTAATGAGATAAATGAGTTTTAAAATTAACATAACTGCCATATAAGGCCGTGTAATGAATTAAAAAACAAATGACTTCGTCTATAAGGGGCCTTGGACAGCAACAATCGAAAGCTATGAAAGATATCCTACAGAGAATGTTTCTGTGTTTGTATGAAGTAATATCGGAAGCTAAATTAACCGATTTGTATAATTATTATTTCACCATTGGAAAGTGTAGTTTTTCTAGATGGACATAATGCTATAATGTTATTACAGTAACTTCTGATATAATATAATATAATATAATATAATATAATATAATATAATATAATATAATATAATATAATATAATATAATACAATACAATACAATACAATACAATATAATATAATACAATACAATACAATATAATATAATAATATAATATAATATGTAATATTATATAATATAATTTAAGTTATTTGAAGGGTTCAGAACCATAGTGGGCCAAGCGCCATTTACTGAATACGTAGAAAACAAGGGTTAAAATTATGTTATTACCATAATTCAATGGAAACCTATAACAAGTAAAATAAAATATACACATTAAATCTAAATGATGTCAATCTTCATTAAACTATGGTTGCATGTAATAAAAATTAAGAAACAGGTTAAAGGAAATGTCATTGCACCAAATGAGTGTCTCTGGACCAAAATGATCGCATTTTAATTATTTGGATGCAATTTAAATTAAGTAACATATTAAACGATTTATCCTTCTATCAAACATGAATGTTCCCTGGATCAAACGTTCTATTTTAATTACGTAATTACTTTATATTTATTTCTAACGGGTGCAGCGGAGCGCACGGGTACGGCTAGTATTTATATAAAACAACTAATATTTCTTGCCATTTAAAGGAATAATTCTCGGGTGCTCGTGTAAAGGGGGTTAAGTTGATTTGGCTAAACTGGAATAAGTACAGATTTGAACTATCCACAATTACTTTTCTCTTGTGTTAAAGGGGTTAAGTTATTCTTCCATCTTAAGTTACAGTGCTTCATAGTTTGTGACAAAGGGGTTTTATTGAGTACCAAAGGAGAGAAGTTTACATACCTTACAATTTGACTTAACCCCCTTTACACGACCACCCGCGAATTATGGTGTTAGATCTGTCTTTAAACGGTTAGTACATTTTAGACATTTTATGTAATTAGTTTGTTAGTAAATCATTTTTTTTTCATTACCTGAAAAATTAACATAGATCAAAATGTCGGTGTTTGCATCTATACGACTCAATTATTACATAATAAATCTATTACTGTAATTTTCACGAATATAGCAAGTTTTAAGTATTCCTAATTAAAAGAATATTTGTTTAATAAAATGTAATGTATCTTCAGATTAATCTGAAAATGTGCAAACAATAAGAAAACCCATACAAGTTAATTCATTTATAACACGGAGGATGTCGTGAGCATACAGTATACATTAGAGTGAATAATGAACGAATACCCAAGCAAGCAAAAAGCACAATGGTCGTTCAATTCAAGCAGAAATCGAAGCAGGTTAATTCACCTAAATTCTGTAATGAGAGCTAATATCTATGTGTATGATAGTGATGGCAACAATATTGGTGGGACTGTTGATGATGGTAACGACGCAGCGGCAGTGATGATTCATTCATTCATTCATTCATTTAGTGTTCTGCCCTAGGGTAGGTCTTTCACTGCAAACTCAGCTTTTTTCCAATCTTTCCTATTTTCTGCCTTCCTCTTTGTTTCCTCATATGATCCATACATCTTAATGTCGTCTATCATCTAATATCTTCTTCTACCCGAACTCTTCTCCCGTTCACCATTTCTTCCAGTGCATCCTTCAGTAGGTACTGTCGGTGACTCAGGAGAAGACGAGAGCGGACTGAGGAGGAAGGGATGTGAACAGATAACGTAAGACAACACGTGCAATATTTGTACTGCAGTAAACGGAAACATTAGGTCTCCTTCTGTTCAACTTAGCTTTAATTTCCATACGCATTGTTACTCATGTTTCCTGCACGAGTAATAACCTGGCTACTGGGATGCTTATCTGAGCGATGTTTATAATAAATAATCAACAGCGATAGTCAAGAAGGTCACATTCTTTCCGCTCGTCTTCTCCTGAGTAATGGACAGTAGTTACTTCTCAGCCAGTGACCCAACCAATTCCTTTTCCTGATCAGTTTTAGCATCATTCTTCCTTCACCCACTCTTTTCATCACATCTTCATTGCTTATTCTGTCTGTCCACTTCACACGTTCCATTTTTCTCCATATCTACATTTCAAAAGCTTGTAGTCGCTTCTCTTCACTTCGTCGTAATGTCCACGTTTCTGCCCCCATATAATGCCACACTCCATACAAAGCACTTTACTAGTCTCTTCCTCAGTTCTTTTTCCAGAGGTCCGCAGATGTTTCTTTTTCTATTAAAATCTATCTTAGTCATTGCTATTCTCCTTTTGACTTCCTGGCAGAAGCTCAAATTACTGCTTATAGCAGTGATGATAATTGTAGTAAATGTGAATGTGATGTTGATAGGAGCAGCAGTAGTTGAGATAATAGTGATCTCGTTAGTAACATTGGTAATCGACATTGGTGCTATTGGTTATGAATATCATGCTAGTCGCGGTGGTCTTAGTGATGATAGTAGTGGTACTGACGATACTGGTGGTATTGATAATTGATAATACTGGTGGTATTGATGACAATAGTGATGGTGTTGGAGATTATAGTGGTAGCGTTGCTGTTGACATTGATGGTGTTGCTGGTGACAATAGTGGTGGTGATGGTGATATTGATGGTGCTGCTAATGATATTGTGATGTTAATGACAACAGTGAAGTAGGAGTTATAATAGTGATGATAGTGATGGTGCTGATGATAATGGTGTTAATGGAGTGAAGGTGCTGGTGGTTATAATGGCAATGATGGTGACAGCGTAGATGTTTGAGGTTATAATGGTGTTGATAGTTTGGCGTTGCTGATGACATTGATGATGTTGGTGACAATAGTGGTGGTGATGATATTGGCGGTGCTGTTGATGATATTGGTTGTGCTGCTGATTATATTGGTTGTGCTGTTGATCATGTTGGTAGTGTTAATGATCACAATGGGGATGTGTTGTGACATAACAGTAGTGGTGATATTAGTGTTGATGACGGTATTGGTGTTAATGATAAAAGTGAAGATGTTTATGATAATAGTGCTAATGATGATAGTGACAGTGTTGATGAAGATATTGGTGGTGCTGATGACAATAGTAGAGACGTTAGGGATTATACAGTATTAATAATGATGACAGTAGTGGTGTTGATGGCTATATTGGTGGAATTCCTAATGACAATAGTGATGTTGAAAATTACAGTGATGAAGATAATAGTGGTGGTGTTCATACTGGTGGTTGTTGATGAGAATATTTGAGAGATATTCGAGATTATAGTGTTGATGATAGGAGGTGCTGATGACAATAGTGTAGAGATCTGGGATTATGGTATGATGATGATGCTAGTGGTGGTGTTGCTGATGAAAATGGTAGTGTTGGAGATGACAGTCGTGATGATATTTGTGGTGCCGCTAATGACAAAAGTGAAGATGTTGGAGATTATAGTGGTGGTGATGAGAGTGGCGATGTTGATATTGATGGTATTGTTAATGAGAATAGTGGAAATATTGGAGATTATAGTAATAATGATAGTGGTAGTGTTGATGATGCTCATGGTATTGGTGGTAATGTGATGACAATATAGAGGAGTTGGTAATTATAGCGGTCATGATTGCAGTAGTGTGTTTGTGATTATTACAGTAGTGGCGTTGGTGTTGATTACAGTGATGACTTTGATGGTGATGATAGTGGTGGCATTGGTGATTATAATGGTGTTGGTAATAATGATTATAATGGTAGTGGTGATGTTAGTGATGATGGCAGTAGTAGCGTTGATGTTTATGATGGTGGTGTTGGTGATGATGACAATAGTGACACTGGTGATGACAGTGGTAGCTTTCGTGATAATATTGGTAGCGTTCATGATAGTGGTAGACTTGTTGATGACTGATGATAGTGGTGATGTTATTTATGTAGTGGTGGCGGTGTTGATAATGATGGCAGTGATGGTGTTGATAATGTAAGTGATGGTGTTCGGTGATGACAGTGATGGTGGTTGATAACAGTAGTGTCGGTAATGATAATGTTGATATTGATGATTCTAGTGCGGAAATAATGGTATTGATATCGGTTGTGGTAGCGGTAATGGTAGTGTAATATCACTATTTAATATTGACATTGTTATCTGATGACTATGATAGTGGTAATGACGTGTGTGCGAGATCGTGCGTATTTGCTTGGTTTCCGCACAAAACCAATCCGCGGAAAGTCTAAAATTCCACATTCAGTATTCCCAACCTAACACACATAATAATTTCCCTCTTCTTACCGCTTAAGTGACATATTGATTTTACTGCTTTAGGCTTTTAACATATTATATTTAGAGACGTTCAATATAGTAATAATTGTAAATTGGAAACTTACCACTGCAATTTCACCTAAATTGCACTGTTAATTATTGTTTTTAAATATTTGCAAAAATTAAGTAAACTCTACAACTTCACTAAAGTTACTGCATTCGTGATGCAAGTAACATTAAGGAAGCCGTGAAAAAATCAACAAGATTCCAGATGCCGATGTTATTACTGCAATATGTTATATAAATAATATTGCTAAACTATTAAAATGAAAAATAAATCATTACATAACCTTACCGTTTGTTTTAAGTTCGCATTTATAGACTGGGGGAAAAAAAAGACAGACGTATATCACGGCCTGCTGGAGTATAGTAAACACAAAAAAAAACATTTTAAAGCAACAATGTTGAAGATAGATATTTTTGTTTTGCAAATTTGCCGTCATTGAACAGAAACCAAGATGGAGATTTCATTGCAACTAATTAGAAATTCCTCTTTCAGGTATGTAATAAACGATCTTCGCACATAATAATGTACGATACACGAGCGGTATGTTTTCTTTCAATTCTCGGAAATTAAAAAAGCTCAACTACGTTTCGCTTTTTCAAACTTTTCCTCGAACATGAAAACTTCAACATACCGCTCTTGTAACGCATATTACTATTTCATTGTTTCTGTATGACTATCGTTTTCTCGTATTCATTTTATTTTTATTTACGAATATGCTAGGTACAGAATATTTTTTTCGAAATGCGAATGAAAACGAATTGCAAATACTAAAACTGGACTTAAGCTAAATCCTCCGCATCCAATTACATTTAGTAGAGATAGTTAATTTCACTGGCTGTGGGATAATCCCGATACAGGACCTGAGGCCGGATATTGTGACAGGCTCTTTGTATCTTTCCTACGTCCGGTAGACGAATAGCCTGGATAGAGACGGGTAAATCCACTCTTCTGGCCGAATTAACTCGAGAGCAGGAGCCGCCCTTTGCGAAGTGGACAATCTGTCACTCGGCGAGGAGTTGAAACAACTCCGAATTCACAAACTGTGTTTTATAGTTTATTCATAGTGCGGCTGAGGAGGTCACCGACTCAAACAAAGCACGTGCAGGCTCGTTCTAATTGAATTAGCGATCCAGCTCCACGTGGTGCGTTAACAACCGGCGTAGAGGGTTAGCCTGTATGTCTCACCGCCAGAGAATGCAGTTTCGGTATCATTAACACAATGTGTTTTCGTATTTAAAAGAGGCCGAGTGGACTAATTCTGGGTTCCCTCTCAAATCAATCATGTTTTTCTTAATTTTGTGCATACGGGAGATGTGTCACATGTTACTTGCTTGAATAAAACTTTTAGAGTATCTGATATCCTGTTCTTTACTACATTCGGATTAGATTTGGCCAATTTGTTTGAAACATTAGAAACAACCCAGAATATATAATGCATTAATTAAAGCTTACCCTGAACTAAGTATACTTAACACACACAGATTTAAGAAACAAATTAGATTAATTGTTTTCTATTTATTTTAAGCTTTTTTAATTTGGGTTATTTTACGACGCTGTATCAACATCTCAGGTTATTTAGCGTCTGAGTGAAATGAAGGTGATAATGCCGGTGAAATGAGTTCGGGGTCCAGCGCCGAAAGTTACCCAGCATTTGCTCGTATTGGGTTGAGGGAAAACCCCAGAAAAGACCTCAACCAGGTAACTTACCCAGACCGGGATTCGAACCCGGGCCACGTGGTTTCGCGGCCAGACGCGCTGACCGTTACTCCACAGGTGTGGACTATTTTAAGCTAATTGTGTTAAAAATTAATACTCTAATATTCATGTACTTTTGTATTTTCTATTTGTATTATTATTACATGCTGTATGTATTTTACTATATATTAATGTTATTGTGCTCAATGAACTTTCTTAATTTTGTGAAATATTTTATATAACTGATCTGAACTGCGCCCGAGCACGAGCTTCTGCTCTTTCGAGCTGCAATGCCTAATGTAGCTCAAGTGTAATGTATTAAATAAATACATTTGAAATTTGAAAAAAAAATTGCAGAACAGCTAGGTCTAGTCGTAAGAAAATAAGACGAAAGTAGGAGGTAGAAGCAGGAGAATATGAAAGGAAAGAAGGAAGAAGAAGGTTGAGGAGGAGGAGGAGGAGGAGGAGGAGAAGAAGAAGAAGAAGAAGAAGAAGAAAAGTATGAGAAAACTAAGAATAACGAAATGGTGAGAGACGAGAAAGGGAAGAAAAGAAGATAAGAAAAGGAGATAGAAGAAATTAAGAAAGAGAAAAGATGAAAGAACAGAGGAAAATAACATGACGTAAACTATGGCATAGGCAAATTTATAGTTGGTAATGTATGTAAAGCCTTGTGATGTTTTATGGATGATGAAGTACTTAGCTGACTTTGAAATACTACTGCAAAATAGAGCCCAATCGCAAACTCGTGGCACCAACATGCGCGAGCTTCTTTCTAAGGCTTCGGAGTGGGGGAGTTCTGTGTGTGCGGGCGACTGCTTACTCACAGAGCTTACTGTTCAAACATCCTCCTCCCCAATACAGCAAGACTCTTGGACGAGTCCATGTAAGTGGTGCCACGAGTTTGCGATAGGGCTCTACCTCTAAATCGGCATAAATCTCCTCTAGCGATATAGACACTAGCAGCAAAACAATCACTTTCAATTCAGCAACATTTCTTGAAAAACATTTTGACGGATTCTCTACTTTGAAGCAGAAATCACAGACTCTTTTGGATTTACATCATATTCTTAATAACTATTTAGGTCGTGTACCAAACCTACATTTACAGCTGAAGTGAACTAGATAGTTGACTAAATAGTCGTATGTGACATAACAAGTCATGATCCAAGCTGCAAAGTGCATTGCGAATTGCAATCAAGTCCGTAGTAGTTAGTAAACGAAAATGCTTGCTTGATTGACGACTTGTAGGTTACAATAAACAAACATGGATACTTCATCATCAGCAATTGGAGCTATGAAATCTGAAGATGCTTTGGAAGGAAAATATAGAATAGTGCTAACTTTAAACATTGACAACGTTAGTACTTTCTTTACACCTTTTAAGTTTCAGAATATTTTAGGCGCTTATTTCTCCACACAACTCCCAAAGAAACTGCACTAGGACACTGCCTTCTTAAGTCAGTGTTGCACCGTTATATCATGGTTTTTAGAAATATATTCTATGAAGAAGGTGTGATTCAAGCATACATGACCAAAGCTCCGCTAAACTGGAGAATTTGTTACGGCAGTTTTGAACCGTGCCGTTACGGTTATGACCAAATTGAACTAAATACACAATGTCGCCAACATAAGAACATGCCGTTGGTCTGTGGCGTCGTTAGAATAAGAAATTTGTTTTTTTTTTTCCCCCTCTCTCTACCTCCTTCGTACTGAACATTACTGAGAGATAGCGCCACTGTTAGCGACAAGATGTTTTTGCGTAAATATTGCGTGGCTTAGATGTGGATCTCGTGACAGGAACATTTTTGCTGTGGCGCATGCGTGGAACTCTCATGCAGTGGCAGCGTAATCCTTACTTGAATTTATTTTCGTGTGTACATTCCAGATCATATCAAGATGATCCCGTTTTGCTCCGTTTATATATCTTGCATATACGAAGGTTAGGCTAGGTTTGGTTAGTTTAGGTTTTTATTAACCAAGTCCGCACATGCATAGACAGTCAAGATGATCCTGTCGGTCATGGCCCTTATGATAGTTTTTGTTTTGTAATATTGACAAACAATAATATGACGATAGCGGTGAATGATTTCATGGCCGCTAAAAGTTTTTTTTTTTTTTCGTAAAAGACGAAGTACCTATTTTCTTTAAACCATAAATGAAACGGCAACGCTGTAATAATTACGTACTTAACGCTTTGGCGAACATTAACTGGAAATTTACTTTCCTTCGTTTGAATGATATTCCTTGAAATATACCTATTTCCCCCTTTCTTTCGTTGTGATAACCTAGTTTAAGATCTTACTACATCTGCATTTTCTGTTGGTGCATTCAAAACACCGCCGTTGTACTGTATAAACCTTGAACTTGACTAATGGAGTGAATTATATGAAAATATAGTCGCGAATTTTACTACCATCATTTCGATTGTCTTTTGACACGACTCGGTACGGCCCGGTGACTAGTGGCCAGTGAGCTACGTCGACTACCGACGTTGGTCTACCGTGCGTATTATTCAGTTGTTCCCAAAGCTCTAAAGGTACATCTACAGACCGATCATTTAGTGCTGACAGCTCAGCGACGCGAAAGAGGGGAAGTAATAGGGGGCGTGATGAGAGTTCCGGAGTAGAGATAAGGGCGAGCGGACGATAAAGGAATGCAGTCCAGCTTAATTGTACTGGAAACATACCGCTCTATCTCACGTATGACATCCGATCACTTCTAAGACAAGCGAGTCAATAACCCATACACCCCTCGGTGTAACTAAATGGACTCGCCTTACCAAGGCGCACATCGCCGGCGACTGTCAGGACTAAATAATCGTACTGTACACAGTTCAATTTTTCTTTCAACTTTAAACATTCAGCAATGCATGCATGAGTGAACGAAACGCATTCAATTATGTATGTTGTTTTCCACTAAAAATAAGCGCGCATGCGGCAATTGAAAGTTATCCATTGCCGGTGGGTATCTTATGCGTATTTCGTTCAACAGTAGTAGCACAGTCTAGTATATACAGTATAACCCCGATTATCCGTCACCATATTAACCGATTGGTGGATTATCCGACTGTCTTTCCTTCGTTGCTATTTTTTTTTTTTTTTTGCTACAGAAACATATGAAGTACTATTGTACGTTATATTAGTACGTATTTTCTCTATAATGTTTTATTAGAGCCTTTACACCTGCACACTTTTGTCTACTGTTCGAATTTCCGTGTTGTACAACTTCTATATAAAATGTATTCCACGAGTGTCAAAAGAAAACATGTTGTGCTAGTATCAAAAAAAGTATACATAATTGAGTGGTTTTGGGAAAGAGAAATTGTGGCTCATCTCGCATAAGAATACGAGACTGTTACAACTGTGCGCGATTTAATAAAAAAAATCAAGGATAAAGTGCATAGAATATGTAAATCGACAACATGAGACCTCTGCTATTCCTATCCTTCCGCTGATAGCCATGACAAGGAGTTTGCTTACCCTTTAAACACCCGTCGTTGTCAACCGAACTTAAATTAGTGAACTCCTGATTCACTACCTGGCGTGTTAAACAAGACCACGGAGAAAATAACGAAAGTGCAAGAATTATTCACTTAATTTACGAAAATATTTTATGGTAGCCTACGGGTTATCCGATTTTTTCGATTAACCGTTCAGTCCACCCCCTTCATTACCACGGATAATAGAGGTTCTACTGTAGTCACGAAGCTTGAGTTTATGAGGTACTAGAAACAATAGACGTACTATTTCGCAGTGTCTGTAATGAGGCGATAGTAGCGATCCTAGTGGTTAGCATCTGTCTATGGATGCATATTTACTATGTATTGAGCTTCGTGACTGTATATACTAGACTGTGGCAGTAGCATGTAGCGATCAGTTGATTGTTTTAGGTGGCCATGAATAAAGTGAAAATTCTTTTGTTTCGTGATGGTGGACCTTTTAAACTGAAAATGGCGACAAGTACGATTAGTTTTATTAAAGATCTTCGTAAATACGAGTGCCTATGAAGTGTTCAACCACACTTTTGAGAATCAAGTAGGCCTAATAGATTGATATTTAATATATACAGGCCTAAGTGAAGATGTTCAACACGGCACACCGTGTAGACACAAAATCTGCATGCATCTTAATTACACATTCGTTTTGAACTTGATTCTTTTTATATTCTCCTCAGATTGCATGCGTAAACGCATGGAAAATTGAACCGTGTAGATGCATCTTAAGTCACCTAACTGCTAGTCACTAGTGTGTCGTATGAACTTGAGCTTCGAGTCTATTATTGTTTACAAGCAGTATTTCCATAGAACATCAAAATCACATCCATCTTATGCATTCGTGTTTCATTTATAGTAGCCTGTACTCTTGTACACAACATACAGTAATACACTTGGAAATAAAACAATAAATCAGTAACTGGGATTTTACTGCATAAAACTATTAGATCTATATCTTAATCCGTTTTAGTTTTCCTGTAATGTTTGCACGTATTTAAGGTTAACCAACCATTTTCATTTCCTCCTGTTATAGCTACCTAATACTATCCTGAGCTCATCCGGGCTGGTAATGGAGAATTCCATTTCTGAGTTGGGGAGGGGGTGTCACCTGAAAGATGGAATTTAGAAACTCCTGTAATATGAGGATTATGAGCCGCAAAGTTTCATTTTAAATAGGATGAGAGAGACTAGCTATAAATTTTGTCTGAGCCACCCTCATTCAGATGCAATTATTTCAAAAGAAGTCATATTTTAAATTTTAACGTCCTAAAGAACAATTCAACTCACAAGCAACTCTGTTGGGGCAGATAAAAAAAAAGTTTTTTTTTTCAGCATGTTAATAATGTCAAAAGAAGTGCTTACACAAATTTTGACCACTCGACCACAATTATGAGACCGTCCAGAAAATGATTTTCCCTGGGGCCGTTTATACAAAAAGCACAATTGCATGGAAAGATTTATTGAAACATATACAGCAATTTTTGCGTTATTTGTCAACATATTCCCTCACTGGAGATGGGAGGATAATTTTAAAATGGTTTTGAGGGAGGTGGGATATGATGGTAGAGACTGGATTAATCTTGCTCAGAATAGGAACCAATGACGGGCTTATGTGAGGGCGGCAATTTAACCTTCGGGTTCCTTAAAAGCCAGTAAGTAAGTAAGTAAGTAAGTATTCCCTCACTGGAATTGAGACATTTGTCATACCACGGGTTCAATTTTTGTATCCTTGTGTCGTAAAAGTCAGCTGTCTGGGATCGGAATCAGCATTTGACAGCCGTCTGCACTTCTCTGTCGATCCCATGATATGACAGATGTCTCAATTCCGGTGCGGAATATATTGAAAAATAGCTGAACAGTTGCTGTCTCTGTTGCAATAAATTTTTCCAATGAAATTGTGTTTTCTTTCCGATATGGGCCCCTGATGAACTTATTTTTACGGCCCTCGTAACTGCGGTCGAGTGGCCAAAATTTTTATAAACACTTCTTCTGACATTAACATGGTTAATGAAAAAGTTTTAAGTTTTTTATATGCCCCAATCAGAATGTTTGCTTGTCAGTCAAATATGAGCCTATGAACCTCGGACATAATGCGAAGCATGGTAACAGTTCAACTACCGAGAAATTTTGCTTCATTTAAAATGTAACAGCTAAATTGTATAACCTCACATTCATCTTTTTTATATTAGCAAACGTTTGTCGTGTCTTCATATAAACAAACCGGCCGGTAAACGAATTGCTGTGAATACATCTCACCATCTCTTTTCTTATTACTGCACGAAAGTATATAATACCTTAACAAGATCACGATTTCCAACCACCAATTCTCTTCGAAGCAGCTTATAAAAACATGTAGGCTATCTAATTCGGTTATACGTAACTGTGACATGGCAACGAAGTTAAACATCGTAGTAAACAACATGAAAATCGCCTACTCTGAATTAAATGAAGGCAAGTCGTGGGCCAATATTATTCTGTCAACAGCATTATGGTAATGGGTGACAAAAAAAAAACTAATATTGGGACTTACCTTGCAGCTAGTTTCCTGCTCACCTACGCCGCACGCCTTATCGGACTTGTCCACTTAGAATTAAAAGGACAAGATCCAGTAACACCTCTTCATGAACGCTTAACATTGCATTTAATTCTTGAAAACACATGTCACGGCTCTACACCATCAATACACATTATTCCAGATCATACACTATCAGCACTAATCATTCATAACACTCACAAATTCCCACACTTTCCACATTGAACGTAAGTCGATGTGAGTACACTCACACCACATCAACAATATCTACCTCCATGTTTACATGCTCAAAATGTCACATTTGTACGTTTAAACTCGTGATTCGCAAGACGATCGAATATGAAACAGATGCAACAAGAAGCACTGTGCTATATAATAAATTACACCCACGAACGTTGACTTTAAATCCTAATAAACTTGTCCTGGCTGTTACAATTATAGTGATACACGCCCCCTACTGCCCAGCAGCATGGAACACACTGCTCCTCCGTCTGCATCAAAATAAATGTGGACAGTTTTATACGATGCACGACGCTCAGCGCATCCTAGCGTTCAGCTATAAGAACTATCTACTCCTTGAATGAATGTGGCGACAGTTTGAAAACATTCGCTCTCTGTGTACGCGTTCGAGAGACCACGTGTATTATGTCATATTGTGTACTCTTAAAACTTTCGCTGTTCGTAACTTTACTATCGGTATTCGAAAGCAAGTATTATTGAAATTTCTAGACAATTGCCAAGGAATTCATCGGATATTAAACTTGTAATGAAAAATTAACAATTCTCCACCGGTACGAAGAACATGTGAAAGACTGGCTTACTTCAAGAAGTATATTAGAAGGCCATGGGTTCGATTGGGTATAGACATAATGGGTATTCTTGTTCGTCTAGCTATAAACTAATCTCATTGATTTTGCAAATGATTACAACACACAAACAAGAATTCACATCGAACGGGCTAACCTTTGGGTAATACAGTGGCTTAATTCGTAATGTACGGGATTCGTTACCCGATATCTGGTATAGTGATCTTTCTCAATAAGCCATCTATATCCATGGTTTCAGTCTCCTGAGGCCTGTTTCTTTAACTGACTAAATGACGATTTCGGAGGTAAATAACGACAATCCAGATATACAAATTGCATACATTTTAATTTTTACTGCAAACACAAGAGGATTGCCATATTTTTCAAGCAGCATAATCCAATCATTTGTCAACATATTTACATAATTATTTAACCAGATCAAAGATAATGTGGCTTATAGGCTGTTAACAACTAGAAAACTATCAATCGCAATTTTGAGGGTTATCACTATATACAGCCGAGGTCTTCAATTATACCGCCGGTAGTTAGAGTATACAACGAAAGAGAGACAAGATACAAGTCAAAGAACTTTTATTTCATTAAAAAATTTAATGAGGTTGACAAACGACAAGTCATTATTTTGTTTACAAGTCTGACACAAGATGACAAACCCCAAAATAGTATTACTGTAGATTATTAAGAGAAAGAAATAACATTTACCGCGTTTTGATTGCTACTTACAAACAGGAAATAGTAAAAAATAAAAACTACATATCTGACAATCTTTAGGATTCATGAAAAACTGAACTTGACAGACATGATGTGACCTACATATAGAATGAATACAACTTATAAGCAATTTTGTTAAGGAACTTAATCGTTCGTTTTAAAATTAACATGGTGTATTATAATGTAACACAAACGTATTAATTTTAAACTACAATTTTATTTCAGAAGCTAAAAATTATATCTGGATTAATATTTACAGATAAAGAAAAGATCTGCCTATTTGGATGCATTGAACAGCGATAACAATGTCTGTTACACGAAGATAAACAGCTTCGCGTTAATGCTACTACTGCTGAATTTTATATTTCTGGTTTTGTGTAAGGTCAACAAGTATTGCTGTAAGTAGGTGTTTTTCATATCATGGCAAAAAAATTCCATAAATTATTTTATTTTTATTATAATTTATTGTCCAGAATCGCTTCCTACGCTTATTTTATTATTAGTCCAAAAACTTCTTGTTGTTGTTGTTGATGTTATTTAATGCCTGGCATCTAGCAATGAAGCCACTAGCGCTCTTCCTCTCCAGTACTTTTGAATTAGGTCCTCTTCTCCAGACAGTTTGCTGCTGGTTTTCAGATGTTCTTCGTTCATATGAAGTCCAAAAACATAAAATTTAAAATATTAAAAACATTTCATCATACTTCTCATGATTGTAACAAGTTAATAAACTGAAACGGCAAGCAAATTCATAAATTCTCTCTTATTCTCAGACAATATAATATTGGCATTACAGCTGATAGATGACAGAATCCAACTCTGAAATTTAAAGAGTCCCTAAGGGCCATATGCATAGACATTCTTAGCGCGGGCTTCCAGTGGATGATCAGCGAACTAACGTTTTTCGTATTCATAAACCAGTGTTAGCGCTATGATATGATATGAATCCTGACAAGTAATCAGTCGATAGCCGGGCTAGTTTAGCACGCTCGTAGCGCGGGCTAGCGAAATATCTATGCACAGCACCCTAAACTTCTAAAATAATGGATTAAAATACCATTACACGCACCACTAACATCCGCTTACAGAATTAGGTTCTTTAACGTGACCCAAACTCTCGCTTATAGTTATAAACAATTTCAAATAACACTACTTACACTAGACTATCATAAACGACGGGACTTACGTCATCAACATATCATAGATCAACACTACCTATTAAGACAATTGCGGGGGGGGGGAAACAAGACGACAAGCACACATTCGGTACGTATGGAAGGAAAATAAATCCTCTTACCTCTCCGTGAAACAAACATCACTAGGTTGTAATTGAACATGATACCATTTAAGCCATGACAGAGAACATTATTATTATGATTATTATTATTATTAGCGCTAATAATTATTATTTAGCCACCGGCGTGGCTCAGTCGGTTAAGGCGCTTGCCTGCCGGTCTGAAGTTGCGTTCGGGCGCGGGTTCGATCCCCGCTTGGGCTGATTACCTGCTTGGGTTTTTTCCAACAGTAATGTGAATGCAAGGTAATCTATGGCTAATCCTCGGCCTCATCTCGCCAAATATCATCTCGCTATCACCAATATCATCGACGCTAAATAACCTAGTAGTTGATACAGCGTCGTTTAATAACCAACTAAAATAAAAAAATAATAATGATATTATTATTATCATTATTATCGGATCTAATAATAATAGTAATAAAATAATAATAATAGATAATAGTAATAAAATAAGAGCTAATAATAATAAGAGCTAATAATAATAATAATAATAATAATAATAATAATAATAATAATAATAATTACTTTAAGTGTTTAAATAGTAGGGGCTACTCGAAAAAAAAAGACAACAGGTGCATAGCTTTACTATGATACAAATTTTTACGTAGAACTACGTATGGGTGCAATCACATGTCGACAGGTGCATACTTTTACAATAAATTCTGCATATCTTCACGTATAATTATGTGTAGGTGCGATCACCTGTCGACAGATGTATACCCTACTATGATGCATATCTTCACGTAGAACTAAACTAATGTGTGGATGTGATCACACACACACACACCTAAGGAAAACAAGGGAAATACAACGTGAACAAGGAGAATACAAGGAAACAAAGGATATGCTAGGAGAAAAGGAAAAATAAGAAGAAAATGGAAAGACGAGATAAATGGGAATACATGTGAGAAAAAGGGGATTATAAGTAGGCCTATAGCAATGAGCATACGGGAGTTACATTTTTAGGCGACTCAATTTCCAAGTTACCTCTCCCGTACGTAGTTATACTCAAAAAATAAAATATAAAAAAAAATGAAATATTACAGCTATAATAAATATTTAGTAAGTTAAGAAAACTTATATATCGGCAATCCTCTAGATATTAAATAATACAGAATCCTCTCCCTGAGGCCTGACGACCCCAGTCACTCACAGTCAATAAAGTATGGTCCCCACATACAAACTGTCTAGACGCCTACACGCAAAATTAATAGTGACCTGGAGAACTTGGTTGATGAGAAATCAAAGCTCATTCAAGCCTTTAATGACACCGCCCACATGGGCGAGGTTGTAATGGCGTGATTCACCCAAGTTCATTTCCACTGTAATTAATTATTTCCCAAAACAGTTCGCAGCTCAGCTCCAATATGTCGTGAAATGTTAGAACCAAATGCATCAATGCCATTCCACACATATAGGGCCTACTGATATCGCACTAGCTTCTATTTGAAATCTGTATTCATTTGTAGTCTACTGCAAGATTAGTTTGGTGAAAGATCTTTGAAATTCCACAGGGTAGATTCACTAATTAAAATGTTAAAATTACTGTCTACAGTTTTTAACTGTAACCTAGTTGGCCATGACTAGTTATATGACATGTATAGCAAGAGCAGTGAGTTAAGTGTTGTATTGTTTTAGAAATATTTGTGCGCCTTTTGAATGGTTCATCACTTTATGGAAATATTCCTGAGTTTTTCGACATATTAAGTATGTTTTTTTGGTTGTTTCTATTATAAAAATTTGTGAATTATATGTGAGTTTCAGATTGGAACTTTTAGTTGTTTGCATAGCAACAGTGTTTTTTTCCTCTACAATTTTTCCTACTTTTTTCTACATTTTATTAACTACTTATATCTCAATCAATAGTATTTCTGAATTAAGGGCACGAACATATAAATCTCCAGTTATTAATAACTTTAGTTGTGTAGGCCTAATAACTCACAGACACGCAATTTCTTTGGACAGATAATTTGAGAACCAATGTCGAAGCTAATCAGTGACTGAATATTGAGTTTTCGTCTTCTTATTTATCTAATAATATATCTTATAAGACACAAGATTGTCACCATATGTGTATTACAGTGCAAGTTAAATATTTAAATCAGATTCAGAGTTACTTTACATATGAATACAGAGCCAAGTGAACGAACTTTACAGTATAATCAATCAAGTACAGAGGACTCATTACAATCTGGTATCTCACAATCGCAAGTTAGTAGCCAACATCCTTGCTCTCATTGTGGTGGATTCTATAAAGGTCCCCTCGGTGTTGCTATACACATTAGTCGAGCACACCCTATCTAACACAGACAGTCTATCTTGTCTAGACAATCCAAAACACTACAGTCTAAACCTAGTGAGCCTCAGCCTGGTAGCTCAGTCAATAGTGACCCACCTGATACGCACAACATTACGTCAGAAGATAGTAATTGCTTGCCCCAAGATGATGGTCTTACTGCATATAAAAAAGAAATGTTAAAATGGAAACTGGAATTCGCGAAGACGAACACCGATGAAGATTTCTGTACTAAAGGGGTCCGGCGTAGAAATTGGTTATCGCTATTTTACACTAAACCTTGTTTTGAAATTAAGATTAGTACTTTCTGATAATTAATCAACAAAAAAATTGCGGATTATCCACAAATAAGACAATTTATAAAGAAATAGAGTTTCACTATTTCTCAATGCACTGGAACGGGTCATAGGTCTCGTGTATAATTCTACCGACTGCTTGTGTATTCTACGATGCAATCTTCTTTCATCGGAACTATTTTCTTCCTTTCGCATCGTGAATAAACTGCACTAAGGTTTCGATTAAGTGAATCGATATATCTCGGTGATTGTAATTGTTCAAAATGAGCAGCAGGAAAATGTCGTGGCACAAAATTTATATAGAAATACAAGATGTAATAGGCGAAAGGGATAAGTGGGCTTTATACATCAGAAGAATACTATGGACCAGCGACTTAAAACACGAGTACAAAGACCGTTTGCCTTTAACAATTTTTTTCTTCGGAACTGGCTGCCCTATGGATTTGTTCCTAGAATTTATTCAAAGTATCAGACCACGAACAATAACCCGTAAAAAGATAGCCAAGTTTCAAGGATTGTGGCAGTGGCTACAGCGATGTGTCGAAGAGAAAAGAATGGACATTTTAAAGAAAAGGAGTTACTTCGACATGATTTTGGGAAGAGTTGTAGACTTATGCCCAGATGACTCTTAAGGTTTGACAGTGGTCCAGAGTGTATTTTTTATTTTAAAGAAATAAATTATTTAAATAGCTTACGAACTTTGCATTATATAATTTTAATAGACAATTTTGGTGTATGCATTAGAAATAATAGAACTGTAGGCTATTACGTTATCGTTCATAAATATGTTGGGTCATGTTCCTGTATGTCTCCATCCCAAATAGCTGTCACTTTTTCTTACGAGAGAGCAATATCGTCTACAATTTCTAACTTTGCATCTCACTCTTCGGAAGTTTCCTAGTACCCGATACTCGCTACATAAGCTGTTAAGTCAGCCATTGTTGTGTAATCATAAAAAATGTATATTTTCCCCTGGACCAAAAATATATTACAAACTGACTAGAAACACACCTAGAAACAAACTATTAAAATTCTTTTCAGAAATCAGCTACTGTGTAAAACAAAAACGACCTATGTAACGAGTGACAGGTAATAGGAAACTACACACTCTTCTTCTTATCAATCTCATATCTTGTAAAGTTCTTAACGTGTTCTCATTGCCTCATGAAAAGGTTTGGATAATATCCAATATACCTCTAACATCCATGATTGTCTGAAAATTGATGTTGAAAGTTCCGCGCTTGTCATCTGTTACGTATTAATGCGCGTGAGCCTTTAATGCCAAGAATGTACTTCTAAGACGCCATCCCAACGCAATGAGAAATAGTGCAACTCTTTTTCTTTATAAATTGTCTTATTTGTGGATAATCCGCAAATTTTTTTGTCGATTTTTTATGAGACAATACTAGTCTTAATTTCAAAACAAGGTTTAGTGTAAAATAGTGACAATCAATTTCTACGCCCGACCCTACTAAAGTTCAGGATTTCCTTAATTTTCTTTCTAGAGGCATCGATTTACTTCCCGGTCCTAGACATCCGGCAGTGCGTTTTTACGAAGCGAGACGTCAACGCCAACAGTTCAACAATCAGACATGCTACAAACAATCCAGCAATCCTGAACGAGCAACCAAAAGGGCTAGAGAAAAGAGACATGAAAATTATGAATACCAGAAAACTCAGTTTCTTTATTACAATCAGAGGAGAAAGGCAGTTCGGTCAGCACTTAACGATCAATGCACATCTTGTAAAGTGGATATTAACAAGATCCATCATCATTTTTCTTCACGACTATCAACTGAAAATCTTTGCGAACGTCAGGAATATTCTCCCGGTATAATTGCATCACAGCAAGTTGTTCTAGATAGTATGGAAAATCTTGTTATCACGAAACAAGAAGTAGCATTCGCTGTAAGCAAGATAGCTGTAGACACAGCCCCAGGTCCTGACCATGTACTTGTGCGGGCTTTGAAAAACGAAACATGCTATGAGGTAATAGCTATGATGACAAAATCTTTAGTACCAGTCTGCCTCAAACAAGCCAGGACAGTATTAATTTATAAAGGTGGGGATGAAATGAATCTTGAAAACTGGAGACCCATAACGATCTGGTCTGTGGTCAGACGGGTAATAGAGCGAATTCTTGATTTCCGCCTGAGAGCTTTAATTAACTCCTGCGAAAATCAAAGAGGGTTTACTAATTCCCCCGGTACCCTGATAAATACATCAATTCTCGAGTCGGTTTTAGTTGCTGCAAAATCTCAGAAGAAAGATGTGACATTAGTATTTCTCGACATAAGTAAAGCTTTTGACAATGTGGGTTCCAAACACCTCCAGAACACTTTGCTAGGACTTGGATTGCCTTCCAAATTATCAAACCTAATACTAAAAGTTGCAGAGAGATAATAAAACTCAAATAGAAACGAGAACGTACAAAACCAAACAAATCACTATCAAGAGAGGAGTTACGCAGGGTTCACCGCTCTCTCCCTCCCTTTATAATATATCAACTGGCCATATTCTTGAAGATCTTTCTACTCATGAATTGCAAGAAGAGCATGGATTTTCTGTTTCTCCAGGACTATCAAAGATAACATCATTAGGTTTTGCAGATGGCACCTTGATTGTTGCTAGAAATGAAGACTCAGCACGAGTAGGCCTACTGGTTGCACATGCCATAACTAGATTTAATGAAATTGGTCTCCACATAAACATAGATAAATGCAAATGCATTTCTGTAATCAAAGGACTTCTTAATTACAAATCACTTGACTTAATTTCTGGCCAAACATTTCCGTCAATTGTCCCAGAAGAAAATATAAAATATCTCGGTGTAAGTTACCACACTTCTACTGTATTTGACGCAGTCAAGTGTATGGAAAAGTTAAATAACAAACTAGATAACCTTGCATAAACTCCTCTATTACAACACCATCAGAAATATCCTGTGTTATGCAGCTACATCTGCCCTACTTTGGTTTATCAGTTTCAGACAACTCCACTGAATAGAATTCCAGCCAAATTTCTTTCTGATACCGATGTTCTCATTAAAACCACATTGAAGGAAATACTCTAGCTTCCCACCGATACGCCAGACAACATGCTTTATGGCGACAAAAAAAAAACCAGGGATTGGGACTATTTAAATCTGGCTGCGAAGCTTTTTTGCAGCATATCAATGCACGTTAGACTTTACAACGATCCCAGATTATCCATGTCAACGTTTGTCGGAACTTGTCTAGTGAAATTGGGGTTTGTTTAAATAAACTTGGACTTCAAAACATCTCTTTTGATTCACTTCAAGTGAAAAAATTGAGACAAGAGCTCAGGGAGCGGGCACTTCAATCTTGGTGCTCTTTAAATCAGAAAGGGAAAGGCGTCATCCTCTATAAGGAGTTCACTCCCGCCAATAAATGGATCCGACAACCTGATCGCCTCACTAGCAGTGAATGGAGACTAGCTCTTAAAATGACGGCTAATGTTTGTCCGCTGCGTGCTATACCAGGAAGGTCCCGAGACGGAAACCACTGTCGTCGTTGCGTCAGTGAGATTGAAATCCTTGGCCACGTTTTGGGTGCCTGTCCTTTCAGCGACACGCTGCGGAACTCTAGACATCACGGAATCAGGACCATGATTGCCGAAGCCTTGAGGAAGAAAGGTCTCACTGTTCACGAAGAAGTCCATGGCATCTCTCAAGAGGGATCCTGTCGGCGAATTGACATGCTTGCCATTCCACCACGCTCTACATCCGCCTACATTATCGACCCGACAGTCAGGTTCGAGGCACAGGAACAACAGCCCGCTGACGTCCACGCAGAAAAATGCAGAATTTATGAGCCCACAGTTCCATTCTATTTGGAGAAATATCACCTCACCTCCATTGAAGTAATTGGGCTAATGGTTGGCGCTAGGGGCACAATACCTCGCCTCTTTGTCACTTTCCGCAAGAAGTTCCAGCTGAACGACTTCATTCGTGATGTTTGAAATGGGCAGAGCATGTAGCACGTATGGGCGAATTCAAAAATATATAGAGTGTTAGTTGGGATGTTGGAGGGGAAAAAGACCTTTGGGGAAGCCGAGACATAGATGGGAGGATAATATTAAAATGGATTTGGAGTTGGGATATGATTACCGTAGAGACTAGATTAATCTTGCTCAGGATAGGAACCGATGGCGGGCTTATGTGAGGGCGGCAATGAATCTCCGTGTTTTTAAAAGCCGTAAGTAAGACATTTCTCTTTCGTCTCTTGATCGCAACAAACAACCAGTGACCTTATTATCTCCCTCTCCTTACTGTACACGCTAAATTAAAATTAAATTATGTTTTATTTAACGACGCTCGTAACTGCCGAGATTATATCAGCGTCGGCGGTGTGCCGGAATTTTTTCCCGCAGAAGTTCTTTTACATGCCAGTAAATCTACTGACATGAGCTTGTCGCATTTAAACACAATTAAATGCCATCGACCTCGGCCGGGGTCGAACCGGCAACCTCGAGCACGGAAGGCGCTTATAACCTTGTTGCATCTCGTATTACTACCGGCCATTGCATAAATATGTACTAGTATTACTATTTATTTATTTAACCCGGTAGAGATAAGGCCGTCAGGCCTTCTCTGCCCCTCTACCAGAGGATTACAACTATAATATGAAGATTAAAATTACAATTAATATTAAATTTACAATTACAATTACAATAAAATTTAAAGTACGACAAGATTACCTGATTAATATTTATTCACAGAACGCAAAATTACTGTAATTACAGATCACACTAAGCAAGCAAATGTATTTTACGCGCCTCGCAGACCATCCTTCCATCTCCTGCCCCGTTACCTCTAGATGAGTCCCCACTATTCCCCGCGCCCCTCTCTTTTAGCTGCCCAGATACTTATTGTTTTAGAAGTTCAGCCCGTATGAAGGCATCTACGTCCGGAAGCAAAAATCGACCAACCCCCTGGAAATATGACAGCTACATTTGGTAATATATGGAAAAATGAACCAGTACAAATGAGAGAAGGCGTCACTCCGCTAACATCATCAGAACCCAGGGAGGACCTAAGACGGAAGTGAAGCCTGACACTCCAAGGAAAGCATTCTGTATGTATTTCGATCATGATGCTCTATATATTATTTTGATCCACACGAACCAGAGATTGGAAATACTCAGGCAATCATGTGCTGATGCATTTATTCGAAATTCGAAAGATTTTGTCCAAGAGGAAATTTTAGGTGTTAATGGACTTCTTCTAAACTGTGGGGTGAATCGACAAAATAAAGACAGTGTTCGTGAGCTATATAGTGAAGAAAAATTTCCACTGTATATAGCTACACTTCCAGAACATAAATTTAGATTGTTACTGAAATGTCTGCGTTTTGATAATTCAGTTACTCATGAAGATCGGAAGAAGAGAGATAAATTTGCTCCTATCAGAGATATTTGGAATATGGTGGTGAGAAAGTTTCCTATGTTTTACAATCCTAACGAGTCTATCACTGTTGACGAAGAACTAATAACATTTCATGGGCGCTGTCCATTTAGGTTATATATCCCAACCAAACCAGGTAAATATGGGATAGAAGTAAACCTGTTGTGTGATTCCAACACAAACTACGCCTCGCAGCAGACCCTTATACAGGATAGTTTGAATCTGAGCAAAGACATCATAACAGTGGTCCTGAAGTAGTGAAAAGGTTGGTCCATATGTCTAACTTGGAACAATCAGGACGAAACATCACAATGGACAGGAAATTCATAACCATATTCCTTGCAACGGAATTGTTGAAGGAGGAAGTAACTACAGTTGACATCATGCGAAATGACAGAAGAGATTTACCGACAGAGTTTCGCTCCGTTTCTTTGAAAAATGCCCAACTTGGAACGGTTAGATTCGCCTTCACTGAAGATACCACCTTGGTCAGCAATGTCCCAAAGAAAGGAAACGTTGTGACAGTCCTTTGCATGCAACATTGTGACATGAAGGTGACAGACGATAAGCCAGATATAATCCTATTCTACAATTCTACTAAAGCAGGAGTAGATGTGCTTGACAAATGCATAAGAACATACTCTTGTTGTCGAGGAACGCGGCGACGGCCAATGGCGGTTCTATTCAACCTCATTGACATTGCAGCATATAATGTATATATATTGTTTCGTGAAACTAATGATCAATGGGCTAAACAGTACAAAAAAAAAAAAAAGATTCTGGAAGGAAAAATTTTTTGAAAGAACTGAGTCGACAACTTTGCATCATCTTATTTTATTAGGTTATTTTACGACGCTTTATCAACATCTTTGGTTATTTAGCGTCTGAATGAGATGAAGGTGATAATGCCGGTGAAATGAGTCCGGGGTCCAGCACCGAAAGTTACCCAGCCAACTTTGCATCATAAATATAAAGAAGCGTACTGAAAATTCGGTTGACCTATACACAAAGTATATAGGCCTAGATGCTTTATGTATATTTGGTTATAATTTCAATCAAGACCATGGTGCAGTGAGTAGAGGAACTGTACGTTCAGAACAACACAGAAAAGTAACTCGTAATGCAGTGACAAATATTCCAAACAAAGGCGGTTGTTATTTATGCCCAAGAAGTAAGGACCGCAAATACATGAAGACCTGTACTTCATGTAATAAGTACATATGTTCTGATCATATGACGAAAGAAGAGTCCAAACCTATTAGAACCTGTCCACACCAGTGGAATAACGGTTAGCACGTTTGGCCGCGAAACCAGACGGCCCGGGTTCGATTCCCGGTCGGGGAAAGTTACTGGGTTGAGGTTCGTTCGGAGGTTTTCCCTCAGCCCAAAATGAGCAAATGCTGGATAACTTTCGGTGATGGGCCCGGCAAAAATTTCACAGCATTATCAACTTCACATCATCCAGACGCGAAATAACCTAACATGTTGATACAGCGTCTTAAAATAATATACTAAAATAAAATAAAAAATATTAGAACCTGTCCGCAGTGTGATTCTGATTTTTTTTTGCATGAATCTTGAATACAGCAAGTAGTATTGCCTGTTTCTATCAGAATGTTTATTTTATTTTTTTGTATCTGTTCAAAAAAATTTTTTGTAAAGCAAAATGCATTCAATAAAGTTGATATAAAGTTCCTTAAGCCATAAAGATTACAAAAATATATAGTTTATATAGTTTAATTGCAGAAGCAATATAAAATACGTGGGGTCAGTCACTGACCCCACCATTGGTATTAGTTGGTGTAAAAATGGGCATTGGTATGCGACTGTTAATATCATCAATATTCTCATTCAGAATTAAAATTGTTTGTTGGCGTCAAAGGCCTTCGCTTTAACGTCTTCTTTCCCAGACAAACTGGCGCCGATCTACAAGACACCACTGTTAACGAGGACAAACTGTACGCGTCCACTGTTCTGCTCGCACCGTGCTCAATACCTGCACATTGCACCGCGAGCAGCCAGTTGGTTGTCGGTGGTTTAAACACTGAAAGTCCTGTGTACTCACTCCTGCTATGCAAGACCCTTGCTACCACTCTTACAGCCGCGAGAAGGGGAGCGACATACGCCACGACTGCCTGGCTAGGGCTAGAGCGAGAAAATTCCTACAGCGAGTAGGTTTACTGATTGACATGGCTGGTATACGCTATGCGCTCGCGATCAAGGTCAAGCTCTTCTACTGTGATTGCGAGCTAATACCGTATCATCCCTGATCTACACAAAACCCGCTCAGTGCAATATGCGTAATGCGACAAACATTTTAAAGCAAAGTCGCATCACGCTGGAGTACTATGGAAAGCAAAATTGGATACTTTAAAGTAGAAAGGTGCAAAGTGCCAAAATCATAGAAAACGAAATTATTATGCAGAAAAGTGCAATGTGCCTAGGAGGATGATGTATGAAAGAGGCTACATCCACTTGTGTTTCTTAAGCGAGATATTTAGATGTTACGTTGCCAGCACCATTCAGTTTCAGAAGGTAAGCGCCCTCTTGAGCTGCATCATAGAATGCAATGGATCTTCAACAGGTCATGTTTGTGCCCAAACTTACATACAGCGAAATGTTTTACAGATGTCAGCTTTCACGTTACAACTTTGGAACTTGTGTATGTGATACAATGCAGTCTTGCATGTGTATGTGGGATGAAAGCATCGCGAGTAGAGGTGCCAATGAGATTGCCTCGTGTCTACTAAAACTGATGAATATGGACATAACAAACAAGAAGAATCTGATAACTGTGCAGCTGAAAACAAAAATCGTGTAATGGTTTTCATGTGTCTCTTTTTAGTTGCCATTGGTTTATTTGAGCACATAGAACAACGTTTCCTTCTCAACGGCCACAATTTCTTGCAATGCGATTCTGATTTCGCTTTGATTGAAAAACGACAGAAAGTGACAAAAGCCTTCATTCCTAGTGACCTGCTTAAAATCGTACAAGACTCTAAAGTTTTAAAACCATTTCAAACCATTTCAATGCTAGAGTCATACTTCCTTAACATGCAAGATGTTGCTGATCAACTAATTTCCATCAAGAACTTGAATATTTCTAAGACATGTTGCATTCAGTATGATGTTAGTAAAGCAGGTAGTGTTTCTGTGAAACAGTCCCATGATAATGAAGCAGTACATACCATTAAAGTGCTTAAAAAGGAAAAAAAAAACATGAAAGATGTGCAGTCAGCATTGTTTCAAGTTAAAGCATAAAATAGGGAAATTACTTAAGAAAAGACGGGGAATCTACTAGCAATGACTCCCTATCTTTCAAATGAGGAGCATAGGGAGTTCTACAGGCAGATCTGTGAGTAAAACTTGCTCCAGAATAGGAAAAAATAGGTATTGGACTTTGCACCGTTCTACTGCAACTGTACCCATTAATTAACCCTTTTCACAATCTGTGTTGTATAATTAAATATGGAGAAATAATGTCTTTACATACCACTATTATTAATGAGTAAACACTGTACTATAGCTGTCTTCTATCAATAAAAAAAACATGACACAAATATGTGTACAATTATTCTTATAGCTACATTTTTTTTTATCTTGTCTCCAATGTTTCATTTTGGCACTTTGCACCCTTCTACTTTAAAGTATCCAATTAGCTAGGAAACAATGGGAAAGTTGTACACATTGTGTTTAACAAAGACTATTGTTAAAATGTACAACGCTGATACTATGGTTACAGAATTTTATTGTATTGTTCCACAGCTGAATAAGCAATAGGTTCATACTTCATTGCGTTTTTAAAAAAACGCCATGAGCACACGCTTAAGAGTTCTAAGGAAGAGTGTGTCCCGTCTCTTGGTAAAACATTATAGACATTCATTAAAAATGTGGTCGCGCTTTGTAGAAATAGTGAATGCCTACTTATTACTTCATTCAATTAATTATTAAGATGAAGGTAATTGAAAATTACAGGAACTCCACTCCTTATCTTTTTGAAAATCACTCAAATAACATATAAAATGAAAGAGCACATTTAAAACACGATGTAAACGCTGTGTTGGCGATATGTCCACCCAACCCACCCAAATAATTAACTTCCTTTTATAGCATAATTTTGCAAAACGAGAGAGATTCCATTGCCATCTTATGCAGTTTGACGTCAATTTTTCAGCGCTGCTAACGTATGTAGATGATAAGCGAAAACGTATAGTACAATCCTTATGAGGATTAAGCAACAACGCCTCCATTCTTATAAGCGGATTGTAATACTAATTATATTATCATAGCAATGGCATGTGTCGGTTGTGATTTGAAATTACGTACTTTTCTGCGCAATGTCAACACTTACAGTCAATGAAAGGCTTCCTAGTATCTCACGGAATAATAAGAGACATAAACGTCCGTCATGTGGTAATGTCTACCATTTGAAAATTACAGGACGACAAAGACTGGAATTTAGATGCAGCAAACGCCATGGGCAACAACAGCGATGCAACTTAATCAAAAGAGGTAGGAAAGATACTTTTATAGGAGATTCTAAACTATTGGTAGACGAGATTTTGCAATTTTGCGCATTCTGGTGCCTACTTCCCAATCCTAGACATGTGACCCTCAGCGCTTGGGCACGTCATTTCGAATTGCTTCGAAAATTCACCAGGACTTAACACTAACATTATACACTACCTTCACAGCACATAAAGCACTTATAACATCTCTTATATTATTGAAGAAGACATTTTTTTCCATTACGTCTATGAATTTTGTTGCTAATAATCACAACAAAGAACATTTTGGATATTAGACATAAATGTTGAGTAATTGGATCGGATTTGCAGACAACCATATTGTAAGCGATTGTCATCTTCACACGAGTTCCTAAATTTTACACTAGGATACCATACAAGTGATGGCAACATATGAAAAGCTTAAAGAGCAAAACTGCTCATGATAACTATAATAATTCGTCTATACGGATGAGGGCATTGTTGCATAAATCCACTGCAAGTATCATTTAGCACGTTGAATTATAGAAGTTGGCTTAATTGTTCTGGAGGTCTGGCTCAGGACCTCGCAAAGTGAGGAGATTCGTATTTGATTCTAACAAATTAATATGTATTTCACTATGTTTATTTTTATTTTATGAGGTAAATTTTATGTAACTACCTCTTTTGATCTCATTATGTATCAGTATGTAATTACTTAATTCCGATCAAGTTTTATGTTCAACTGTGTAAGCAAGTTTCAATCCTGGTTGAGTGTAAGAGAAGGCCTTACGGCCTTAACTCTGCCAGGTTAAATAATGCCATTATTATTATTATTATTATTATTATTATTATTATTATTATTATTATTATAAATGTGAAGTATTGGTGGAATAATGATGATAATGGTGAGTGAAAACTTCTTTCTTTTCAATGCTGTACGAATAAGGTAAGGTGAAATGTTTTCATGGCCACGATAGGCCTATAATCATTTTTCAAATTTTTAAAGTTTCTATTCCAATTCGGTAATACCATTATTCAGTTCTTATTAGTACACGGTTATCACCACACACCGAATTTAATACTACTGAACCACATGCTTCAAAAGTTAGAGAGTTTTACTAACTGTGTATATTATATTATATTATATATACATGTATTCATTTTATATATATATTCATTTAGTCAATTACTTATTTTATTTTATTACTTACATTCTTTTGTTATTTATTTTATTTTGCTATTTATTTATTTTCTTTTATTTGTTACTCACTTATGTTATTTTATGGGTTTAGAAATTCTCGCCACCGGAACTGTTGTCATTGTTACTATTTCGTCACCGATTAAATTTTCGCAACTAGATTTGTGGTCACCGATCAAATTTTCGCCACCGGACTTGTAGTCATCCATGATATTTTCGCAACCAGCAACAATAATATTAGATACTTTTTATTTTTTAAGAGTAATAAAATTTTTCGGTTATTTCCAAAGTCACGCAGTTAAATTCTTGGTTTAAAGTTGAATGTCTTATATATTTTCGGGTGCAACTAAATTATTGTAATGATGGAGCATCCTCATAAGGAATTTCGTTTCACAAGAAGCATTAGGGGCCATGAGAAACCAATACATGAAGGTTATAATATCTATACCAAACATAAAGTCGCGAATCTGGTGTTGTTTGGAGATGTGACCAGCGCGGGAGATGCAATCTTCCATAACCATATTGCATGACAAAACGTCAAATGAATCCTATAGATTCAAAATCCCCTATATCCACTTTCACAAATTAAAGGTTTTTTGACAGTGACTGGAGACAAATAGAGGGAATTTTGAACCTAAGAGTGAATATTAACAAACCCTTTGCTTTAAATTTAGTGGCTTTTTTAATTTATATAAATCACTACAGTTTATTCTTAGAAGGCAATATGTGGGCGTAACTCAGTTATGAACAAATGGTCTTGAGGGGGTTTTGAATCTAGAGTCAGGGCCGGGCATGAGAGCTCCATTTAGTCGGCCAGAGCTGCTCTCGCTCCGCAAGGCACTTCAATTCCAAGCCAGAGCAGAACGCTCACTCAGTGGCGGACTCGCATTACAGCTACCTTCCCTGCATTAATATAACAAGAGCCACGGTTGTTCTAGTCATTCAGTCTGTCAGTATATAATAGTTTATAAGGATATTACATCAATCCATCGTACATTACAGAATTTATAACACTCTCATTAATTTAATGAAATGAACTTCGCTCTATGCACAAATCATTAGGCTTATTTACATAACCCATACGCACATACTGCAATCTCCTCACCACAGTTCTACGAGTCAGGTGTATGGCTTCCACTTCCCCTACTTGCTGTGGACAGAGTTCATCTACCAATATAATTAAACATCGCTTGATGAAGTTACTTTCGTTGAATGTTTTCAATTCCTTTGCAATTTCGTGGAAAATTTTGTAGCTAATTCTCATAGCCGATTCACTAAGTGCATTATTGTCATCCTGTTAATATATGATATGATATGATATGATATGATATGATATGATATGATATGATATGATATGATATGATATGATATGATATGATATGATATGATATGATATGATATGATATGATATGACCATAAATTAATACAACTTAAAGAAAATGTTTCTCAGGTACATTATATTAGAATATGTATTCGATATTTATGTTGCATTATAAGTTATTATAGTACATTTAGTAATACGTTATAATTTTAAATTATACAAATATTATGATATATCATAGTATAGTATATTACAGTTCATGATATATAATATGATATATGATATATCATGTACTGTAATATATTATACTATGATATATCATAATACTTGTATAATTTAAAATTATATATTACTAAATGTATAATAAGTTATAATGCAATGTAAATATCAAATAGATACTCTAATATAATGTACCTGAGAAACATTTTCTTTAAGTTGTATTAATTTATGGCGTTCATTACCAACATATTTGTCATATTCAGTAGCATGTTGTAAAGAATAATGTCGTTGTATACCGAACTTCTTAATCAGTTGGAGTGTTTAAATGACAAACTAAACACTTTGCTAATCCACTACTCTCTACCAAAAAGAACTCCTCCTCCCATGATACATTAAAAGCATTGGGAGTAGCGGGACGGTTTAGTGTATGAGCGGAAGCTCCGTCTTCAAAGTTCGCTATCACACTGCAGAGTCACCACTGCACCGACACTGAATGACGTACAGTATGCATACGTCAGAGCGCTCGCAAGACTCGCTCTTTAAAGCACACAGCGCTCATTTCTCAGAATCATGTAATGTGTCCAGCCCTGATCTAGAGGATTCAATTGTCAACCGTCCATTTGAAGATTTCAGTCATGCGCTACACTCGGGATGGGTCCACGGCACAGAACGTGGGAAGTTCATGAAGGAAAGTGCGCGAATATTAAATGCACCACCTTCAGTAATTGTGCAGTGCCGTGCGAGGTTTTCAAGTGAAAAATGTGAATCTACCAAAGGAAGAAACTCTAAAAGAAAACTCCGCGTGAGGTACGAAGAGAAAATTTACCACCAGAACCACTGAATATAGATGTTGTGCAAGATATAGATGCTTGATATAAGAGAACTTTAAACGGAAATATATGATGACTTTTGTATTTTAACACTGCATAAAATGAAAAGAATGGTTATTTCTTGAACCGACAGGCAGCTGAGAATGCTGCAAAGACCAACATTCTGGACAATAAACGGCACATTTGTCCGCGCCCATAGCCCTTCTTCAACTATACTTGATCCATGTCCAAGATCTCAGAGTGGCTGCCAGTAGTAATAGTACTCATGAAAAGAAAAAGTAGGCAAGCACAAGAAGCACTTTTTACATCACTTAAAGAAAAAGTACACCAAGTACACCAAGATAGCTTAGCCTACCTAAGAACCATCGAACATAATCCAGCTGGAAATTTTGAAACATAAATTACAAAATATTGTATACAACAATACAATACAATACAAAATGGCTTTTAAGGAACCCGAAGGTTCATTGCCGCCCTCACATAAGCCCGCCAGCGGTCCCTATCCTGTGCAAGATTAATCCAGTCTCTATCATCATACCCCACCTCCCTCAAATCCATTTTAATATTATCCTCCCATCTACGTCTCGGCCTCCCTAAAGGTCTTTTTCCCTCCGGTCTCCCAACTAACACTCTATATGCATTTCTGGATTCGCCCATACGTGCTACATGCCCTGCCCATCTCAAACGTCTGGATTTAATGTTCCTAATTATGTCAGGTGAAGAATACAATGCGTGCAGTTCTGTGTTGTGTAACTTTCTCCATTCTCCTGTAACTTCATCCCGCTTAGCCCCAAATATTTTCCTAAGCACCTTATTCTCAAACACCCTGAACCTATGTTCCTCTCTCAGAGTGAGAGTCCAAGTTTCACACCCATACAGAAGAACCGGTAATATAACTGTTTTATAACTTCTAACTTTCAGATTTTTGGACAGCAGACTGGATGATAAGAGCTTCTCAACCCAATAATAACACGCATTTCCCATATTTATTCTGCGTTTAATTTCCTCCCGAGTGTCATTTATATTTGTTACTGTTGCTCCAAGATATTTGAATTTTTCCACCTCTTCGAAGGATAAATCTCCAATTTTTATATTTCCATTTCGTACAATATTCTGGTCACGTGACATAATCATATACTTTGTCTTTTCGGAATTTACTTCCAAACCGATCGCTCTACTTGCTTCAAGTAAAATTTCCGTGTTTTCCCTAATCGTTTGTGTATTTTCTCCTAACATATTCACGTCATCCGCATAGACAAGAAGCTGATGTAACCCGTTCAATTCCAAACCCTGCCTGTTATCCTGAACTTTCCTAATGGCATATTCAAGCGCGAAGTTAAAAAGTAAAGGTGATAGTGCATCTCCCTGCTTTAGCCCGCAGTGAATTGGAAAAGCATCAGATAGAAACTGACCTATACGGACTCTGCTGTATGTTTCACTGAGACACATTTTAATTAATCGAACTAGTTTCTTGGGAATACCAAATTCAATAAGAATATCATATAATACTTCCCTCTTAACCGAGTCATATGCCTTTTTGAAATCTATGAATAACTGATGTACTGTACCCTTATACTCCCATTTTTTCTCCATTATCTGTCGAATACAAAAAATCTGATCAATAGTCGATCTATTACGCCGAAAACCGCACTGATGATCCCCAATAATTTCATCTACGTACGGAGTTAATCTTCTCAAAAGAATATTGGACAAAATTTTGTACGACGTCAACAAAAGTGATATTCCTCGAAAGTTACCACAGTTGGTTTTGTCCCCCTTTTTAAAAATAGGTACAATTATGGACTCCTTCCATTGTTCTGGTACAATTTCCTTTTCCCAAATAGCAAGTACAAGTTTATAAATTTCGCTATATAATGCACTTCCACCCTCTTGTATTAATTCTGCTGGAATTTGATCGATACCTGGAGACTTGTACTTTTTCAGATTCTCTATCACAATTTCGACTTCTGAAAGTGTGGGTTCGGGTATAAATGGCTCAGCAGTTTGTATTTCAATTTCGTCCCGATCATTTCTATTTGGCCTATGTACATTTAGTAATTGCGCAAAATAGTTTTTCCATCTGTTTAGGACTGATGGAGAGTCTGCAAGCAAGTCACCATTCTCATCCTTGATCACGTTTACCCTTGGCTGATATCCGTTCTTAAATTCCTTTATACCCTTATATAAATCTCGAATGTTTTTATTCTTACTATTTGTTTCTACCTCATTCAGTTTTTCCTTCAAGTAACCTCTCTTTTTATTCCTAAGTGTACGACTTGCTTCCCGTCTTTCATTGAAATAATTATCTCTCTTCTCCTCAACTGGATCCTGTAAGAATTTCAATTTTGCCTGTTTCCTTCTTTCTACTACCATGCAACAATCTTCATCAAACCACGGTTTCTTTTTCTTAGTTTCATAATAACCTATGCTCTGCTCAGCTGCAATTTTGATACTATCTCTGATATTTTCCCACACGCTATTAACATCTAATTCTTTCTCAACTTCGTCGGAACTTTCTAAAGTGGCAAACCTATTCGAAATTTCGACCTGATAATTTTGCTTAGCTTCCTCGTCCTTTAATTTCAAAATATTGAATTTAGTAATATTAACTTGCTGCTCTACTCGCTTGGCTACTGATAATCTTTCTCTTAATTCTCCAATCACCAAATAATGGTCAGAATTACAGTCTGCACCCCTGAAAGTTCGAATATCTACTATACTAGTATGTCTCCGTTTATCTATCAAGATGTGATCTATTTGGTTGTGTGTCAATCCATCTGGAGAAGTCCAAGTATATTTATGTATATCCTTATGGGGGAATGTTGTACTTTTGACAATTAAATTTTTCGATGTGGCAAAGTTGACTAATCTAACTCCATTGTCACTACTAATTGCGTGTAGGCTCTCTTTTCCAATAGTTGGTCTAAAAATATCCTCCCGTCCTACTTTAGCATTGAAATCCCCCAATAAAATTTTCATGTGATATCTAGGGAACTGATCAAAAGTATGTTCCAATTCCTCATAGAAGCTATTCTTTATATGGTCGTCTTTCTCTTCTGTAGGGGCGTGAGCATTTATAACTATAATGTCGCACCATCTACCCTTAAGTACTAAATATGATAACCTGTCACTGATAAATTCGACCTTTTTTACTGCTGATTTTATTCTTTTATGAACAAAGAATCCTGTTCCTAATTGGTGATTATTGTTTCCTTCCCCATAATACAACAAGTAATCTCCTATTTGTGATATGCCATTCCCATCTAACCTAACCTCTTGTACTCCTACGAAGTCTATTCTATATCTAGCTAGTTCTTTTGCTACTAATGTTACCCCTCCTGTTCTATAAAGACTAGTTACGTTCCAAGTGCCAAATCTCAAAACCTTATTCCTTTGCTGTGGTCGTGCCAGAGAATCAGTCCTATTCCGAGGCTTATTATAGGGATACGTAACAAGCTGTTTTTTACGGTGATGGGTTGTTAGCCCTTCGCCCAACCCCCAAGCTGGAGGACCACCCCTTATCGGCTGTCCACGACTGCTTATTCAATATATTCTATACACTCAACTAAATTAAATTTTTATTGTACGTACATGATTCACCTTTCATTTTTACCAAAGAGGTAGACAAAAGGAGCAGCGACAAAAAGGTAGAAACAATAAAGAACGTTGGTGACAAAAAAGTAATGACGAGGTGGTATAATGACTAGTGTTCCGGTAACGAGAATTCCGGATCTCGTTATTTTATTACTTATTTTCTTTGTTCTACTTTGTTAATTTAATTGTTTATTTATTTACTCACATAGTACTTACTCACTTATTTACTTACTACCTCATATACTCGCTTAATTATCTACCTAGTTACTTTGTTTCTTGTTTAATTATTTACTTATATATTTATCCAATTACTTATTTAATTATTTATTTAAATTATATATTTATGTATTTACTTATTCATTTATTTACTTTCTTATTCATTTAATTAGTTATTTATTTACTTATTCATTTATTTATTAATTTACTTACTAATTAATAATTTTTACTTTATTTATTTATTTATTTACTTATTTATTTATTTATCTATCTATTTGTTTGTTTCATGTTTCTTTGTTCATTTATTTTGTGAAGTTGTGCAAGAATTCCACAGCAGGTGTTCAGACGAAACACTACTGTAGCCTCGATTAAGCATAGGTGCTAAACGAATAACTACTACTGGTAATTACTGACACACTGCTATGTTTTCAGCATAATTATTTATACTAGCTAGTTCTTTTCTTTTTATAGGAGGCTCTGCGCTATAGGGGAGATTTAATTTTATTCGGTGGAGGAATCGTAAGTAACTCAAGAGTGCACATAGATAATGTTGCTTAGAGGCTCTTCCTTAATAGAAACATGACTGGTCTCCAAATGAGAAGCGTTTATTAAAAAAAAAGTTTTTTTCGAAAATAGATTTAATTTTAGAACAGAGATGTTGATATAATTTTCTGAGTATATATGTTTAAAAATTATTTTTTCCCCATCTCCACAATGGGTACTACTAGAACTTGTCTCCTTTTTATCTACTTTCCTTAATTCTTAATCATTCAAAGGTACGTCATATTCCTTCCATTTAGGATTTGTGAATTACCGGTAGAGAACGAATCAGGTTAGGGCTGGTTCACAATAAACCGGGAATGAAAACGAGAACGAGAAAGGAAATATTTACTATTGTGAATGCTCACATTTAAATACATTTTAACAATATTTGGGTCATTCTTATGAAACCCGTCACTTTTGGAACCCAAAAATGGCAACTACTGAAATTGTAAGGAGATTAATTTTTTGATAGGTATTGGTTAAACGTGTGAAAGATAAGTCAGGTGTGTTAATGTCCATGTCTAAATCTTCGTGTGCTGCGAGATATAAAACAAAATCAATTTTCAGATTCCACGGTGTCCACAGCATCTCCACGGTGTCTACAGTTTTAATCCGTGGATTATTCCTTTGGCTTGGTGAAGGAAATTTGATTTACACACCGACTTGAAAGCAATGCTTAAAATGAAATAAGTCAAAAATATTCATTATTCATAATAATATTAACTGATTATTATTAGATATAATGCGATTGATCCAGATTACAAAATGAAATAAGTATTTATGTTCGCTCGCAAACATATTTAATTAATAATGTGAAGTATCACAACAGTGATAAACGCATTAATTTGTATATTTATAAATAATAATACCATAGTGGATTACACTTTTTTACTTGGGTATTTAACAACGCTATATCAACTACTCGGTTATTTAGCGTGGATGGAATTGGTGATAGCGAGATGGTATTTGGCTGGATGAGGCCAGGGATTCGCCATAGATTACCTGACAATCACCTTACGGTTGACGAAACCTCGAAAAAAAAAAACCCCAACCAGGTAATAAGTCCAAGCGGGAATCGAACCCAAGCCCAAGTGAAACTCCGGATCGACAGGCAAGCGCCTCAGCCGACAGAGCTATGCCGGTAACTGATTTCATTTATTTCATGAAGATATTTAAATAGAAATAGGAAATGATTTACGGTTATAGTAATAACAATAATGATAAATATTTTACCTTTAATTCTGATTCTTTTATAAGTACATACACACTTATGCCCTACCAAAAAAAAAAAAAAAAAAAAAGAACCTCTTCTGTAGAAGACATAAACCAACTCCTTCACACAAAAGAAAATATTCAATGATTCATACCACATTGAAATTTACACATATAACAACTCAATTCATTGAAGATTAACAAATTTTTATTTTCTTTACACCACTATACTGATGCACCCTTATTGTATCACGTGATGCTTGTACTCCAAATGTTGGCTACTCTTGTGTCTGTAGCAATTATTCTGGCGAACAGCTGTGTGAGAAACTATTCTCTTACAGTGCTGCAGCATTTTATGCGTCTTAATTATTTTGTCACTTATGATGCGTCTTACTAATTCTTTACTTTTATATTCTACAGAAGAAAATGAAGATTTTAATTGTTGTTCTAGCAACTCTCCAAGGACCAGTTTCTTCTTTATGTCAGAAGGAACTGGACGCTCTCTTAGCAAAGTACGAACTGCAATAAGCGAGGAAGATTGGTTTGCTTTTTTCTTCTCTGTGATACGAGATGGAATATAGCATAGGCCTATTTAATTTTTTTTTACACGTGAATAAAGCTTTTCCAATTTTTCTGTTAAAAGTTTAAGCTTATGTTTCGGCTTTTAGTTTTCGAATAACTTAGCAGAAGAGCTGAATTACTATGATTACATTGTTGAATACATTTGTTCTTAATTTTCGTGCAATATTCTCTCATCCATTCTCTTCGTTTTTCCTTCACTCTCTTAATTCTCTATTAGTCATGGCCGAAACTGTCTTAATTTTTCCTTGCTTCATCATCTCAGCCCATATCTTATTCTCGACGCTATGTAAGCAGCGTACTTTTCAGGATTTGCTTCCATCGTTAAACACTCTGGTTCTATTTTCCTTGCAAGTTGCACGTTTCGACTTTTGACATTTCTTGAAACGTCAGATTTCTTACTTTTATAAATTTCTGTCTTTAAGCTTTCTTTTCTTGTCCTTCCCTTACTCTCGTATTTTTTCCGTCCACTAGTCAGTTCACCACCACTCATCGTGTAATAGAAATACATGATACAGTCGCAATATTGTATCTATATAGAACTATGTAGAGACCGTATTTTTCCAGCTACATCATAAACATCACATCAATAATAATTATCATGGCCTGTGAACTAAATACCCCGTTCTAAATAAATGCACGGTGTTTACAGCCACGGTGTCCACATTTCAGACTTCGCGCTGGTGTGTTCTAATTACTTTTAAGCATATTAATTTTTCCGATCATATTTCATAAATAGCCTATGAAGTCATTACTTACCCAGGAGTTGGTAATTCCCCCTTGCGTAGTTGAGCTGGCACTTTATCCACGGTGTCCACTTAAAAAAATTAACACTTGCTATTCGATGCTGTTTTTGAACTTGATACACAAGTGCAGATTTTTGTATGTCTGAGGAAGTACTGACAATTCACCGTCTTCATCTCCCGAATGTTCTGAAAGCACCACATTGAACTTCTCTTTTAAAGCGGCAAATTCAAAGCGAAGAATCATCCGCTCCATGGCAAAGCCAAAAACTCGTGGACCAAAACTACAACACTTCTGTAGTGACATTGGGCACTTTTATAAAATTGTTGTATATAGGATGTTTACTTCCTTCAACGCACTTTTCAGTACAATGTGTTTCTTTGTCATCGGATTTAAAGGTGATATTGATTGAAATTTATATTTTGTAGTGCGGGACATCCACGGTGTCTACATGTTTGGGTATTTCAAGCTATGCATGACGGAAAGAAAATGTAATATCGACCTAAGTTCAGGGTGGATAGCTAGGTGTAATAGTGCTGTATTCTTTACACAGGAGAGACTTTTCAAGTTACAAGATATTACAGAAATCTATGCAGGGGAAAGAAATGTGATGGGTTTCGTTTGCACTTTTATTGAACTCTACATTCTCAGTACTTTAGTTCCCTTCAAAGTATTGTCCATGTGCATTAATGCACATATCCCAACGCTTTTGCCACTGCTTAAAACAGCGCTGGAACTCTTGAGGCAGGATACTGTTCAAAGCCGTTAGCCTGTTTTCTTTGACGTCATCCACATCACTGAATCGCTTTCCTTTCAGACATTTCTTCATCCGTGGAAACAAAAAAACAAAGGCGACGGAGCCATATCGGGTGAGTAGGGTGGATGAGGCACAAGCACCATGTTGTTTGTCAAAAACTGTCGGACCGCTAGAGCTGTGTGGGCTGGAGCATTGTCGTGGTGAAGCAATCAGTTCCCATTTCTCCACATTTTGGGCCGTTTTCGTCGCACACTCTCGTAATCTTCGTAACACATCCAAATAGAAATGTTGTTCACTGTTTGTCCTGGCGGAACGAACTCTTTCTGGACAATGCCATTCACATAAAAAAACAAATCAACATTGTTTTCATATTGGATCACACTTGATGTGCTTTCTTGGGTCGTGGTGAATTTGGAATTTTCCTCTGGCTCGATGCTTGCTTTGATTCTGGATCGTACCCATAGCACCAAGACTCATCCCGTCACAATTCTTTTAAGAAAATTTGGATCGTACTGCACTTCACTCTTCAAGTCGCGGCAAACTCTCACGCGGTTTTCTCTTTGATCATCTGTGAGCAAGCGAGGAACAAATTTTGAAGACACCCGTCTCATGTGCAAATCTTTGGTTAAAATTCGCTGGACCGTGCTCCATGACAGATTCGTTTCCTCAGAAACTTCGTCAATGTTCTTTCGACGATCTTCATCAATTGCAATGTTTTCATTTCTTCCTGTCGAAGGACTCCGGGGCGTCGCATGTCTTCAGTTGACATGTTGCCAGATTTAAAACAGGAAAACCACTCGAAGACCTGTGACTTTCCCAAAGCATCATCATTAAAGGCTTGCCGAAGCATCCCAACGATCTCGGCTGCAGTTTTTCCTAACAGAAAACAACATTTCTCACATACTCTTTGTCCCTTGTGGTCGGCCAACTCACTAATCGCCAAACGGTTGAAACAGGAACGTAAACAACACAGCACCACAAACAAACCACTTAGCTCAGACTGACGCCATCTCACTAACGGTCGCGGGAGACCCCAAACTAACACCACCTAACAGCACAACTCGTAACTACAAAGCATGCGCGCGCAACAGTTCGATTCCGGTTACTTTTGGGTCCACCCTCGTATATGTATAATCTTCAGATATACTAAGAATAATATTAAAAAGCAATGGACTATTTAGTTTAGTCATATGTCATATCTTTCAAGCATACATTTTTACTAGTTTATATTTATAGGATATGACAACTGATCTCGGCATCCTGGAACCAAGTGACGAAGTAACTTTTTTTTTAGTAGGTTATTTTACGACGATTTATCAACATCTAGATTACTTAGCGTCTGAATGAGAGATGGTGATAATGCCGGTGAAATGAGTGCGGGGTCCAGCACCGAAAGTTACCCAGCATTTGCTCATATTGGGTTGAGGGAAGACCCCGGAAAAAACCTCAACCAGGTAACTTGCCCCGAATCGAACCTGGGCCACCTGGTTTCACGGCCAGACGCGCTAGCCGTTACTCCACAGGTGTAGACAAGTAACTCTTAAATGCACGTACATACACACACACACACATACATACATAAAATGTCCCGCACCACCTAAATAACTTATGAAGCATGTGGTTCAGTGACATGAAACTTGTTTATTTATTTGCTTACCTATTAATATATTTACTTATTTATATATGTTTGATTTATGATTCTTTGTTTATTTATTTTGCGAAGTTCTCCAAGAATTAATAGCAGGTGTTCAGACGAAACACGGCTGTAGCCTAGATTATTTACTTGGTTTGTTGATATTACCACAGGTACTAAACGAATAATTACTACTGGTAATTATTACTGACGCACTATGTTTTCAGCATAACTTATACTAGTTCATTTTCTTTTTATAGGAGACGCGCTACCCGGCATAGAGTAGGCCATGATATTCGTATAATGCTTTTCATTGTCGATGAAGAAATAATTCTATTATTATTGAAATAGCATATATTCACTGTTTGTAGATACTGATTTTCAATTCTCTACTTTATCCTTATATGCTGACTTATTTGTTCACTTTAATATGACTTAATCCATCAAGAAAGTTATTTTTAAAATTTACTATTGTGGACTTGTTTATTTCTAATGGCTGTTATGGACTTTTATATAATACACTTCCGTCTATGAATTGTGTTATCTTCTACTAGTTTGCAGCTATGTATTTTACACATCATTTGAACCAGTTCCTTTTTTATCAATAGGTAATCACCTATCGTCGAACCGCAGCAACGAACGATAGAGACCTCATAGACATTTCAACGGCTCAAGCTCCACCTCCAAGGGCCGAACTGTTGCACATTGCACTTATGTGCACTGACAGATACTTTGTTACGTAGATGACAGTGCATGTTGCTTAAAGGCTTTCTATAATC
Source organism: Periplaneta americana (assembly GCF_040183065.1). Classification (NCBI taxonomy): domain Eukaryota; kingdom Metazoa; phylum Arthropoda; class Insecta; order Blattodea; family Blattidae; genus Periplaneta; species Periplaneta americana. The sequence continues at coordinate 74,061,998 of NC_091123.1, read as the reverse complement.
CTTGTGACCAGTGGCGTAACTTTTTATAGCTGAGCCCCCCAGCAAAAATGCTAATCTGGGCCTCCTTTCTTTACTGCCATTTTTTTTCATATTTTCATAATTTTATTTTTTACATCTAATTTGAATAAAACAAATTTTATTTAGCATAGCAAAATATTTCATTTTTAAACAAAATTAAGTGAACAGAACTGAAAAAAAATTAAATGAAATAACTACTATTTCACTAAGGCTATAATTACACAATAACAGGCCTACCTACGATAAATTTAACGTGAAGCTTAGTTCAACAAGCGCTTTTTCCTTCTGGCTTTTTGAGAAGCAAGTGACTCAATCAAATCATGTAGATCAATTCTTTGGACCTTTTCACATTCAATACTTACAGCTCACGCATTATGTCCAGACACTCCCCCACTCTTCCTACAGAGCTGCGCACGAGATCGGATGTGTCTACTTACGAATTATAGGGGAATGGGTTTGTCTTTGCCTTGAACTCGGTAGACACACGCCCGACCTTCCCTTCTATTCCTACCCCCTTCACAGAAACGTTGATCTCGTACTGCATATCGCGAGTTTCTTGACAAAATGCATGAGGTGTAATACACTGAGAGCACTAACCCTTTCTTCAGTTAGGGTACTGAAACAGGTACCGGTAGTTTGTGTTTGACTACTTGGTCGAAATATTGAGTCTATTTTAGTCAACTTTGAAACACGTTTTTTCACGTTTTTTTCCTTTTGTGTTTTTCTGCACCACTTAAATGTTCATAATTACTTTTAAAAGGTTTCATTGTCACAAAACACGAGAAAAATGAAGAATTAAATCTAGTAACAAGCAGACGTGTTGCTATACAAAAGTCTTTATGTTAATGTGCGTTTACTGTTTATATGCTGCGACTACAGCTGGAAACCTGATGACATGAAAATACACCACGAGAAACAATGTCTCCATTCATAAAAATCGTTGTCACATTTTCAACGTTGTCGTCATTGCAGTATGGTTGTGGGTGAGTCTAATGAGGCAGATTTCCATATGCCTGAGAATAAAAAGAGTGGGTATGCGTTATGGAAAATACATAATGTGGACCTTGAACTGTGATTCGAACGCATTTCCAAATATGCGCCAGTAATCACTAAACGTTCCCCCACCCACGGCCTTGCCCCCCCCCCGCAACGCAGGGTCTGCGGGGTTGTAAGTTACGCACGCCACTGCTTGTGACACTGAATCAAGTGGTAAGGACTTACTGAAATCAATTTTTAAGCTGTATCTTTTCTTTATAATATATTACAAGGATGCTGGTAATACTTTCAGAATAATTGTATCTCTTCTTTAAGAGCTTTAATTTTGTTCCACTTTTGCAAAGGTGCTTTGTGTTATTATCTCTCCTATCCACATTCCTTATTAATAATCATTCATCGACGTAGGTATTCCCTTCATCGGCAATTTCTTCTTTGAGCATAGTTTTATTAAACATGATGGAAGATGAGTGGAACGGAGAAAAATTCTCTCCAGCACCGGGATTTGAACCCGGGTTTTTAGCTCTACGTGCTGATGCTCTATCCACTAAGCCATACCGAATTCCCATCCCGATGTCGGATCGAATCCTCTCAGTTTAAGTTCCACCTCTTCGGAGCTGAAAACCCGGGTTAAAATCCCGGTGCCGGAGAGAATTTTTCTCCGTTCCAATCATCTTTCATCATATGATGACGCAGAATATCTGCACGGAAATATCATATGTACGTCGGTACATCATAATAATATATTTATTAAATATGCTTAATGAATAGGCATGTGTACTGATAGGCTATAAAAATGAAGGCTAGGAAAAGAAAGACAATAATTGTTCTTATTCCTAACATTGCAAACGTACCATTTACCTTCAGTAATTAATGTTAAATGTTGTGGCACAACCAAGATATGTTTATATAATACATTGTAAATTCTTGACATGTGTTCATTTTTCTATCTTTATAAGATATCACATCATTATTATTGCCATAATCCTTCACGATTCTGGAAAAGGTAATTTTTCTCTCGTGGTTTTTTTTCTCTCCCTACTGCAATCCTTTGCAGAGGTGAATGGTAAGACAGAAGTTTCTTTTTTTCCTACACATTTCAAATAGTTTATTCTTGCGAAATCTTCTCTTACTCTCATTCCTTAGTATTTTTCACGGACCTATCATAATAGGCTACGTATGTAATGTAAGACTGATATAGTTCGCATATATCTTTTCGTAAATTTTATAGGAGTAAGTTGTTGTGTTACATGTATATGCACGAATATGGCCTATCATTCTATATTAATTTCCTAAACAATTACGCATTCAGTTTCATTCATTTCAAGACCAGGTCTTTCACTGCAAACCCAACATTCTCCAACCGTATCTCTTTTTCGCCTTCCTCTTAGTCTCCCCATACGATCCATATATCGTAATCTTGTCTATCATCTGATGTCTTCTTTTGCCGCGAACTTTTCATCCGTTCACCATTGCTTCCAGTGCATCCATCAGTAGGGTGTTTCTTCTCAGCCAGTGATCCAGCCAATTTCTTGTTCTCTTCCTGATCAGTTTTAGTATTATTCTTTCTTCACCCTCACTTTCAAGCACAGTTTCATTTTACCTATATACTGTCTGTCCATTTCACATGCTACATTCTTCTCCATATCCACATTTCTAATGCTTCACTTCGTCGTAATATCTATATAATGCTCCATATAATGCCACACTCAACACAGAGCACTTCAGTAGTCTCTTATTTAGTTCTTTTTCCAGAGGTTCGCAGAAGAGTCTTCTTCTTCTTCTATTGAAAGCTTTCTTTGCAATTCCTACTGTATTCCTTCTGACTTCCTGACAGCAACTCAAGTTACTTTCTTTAGTACGAGAATCACTCCAAACGTAATGCACAACATTTTTTATTCTACACCTTTGCAATTTATAGAGGTCATAGATACATCCTTCCCGCTTGTATTCAAATTTAATTTAACCCGTTCCCGTGAGTGGCGCCATGATAGTACTCCTTCAAGATGGCTGCTGTACTTGACATTCGTCAGAAGCAACGTGCTGTTATCGAGTTCCTGTGCTGTGAGAACGAGACAGTGGGAAACATTCACATGATGTTGAAAAAGGTATGTGGAGATGCAGCTGTCGATCGCAGTACGGTTAGCCGTTGGGCAAGCACATTATCTGGTGAAAGAGGCACCAATATCCCAAATACTCCTCGCAGCGGCAGACCCTGCACTGCACGAAATCCTGACAATGTGCAGCGCGTTAACAACATGATTGTGTCTGAGAAACGCGTAACAGTGAAAGAATTGTCACTCCAAGTTGGAAAAGGAGAAGCAAGTATGTGCAGAATATTGAAACAGTTGGAGTTAAAAAAGGTTTGTGCCATGTGGGTTCCGAGGATGTCGACAGAAGCCCACAAAGAAACCCGAAAAACAGTGTGCAGCGAACTTTTGGACCAGTATGAGAATGGTGGAGATGACTTTCTTGCAAGAATTGCAACAGGAATGAAACATGGCTCCACTATTTTGAACCAGAGACAAAAAGCAGACAATGGAGTGGCATCATGCAAATTCACCATAGATAAAGAAATTCAAAACTGCGCCTTCGGCAGGAAAAGTTATCTTGGTTATAAAATTAACGATTTGACGATATTCTCACTATTCCACAAAATGTATAATCTGCAGGTAGAGTTGTTTGACTAAGCCCATTACTACCCTTAGATTAGTATTTCTAAGTTTTTTTCTTTTTAGAAACTTTGAGATACTTTTATCTTTAAGTTCATAACAAATATAATAGCAAAGATAATTATACTGATTAAAGTGATGTGAATATAGCCTACCGAGCGGGCTAGCGGTGTGATAGAGGGTTGGCCTCGCATTCGGGAGGTCCGGGGTTCAATCCCAGGGGCCGGCAATCCTAAGAGGTTTTTCATGGTCTCCTCAGTTATTTCCAGGCAAATGCCGGGATTGTACCTCTTGAAAGTCCGGCCATGGACGGCGATCCTTCCCTTATGTGTGTGAGTGAATGATGTGTAATGTCTTAAATGTATATGTTGTATCGGAGGTGGCCGTGGCATTGAGCTGATCCCTCATCCGGAGAGGCCCTCCATGTCCTTGTGTGGTCAAAAAAGTATGTATGTGATCCATAGATTAATTCCTCTCCGGACAGGTCGCGGTCCTGTAAGGCCCGGGTGGCGTGGGTCGTGTAAATGCACCTAAAAGGGAGAGGTTAAACTAAGAGAAAGAAGAAGAAGTGAATATAGCCTACTAATAATTAGTGAAAATTATTAAAATTATTAAGTAATTTTAATGGACACAGCTGATACACTCATCATAATTTGTCGGAGGAACACATTGCTCCCTTTAGAAATAATGTGTCCAAAAATAAATATGTATTCCTTATTCGGAACAGACGTTTTTTTCTGAGAAGTGTATTATAAGCACAGTCTAGTATATACAGTAACGAAGCTTGAGTTTTGAGGGTGCTAGGAACAATTGACTGTGCCGGTACTATTCCGCATTGTCTGTAATGAAGCGGTAATAACAATCCTAGTGGTTAGCAACTATCGATGGATGCATATTTACTACGTATTGAGCTTCGTGACTGTATATACTAGACTATATTATAAGTATACAGAGTGACTGATTCAAGCCGTTCATAAACTGTTTTAGGCATCACGCACAATACGACTAGGGATAGGTACTTTTCGTCGTTGAAATTCTATACCTCGTAGAGCTTATATTTTAGTTTTAATACTGATTGTAGAATAGCTAAAATAGTCGTAATAATAAATAATAAATGGGTTGACTGATTAATATATTCATTAATACGATTCGTTTGAGTAAAAAAACATTAATTTCTAATACGCGGATCACTCAAGGTAGTTAATGGCTCTCAGCTAGAATAGGGTAATGGGTTTTATGAATATTTCGACTGCCAGTGAGGGTTCGAATCCTGGGTCTCTTTTCAAACCCCGATAGCAGATATTCTAGAAGGTTTTAGTTGATGCTACTTTGAAACGAAAATATGTACTCGATTAAATCTCATGAACCAGAATGTTCCACAGCAGTAACTATAAAAGCTTGGATTCTGCATTCGGTAATCATTCACGGTTCGAATTTCTGAAACTCGTGACAGAAAAAGTGAATGACAGAGATAGAAGAGCTGAATATAAGATATTCCAGCGAGCAGTATACGTCGACATGGTCAAGCTCCATACGAGTTGTCACGGATCTCGTATGTCGTACCTAGACCATTTGGTATGTCATAGTCTGAATTCAACGTTTTTTATGATCTATCCAGGTTGTGACATTCTCATGATAGTGTCGCTAGAAGTGACATACTCAAAATATATTTAAATAAGTTAATAAATTGTGTTAAAACTCTACGCTCTCTCTACTTTACAAGTAGACCTACCTTCTTATTATGTACGTTATTTATTCCGAATGGAACAAAAATTAATTTGAAGGAGTGGAGATAACGTATTACCCCTGATCACATACGTATATAAAAGATTGATCATCCCCATGTTAAAAACGGTAACATGTGGAAGAGAACAATCACCAGGATCGCCACCGTCGATTGGGAGCGACCGCTAGATGGAAGTACAGTTACTCCATGTGTAGAGCGAATAAAGGGTTAGATGAAGAACCACGCAGCTCCAATTTTCATCGAAATTTAGATTGTGTAATGTATTTAAAGAAAAAAAATAAGCGCACATTACTATGCAAGAACCATGCAACTTCCAATGATTTTCTTTCGTGTTACAGACGAAATGGAGCCATATTGATGTAGAGTTAAATGTAATTTTAGTACAAGAACAAGATAGCTTCTGGAGCTACCTGATTTTTGCACATATTTAGTTCACCGAATTCTCACTAGTGCCGCTACTGCTTAGTTAATACCAGAGTCAGTGGATATTTAATACATATTTTCTTTTGAAAAAGAACAGTAACCCAAATTTTCCTAATATCCTTCAAAAACTGTATCCAGAACCTCTGCGTATTAAAGATGTGAAATTTCAGGATGTAACAGCACTTGCCGAAAGCTATGTACCTCCTAATGATAAGTGGTACTACAATAACATAACCAGACAATCTGCAGAAAATGAAGACACTTCATCTAACGTGAATAACAATAGCAGTAACAGTAATTGACATACGAACATTCATGCCCTCTTAAAATTTCTGAGACCTATGATGAAGTATTATCATAATTGAAATATTATATTCCTTATGATATATATCCATTTTAAATGTATTACATTGATTTTTTTTCAAAGTGCATTAACAGCAGTAACAGTATGGACATAAGGACATTCATGCTTTCTTAAATTTCTGTGATTTAAAATTATTTTCACAACTATGTTTTATTTATTATATGATAAAGGAATTATAAATTTAGTACAATGATTTTTTGTAATAATGTATTTTTATCGTAAGAAGAATTACTCAAACCATTGAATTCATAAAATTGGATGCAAGAACCAGATGGGTCCAAAATTAATTTACTGCTGTATGAGTAATAAAATTTGAAAATTTCTTTACAAAGCAAAATGATTTTATCAGGGAGGCCACAATTAATATACTGACAAGAAGAAATATTTTATAATATTGTTTTCAATTTTTAAACAATTTTTATCGCCTGTAAAATTATTAAATATGGAGCCATGTTGTTCTTGCATCCAACCCATCAAATACAATATGAATACTACAGATTCAACATACCCTGTATATTCACTTTCACAAATTGAAGGATTTTAACAGTAACTGGAGGCAAATAGAGGAAATTTTCAACCTAATAGAGAATTTTAACGAATCTTTTGCTTCAAATTTAGTGACTTTTTGAATTCAAACTGTATAAACCATACGAATTCATTCCTATCAAGCAATATATGGTGGGCGTAACTCAATTATGAACAAAATTGTCTTTTAGAGGGTTTTGAATCTGGAGGATTCATATAATAAGTAATAAAACTTGAAGAATGGTTTTATTTCTATTATCTGTGCATTTCGAACTGGCGGATCAGAGTCAAGAAATGACTGCATTTGCCACGTGTGCTTACCCCAGTCCTGGACCATTCTCTTCGACTAAAGTCAGCTGGGACAGCCAGAATTACCAGTGCTTCAGTTCACAGTTTTCAGTTCAGTGACTCGTCCGTGGTTTGTACTTTTGTAAGTGATCTTGATCCGCCAGTTCTAAATGCACAGATAACAGTAAGAATTGTACACACAAAGTAACAACTCGTTGCCATAGAGTTAAACTTTCATAGCTCACTGTTGTATAATTAAAACAAATATAAGCTGTTGTGATTTCAGAAACCTACATGTACTTCCCTCCCAGTGACGTTGAGCCACGAAACTTTTCTTGCAGCAGGATAAGTTCTGAATGGTGGGGCGTTTGAAGAACCTGGTCGTTGATGATAGAAGGTCTTGTTCTCATCATCTTCAGAGAAAACATCATAAAAGGCTGGCTTAAGTCTCTGTGGAAATTGTTGTAGAACTCCCGTGAATATCTACTTCGAACACGTAGTCAGATATCCTAAGAAGAATTCTATAAGGTTCTTCGTGTGTACACGTATATAGTGTATTATGCTGAAAAGCTCTTCTTTTACAGTGGTGAGCAGCAAGAGTGTATCTGACAGTGCGCATAATATATATATATATATATATATATATATATATATATATATATATATATATATACATATTGTATATCAGCATGCTCCATTACATTGGAGTAATACTACATGCTTTACATAAAATATTACAATAATTAGTTACATAATTCATGCCATGAGAACAAGATATTTACAATTTTTATTGAGATCTTGAAATTCTTATAGATACAGGTGTTATCTAATTGTACTTCTATTTTAGGTTACCATCGTTGTTAGTATTATTTCTAATTTCAATTACTGTTACATTTTGCCAAATTCTATGGATTTTACAAATTTTCTGAAGCTTTTTAGGTTTGTTTTTGTGAACTGATCAAATGGTGGAGGCCAGGTTTGACCTGTCGTATTATATTAGCTCGTAGAATTCTTCTGTCTTTTTCCTGTGTGGCACATCTTAGTATTATATGGTTGACTATCTGTTTTTTTTTTAGTCTGCAAGGGCACGTTAGTGTTGGAATAATCTTGAATGTGTGAAGGTACGTTCTTGTGAAGCCATGATCTGTCACAATAGGAGTAAATTCGGCTCCGATAGATAAATTTATCTTCAATCTGTCTTTAATTGATGGAAAGAATGATTTCGTTATTGCGCCTTTAGTTGAGATAGTCCACTGCTCTTGTCTTCTTAAGCTCTTTTCTTTCTCTTCTGTTAATATGATATCTCTCAGTATTTTATTACAAACTATTTCTCCTTCATCTTCTATGGCGGTTTGTTTAGCAAGACGGTCAGCCATTTCGTTTCCCAGTATTCCGACATGGGCCTTCACCCACCTAAAGAGCACTGTCCATTGCTGTCTCTCCAGTTTGTTCAGTTCTTTCTTTACATTTTCAATTATTGAATTATGTTTATTTTTGTTCTGTAAAGTGTCCAGTGTTACTTTGCTGTCTGTGTTAACCACTGCAATATTCTCTGTTTCTTCTGTTATTTCTACATTCTCAATATGTTGTAGTGCCTTCAAGATTGCTATTTGTTCTGCCTGATTGTTAGAAAATCTTTAATGCGGTTTATATTTGGATCGGTAGATGATCATGTCGTTCTGAATTATGACCGCAGCAGCTCCAAGTTTTCCTCCGATTTTACTTCCATCCGTGTATATATCTATTTTGTTAGCCATATCCTCTATAAGCGCTCGTATGAGTGGGTCTTTAGCTGGATGTGGCCAGTGAATCACTTCCAGAGGTGCATCATACTCGATGTTTTTGTGGGTGTTATTCTAACCTTTTCTTCTATGACTAAACGAATTGGAAGAATTCCTGCTAGCACACATGAGGCGTCATATGGAAGTGTTCTGAATGCCTTCGCTATTTTTATGTTCATTAGTCTTTGAACACGTTGATAGTTTTTTGTTTTGTTAAGACCTTCCCCAATATCTGTGCGCCATATGTTAGTACTGGTTCAATTGCACCCATGTAGATGGTTTTTAGTGCTCGATGTTCTAGACCCCATTTGAATTTAGCTACATTTGCTAGGATGTTTATTATCGGAGTGCATTTCTTTGTGATGTAGTCTACATGTTTGTCAAAATTAAATCTGGTATCGAGATAGATACCCAAGTACTTTAGTTCGGACGTTTATTGTTTAAGTAGATGTTCAGTGTTTTGTCGTCTCTTGATCTTTTCCTTGATATCAATAATGTTTTGTACTTCTTTTCATTGAAGTGCATTTTGTTTTCTCTTGCTCATTTTTCAATTTTCTTCAAATCTAGGTTGGCATAATTCTCTGCATCCGCAATGGTTTTTCCTTGGGTTAGAACCATTAAGTCGTCCACGAAAGCAATGACCTTTGTACGACGAGTGAAGTCCAAATTGAGCAGCGAATTATACAGTATATTCCAGAACCTTTTGGACACCCCATTGTCAGAGGCCTCTCTATTTTAAAAGTATTAGTCCCTAGAGCAGCAATTCTATTATGTACTTCGGTACATTAAATAATATTATAGCAATTCTATTGCTAAAATAGCTTTTTGCAAGATTAAAGAGATTCTTAGGGCATTTCAATTCTCTAAGATTGTAAAAAATGCCTGGCTACCAAGACGCATCAAATGTTTCTCGTACATCCAAGCTAACTACTGCAATACAGTTATTTTCACTTAAGTTTTCTTCAATGATCTCCTTAGCCGCCATCACTGCGTCCACTGCTTCTTTTTGAGGCATGAAACCATACTGATTCCTGTTCAAAACAGCAGTATTAGTATGCACATGATGCAGGATTATGTTAAACATTAATCTGTCTAGGACTTTTCCCGCCACGTTTAGCAAGCTGATAGGTCGATATTTTGACACGTCCTTAACTTCTTCTTTGCCAGGCTTAATTATCGCCACTATATTAGATTTCTTCCATCGTTGTGGGAAACAGCTTTCTTTGAGGCATTTATTGTATACCTCAGTCAGAAATGCTGGAAAAGCTTTGAAAACTTGAAGGAGTATCTCGTTTGTCAGGCCATCTTCCCCGGGTACTTTTTTAGGATTAAATTGTTTTATCATACATAAAATTTATTCACTCGTGAAGAGTTTATCATCTTCAGTACGTATGGCCTCCGTTGTTAGCTCTCTAATTCGCTTATGACTTGCACTATCGTTTATCTCTTCGTCTTTAGGGGCGAAAGCATCTAAAATGTGACTTAAAGTGCTTTCTGAATTATCGATGAAGGTTCCGTCTGAAGTTTGGAGAGTTCAGAGGCAGGTCGTAATTCTTGCTTTTCCAGACGCGATTTTATAAATTGCATCCCATGTATTGTTCCCTTCAATTCAGGAGCAGTGTTTTTGCCAGGATTTAAATTTTTCTTCCTCTATTCTGGATTGATATAATCTTTTTCCTTCCATGTGCTGTGTTTTCCGTTTGCTACTTAGGTCTCCATTGTTTCGAGTTCGTTGGTATCTTCGACGTAGTGCATTTGTTTTTTTTTTTTCCGTAGTATTTGTAGTTCTGTGGACCACCATGGAACAGTTCTACCTGCTATTTGCTTTTTACTTCTTGAGATTCTAAAAGCTGTATTGCATGCTGCTGTTATACACGAGAAACAGTCCTGTATTAATGCTTCAGCGTTGTACTGTTTAGTTTTTTCTCGTAATTCCTTATCAAGTTTCGTTACTTCTAGTTTGTTGGAGCATTTGAAGGTAGAGATGAAATTACTGGCCAGACTAGTTTCAAACTTCTTGTAATTCTCCTGCTGAGTGATGTAACGTAATCCCAAGTAGCTCGTCTTGCGTTCTCCAGTGTTAGAACTTGCAATTATTCTGAATTTTATGATGTTGTGGTCTGAGCAAATTTCTTCCTCCCCACACTGCCACTCAGAAAAATAACGAAGTAATTTGTTATTAGTTATTGTTAAGTCAGCGCGGCTGCTTCCTCTACTGGATTGGAAAGTTGCAGCATCGGTAGTTTCATTCATAAAATAGAGGTTGTTACAAATAAAAAATTCTTCCAGATTTTGTCCGCATTGGTTAGTTACAGTGTCATGCCACATTCTGCTTCTAGAATTACTGTCCATGGCTATGGGCAAACCATTTCCCTTAGCGTAGTCTATTATTTTTTCCAGCTCCCGAAAATCTTCTTCTATGTCTCTTCTGCAATCGAAATACATGCTAACAGCACAGAACTTGATCGCTCTCGTCGTTAATTCGATGAAGACGCAGTCCTCGCTGGACAATTGAGTGATTAATGTGGCATCTATCTGGGCATTGTTTATAATAATAGCATATCTCTTCCTTCCATTTCCACAGACGTACACTTTTAAGGATTTTGGTAATCCTGCAGGCTTATTTTTCAGAGTGTATGGCTCCTGTATGTCGGCTATATCGACTCTGTGTTTATTTAGAAGTTGCACAAGATTGCTAGTGCCTGCTCGTGAATACTGTAAATTGAGCAATTTATCCTATGGTGATCCCTATGAGCTATGTTAGTAGCCAATGCTTTGTTGATACCTTAATATTGCGGCCTGGTGACAAGGACAGTTTGAATCGAGCGTGGAGTGATTGTCGTTAACTATATTCTCTTTATTATGTTTATTATAGTTTAGCAATTCGTACATTTGTAATCCACTTTGTTCACTTTGCAGTCCTTCAGTGAATGAGTTTGGGTGCAATTTGGACATGTTTCATTTCCTTTGCATTCTTCAGCCCTATGGTTATATTTGCAGCATTTGAAGCAACGGCTTATTCTTATATAGTCATCCCAGTTATACATATTCCAGCCAATTTTCAACTTTCGGCCTATAATTTGTTTTCGTGTTTCTCCACTCACTATGTTTGTGTTTTCCTTTCGGTCTTCAAAACTAAACTTTTTCGTATTGTCCCAACTCCGGGTTCTGTGTTGTCATGGTGTCTACTATGTTGTCGGTAGTAATTTCATCTGGCACATTGAAAATAATTATTCTGGGATTCCTTAGTTTTGATGACGTTGGTTCAAGCTCTTCTCCACACTTGCCATTGATAATTTTACAAATTGTATCAATGTCCGTTTCATTTCCTTACTCTATTGGTAACTCCCCATTGTGTAGTCCCTTGAAGGAATTCAATTGGGTTCACATTCCTTTTATTGCTAGCTTTCATGTGCTCAATACTATGATTGGTCCTAGTTTTAACGAAAAGTTTGAATGCCTTTGCTTGAATTACCTGCTGAGTTTCTCTTGCAACAGCTGCATAACTTCTCCTCTGCGCATAACTTCTCCTATAAGAATGTCACTCAATCGATTGTGTCTTTTATTGATTGGTTCAGCAAAAGTGTCAATGACACGGATTTTAGTAGCGTCATACAGTACCTGCACGTGGCTAGTAGGGACTTAATTAAATCAACTATAATTGGAATAAATGTATGATCAGCATTACTTAATATGTATTGAAATGTTGTTTCATCTCGAGTAATCCCTGCGAAACTGAGAACATTTTCCGCCACTGCAAACCACAGCTCTGGATCATCCTTGTAGAATGGAGGTGACTTCTCAATACGTTGTGTGCACACAGCGACTCTATCTCCACTACCAGTTGATGAACCTTGCTTTGTGTCTTCATGTATGTTTGCTGTTTCCATCGGGATTACCAGTATTGTAGAGCAAATACAATATAATAAGTAATAAAACTTGAAGAGTGGTTTTATTCCTAGTGAGAATTGTACACACAGAGCAACAACTCGTTGCCATAGAGAGTTAAACTTTCACAGGCCACTCTGTTGTACAAATAACACAAATATAAACTAGTTGTGTTTTCAGAACTCTACACATGTAAAATTCAATTTTTTTAAGAAATGTAAAATTATTTAATTACCAGGAAGCAAAAAATTGACCCCTACCTTTTACAAAAAGTATATGTAATACTGTACATTAGGGGTCGTCGGCACAGAGCACCCTGGGGCTAGCGTCTCTTACACGCGGAAAACGCAGTGCACCATGGTGCACTCGTAGCTGCTAGGGGGTATGCTATCTCTTCCTGCTGCACGACGGTGCACACGGGACGGCACATTTCAGCGAGTGCTGACGACCACTGCTGTACATGATTCAGTTTCAGAAAATATAATTTACATTCAAACATTTTCACCAAAAGTGAAGTGTTTTACAAAAAGGCATTCATTAATTTGTTTTTACATTTAAACACGAGAAATGGCTAAGGTATTGTGATCAGTGGATTTGGATGTGTTCTTACAGACTTCATAAATTTATCTCTGACACCTTGAATATAATCACAAAATAACATATTTAATTACTCATATAATTGACAGTTACTGATATCACACTCTGCTCCCGTATTATTGTCCTACATACTGATCTTTGTATTCCATCCAGTCTTTTAATATGACATATATGAGCATTTGACCAAATTTCACAGGCATATAACATAATACATGAACGGATCAAACAAGTGTATAGGTAGGGCCGTAAGTCATGTTATCACCCTAATTTGTTATTTATTTCACAATTAACTAACAACTAACGACACATATACATACACATACCTTATTTATCTAAAAGATCTGTGTGCACCGTCGTTATCATGACATAACTGAATACGACGTCATGTTCGACAAGAGGTTTTGCGAAGAAAATCTTCTGTTATATTCCTGAATGCTTCTGTCACAGTAACACGTAGTTGGGCCTTCGTTTGGTAGCGTTACTTACCGACTTTAAAATATTAAAATATTACAGGAGTAACGTGACTTATGGCCCTAGCTGTATAATAAAACTTTGACTTTAAGAGAGATGCGACTTTTGAAGAGAAGATATAGCAGCATGAAACGTTGAAAAGCTCTGTCTCTGATGCAATTCAAATGAGAATTATAACGTGACTTCTTACGCAGTAGCTAGATGGCAGCATAGTGAAATTGATCAAAGTTGTTGCCGTCAAAGTCTATAAGGCTGAGCAATCTCTTATATGTGATCTGGGGTATTACGAAATAATACGAGAAGAGCAAATGACTCGATAAAACACTATCTAATGAAAAACGCGACTATAAGAAACGTTGAAAAGCAGAAAGAATATAAATAATTAACATAATAGATTGACTGCGTATGTTTAACATAAAATTATCACACGAAAACTAAAATTCCTAACATTCACCTGACGATGTCAGTACGTGTCTGGACTGAAATTTTGGCTGCCTAAACAAAAATTAAAGGTTTAAATCAGATACCTTGTACATTATTCTTACTTAGAAATTCAGTGTTCCGTAGACAATTTTTATGTGTGTATTATCTCTGGGATACTAATGTGGGTGCAACCAAAACACAACAGCAATGATGAGGCTCAAGAAAACCGTGATATACATACAGTAAGTTTGTGTATGAAAGTTCTTCGATTTTTAGTCCTTAAGATTGTTTTTAATCACAATTTCAGTAAACATAAATTATATTTAATACCTGTAAATTTATAAATATTGATTCAGATAATTATTATTAACTAATTACTTTTAATACTATCTGAAACTCATTAACTATAATTTTTTTCACTGGGAAAAACACGATCAAGATTCAATTTGCACAATCTGCTACTAGACCATCAGCAGAGGAAATTCATCAGTGGATCGTAAAGAAAATGGTAATCAACATAAAGTGGACACACTACAACTGCATAACAGAGAGAGAGAGAGAGAAATTTATTTGAAGATAACTACAACCCCATTGTATAATAGATTACTAGATAAGTACCAGGGAGAAACAGAATTTCAGTATGAATCAGGAGAAATAATTCAGGTTAATATGGACCACCAGACTCATCTAGTACTACAGTTCGAGTATTCAATCTCCCCCCAGGAATTCCTAACCCAGTTTAACAGAGTGTTCTGAACAAATGTGGTACCATACAAGACATTCGAAATGAAATTTGGAGTATATAATACTTGCAGCTGCTTTGAAGAAAAAGTCTTGGATAGTAGAAGAGGAAGTTTTTTGTCTTGCTACTAATAACTCCTCTAGACGCATTGACATTAAAGCGTATTCCCAGACTACCAAGAATGGATGTATAATTGATCATACCATGAGGATTGAAACGGGGAGTAGCCAGCCGGAGGATGTGAATCAAGAAAAACCTACATTTTCCGCATGTACCAACAGAATGGTTAGTAACATCTTACATGATGGTTAACGACGTCATCCCAACAGAATCCAAGAAACATAAACATAACATGGCAGACTCACCAGCGTAAGGATAGTGTAATAGACTGGATACGATCCGACACAGACTAATAGGTTGTCTAGGTGCCAGAGCTATCTGGACGTGGCTAAAACAGCTATGCAAATGTGATATGACGACTAATCCAAATGATGCTCTACGGCAGTGATGTCAACTGATGCCCATAGGAGCAAGCGCGCGCTTTAGAGCCCAGGAGAGCCTGAGCGCTTTACAGCGGAAGGGAAAGAGACAGACGAAAGAGGTAGTATATGCCGCTTGGTCGAGCTATATACAGGGATGGCCAGCACTGATTCAATGGATAAAGGGAAGAGAACTTATTAAAACTGTATTCATGTTAATGTTTAGATCTGTCTGAGAAGTATAAGTGCATTATAAGAATGTAAGTTTTAATTTTAATGTTAATGCTCATTTTCCACAAGTTTCCTTTTTTATTCAAAAGGAATATTTTCTAAACTTTTTTACAGAAAAGTGAAATTTTCAGATATGTTTGTTTAGTAGCTTTACAGGCACTAAAACAATGTTTTCGTAAATCTAATATATCGTAAATACGTATTACTGAAGATAGTGTATTAAAATGTTTGAAAATATTCGCATGGAAAATGTTTGTAAGGAAATGAATTAACAAAGCACATACTGTCACATCACAAACAAAAGATATGTGCCTATGTGTTGGTAAAACGTCAGCTCTATAGCTTCAGCAGATTTCGAGATAATTTAATATTCTGATAACAGAAAGTTGTGCACCAATATCACCTAAAAACATAACGCGATAACAGTTTTATTATGTAATATTAGTTACAGTTAAAACATATACCTAGGCAACTTTGCTTTGTACTATAATATTGTTTTAAATACCTTTATAAGGCTAAAGATACCATCAATATCAATTTCAACATATGTCATATTCAGTGTCTTTCTTTGAAATAATACTTTCTTTATAAATGACGTGTTTAATTCACTTAGTACAGTATAGTTGTAGTTATTATGGAATTTCTGTGAATATTTCTTCTTTACTCTTTATGATGTTATTAACGTTTAAAACTTAACTGCAATATTAGGCTAAGAAATAGGTGTTAGTACTTTTGTTTTGCAGACAATATAGAAAATATCAAACAGAAAGAAGCCATTTGAAAATAACGACATAAAATTTCACGTTCCGTTTGAAGTTTGTGCACCACTGTTTTCTTAATTCAACAGGCTGCTTATTCCTCCTAGCATACCTAGGGCTTAATGCCCGCGCACGACGTCAAGATCAGAAAAATGCGCTTGCTTTGACATCACTGCTCTACGGAAACTACTCCATTTTGATTTTGGTTCCAGTGAAAACTTCGAAACTCAGTTGTGGCTTATTCATGGTGTAGAGCATTATGTCCTTTCTAGTGAACATCCTGAAATTCGTGAAATGAAACGTGTGTTTTATGATGAAAGACAGTCTATATTACGTGTAACTCCAGCTAATAGATGATTCTCAAAACTTAACGACATCAAACTTCCTTAAATATCATAGAGTTAATTCATGTAATTCATGTAAAAAAAGTTACAAAGTTGTAAATTGTATTTAACTTTAAGTTTGTTTTCATTCATTAAGTGCAATTATTATTACGACACTTACGTGAGAACATTTATATTATTTCAGGTAGGAATAATACTTGCAAAAAATATATACGTATATAATTAAGTGGTTAATTGTAAAAGGTCTTAAATTGTTATTACCAATTTACTACAACAGGCGTATTTACCCGTGTACCACACAGTAATGCTGGATTTATGTTAACTTTTTCTTTCATATAATGATGAACTGCACTGTGTTTAAGACTGTTGTATCGTATTGAAGTGTTTTCAATTGCTCGTTATGATGCGCTGTACTATTTTTGTATTGTATAACACTGCATTCACCTTGTACTGCATTGCAATGTACTGAATTGTATTTAAAGAAAAACAAGCAATCAAAAAAAAAAACATTACTGCAATTTACGGCTTAAATGTTTCACGCCTGCCGCGCTTAGAGGCTACAATTTTCTGTTATTGCGTAGAATAAAATGAATGTACAGCTCATTCATTTTGTCAAGACACTCGCTATGTGCAGTAAGGGAACAACGTTTCTGTGGAGGAGGTAGGAGTAGAAGGGAAGGTCGGGCGTGTGTCTACTGATGTCAAGGCGAAGACAAACCCATTCCCCTATAATTGGTAAGTAGACTCATCCGATCTCGTGCGCAGCTCTGTAGGAAGAGTGAGGGAGTGTCTGGAGATAATGCATGCGCTGTACGTGTTTATCAAAGACGGAAACTCAGTGATTAAATTTCGTAATCACAGAGCTCAAGCAGTAGGTAATTAACAAATCTGTTTCAAACTTGCATTATTCAATCTTGCATTGAGCTGTCTACATCTGATTAGTTCATGTTGATGAATCTACTCGTAATTGTGAGCACGGTAATTCCAACATGAGTGCAGCGAAATGCTTAAAATATTGTTCATGGTAGAGTAAAATATTGTAACATTATTTGCGGTGTCAGCTCTGGCCGGGCTCACTCTAGATCTCTATAGTTTTTTATGAACCAGTTCTATTTAAAGGGTTCTTACCCCTGTTAGCATAATAATAGGACTGTAGATAAAGTCCTGGAGTGGTTACAATGTTTTGTGCTGTTCTAATGGCGAATCTTGAATGCAGTGGGGGAAGGTTCCTGCTGTAACAGCCTTAGACAAAATAAGGCATGAAATAGATAACTGACAAACAGTAGGCCTATATTAGATTATCATGTGAGGAAATTTCTTATGAGCATAATCAATTGTGCCACTTGATTTTTTCAGAGGCCATGGATTCCAAACGAAAGTACTTCAACCGCAAAAAATATTATAACAAACTGAAACGGTCGAGCAGACTTCACACTTTAAATATCTAGGTTACTATCTCATATATGCCTACAACAGAAAAAAAAAAAACCAAGAATTTAGCTGAGGCGATAGTAGCGTTTGCCTGCTTATCTGAACGAGCGCTCGGGCGTTAAGTTTAATTCCCGCTCGGGTTAATTAACCGGTTGGGTTTTTCCCAAGGTCTTACCCCGACTATGAGACGAATGTCACGTAATCACATGATGAATCTTCGGCCTCATCTCGCCAAAATCCATCTTACTATCACCAATTTTATTGACGCTAAATGTCCTAATATTTTATACAGCATTGTTAAATAAAGAATTTGAAAAAATAGAAAGATTATCGATTTAAAACAAATTTCAGATAAATAAGTGACACGATAAGGAAGACAGGCTGAAGGGACGTCAAGGTTAGAGCATTAGTATAGAGCTGACTTCCATTCAATGTAGTTAAGTACATATTAAAAACAGCAAATCTTCATAATTATAAGAGATGAGAATCCTAAGATACAGTCCGCCGCTATGGAATAACGGTTAGCATGCCTGCCCGTGGACGAGCGGGTCCGGGTTGAAATCCTGGTTGGGACGAGTTACATGATTGAGGTTTTTCCAGAGTTTACCCTCAACCCATTAAGAGCAAATGCTGGGTAACTTTCGGCGCTGGATCCTGGACTCATTTCGCTGGCATTATCATCTTCATCTCATTCGGACGCTAGATAACCTCACCAGTTAATAAAGCGTCGTAAAATAACCAATTTTAAAAAACCTAACATATATTCTTGGCCCGGTAGAAGAAAATGGAGTATGGAGAAGAAGATACAACTTCAAACTGTCTTGGCTGAGAATGGTCAATGAGAAGAGCAGACATTATAGCCATCGATCGCCGGAATCAAAGAGGCCTCATTCTTGACCCCACTGTCCGTTTTGAGGATGATCAACAAGCCAATAACGTTAACGATGATAAGAAGTCTATTTACAATCCACGTATTCCTAACTTCAGCGAGAGATACAAAATGAATATTAATACATGGGAAGTGAAAGGACTTTTTTTGGCGCTAGGGGAACTTCATTTAATACATCTTGATTACACAACTTTTAACACTGTATCACTTCGGAATATGTATGGTAAGACTTTCCTGTGTTAAATTTCAACGTACCTCGTTTACATGTTTCGACCTATTTATGGGTCATCTTCAGAACTGGTCGTTGTTGGTCTTGGCACCACTTACTCTGTTTGCTGTGAGGGTGTGTTCCACTCTTTGACTCTACACTATACCACAGGAACACACCCTCACAGCAAACAGAACAAGTAGTGGTAAGACCAACAACGACCAGTTCTGAAGATGACCCATAAATAGGTCGAAACATGTAAACGAGGTACGTTGAAATTTAACACAGGAAAGTCTTACCATACATATTCCGAACTTCATTTAAGTTAACCAAAACCATTCTCCTTTCTCTTAAATTATCTAATGAGGACATTAACAAAATTTGTCTAATAGTATTGAGAGATTCATTATCCATTTTACAAAATCACTTGTATGACACTACGTAATATATATATTTTACTTCATTTCATTACTCTTCATTGTACTTTCATCTCATGTTTCTCCAAAATCAAATTGTACTTTATTTTTAAATTAATCATTGTTCCGTATTCTCTTCGCAAATCATATTGTATTCTATTTTCAATTTAACCTCTGCTTTGTATTCTGGTTCCTAGTGGTCAGCCGTAGAAGTCTGCCAGATGTCCCAAATTGTGGAATTTGTTGTTGTTGAATCTTATAAATATTGCAAAACTCATTAAGATCAAAAGGTAGAGTAGACTGGACATGTGATTAAAGAACAATGAAATAGATATTTAACACTTTCCAGAAGGAATAAGGAGAGTTGGCAGACCCAAGTTAAGGTGGGAACAATGTGTCCGACAGGATATCAGGACGCTGGGAATTAGGACTTGGAGGAGCGTGGCATTGAACAGGGAACTTTTGAGGAAGGTCAGGGCCCACATAGGGCAGTCCAGCCAATGATATATTTAAACCACACACTGTATTAATAAAGTCAAATGTCTTATACTTCATGACTTTGAACAATGCCGTTTGTGTGCCATCCAGAAAACGAATGTTCATCTTATTAGCTATTTTGGTGAGAGTACTCTAGCATGTTTTTGAATAATATTAAGAAGATAAACTGCAACATAATAAAGGAACTTAATGCATGTGAAACACATAAAAAGTGAAATAAAAAACTGTGTCATTTTTTGTAAAACTCAACCTTTAATTTTAGTACTGAATTCTATCATATTTATCACATTGTAAACCAGAAAACACGAAGCATCAAAACTGGCTGAATTTCTGGAGGGACAGTTTCCCCTCCTCTAGAGTCCATCGAAACCAGACACAGGAGGGGTGACTTGCTATTGCATCTCCCTTACCCTCTTGAAGGTGTCCGTTACACATCACTTGCCACTACACGCGTTTACTACATATTCACGAATCACAAGACTCATTGACTGCGTGGTCTGTAGCATAGCGTCTACGCGTGAGCACACAAGGCGAAAGTAAGATCAGGGGCAAACTCACAGACGAGTAGGTACAGTTCCCGTAATTGTTCTTGCCCGGTGAAAATTACTGCAGTCCGTACACATCTTTTAGAGTTGACGTAGACACATCTGAGGGATATGCTACAAGTAGGCCTATAGTTTACGCTGTGGAGTCTCAGTAGTACGGATTTATCACAGAGTTGAACTGTATGGAATAAGTTATACTGGTAACTTAAAAGGGGTAGCCTATATCTATTGAAATGATTTTAATGATATAAACAATAAACTTGAAATTCTACACAACAGCCAAAATTCGACCATGTGTGTGAATTACTAAACATTATAACATTGATCTCTGGTTCTAGTTACAGTAATCACAGTAGAATAAGAGAAAGCATTGCAAGGACAATACACATTGTTAGCCAGTAGCGTAGTTCCGGCGGTAATAGTATTTCCCTACTGACACGGGACTGCACTCGTGAGTGGGTTCGAATCCCACTCGGTCTGATTATCTAGATGAGTTATTGACATATAACTACGTCTTTTTATTTGGCATGATAGTCGCCAACCGCTAGCTAACGATGTCCAAAAAAGGGGTATTTTAGAATCGCTTATAACTTTTGTACAATTAATAAACACAGCGAAACGATATTATACTAGAGAAGGGAGACCCGTAACCGTAAACATCTGCACGAAATGGGTCGGAAAGGGGAATAGAAAGAAAAAAGGGGAGTACAAAGAGAAAAGGGGAGTACAAAGAGAAAAAGTGAAATACGAGGAAAAGGAGAATACAAAAAGAACAAGAGGAATACAAGAAGAAAAAGGAATATAAGAAGAAAAAGGGTACTACAAGGTGAATAGGGGAATACAAGGAGGAAAGCAGATTACAATAAGTAGGGAATCCGGGGAGAAAAATGGAAACACATGAAGAAAAGATCGTCTATTAAGAAGAAGTTTTCACATTACGAACTGATCCACCCCTACAATAATTACAGTTATCACGCAATGTTTTATTCCTCGGAAATTTGGTTAATATGATAACAGTAAAGGAAAACGTTTATGACACTGGGATTAAATACTTACTGAAATGAAATATTTCAATAGACCTATTAAACTTGATGAACAGCTGTACTAATTTTTTTTTTTTTACTAAGTTCGTGTTGAAAATTAAGATTCACTGAGATAAGACAAAGCAAGCAAAGTTTTCAACCGAAGTGCAACTACTCGTATTTTCTCTTGAGAAGTGACAGGTCAGCATTTCTTGCCCTCTGCGAAACTTTTCATAAACAAATGATTTCATAAAGAGATCATTTCAAGTTCAAGAGCTGGTTCATCTAGTTTGAATACTCTTCTCATTGAGAAAGGTAAATCTTAAAGATTTAGGTTTGAACATTAAAAGACACAAATTGAGATATCAAAGGAATGTTTCTGTAATAGGAAAATCTACCACCAAATAATCATCATACTTTTCACACTGGCTTTCTTTTACACGGTTATATCTTTCTTACACTTGAGATACCAACATAAAAAATGTCTCGCATCAATATGTCTTAGGTTGTTCTTCCACGAATTATGTTTTCAATGAAAGAATGTATCATCGTAGACAAAAAAGACCACCTAGATACTATATACTAAGTTCCCTTCGGAAGACTTCAGTTGATATCAACACTTATGTAGAAGCTCACTTCCATTATGTTTTATCCTAGATCATTATAACAGATTGTTCATCCCTATGTTAAAATCGGTAGCACTTTGAAGAGAACAACCGCCAGGATCGCCACCCGGCCGTCGTAAACGAACACGAGATGGCAATATAGTCGCTAATGCAATTCAAATGGGAGTTATGACGTGACTCCTTATGTAACAACTAGATGGCAGCATAGTAAACCTGACAACAGTTATTACCAGGGAACGGATTTATATGGACTAAAAATATATGAAATATGTAAATATATATGTAGTTATTTTTACCAAAATATGGAATTAAATATGGATTTTTACCAAAATATGGAATTAAATATGGACTTAAAATTATAAAAAAATGACTATGTACGTTAAATATTGGTACATTTTAATCAAACTAAACAAAAAATATAATGGACGTACCTTATCTTCCAATGTAGTTTCAACAAAACACAATTTTTATTGTCTGTTACCATAACAATAGGTTACAAACATTTCTTTCAAGTGCTGAAAAGTGAATCTTCTTCTATTGTCTCTGAGGATAGATTTATACTGACTAAAAGAGCGTTCGACGTCACAAGAAGTAACTGGTACATAATTCAATTTCACAATGTCTGCTGGGGATAAGTCCAAGTTAATCTTCACTGTTGATTCACCACTCATCACAGCAACAACCTTTTGTAGTTCTTCATATCCAGGGTTTTTTGAAAGTACAGTGTCCACCTTAGCTCTTACTGCATCTGCAACTTTACCTCTACCACGATTCAGTTGTTCCACAGTACTATTTATAATTTCAAAACTTTCAGATAGTGAAAGGTGCCTATTTTGGAGACTTTTGAGCGTTTTTATGATGCATGAAAATGTATGCTGAATGTGAGCTAAGTCATTCTTCACACTTATGTCACAGGTAACTGTTTTCGCAGTATCAATTGAGACTGCATCTTCAGAGTCCAATGCAAGGAGAACATTGTTAATAGAGTCTATATGTTCGGCATAATATTCAACTGCTTCTAGCCATGTACCCCATCTAGTTAAAATTGGCTTTGGTGGCAATGGAATTTCAGGGTACATTTCTTTCAACACGTTAACTCTACTGGGAGCTTTGAGAAATACTTTTTTCACTGATGAAATCAACAAATCTACTTTAGGGAAATTGTCTCTGACCACTTCTGCCACACGATGAAATGCATGCGCCACACAAGTAAAATGAGTCAATTTAGGATATACAACAGATAATGCTTGTCCAGCTTTGACCATATAAGGGGCAGCATCGCTAATAAAGAATAACACATT
The DNA here is from genome assembly GCF_040183065.1 of Periplaneta americana. Lineage (NCBI taxonomy): Eukaryota > Metazoa > Arthropoda > Insecta > Blattodea > Blattidae > Periplaneta > Periplaneta americana. Next base: position 74,038,318 of record NC_091123.1, on the reverse strand, counting down.
ATCGTACATAATACCCTTTGGCCACAGGATACCCATAGCTTCGTTGAACAGTTTAACTATAGTTTTGTTATTGCACTTTTCTAGAACATCACAATGTAAAAGAATTCGTTCAGAATATTGTTCACTTAACAAACCGATAACTACATTACCAACAAGTCTACCTTCTTTGTCGGGAGTCTCATCAATGGAAACCCAAATTGAAATATCTTTAATTTCATCTCTTATCTTCTGTATTGTCTCATCGTAGATGGATGGAGCATACGTCTTCCTAAGTGTTGACTCATCCGGGATTGTATGTTGAGTATATTTTTCAAGGAATTCCCTGAAGACCTTATTCTTTAGTTTGTAGAGAGGAATATCAGCAGAGATGAGAGAACGGCACAGGTCGATGTTAAACTCAGATCTTACATTCGATGTTGTTGGTTGTGTTAAAAACAATTGTCTCTGCTTGGAATTTAGTTGTTTCTTGGCCTGATGTTTACTAGTTGTAATGTGTTGTTGCACCAGGAACTTTTGTGTAGATGATACTGCACACTGACACAAATTACAAAATAATATTTTATTGTCAGTTGATAAACCATCTTCTTTAAATTCTGAAATGTAACTTGTTAGTTTTGATTTTAAATTGACTGAATGACGTACTTTTGGCATATTTACCGTCTTTATAGTATGATTTACAAAACTGAACCTATGTGTACTCTGACTGGCATTTAACTGTTGAGCTGCACAACTGAAGTCTGTTAAAAATTTTAAATTAAATTAATACAGTTTTGTAACTTACTTTCCCATTGTTGATAGGACTGCTAATTTTCAAATAACTCTGATGTTAAAGGGATTACTGAACATGTGTTTAAATCTCTATTGTTGAAATGTATTTTTAAAAGATAATGGAATTTTGTTTTGTTTTATTGTTAAACCTAATATAATATGGACTGTTTTATATGAAATATGGAAAATATATGGAAATTAACGAAAATATGTACTAAACTCTAAAATATGGAAAAATATGGAAAATAAAAGTAGGATTTTTCAACCCTACACATTGTGAAACATAAAGATAATGCAAAATATAAATTATATTAGCTTTATAAGTAAATATGTATTTACATATAAATCCTTTCCCTGGTTATTACCGTCAAAGGCTATAAAGCCGAGTAAGCTGGGTATATATGTTCTAGGGTTTCATCAATTGGAGCAGTATTTGCTATTACAGCATGATTTTTTCACTGATGTGAGCACTTAGGTTTACCGTGGACGAATTTCTCATGCACGACTCCGCTCTGTTTTCCTTTGTTTTGTTCGTTTGTTGATTTTTCTGTGCGTTCATAGATAAATGTTATAACTAATTTATAATAAATCTACATTCGAGTAACATAAGTTTAAAATAAACATCCTTTCCCTAGTCGTGTGAACCAGGCGCTGCCCGAAGTGGTCTTAAATTCATGCTACAGGTTTTTTTTCTGTCTAAGGCTGTACATCAGATACATTTTCAAATGTCCTCATTTTTTTCATCTTTGCAATTGATGTTTTAGATTCAGTTGGTTAAGATTTTCTATCATATCAATTAAAAATGCTTAATTACGAAGCCACTGCCAATCTTCAAGACAATTAAAAGTGTTAAATTACGAAGCCACTGCCAATCTTCAAGACAATTATTTACCGCAGTTACTTAATGATGACAGGTAACAGCTAAGAACTGTTGAAAGACTTTATTTGCCCTTGCTTAGCCAACAGCCTTGCAAAGGACGAGAAACTCTGCAAACTAAAGTTCTCATTCATCTAACAATTTTTTTGAAGAGCCTCTTCTGGAGATGATGGGCCCGTATTCTGTTCACAATCTCCATTACGATTTTATTGTTATTGTTTCATTCATGTTAAGAACTTTCTACACAGAGATTTCTGACGTATGGTGTAGTGTATGGCAGAAATTTTGTAAAACTTTCATTCTTTCCGAACTGAGCTAGGAAGCCAGTGTTGGAATCTCATAGGCGCAATGCGCACAGAGAAGACGTGGCTCGGACATCGGGCGGAGGCATGATGCCTTTTCGAGTCTCTCCCATGTAAACAAATGTATCAATTCACACAGAGAGGACGGGAAGGGGGCGCGCCACTCCGAAGCCTGCACTGCGTCTCTTTCCAGTCACGCTCGACCTTTCAAAGCGACACGTGGCGTCTGACTTCATAAGAAAATGCATGACGATTTTGAATTTAATATTCAATTTTGTGAAGAGATTGAAAAGTATTCATCATTATATGACTTCAATAGCTCAGATTATTGTAATAGAAGTGTACAGGACAAAGCATGGTAAACGATCCCAAGAAAATTAAACGAAACAGGTAAGTTTATTAACAATTTATTATTAGTTTCATTAGTGTTTTTTAGCAGAAACATCACAAAATGCAAGTGTTTAATCCACGCAATACCTATCTTGTAATGGGATGGAAGCGTGCTCTTTGAAGTATTTGCAAAGATATTCCCTGATGTATTGCAGAGTCAGTTTTCTTGGTTGTGGTACGTTCATGAAGTTACCTATTATAACATTTTCATTACGGGGTCTTGAAAATTTTCCATCGCACTTCCTTATGACATTGTGCAACACGCACATTGCTTGGATGATCATATCAACTTTAGAAGGGTGACAACAAATGGAGATATTCAGTGCCCTGAATTTCGATGTCAACATACCGAATGCACATTGTATGGATTTTCGCCCTCTAGACAACCTAGTATTAAATATTCTTCGTTCGTCCGTTAATTGTTTCCGAGAAAAAGGTTTCATTGCATTTCTTTTAAGTGGGAACGCTTCATCTGCTACAAAATAATAAGGAATATTTTGTGTTTCTTCAGGTAGTGGAGTTGATTCAGGTAAATGGAGATGTTCTTGTTGCATAGCTTTTCAAAAATTAATTCACTGAAATGCCCGCCCATCACTGTTTCGTCCGTATTCACCAATATCCACCGTCACAAATAGGCCATCCGCATCTGCCACTGCCAGCAATACTGCAGAAAAGAATCTTTATAGCTGACAAAGGCAGAACCTGAATTTGGCGGCGCTTTCATTCGAATGTGCTTTCCATCTATAGCCTACTCCCAGTACAATTGGATAAATTCCACTGTAAATAGAAACGTTGAGTTATGTCCATTCATATCTCTGCAGTAGGTGTAGGCACGAATTCTGGCTGTAATTTGTTCCAAATAACCTCGGAGATTTCATGCGCAATGTTTCGTACCGTGGAGTGTCCTTTCAGAAAATAGAGTGATAGTGCTTTAAATGAACATCCAGTCGCATAATACTTGCAAAGGAACAAAGAATGCTATTTAATTAATTATTAACACATTTTAAAATTTATTAATGTGTCATTCTGGCAAAATAGTATTTAAATTATTTATTAATTTATCGACACATAAGTAAGTGGATTTCATTTGTTTTCAGTAAGCGACTACAAGGAGCGCTGGAAAAATATTAGAGGACGGTACTCCAAGTACCTATAATAAAAAAAGAGCTCAGCCCTAAAGTTCTGGAGTTAAACCAGTTAAAGAGTATTATCTGGCACCACCATACACTTTTTGAAATATCGCCCTTCCAAAGGCAACACAATGATACTGCCTGTAACTACTTTGAAGAAAGAAGGAGTTTGTTGAACAAGAACGTTACCGAACATGACCCAGATATGGCATTCTTACAAAGCGTTTTATCAGACATGAAAGCCATGAATTGTTATCAAAAGCGGAAATTTAAAATGGGAATCCTGCAATTAGAAGAACAAATTCTTGAACAAAACGCTTCTAACTATTCCACAGACAACGGTTCTCTTAGCAGGGAAGTGATCACTCTATCAAGGCGTGGCGTCATAAGTTTGGAATCAGTCAATGTAACTCAACATATGCCACTTTATCAACATCGTCTGCAAACAGCACTACTTCAGGTCAGTCATCAAAAGAGACATTGATTTCTATGCGGGAAAGTATGATAGAAAATGGTTTAAACTGAAGTGAATTTTTAAGTTATAAACAATAAAATAAATCACGATTAAGAGGTGTGAAAGTTTATTCCTCAGAATACTTCTTTTTTTCTAGGAGCTCACAGATGCTGCAAAAAATATGGTATGAGACTTATAATTTGTAGAAGGTGATACATTCTGAAATATACAACTTTCTTTAGTCAAAAGAATGGAATGAGTAAAAATATTAGGCTGATAGTAACATACATGTGTCAATTCTTGTAGTAGTATAATATGTTTTGTCTTACAAATTAAGAGTCCTAACCAAACAATTCTATAAAATAGGAATTTCACTCATCATCTCCCTTCAATGGGATTTCAAACGTTTCTTGTATTATGTAATATAAAAATAAAATATTTGGAAATTAAGGTTCTTGTTTAACTTACTCAATGTTATCAAAATCGTTTCCTCTGGACAAATAGGCTGTCTCCAATTTATGGATTTTTAAGGCTGTCCGTTAATTTATGTAATTGGTGTAGAATCATTGATGGGACATTCCATAAGAGGTCTGGAAACGGTCCGGATACAAGTTCAATTATTTCATCACATCGAATATGCCGTACTTCCTTCCCTTTTTCAACCACAAAGGGTGCATCCAAAATCTTTTCTGTGCTTGAATAATAGCGAGTTGTACGACAGCCAAGGCATCCTCATCTTCCGAAGAAGACATTACGAAACCTCAGGTGTCGCAAGTCTTTTGACTCTTCAGTATGCTTTGGTCACGTCATGTCCGCGTCGTGTCTCCGCCCGACGTCCGAGCCACGTCCTGTCTACGTCTTCTCTGTGTGCATTGCGCCTTAGAGCTACACCATTTCCACATCTATTTCAGAACTGGTCAATTTAATTTCAGAAAGAGTCATTTGTATTTCAGATTCATCATCATTAATAATAATAATAATAATAATAATAATAATAATAATAATAATAATAATAATAATAATAATGTAGTTATTCTAAATAATAATGTAGTTAAACTAAATGACCATTTTTGTAGATACGAGGTATCACTTCTTAGCCATCGATGTGGTCCTTGCGATGCCTCAATTATTTTAATACCTTCGGACAGTTGCGTTATAACTTTTGACAAGTTTCCATAATTTGGTCTTTATGAATTGCAGACTGTAATACATATTCCTTATATCAAGGATCTTGCCATTGAAATAGCAGCTGAATCTTCACTATTTAATGCATGAACAACTCGTGTGAGTTCATTGTAATGTTCTACGTAATAAAAGGCAACTTACTCTGAATATCTTGTGTTCGATGCTCAGTATTCATTCATATTGACATTTGCAGAGCACTGGTAAATTGTATCGTCGTATTAGAGCTCCGAGCCACAGTCTAGCTATTAGGTTGCGTTCATTTTCGGCCTTTTCCCCCCTCAAAATTTTCTAGAAACATGGAGTGAGACTAGTGGCCACCAGCCTTGGAGCTCACATATACAGTTTTTCTCAGCCCCGAACTCCCTTGCGTGAACAGGATTTCGCGTACCTTTTAAAGTTTCTCCTCCCATTTCTTTATTATTCAATTCAAATTCACGTCACGACTAAAAGTAATCGAGAGGTTGGCTGCAGAGTTAGTAGCCGAAACGACTTAACTGGGCTGAAAACTACTGAAAACATTATTGAGTACTAATCAAAGTCTGGAATAAGGTTCCAGTCAAAGTAGAGCTTTGAAAATTCTGTGACAAATTGTTTGTATTGTGACTTATAGATTTCCTTCTGTCTACACTGCTGCTGTGTTTTCAATAGAATCTCAATAATCTTTCACTTTGCCATAAACTACAGATGGTTCATGCAAATCTAGTTTTCAGGTAAAGTTCCCTGTAAAGCAGGATTGAATAATTTCAAGGGAAAAATTGTTCCGGAGCCGGGTATCGATCCCGGGACCTTTGGCTTAGCGCACCAACGCTCTACTGACTACCCAGGAACTTCACCTGACACCGTCTCAATTTTTCCCTTTTTATCCACGTAACTTGAGTGGGCTGACAAGACGCCAGAAACCCACATCGAGTGCACACAAACTCTGTGTGACTTGAAATTGTGGTTTTCTGTTGACGTTCCTACAGTAACGTATCTATTATGCAAATCTAGCTTTCAGGTAAAGCTCTCTGTGAAGCAGACTTAAATAATTTCAAGGTAAAAATTGTTCCGAGGTCAAGCACCGACTGAGCTACCCAAGAACTTCACCCGACACCGTCTCAATTTTTCCCTTTTTATCCATGTAACTCGAGTGGGCTGACAAGACGCCAGAAACCCACATCGAGTGCACACAAACTCTATGTGACTTGAAATTATGGTTTTCTGTTGACGTACCTATAGTAACGTATATATTATGCAAATCTAGTTTTCAGGTAAAGCTCCCTGTGAAGTAGACTTGAATAATTTCAAGGGAAAATTGTTCCGGGATCGAGTACCGACTGAGCTACCCAGGAACTTCACCCGACACCGTCTCACCGTTTCTGTCGTCAGCCCATTCGAGTTACGTGGATAAAAAGAGAAAAATTGAGACGGTGTCTGGTGAAGTTCCTGGGTAGTTCAGTCGGTAGAGCGTTAGTGGGCTGAGCCAAAGTTCCCGGCAACAATTTTTCCAATGAAATTATTCAAACATTAAAAAAAATTATTCAATAGACGGTTCAATTTCCTTCATTAAGATTTGTCCTTAAATTTTGGCTACTAACTCCTGCCCACTAGACATGAGATAGGACTCAATATCGCTACCTCGTAATTTTGAGAGAAAAGAAACACCGGCGAAATTAAAGAAGTGTTTCTCCTCCTCAGGTGTTGAAGGTTGATTATGACGTTCGGCTTACATTATTGTGAAAAGGAACAAATAGAGCGCATCCATGGAAACCACTACACATTAGTAGAGCATCGTGAAGATGGAGCGCTTTGTTCCAATGATGAGTGTGCTTTACGTTAAAAGGGGTATTTTGACTATCCCTAAGGATACCAGACCCTTGACCTCTGATATCATCACAGAAGGTGTATGGGGCTCGGGGGAAGCAACAAACCCTGTAACTCATATTCAGAAACCGAAAGCCATGTAAGTAGTCTATACTTTTAAACATGCATTTTCAGCATCGAGATAAACCCATTAATGCCCAGATAAAAAAAAGGAATTCATAATCATATAATTTTATAATATTATAATTGTTACACCATACTGAGTACAAATACACAAAAATTACAATTTTGTCTCTTCCGGTATAGTAGATGTGACCTGTATGATATAACATACGCTGGGCAGTTACAGTGTCAGTTTCATACAAATACTTAATAGGCTCCTACAATGTAAGAAAGACATTTTGAACTAATATTTGAACAATATATCCATGTCTAATAACTTTAATTATTATTTTAGATACTTCAATAACATTTTTTTTTCGGTTTTCTTCATTTTATATGATATTTTAGAAAACAAGTATCAGGATGAAGATCAACATTACATTTGACGCAACAAAATTTAGCACATTTCCCATGGTAAGCACATCTGCGCCCACTGCTTTACCAGACAACTAGGTGATCAAGTCTATAAAACGTATTTCATTGAGAACTTGGTTTCTCCCTTTAGGTGTTACAGTCTTGGAAATGCCCATTAGTGGTGTTGCAAGCAATGACTTTACAATTTGTCTTGCGAATTCCAGCAAAGATATTGCCTTCTGATATTGTCTGTACAGCGTCCACAAGTTGACTACTGATCCGTTGATATAAAATCTGATAAGTGAACCATAGTCAAAGTCGATAGAGTCCTACTTTCGGTTGTTGAACAATGATTTTTCTCTTATCCTTAGTACCCCACCATGAGCATAAGCCTAACGAAACTACACCTAGTGTTGCTACATTTGTTTGCTATAGTGGCCTGAGCATTGTCATTCCATCGTCAGTTTATTAGGTATGTCTTTGATGGCATGGCAAGCACCTCTAACGGATTTTTTTCAGATCCTTTGGAGGTGCCTTTTCAATTCTACCAGCTGTTATAATTCCAAAGCACGTAATATTTACTGCTGAAAATCTTTACAATAACCCAAAGGAAGTGAAATAATTGTCTATAAACAGTTTACTGTCATCAGGTAGCAATCCAACACAAAGTATCTATGCAATAGCATATCCTAGAGTCACACCTGGTGCTCGTTCGACTCTCCCTGTATACGGTTAGGTAAAGAAAAGGTTTCAAACAGAATACGTGAAGTCACCCAAACCTCTTCCAGGTTTAGTACTAAAGATCAGTATATCCAGAATAGAGTCGTGCACAACCGGTTACGAAAATAAATATTATATTAAGTATTATATTGCTACAGTCTACCGTTGTTGCTAAGGGGTTAGCGAGTCAGGCGATTGGAACCCCACTCATCTTCGTCACTTCCTTTCCTCCGCCATAATCATCATCCCGTTTCTGGTTTTTCAGATCACTCTGCCGGCGACCTCCCGAAGCTGCTGGCTCTCTCGACCTGTCTCCGTGGAATGTAGGTCAGCGATGTTGGATAGCTTCTGCAACGAGCACCCGAGGCGAACCTACTCGGGGGAGGAGTTTCGCCTCGGACCGACAGGGGGGCCTTGGTGGAATTTGCCGAAGCAGGAATGGTATATGGATTCTGTCGGCTGTAGGGACCGGTCGTTAAGGGAGCCATGCTATTAGGGCGGTGCGTGTAGGGGATCTGTGGCACACAACTCATTCCATATTGAGGGTTAGTGCAATAGATCTCAAGAGGTCTCAGTGCTGGGCCGTCCGTGCCCCCTCAGTTAAATTCCATTCCATTCCATACATTGCTATTGAACGCCTGGCGCTATAGTCAGTAAGCAAAGCTCTCTCGTCTCGCGGAGTGTCTCAGGTTCGGTTTATAGACTATCGAGTTGTATTTTAAGGCCCATTCACAATGAAAACGCAAGCGCTAACTTAAACATAAACGCAAGACATAAACCATATAACATTCACAATAACCGTTGTTACCGTATGTAATCACGGCGAAATAGATTGAAAGATACGGGCGGCTGTGCAGTCACGGCCCACTTGATATTATTATTATTATTATTATTATTATTATTATTATTATTATTATTATTATTATGACAATGTGGTAGAAGTTTATTAACTACGAATGGAAACCAATGACGATATACTTTTGCAATTTATGTTTTTACAAACTGTATTAGCTTCTGCTTGCAGTAATTACATAATAACTAGAAATGGTGCATGTAGACGTTGGTGGGTTCATCCATTGAATGTCAGAAGAATCCAACAAGGAGATTTTCATAATCTCTTACAAGAAATGCGACAAAAAGATCCTCAACAATTTCTTTATTACATGAGGATGATCCCAGACCAATTCGATATGTTGTCGAACATGGTAGCTTCATTTTTAAAAAAGAAAAGCAACCGCGCCTCTTTGCCAGCAGCACTGCTTCTGTCCATCACACTTAGGTAAGAACTTTTGTTTTCATCTCAAGAATAATAATAATAATAATAATAATAATAATAATAATAATAATAATAATATTGATAATATTAATAATAATAGTAGTAATTATAATTGTATTATACTCCAGTGACAAACTGTGTATGATTTGCAATAAGTCAATATCCAGTTTCCCCATACTTTCACGAGGAATGATGTTTTGAGATGTGATTTGCATCTTATTAACAACTCATAAAATTCAACAGGGTTTCAAATTCAATTTAACCATAATAATTACGTTGAGAATCCTAGTTCTATCTCATAACTACTCACTAGTGTTGAAAGTAAACAATTAAATAACACAATCTCATTTGGTCAATCTCGATTGCTCATTTGAGTTGGGCATAGTACCTGAACATCCAAGAATCCGGCTGAACCTGCCAGGCTATGATATCAGTATAGTTTCTCAATATATAGCATAGCAGTAGATAATACATTTCATCTTCTTTGTGGACTTTTCTAAAGAAACGGATTTTTAATAACTAGCCTACTATGTTTTTTTATGCTCGACCATGCCGAAATGTAGTAATTATACACCTGGTAGCAATACTTTAATGCATGTCATTAAAGTACACCTATTCATTAAAGTTCAGGTTTTCGATTATTCTCGGATATGCAATCGAAAGATAACGAGGGAAACGTCACGGAGGCTGGAAATCCAATACTGTCGCAGAAGGTTATGTTCTGTTACTATAATAATAAGCGTTAATTGTAAATAATATTCAAATAAATTCAATTTGTCATCTCGTTTTTCAATTCTAAATCAATTTCCAGGTTATACCAAAATTAGTTCATGTTATTCTCTACATCAAGGTCAATGACATTATTGTTCCTCAGAAAAAATCAATACTTTCGCGTCTGCGCACATCTCACACGAGTTATGCAAAGGTCACTTCCGATCTTGAGTCATATAAAAATAAAATGATACTTCTGAATAATTTCAAGTTAGAAATATGGTCGAGCATAAAAAGTCGTATGAAACTTGCCTACAATGGTAATTAAGACGCTCGTATGAAAATTATGAAACTCGCTTGCGCTCGTTTCATAAACAAACATACTTGCGTCTTAATTACTATCATTATAGGCTCGTTGCATAATGTACTATTATACTTGCAGGTTCCTGGCTACTGCAGATTCAATACCTACCTTAGCATGGAGATACAGAATTAGAAAATCAACTTGCTGCAATATTATTCATGAAACCACACGGATAATTTGGGATGCTCTTCATGAAGCGTATCTACCTGTTCCCTACCAAGATGACTATGAAAGGATTGCACATGATTTCAATAATATTTGGAATGTACCTCATTGTGTCGGTGCTATCGATGGCAAACATGTTGTCATTCAAGCACCTACAAACTCTGGATCTCAGTTTTTTAATTATAAGAAGACATTTAGTATTGTTTTAATGGCAGTGTGCGATGCAAACTACTGCTTCACACATGTAGATATAGGGGCATACTGGTCGCAGAGTGATGGAGGAATTTTCAGACAGTCACAATTTGGTAAACAATTAAGTAATAATTTACTACCGTTACCACATCCAGCGCCTCTTCCACACTCAGATACTCTTGTTCCATACTACTTTCTTGGTGACGAGGCATTCCCTCTAAGTACAAATTTAATGAGACCATATGCAAAAGCATCCTTAACAAATTTAAAAAGAAAAATTTTAAATTTTCGTCACTCAAGAGGTCGGCGAGTTATTGAAAATATTTTTGGAATTCTAGTTGCTCGTTGGCGAATATTTCATAGAGTTATTAATGCTAATCCGGAACATGTGGACAATACCATAAAAGCCACAGTGTGGCTACATAATTTCCTCAGAATTTTGGAGAAGCAATACAATGTTACAACATATTGTCCACCAGCATTTGTTGATAGGGAAAATAATGGAGAATTGCTACATGGAGAGCGGAGAGGGGCAATACCAGAGCAAAGCGCATTACAGTATGTATCCACTAGGCAATTAAGGATTGGTGCAAGGAATGCCGCTGCAAGTGCTCTCAACATTAGGCAAGAAATTTCTAATTTTTTCATTTCACCTTCTGGTGCCGTAGATGCCGAGTAGAATATATTTCACGTGGACTTGGAAATGTCATGAAATGATTGCTCCAATATTAATAGGGACATATATAAAGCTTTAGCGTAAATTAAACGTGAAGTGTATTACCCAGTCCAAAATGTGATGCAGCAGGTTGTGATCAAGCAAACCCAAACTCAACAATATGTCTATAAGGACTTACTAGTTCTTCCTAAATTTCAACTGAGCTTATCTTTCACAGGGAATGTTACAATATAATATTTTCTTTCTATGCATTTCAGAGAATATGGTTATCATATTTTCATGAGAACATGTCTCGTTAATTCTTAAGCAATCGCGCTGCTGACACCTCAAATGTAATGGGTTCTTATGGGCTATTTTTCTAGTGAATAATTAAAATGTCGCACCTTTACATTAACAAGGTTTTACAACTTCTTATCAAGTCGGAATAAGTAAATAGGTAGGCTTATTTGGGTCCAGGTAGAGAATAAAACGCAATGGATATACGGTAGACTATAAGGTAATACCCGAACATTATAAGCAAAAAATGTCCAACTGTTACACGTTCGAATTTTTAAAAGTGTTCATTGGGGCCATTCCACAATCTTCAATATCACAGCTTCCTGCAACACATAGCCTACAAGAGAGAGGAGCAAGAAATTATTGATCGTGACGAGAAGAATTGATTTTAAGCGAAGTGTAATAACCAAATGGAATATTTCACATCAGAATTGATGATACTGGACAAAAGACTTGGCATGGCAAATGTGCTACAGTTAATAAATTCTATTCAAAATAATAAATGACAGATAATAATTTACAAATACAAATCTGTATATTTTAAAAATATATACAGGGTGTAACAACTTTAATGTTTAGAATTACTGGAACATGTTCCCTGACACGCTCTACGTTGATTAAACCTAACATACTTATATCCGAAATTGAGAGGTTACAGAGATAACAGAGCTGGAAAAAATAGAACTTCTTGCAGCTCCAAGCATTATTCGTTTATACAAGGCCTATTTTATGGCATTACTAAGTAGAGATACATAAGAAACATTTGAAAAGCAGTGAATGAAGGAAATTTTACTTTTAAGAGAAATTAAATTAAAATTGTTTAGGTTGCTAAGGAAACGAAACAGACAACGGTTTAAAATAACAGTTGTGGGAAAAATAAACCTTATTGTGACTAGTTTTTTTTATTGAGTTTTGACCATTAAAACATGCCTTTTGTGTACACACATCAGGAATACGCCGGCATAGTTTATGTGTATGGACTGTATGATGGCAATGCAACAGCAGCTGTTTTGGCATATCAAGCACGGTTCCCAAATCATAGGATTCCTAGTGCACAGGTATTTTCACGTGCCTATTGGCAAATTTCACAGTCTGGTCAACTTCCAAGCGCTTGTGTGAAGAAGGAGAATGCACAACGACAAGAACAGGCACGGGTACAAGACATGATTATTGATATTGTAGACGAAAATCCACGGTTAAGTACACGGAGGATTGCTGCACAGCTTGATGTAAATCATATGAAGGTATGGAGAACACTACATAAGGAATGTTTGTATCCGTATCACGACCAAGGAGTACAGCATCTTGAGTCACAAGATTTGGCTCCTCGTTTGAATTTATGTAACTGGTTAACTATTGAACCTCAATTGGTTGCAAAGATTTTGTTCACTGATGAGGCTACATTCACCAGAAATGGCATAACTAATTTTCGAAATAGTCATACATGGGCATATGAAAACCCGAATGCAATAAGAGAAAGACATTTTCAACGTCGATTTTCTATTAACGTGTGGTGCGGTATGCTAAACGACAGACTTATAGGCCCATTCCTCTTCGATCACAATGTAACAGGAGAAGTTTATGAATTATTTTTACGAAATGAACTACCAGGTTTGCTGGAAGATGTTCAGTTGGCTGTGAGATATGACATGTACTTCCAACATGATGGTCATCCTGCTCACTTATCTCTCCGTGTGCGAAACATTTTGAATGAACATTTTTTCAATCGCTGGATAGGTCGTGGTGGTCCTCAGGCATGGCCTCCAAGGTCACCTGATTTAACGCCTTTGGATTATTACATGTGGGGTGATATGAAAAGAATGGTATATGCAACAGAATTTGACACACGTGAACAGTTGCGAAACAGAATCATTGCTGCTTCTGAATTAATAAAGAACAGCCCTCGTATCATTCAATCAGCCACAAATGGACTTCTGCGTAGAGCCGAGAACTGTATTGCCGCTCAAGGAGGACATTTCGAGCAGAGACAGAATTAATCACATTTTCCGCAAGAAGTACAGTGTTTGGAATTTTAAGGACATTTTTTTCAACTTTTCATTGCTTCTTTCATACTCACAAGTAGTTGATATTAAAATGTAATATGGTAATAATAAAAATAATGACATAGACATGTCGCTTTCGGAAATTGGTGTTACGTCTTTCAGTATTCAGCGATAAAATTAACTCAAAATATTTAACTTTGGGGTACAAATACTCCAAACCTAAAGAACTTTGGATATAGGTATGTTAGGTTTAATCGACGTAGAACGTGTCAGGGAACTTGTTCTAGAAATTCTAAACATTAAAGTTGTTACACCCTGTATAGGACTAATAAATAGAGCTAGGAAGTTGCTACCAAAATGTTAAGTTGTGTGAGCTTGGACTATATCTCTACCGAGTGAAAAGTAACAGAGCGTCTCTCAATGCCAATAAACCAGAACGAACAACTTGTACAGCCGGGTGGTAACCAAACATGTGCCTCAATCGTCCACAGCCTTAGAACAAGAAAATAATACTATAAAAGTAGTAATTTGTAACTATTATAAAGTTCGTAAATCCCAATCTAAATTAATTTACCCATATATATAAAAATAACACACAAAGTATACAATTATGATTCTAGCCTCATTATAACAAGTAACAATGAAATTTTTCATTTTATCAAAAGAAATACTACTTTTATGTTCAGGAAAGAATATAAGAATATTTGTACTCTGAAAACATTCGTTCTACGTCACAAGAATTTGCTGGAGAAAATCTGATATATGATAAAGTATTTCTTACTATCAGATGAACAACTACTTTGTGAATTTAATAATGTATCTCGTATGTGGCACATAATATTAAACCCATAAATTTTTCATTTCTATTGTAATGGCAACCAGGAAGTTTATTTCTATCGAAGGTCTTTTCAAAGTTAAAATTATTATTCTGGACAAAATTGGAACCTACGACTCAGTCTCTGTGTCAGAACTGCGACTTAACCGTCGCAAGCATGATATGCAAAATCAAGCTGAGATGGAACTGTTTTTCCATCTTATAATCGTCAACATCTCTTCGTTACAAATGTTTCTTTGAAAGCATGCGTATGACACTTGTTATATTCTCAAATAATGTCTGCATTATGACGTACAAGATAGTTCCCAGAAGACGTCTCTGCTGTGGCCTGACTCCCAAATGAAGATCGGACGCCAGTCAAAGATAATCACTGAATGCTTCGGGTTCTGCATTCCGTCCAGTTCGACTGAGAGGTCTTTATATTCAACTCGTCCCTGCATTCCTGTCTGGGCAGGTATCGCTACATCTGTTATGAAACATTTTCTGCATAATATATACACACACTACGAGTTCATTTGCATTTATTTTCGTCCATTGTGAATAGACGTACTATGAAGTACATACTGCGTTACGTCTTTTTCTATGAACGCATTATATAATTTGTATTCGTAATGGAGGACCGGTGTGATGACTGAGAATTACAGATGCCCAGGCGTAATCTACGCGCAGTGGCGGCCTGTGTTAAGGCTCCCCTGAGTTTCATTTGGATATTAGAAACATACACGCCTTTTGATCATAGTAAAGTTTGTTTTGCTAAGGTAATAAACCAAACTTCCGCCAAAGTGCACAGGCAGTATAAAAGACAAATCTAGATGTTATTTACATCTTGAAAGTTACAATTTTAAGGGAATTTACAGCTGACGATAGACTGTGGACTGTTACTCTTTTGGGACATCGTTAAGTTCTGATACTCTATAGAAACGAAGTGCGCAGAATTAGACTGTTTCTTTGCGAAATCATTGTTTAGAGTACTAGATCACAGAAACACTGCAAAGAGAATGGATCTAAATAAAGAGGCAAGTAAACATTTCTTTTAAGTGTTAAACAATTAATCCAACCCTTACAATTAATTAAAGAATTAAACTTTTTTTAATTGCGATTTTCGAATTCAGCTCGCAGAATAAGATTACAATAGTTTTATTTATGTTTTCAAGAAGGTTTATCCAAACATTTTCGTCCAATACAACATTTCGTCCAAATTTCTATGACCAACACATTTAAATCCAGTGAAATAAGTCCATATCTGAAAGTTAGAATTTATAAAACAGTTATATTACCGGTTGTTCTTTATGGTTGTGAAACTTGGACTCTCACTTTGAGAGAGGAACATAGGTTAAGGGTGTTTGAGAGTAAGGTGCTTAGGAAAATATTTGGGGCTAAGAGGGATGAGTTACAGGAGAATGGAGAAAGTTACACAATACAGAACTGCACGCATTTTATTCTTCACCTGACATAATTAGACGTTTGAGATTGGCAGGGCATGTAGCACGTATGGACGAATCCAGAAATGCATATAGAGTGTTAGTTGAGAGGCCGAAGGGAAAAAGACCTTTGGGGAGGCCGATACGTAGATGGGAGGATAATATTAAAATGGATTTGAGGGAGGTGGGATATGATGAAAGAGACTGGATTAATCTTGCTCAGGATAGGGACCTATGGCGGGCTTATGTGAGGGCGGCAATGAACCTCCGGGTTCCTTAAAAGCCAGTAAGTAAGTAAGGAATAAGTCCATAGCATTTTCGTCCTAGAGTAAATTTCGTCCAGAAATTTTTTAGTCCACAAAAATTTATTCCAATATACGAGTACTTATTGTCCAATCGTGATTGATTTTGGAATTCAGATACCAGAAGCACATTTTAAACAGATGCAATTTCTTCTCAATGAGTGGCATAACCAATTCCTTTTTTTCTTCCTGATCAATTTCAGTATAATCACTCTTTGTAGCACAGCTTCACTTCTTATTTTGTCTGTCCACTTCACACTCTCCATTCTTCTCCATATTCACGTTTCAAATGTTTCCAGTCGCTTCTCTTCACTTCGTTGAAATGTTCATGTTTCTGCCCCATACAACAACCACTCCATACAAAGCACTTCACTAATCTACTTAGTAAATAACTTTTCACAAATTTACACAAAACAGCTATATCTACAGCTCAATCTTTCTTTCTTTGTAGTTCTGCTCTCTTGTAGTCTTCGCTGCCGAAGATTCCATGAACGTAAGTCACTGTTCGACATAAAGTTTTTTAACCGATCCTTATTTCTCTTTCTGATAACGCATGCTATTGGAGTTTCGTAACTCAAGCAACTTACTTTTGAACCTCATTTTTGTACTATTTTTGTATTTTTTATCCGACATCTTTACAACTATATCTATAGCATCCGTCGCGAAAATGTGACTCACGAGCACATTGTGGCTCGCAATGATAGCTGTGCATTTCTCTTGCTTCCTACCTTCCCCAACCCCCACCCTCTCACTCACTGGAGACAAACTCCGTTCCATTTGTATGTGTCTCTGACCTGCGAGTGGCGTATCGTCGCAATTTCTCTCTCGAAACCAAGTACCTCTACAAAACGAAAGTTTCAAGTGGGATGGGAGGACCTATTTTTTTGCTGCCAATATGATGAGAATATTAAATGTATGATTTGTTCACAAGTATTACGAGGAAACGGTTGTATAACATAAAACGGCATTATACTACATGTCACTCATGAAACATTAAACGGTTAAGTATTATTATTATTATTATTATTATTATTATTATTATTATTATTATTATTATTATCTCTGTACGTCGATCCTTTTTCAGCAGATGTACGAATAATGCGGTTAGATCTTCAATTTAAACTCACAGATTTAAAATGTGATATTAAATGAAAGCTAGATATAAGGACTCGACAAAATGTTGTGCTTTTCAAATCTTTGCCAAAAAAATAAATATCCGAAGCTTCGTTCTTTCGCTTGCTCTGTTCAAGCCATGTTCGCTACAACTTAAGTTTGTGAAAAATTATTTTCAACAATGAAAATAGTAAAAACCAAATTTAGATCACGACTGACAGACAAATACCTTCGTGATCAACTACGACTGGCAGTAAGTGACATAATTCCTGATTTTGAAACTCTGTCGCAGAGACATTCTGAAGACAATTAATTTTAGGTTGTGATAATGTGTCCTATGTTTTCTCGTTCATTTCTTTCTTCGTTACACGTACTAAACAGTAGTTTGCAACTTTATACTGTATAAAATTATATTTAAGTGTTTGACGTAAAGAAAATGAAATTCCGTTAATAAGTCAGACAGTTGTTTCACTTCCCCTTCGAGTGTCCGCCTCCCTCCAAAAGTGCTATACACGTTGCAGGTTACACAGTGGCTCGGCGCACGATTACATTTTCGCCACGGCTGATCTATAGCAACAAGCATGCTTAGAATGATTGTAAGGCAAACATTCAACAATGAACTATTGCTACAAATTATTGATAATAATATTATGATCATTTTTCATCCTCTGCTTTTAATACTTATGTACGACATCCTTCCTAAGGCCCGCTCCCCTGACTGTGCCATAGCTTCGTGCGGAATAATCAGTACTGCACGCGCACACGGAAAATAGTACCCGAGCTTTCACAGCAGAGGAGGAGAAAACGGTGGGGGTAGTTCTTGATGTTGTGACCGCGAAGCATATTTGCGGAGTTCGAATGTATATTTGCGAAGTTTGAATAGGTATATATTTGCGGAGCTTTATAACACCGTCTCGATCAACTGTTAATGGTAGGGGTTGGAGTCTGGAGAATCGCTGTTACTAGTAACACACATGTCGATTGTTTGCACCGGAAGACAGGTGCAAGTGCAAACTATGTGGATTGAACTGTGACCGATATCATCTATTTTGGTGCAAAAAAAGAAACAGCTCACTAACAACCTTTTGCAAAAACTGAACAAAAGAAACATGCACATTGTGCGATATTCCTTCTATTATTATTACATGTCGATTGTTGTCGTTTTCTTAAAATGACACGGATAAATCAGAATTGCCACACTAGTTGTTTTCCAACTACATCTAATGGAAAATTTAAGAATCGAATTAGATTAGAGGCATAATTGGATTTGGTAAGAATACAATAAATAGAGCCGGGAGGGGAACTCTATGATAGCCGGGAGGGGGGATTCTCTCCCGGTACCCCCCTGGATTCAACACTGTTTGATGCAATGTTGTTAATTAAATGTGGTAGAAATTTCACTGCCGGATGAAGAAGATATCGGACAAAAATTTATTTGAGAAATGGTCCTTGCTTTCTTATCATAGGCCGATATTAAGTTTAAAGAAACTGGTTCAGTTCTGCAGTTCACGATAAATGAAATCGGAGAGACCAAGAATTAGTAATATTCAAGTTGCAGAGGTTCTTTATGCAAGTCAAAACGAAAGTACGAAGACAAAAAGAAGAGAATTTAAGAAAAGAACTGAGTTTAATATTTGAAACACAACGGACTTCGGCAAGTCGAATGTTTCACAGCGAAGACAAAATGATATTGATGAATTAAATGTAAAATAGCGTTAAAAATTCTATTGTAATATATGGAGAATTCGGCAAATTTTATAAAATTTTAGATTTAAGAAACCGAATTTGTGGTAATAAGATATCCTTCAATAATTACCTCTATTTGTACCTTGTATTCATCTTCAAATGAGATATGTTTTTGTTCCCTTGAAGCCATGAGTATGGAGAGAGTTTATTCTCCAAAACACAAGCATTTATTAGGCAGCAAGATAAACTTCAGACTTTGTCTTCTATTTCAGGGCGCTGCAGTCAACCAGGCGACTATTTAAGATACGATGACGTCACAGCTTTTTGCACATATTTTCCGCGTCGAAAGTTCGCTTTGCCAGTTAGTACTATGTTAGAATACTTCGGTTAGGCTCGGCAAATACATTAATGGCGTCGCCAACGAAAAACGAGTGTCGGACGCTCCCATTTGAAAGTGAACATCGGTACTAAGGCCGTGTCTCAAAGCTCAAGTCCAAACTACACACTAGCGACTAGCAACTAGGTGACTTGTAGACTACACACTAGGGAGCTTTGGAAATTATGCTTGAAACATGGCCTTCTTCATAGACTATTTCTCTAAAACCCATGACATCACGGTGCAGAACTGAATTAAGAAGGCAGTGTCCTAATGCAGTTTCATTACGAGTTATGTGGAAAAGATAAGGGCTTAATATATTACAATAATGTTTAAAACATTGTACAGAAGGTACTAACAATGTCGGTGTTCAAAGTTAACGTGTTATTCTACATTATATTTACATTATTTCACTTCCAAAGCATTTTAAGATTTCATAACCCCAATTGCTGAAGAGGTATCCATCCAGGTTTGTTTAGTGAACAATTCAACAATCAAGCAAGCATTTTCGTTTACTAGCTACTACGGACTTGATTGCTATGCACTATGTAGCTTTGGATCATGACTTCTGATGTCACATCCGGCTATTTAGTCAACAATCTAGTTCGCTTCAGCTGAAAATGTAGCTTTGAGACACGGCCTTAATTTGATAAACATCGATGTGCGCCTATGACAAGCAAATGTATTTTTAGTGAGATTTATGTGATTTTTAACCTATTCACACGTAAGAATTACTATTTTGTGAGAGTTATTCATGAAAACTAGTCTAAAATTATACAGGGACTACCGTTTACAATGAAGAAGATAAATAGTTTGTTGACACTGTCACAAAAGTAAACCTTGAAGAAAAGATTATTTAGACTATGGAACCAGCATGGAAACATTTGGTAATGAGAATTAATTTGTTTGGGTCTCTATTATCATACACTGATAAAATTTTAGAAGTCTACACACTGGAAGAGAAAATGTTATTGACTTTGATATACGTACCAGCTCCCCTCTAGTTCTCCTGGACGACATATCTCTGGGGAATAGAAGCTTGATATGTCACGGAAGTTTAATGATAACAATAAATAAGACCAAGTAAACACAAGGTATAATGAAAATGGATAAGGGCGTGGTCCAAACGAATGTAACATACACGTGAAGGAAAAATAAGGCTACCAGATCGATATTGCTCTGCCAGCTATTCTAGAAACCCGAAATGGGCTGTGAGGCGATAACTTAACGCTTGCTTCGACTGCCCCGTTTAGATTAGAATGCTCACTTAAGACCGGACTGGTGAAGGTTAAATCTATCGAGTCTTTACGTGGGTTTTACATGGGGTGCGCCAAAATACGAACAAATACGTCTCCTTAACTTCCTACTGAAACTAATTGGTAAGGGCATATTTTATACATTCCTAAACCTGTGGGCTCGTCCTCACACAAATCCATCAAGGACTCTTTATCGGCCAGAGTTTCGTGAACGCGGTCAAGAACTTGCTTCAACCGCAGTGTTAATCCGAAGATTCATCACATTGCATATCAAAACCATAAAAATTTACTATAATTTCCATCAATTTACTTCGAAGAAAACGCTTTACATGGCTAGCAATACAAGGCTAATAATGAGACGAAAAAATAGCCTACAGAGAGGCTCTTACGTCAAATATATTGTAATAATATTCCCTACTGCAAATATGACTTGATGAAAACAGAGAAAAAGGCGCGATGTTGAAAGGAATTTTTTTTAAGATTTAGTAAATGTTACATAAGTTTGTAAAGAATCGTTATCTTTATATCAATAATAATTATTGTTTATTTAATTATGAGATGAATCTTGTATGATTTGAGGCTTTCCTGGCGTTTTATGTTGAATAACTCTTCTCGGGTTCTCAGCCAGGTGAGTTGGAGATTAGCTTTCAAGCTTTCGACGGCTAGCTCTGCCATCTTCTTCATCTTCTTCCCTGAAGAAGATGGCAGAGCTAGCCGTCGAAAGCTTGGAAGCTAATCTCCAACTCACCTGGCTGAGAACTCGAGAAGAGTTATTCTAAGATGAATCTTGTTTTACCTTACTTACTTACAAACGGCTTTTAATCCTTTCTAACCCAAATTAAATTTACAAGCAATCCATGTTGAAACAAACAGCTGTATTAGGACCAATTCAGTGACCAAGTTACGGGAGTGGCAACATTTGAAACAAAACTATATTGATGAAAATGTATTGAAATAGAAGTTATCCAGCAAAATTTACCTTTATATGTAACATACAAGTATATAAATGCTATAAAGTTAATTATTGCCATATGGTATCTATAGGTAAAAAAGGGTTAAGGAACCTGCAGGTTCATTGCCGCCCTCACATATGCCCGCCATCGGTCCCTATTCTGTGCAAGATTAATCCAGTCTCTATTATCATACCCCAACTCCCTCAAATCAATTTTAATATTATCCTCCCATCTACGTCTCGGCCTCCCCAAAGGTCTTTTTCCCTCCGATCTCCCAACTAACCCTCTATCGGGTGTTTCAGACCATCCGTATCAGCCTTTTTTTCTCGAAAACTATATGATACTGGTTGTTCATAAAAAAAATTTTGATGACCAAGACCTATGTAAAGAATCGATTGGTGGTAGTACCATTTCCCGTAACAAACCGGAAGTAGGGGTACCTGTGGTCAACTTCGAAGTTTCAAATGAGAACATGGGCCATTGAAGGTATCGTTGGAAACTACTTTTACTGAGACCTTTTTTCTAACTTTTAGTCTTTGCTCACAAAGTAACAAAAATGGTATCTTGTGAGAAATACTGTATGTTGTTTATGTACGTACACTCTTCATTGTAAGTGTTCAAAATGTACAGTTACCCTTAAAAGGAATGAGACGACTCTTGGTCGTCGGAAGTTAAAGTTCTACAGCGCGGTTCACTCGATATCGACGTAACGATATATAATATGAGAAATACAGCAAGAATTGTTACGAGGACCACAACAGGACAAAGACCAAAATAAGAATCACGAAGAAGACAGCCATTTAAGGCCACGATTTCACAACATAGCTAGGGTCACAAACTATCATTGCCTCTGTACCGAATGGCAAATGCCTGCTATAGGATCTACATTCTAGACTGCTGTTGCCACTGTCTTGTCTCGGTAGCTCATATAGTAGCGTGTCGCTTCCCCTGCTTAACCGAAACGTCTCGTGTTCGATCCCAGGTGAAACTTTGTTTTATTGAGGTGTAATTAATTTCTTCAGAGTTCCTAGTCTATCTAATTTGTCGAAAAATATGAATAATTTATGCCCAATTTCTGGGTCTTACAAGTGGGCTGAACCTCGTTAAAAAAATAAATCTTACTTGAAAGTTAAGAGTATTTTTCCTCAAACAAAAATCACAAGAAACAAAAAGAGACCTGTCAACTTAAAATATTGTCCACATGCCATCAGCTTCTATTACAGCTCCAAGTCGGTCCGGCATGGATATCACGAGATTGTGGAATAAATTCAAATCCCCGGCGAGATCTTCCCAGGTTTCAACAACTTGATCCCACAATTCGTCTCGATTTCGAGGGCGTCGGTGGGCATAGGCGGCTATCCTTCTCTTTTTCAATTCCGCCCATAAATGTTTGATGACATTCAAATCAGGTGACTTCGGAGGCCAATTAATGATTTCGATCTCGGGTCTACTTTGAAACCATCTTTGAATACTTGCGGCATAGTACACGGGATGGTTATCCTGTTGGAACAGCATTGTTCCTTCGGGAAAACGTTCTAGGGGCGGAAGGAAGGAATATATTTTCCAGAATGTGCTCGTAAGTTCCCGTATTAAACCGGCCATCGATGCGTTCTATAACGCCAGGTCCATCGTAAGACATCCACCCCAACACGATATCACAGTCTACTATATACAGTCACGAAGCTTGAGTTTTGAGGGTGCTAGAAACAATAGACTGTGACGGTACTATTTTGCATTGTCTGTAATGAGGCGATATTAGCGATCCTAGTAGTGAGCAACAATCCAATGTTTGCATATTTACTACGTATTGAGCTTCGCGACTGTATATACTAGACTGTGACAATATGCTAAAGCGCCCCGATCTTTCACGTCGGTGCATATAGCGCTGATCATGTGGGAGACCATACTCACGATAGACACGGACAGGACTTTCGTAATCACTCGAGATGGTTGTTTCGTCGGAGAAAATTACATTTCTCCAATCGAAATCCACTCGATTGGTAACGAAGGCAAGACGGTCGACATTAAAATTAGTGATTATAAAGTAGAGGATCCCAAATCTATTGCAAATTCTTTTAACGTCTTATAGTATATAGTACAGAAATATTATTGACAACTTAAACATTCAAGATTTTGCAAAAGATACTGCAATTAGTTACTTAACACATGCAATTAATAGTTAGTATTAATATATGTAATTAATCAATAACTGCAATAGTGCTTATACATTCAATCATAACATGAATTATATTGAATGCACATTAAAATAAACACGTAGATAAAATAGTTAAAATCAACTGAAGGGGTGAGAATTAAATAATCCAAAGCCACACTTTTAACAAAAATTGTTTTGTGCGAGTGCATTTATTACACATATGGGAAAGCTACTAATAAAATATTGTAATAATTACTCAACAAATAACATGGCCTAAGGACTCTAAACCTTTGTAATCGTTTGTCTGTCTGGCTTAGGAATATATTTTTAATTTCATTTTAATTGTCAGTTTTTAATATATATATATATATATATATATATATATATATATATATATATATATATGCATTTACATTGTATGTGTATGCATTCGTTAGATTAACGTTTATAATATTATAACTTGTAATTTTGTAATTTCTATGATGATTAACACTTATTCTGAGGGTTTTGTAAAACTCTATTTCAACGTTATTTAGAAAAAAAAATCGTTGATATAGACTAAGAATCGAACTCGCTCTTTTCTACACAACACGCAGAAATCTTAGCGTCTGAGCTATTGCAACGACACGAAAGCTTTACTTTCTGTGCCGAGTGTCGATCTAGTCATGAAGGTCCATTGTCGATTTAACTACACGATTTACGTATATATTTATCTCTTATTTACGTAATATATTTTTTTGCAGTTTTTGAAGTGAATTCCGGAACGATGCTAGTAACAAACCAAATAGCTTGAATCTAAGTAACTCAATATTCGTTATCTTGTGTATCAGTGCTCTGGTCTCTGATCATGCGCAGTGTTTTACATCTGAGACTTAGGAATATTCAATCGTCTCATTCCTTTTCAGGGTAACTGTACGCCACCCTGTGCTAAACAATGTTCTGATCATCTCCAACCACCCGTGATTGCAAATCGGCACAGCTGAGAGACCCACAGGCTTCTCTAATTCTTTGTTTCATGTCTTCTCTAGTTGTTGGACGCACCTGGTAGACCATGTTTTTAATTCTCCCCCACAAGTAGGCTTGCCCGTGACTCAGGATTGCACTATAGTCCTAATACAGTATTCAGAATTCTGAAAGATAAAAAAATTTTATTCATACCATATTCATCTCCATCAGGAACTTGGGGGACATGACTTCCAACTCGTGCTGATTTCTGCAACTGGTTTCTAAACACGGACCGTGATTTCGAGCTCAGAATTCTGTGGACTGATGAGGCAACTATCGAAAGTAATGGTCAGGTGAATTTCTACAATGCCCAATTAATCCACACTGGCTACGTGAAGTAGATTACGAGCACGTGCGGAGCCTCAACACATGGTGTGGCCTCCTCGGACACTGAGTCATAGGACCATACTTTTTTGAAGAGAACTTTAAAAGTAGAACGCACGGTTCCTCCGAAATATTATGCACCAGTTGCTTCATGATGTTCCCCTTGCGCTTCGGTTAATGATGTAGCTTCAGCAGGACGGCTGTATGGCTCACTTTTCACGTAGGGCTCGACGAGTTATTAACCAATTACTTCCTCTACGGTGAATTGGGCGAGGAGGACCAGTAGCTTGGCCAGCCCGATCTCCTGACTTCGCTCCAAATGACTTCTTCTTGTGAGAGAGAATTAAATACATGTTCTACCAGGTGAGTCCAACAACTAGAGAAGACATGAAACAAAGAATTAGAGAAGTCTGTGGGTCTCTCAGCTGTGCTGAAGTGTAATCATGAATGTTAGGAGGTGATAAGGACATTATTTAGCACAGAGTGGCGTACATTTTGAACATTTACTATGAAGAGTGCATGTACATAAACAACATACAGCATTTCTCAGAAGATACCACTTTTGTTGCTTTGTGAGTAAACAATAAAAGTTAGAAAAAAAAAGTTTGAGTAAAAGTTGTTTCCTTTTAAAAGTAGTTTCACATGGTACCTTCAATGACCCATGTTCTCATTTGAAATTTCGAAGTAGACCACAGATAGCGCTACTTCCGATTTGTTACTGGAAATGGTACTACCACCAATCGATTCTTTATATAGGTTTTTGGTTATCCAATTTTTTTTATGAACGAGTATTACATAGTTTTCGAGAAAAAAGGCTGATACGGGTGGTCTGAAACAACTGGTATATGCACTTCTGGATTTGCCCATATGTGCTACTTGCCCTGCCCATCTCGAACGTCTGGATTTAATGTTCCTAATTATGTCAGGTGAAGAATACAAAGCGTGCAGTTCTGCGTTGTGTAAGTTTCTCCATTCTCTTGTAACGTCATCCCTCTTAGCCCCAAATATTTTCCTAAGAACCTTATTCTGAAACACCTTTAACCTCTGTTCCTCTCTCAAAGTGAGAGTCCAAGTTTCACAACCATAAAGAACAATCGGTAATATAACTGTTTTATAAATTCTAACTTTCAGATTTTTTTACAGCAGACTAGATGACAAAAGCTTTTCAACCGAATAATAAAAAGCATTTCCAATATTTATTCTGCTTTTAATTTCCTCCCGAGTGTCATTTATATTTGTTACTGTTGCTCCAAGATATTTGAATTTTAATTAATGGATGAGTTTAATACAGTCAATACTTAACAGTAAGGAATACATTAATTCTTTATGTTACAACAAGAGATAACATTTATACATAATGACAAACGTTTTCGCCAAATGGATTGGCATCTTCAGGTCAAGTAAAACTTGTTAACATAAATGAACACTTGAACTTATCTGGTTAAAAACAATCGTTAAAAATTAAAATGTTATGATAGGAATCAAATAATGTGCCATTAAAACAGGTGGTAAAATTAAATAATCCAGATATCTTGACGTATATAGGAAGCGATGTATTGATAGAAGTATGTGACGAAGAGAGAAGACAAGACCTCTTCTAGTATTGCAGGTACCGTTCCGAAAATGTGAAAGATGCTACAAAATAGGACGGTCGTGTTGCTGAGTATGGATAAAAGAATACGCCCTGTGAATTATAAAGGGTGGTATAAGAAAAGTTTTTGAAAGCCTTTAAATACTTTTTTAAAGTCTTAATAGAACGATACTTGCAGGGGGTTGAGAAGAGGTTGGCTTGAGTCCATAGGAACGGCAGCACGACTGAACTTTACATTAGAGTGTAGCATACGAGGAAAACTGTGTACCAGGCAAGACTAGTAGATGATCCGGAATTATCTCTGTGTGATCTTAAATAGCGGGTTGTTTAAATTCGGATAAAGCTCATTGAGAAGACTATTGTTATTATTAGAGTGGGTGGCAATATAAAAGTCTTCTGCAGCATTCATGTACTTGTGGTTATTAACAATTTTTAAGACATGAAGGGTGAATTTTTCCACCTCTTCGAAGGATAAATCTCAAATTTTGTCTTTTCGGGATTTACTTCCGAACCTATCGCTTTACTTGCTTCAAGTAAAATTTCCGCGTTTTCCGTAATCGTTTGTGGATTTTCTCCTACCATATTCACGTCATCCGCATAGACGAGAAGCTGATGTAACCCGTTCAATTCAAAACTCTGTTATCCTGAACTTTCTAGAGCCATGTTAAAGAGGAAAGGTGATAGTGCATCTCCTGGCTTTAGCCCGCAGTGAATTGGAAAAATGTCAGACAGAAGCTGGCCTATACGGACTCTGCTGTAAGTTTCACTGAGACACATTTTAATTAATCGAACTAGTTTTTTCTTGGGTATACCAAATTCAATAACAATATTATATAAAACTTCTCTCTTAACCGAGTCATGTGTATTTTTTAAATCTATGAATAACTGATGTACTGTACCCATTTTTCCTCCAATATTTGTCGAATACAACAAATCTACTGTATAAAATAAAGATAATAGCTATTACTATTAACATTCCTCATTAGAACACAAAACCTTCACAGCACAACACACTGTTTGTAGTTAAAACGATAATAAATTCACTGATAGTTGGAACTAAGAGGCAACTTTCTCGTTCCTCAATCAGATAATATCTTCAAGAAGAGCAAGGAACTTTCCTTGCCTGGTAGCAATGCTCGCATACAGATAAGTCAGCTGATTTCACAACATAAAACGATGCAAAGACTGGAGTTGATTAATTGAACCAAAGTATTGCAGACTAAGGGGCTTGACTGCAGAATGGAAGATACAACGCACGTCTACCTGTTCAGGGGGAAGAAAGACAGGAAAGCAAAATTGAAAAGGGTTGTTTGATGAGGTGGCTCCAATAGAAACGAAATGAAGGGGATACATATTACTTGGGGTAAGCTCCAAATGTTACCTAGCGGGAGGAAAATCTATACTTCTCAGTACTAAACATGCATCTGATATGGCGAAGCTATTGAAAATAGAAGTTTGGCCTACTCCTTGTTTTCTTGTGTTCAGTCATACAACTTTAGTAACTTATCTCTTACTCTTGAGAATCCCGATACACATCTAAAAAATTTCGTATGAAAACTTAAATTCTTCATTTATATTTTCTGTCATTTTAAAACTGTAGTCCAGCAAAGAATTTTAAATAGTAGAACTGTAAACTACTGTATTTTTACAGTCATTATACAGTAAAACTAACAAAATTTATACATACTCGTACCTTCTACACAACTGATGACTTGTTTGTGCTTGTAAATTGAATTAATCTACTTGACATGATGATGGTGTCGATGTTTAGTCAACTGTCCGAAGACAAGTCTGAATCTCACAAGTGATACGAAGAAGGCACCACTTATGAAGTAACTAGACCAGGAGATAATGGGGTAAGATGGCCAGTTCTTTTCCCCCTCCATTGGCTACATCTCCGACTAGCTACATGTCACACTAGTCAGACGTATTGTCTATTTTTGTATAGGTCAACTGATGAACTGTGTATGCATTACACTGAATTAATGTGCTTGATAGGTACTGCATTATTTCTGTGTAGGTCAACATTAATTGTTTGCTTGTAAATTGCATTAATCTATGTGTATTGTGTATTTTTGTATAGTTCAACTGATTTCATGTTTATGCTTGTAAATTGAATTAATCTACTTGTTCTGTATTGTGTATTTTTGTATAGTTCAAGTGATTACATGTTTATGCTTGTAAATTGAATTAATCTACTTGCTGTGTATTGTGTATTTTTGTATAGTTCAACTGATTACATGTTTATGCTTGTAAATTGAATTAATCTACTTGCTATATATTATGTATTTTTGTATAGTTAAACTGATTACGTGTTTATGCTTGTAAATTGAATGAATCTACTTGCTGTGTATTGTGTATTTTTTGTAGTTCAACTGATTACTTGTTTATGCTTGTAAATTGAATTAATCTACTTGCTGTGTATTGTGTATTTTTTTATATCTCAACTGATTAATTATTTATGCTTGCAAAATTAATTAACCTGCTTGCAATGTATTGTGTATTTTTATATCTCAACTGATTAGGCTACTTATTTATGCATGTAAATCAAATTAATCTACTTGCTATGTATTGTGTATTTTTATATCTCAACTGTTTAATTATCATCGCTTATTTAAGAAAGGCCTTTTGTCCACAAAATAGGCATTTTCATTTTATTATATGAATGAAATCCTTAGACCTATACTAAGACGCTTCATACAGGCAAGAAAAGCCAGGCCGCATGTCCAACTCATTATGTTGTAATATGGGGTTTCGTAATAAGTGTTTATTCCCGAATGGCCCTATGTACTGGAGTAAAGACCTTTCATAAATAAACTTGCGTTGGTAATGGTTGGTGAACGGTGATTCGAACTATGTAAGAAAGCATTCAAGAAGGTAAGGAGGTTACAAAAACTCATTTTATTAGATAAATCCCCAAAAGACAACAGAGGCAACCAAGAGGACTATTCCAATCACTACAGTGATGCAGGTAAAAGATCACATTGCAAGTTTTCCCTTGAAAACATATCATTATTCTCCAACGAAGTACACTACCATGATGCAAAGTTAGACATTTAAAAAAATGTATAACCTTTTCTAAGGAGAAATATCCAGATTGTTCTGTAAAATACAGACTTTTTACTATAACATTTTAAAGAGCATTTTGACTACAGGTAGACCGCATGCTGTGAATTCGAGGAGCTTCAGGTCCGTGATAAAAGTCCTACTCTTAATGAAACTACTAATAGAGTGGCAGAAGCTCAACTAATTCTTCACAAAAAGAGGAGCAATACATTTTATGTATTACTGAAGCAAATGAAGGAATACTGCAAAGATAAAGATTATGTTTTATGTTTAACCGTTGATTATATGCAGAATATATCTCTGCCTCATATTCCAATCCAGCAGCTGTTTTTCTTAAGGCCGCTAACACTGAATGTATTTTCTATTCACAATGTTAAGTCTGGTGAGGCCTACTTTTTTGTATATCATGAAGGCATTGCAAGTAGTGAAGTGTGCTCTTTCTTGCTCACATTTATGAGGGAAGAGGTTCAGGCAACATCGATGAGCTGTATATTTATAGTGATAACGCAGTAGGGCAAGACAAAAATCATTCCATGAATTGCTTCTTCATGGCCATGGATGGGCAACTCATGCTCCCAAAGTGCTAAAAAAAACCTTGAAAGAGAGAAAGGCAGACGGAGCCAGCCGCAGCAGTTACAAGTTGTTTGCAGTTTCGCTGCAAAAGTCACGGTGCGCTCTGGCGGCTCATGCAGGTGATCGTGATATCTATTCCAGGATTTGAATTTCAGAATGACGCATGGTACAATAATTATAGTAATTTTAGACAGACTGTACCTAAACACGCATAATAAAATTATCCTATTATTTCCTAGCTTTGTAAATTAGTTTAGTACTGGAAACAAATTGAATACAACCTTTTCAAGATACAACAAAATTAATATAGCTGCAACACTTATTTATTATTACACTATTTGTTAATATTTCTTATTATATGTCTTATTTAAAACGAAGAACGCTAGAATTTACAGGTCTTTATTCATTAAAAAGTATTCCTGTGTTCTCAGAAAGGTAATAGTCTGTATTCGCAAACAATAACAAATTCAAGGAAGTATTTTTTACATGTCACGGCAGAAGAAATAAGCTTACTTCTGAGCTCTTTCTTTACTTTGAGAGCTTTTACACTTCTTTCTTGTATTAAACTCTGCCTCAAGCACATACAGTATATATGGAAGAAAAGAGTATATTTGGAAATTCTACTTAGGCAACATTACGAACAGTTCGATTCCTGATTTTGCTTTAATCTGAGTGGCGTGCTGTTCTGTAGATTTATTAATTCAAGCTATAAATTTTCAGGATTTTCTATCGGCGTAAGTCAAAAAGATTTCAGAAAAATTTCGATTCCATGTCAATTGTCACTGTTTCTCCAAACTTAGCAGTGAATTCTGCTGTAGGTCTTAAAGTAGGGTCTTATATTTGATAAGGAGATTTTCTTATCACTCTTCAAGATAATTTATAGTCAAAGAAAGTGAAGTTGTCTATGTTCTACATGATACTACCACATTTCAAATTTATCCATAAATGCTCTTAGCTAGTCGATTATATGTCGTGCAATTCTGTAACTTGCAAGCACAACTTGCTAATGATATTTGATATCAGTCTCACCTTGTTGATATCTCATTTTTACCTTTAGCTGCTATAAAGAAGATGCAGACAGTATTTATTTACTAAAACCTTCACTGTTTATTTGTAACATAAAATGTCATGCGTAAGAAAGTGTAATAGAATGCAAGCTTTACCTCTCTTCTTAATAAAAAAATTCTCTTTTTACTCGTAAGTAAAGGGAAATGATCTGGGAATTATATTGTTTTTCACTTAAAACGAGCCGCCACTTACTGCAGACGCGATCGAACTTGTGTCTTGAAAGAACAGCACACAGAAGTACAGCTAGTACAGAGTCCGTTCTGCCTGCATTGAGATTGTGTTGACATTTTGAGAGCACGAATTGCCCACCCATGTTCATGGCACTTGTGCATACGGGTCGCTTTTCAAGAGTTTTGTAGTCTACCAATACGTGGACAATCATACCTGCCAAGTGACAGAGATTTTGGTACTGTAAAGCGCAGCCTAAACAAAGTGGATAGACATTATACAGTCAGAGAAATGATAGAAATTATTGCAAATGCAAGTTACAAATTTCGTGTTAGGCTTGTTAGAATTGAAGATATCTTGGACTTCCAAACCTGGTGCACCACTATGTATAAGAAATCTCCTGTATCAGAAGAAAGCCAAGTTCACAGATTGAAGAATTCTAAGAAAGGAAAGAAGAAGTCTTTGCAATATCAACATACCATTAGTTCCTCTGGACAAAAGAAAGAAAAGGATACGTAGAGACATTACATTATATTGCAGGATTAAAAACCAAGCACTTTCCATTTGCATTTCGAGAAGAAATAGTTTTGCCAAACCAAAGCTTACACTGATTGTCAACCAATTACAGAGGACAAAGTTCGTGACATGAAATTGCTTTCGCCCTACATTCCCGAAGACAAAAGTGAATTGTTCCGCACTCTCACATCTCCATGGCCAAAAAAAGCAACACAGAAGGGAAAGGGGAAAAAAAAAAGCGTAAGGAAATACAGGCCTACATCTCCTGTTTAATGCTTATTTTTGTAATAAATGTTTCATTGGAGAATAGAAGAAATGTGTTTATTTAAGAAAGGCCCTATGTCCAGCCTTTTCAAAAAGCTGTATGCTCGGCAACTTTGATGACAGTAAACTGAACATTTTCTTAACATGTCACCTTTCTCTTGTAGTATAACATACTGTACCATGTTTTGAGATTTTAAAAATATTCAGTACTTTCAATAAACGGTTTTTTTTTAATTTCCCAGAAAAATATGTTTTTGTACAACAAATATGTTTTCATAAATAAGTGATTTATTTATGTTTGTAAAATTAATTAACCTGCTTGCTATGTATTGTATATTTTTATATCTCAACTGATTACTTTTTATGCTTGTAAAGAGAATTATTCTACTTGCAATGTATTGTGTATTCTTATAGCTCAACTGATTACTTTTTTATGCTTGTAAATTGAATTACTCTACTTTCTATGTATTGTGTATTCTTATAGCTCAACTGATTACATATTTTGCTTGTAAAGTGAATTAATCTGCTTGCAATGTATTGTGTATTCTTATAGCTCAACTGATTACTTGTTTATGCTTGTAAAGAGAATTACTCTACTTGCTATGTATTGTGTAATCTTATAGCTCAACTGATTACTTGTTTATGCTTGTAAAGAGAATTTACTCTACTTGCAATGTATTGTGTATTCTTATAGCTCCACTGATTACTTGTTTATGCTTGTAAAGTGAATTACTCTACTTGCAATGAATTGTGTATTCTTATAGCTCAACTGATTACTTGTTTATGCTTGTAAAGTGAATTACTCTACTTGCTATGTATTGTGTATTCTTATAGCTCAACTGATTACTTGTTTATGCTTGTAAAGTGAATTACTCTACTTGCTATGTATTGTGTAGTCTTATAGCTCAACTGAATACATATTTATGCTTGTAAAGTGAATTAATCTGCTTGCAATGTATTGTGTATTCTTATAGCTCAACTGATTACTTGTTTATGCTTGTAAAGAGAATTACTCTACTTGCTATGTATTGTGTATTCTTATAGCTCAACTGATTACTTGTTTATGCTTGTAAAGTGAATTACTCTATTTGCTATGTATTGTGTATTCTTATAGCTCAACTGATTACATATTTATGCTTGTAAAGTGAATTAATCTGCTTGCAATGTATTGTGTATTCTTATAGCTCAACTGATTACTTGTTTATGCTTGTAAAGAGAATTACTCTACTTGCTATGTATTGTGTATTCTTATAGCTCAACTGATTACTTGTTTATGCTTGTAAAGTGAATTACTCTATTTGCTATGTATTGTGTATTCTTATAGCTCAACTGATTACATATTTATGCTTGTAAAGTGAATTAATCTGCTTGCTATATTGTGTATTTTTATAGCTCAACTGATTACATATTTATGCTTGTAAATTGAATTAATCTGCTTGCTGTGTATATTTTTGTACAGCTCGACTGATGAAACTGCTTACTATGTGCTGTATATTTTTGTAGACCCACCAACGTAGCTCAGTCGTAAGACTCGCTTGCCTGCTGATCCGGAGCCGCGCACGGGATTAGGTTAGAAGGTAGATTCTCGCTTGGTCTGTTTACCTGGTTGGATTTTTCCGAGCTTTTCCTCAACTGTAAGATAAAAGTTATGCAGCTAATCTGTGGCGAATTCTCGACTTCACCTGATCTCGCAAAGAAAATGTTACAACTCTTGGCTTGTTCCATATCTTAAAGTCTCAATGCTAATGTAAGATTTGTGGAATATAATAATTTTATTAATGAAATGAAATGAAAATAAAAGAACTATTCTCTAGTATACTACTAGTAATGAAAACCTTGCACACAAATGATGTTATTAACTACTGGCATATATAAGCGAAGAATTCCTGCAAAACAACTGTTTTCGGCACGTGCAACTCATCTGTGAATCGTGGACCACAGAAATCACAATTTTAATACTCCAACGAACATGTGTAACTATTTACAACTCAGACCTTTTACCTATCATCACGGCTACAGATCTCGGTCATAGACAATACCCACTTTCAGGTCGAAAATTGTAAATCAAGATGCTACAAGCATAAAATCACTTGATCTTTAGCATTAAAGTTTCTAACAGATCATCGTAACCACCACGACGACCACCACCACCAATAACGACATTTACTTTAAAGTGTAGACCATTTCAGATTTCATCCATTCCGTCCTCAATTGAGAGGATTTTAATAACGACTAGGAATGAGAAATTAAACGTGGGGCAAGACTACTACTACTTCAGACAATACAGGGAGACTAATAAGCTACAAAACAATGAACACACATCAATCCTTCTATAGGAAAAGAAAATTAATTTCTACTTCTTTCCGAAAATCGAACTCTGATTTGCTGTAGCAAGATATGCTGCCACTTCTCATTTATTTTTCTATAATAATAATAATAATAATAATAATAATAATAATAATAATAATAATAATAAGAAGAAGAAGAAGAAGAAGAAGAAGAGTACAAAAGACCTGAACCACATTGAAATTAGGTGGTTGAAATTTGGATAAAAGAAACAAGTCTTTAAATCCATAGTGACACTTGTGGCGGACAAGTGTCGCAGTTGGGGTTTTTCCCCGGGTTCTCCCATTTTTCCCCAAATTAGGTATTTACTTCATTCCGTCACCATTTCTCCATTTCATTATAGCGTTCCCCGAACGTCGACCGGCGACGCATAGAGGGGGCTGGCCTAGGTACGAGTCGGGTTGCCTGCTCGAAACCTGGACCAGACGACCTCAGTGTGGTCGGCCGGTGTGAGTTTGGGAATGCGTCACCAGAGGGCTAGAGTAATAGATCTGAACAAGGTCGCAGTGCTGGGCCATAGTGTCCCCCTCCGTTAAATTCAATTCAATAGGGATATCCTGAACTAGCACCAACAGATAGCGCACGTGTACTATGAGGGATGCGCTCTGCGTGTGCATTTGTTTTTCGGTATATAAACATTGAGGATATACGTAGTGTATTAGTATATTAAATACTCTTAAAAACAACTAAAAATGGCAAATTTTTGTTATGTTCCTATATGTAAACACCAGGGAAAGCTTTTTGTCTTCAATCAGATCCCGAAATATTCTGAATATATGCTTTAAATCTTAAAAAAATATAAGTAATTAAATTGCGCCTCGAAAGTGCTAGCTCTTAAATAAAAGTAACTACTTCAAGTAAGGAATTGTTGACTACAGTTTCATTTTCGAAGAGGAAAACGAAAAATTAATAAAAACCTATGCAACCTCGACAGCGAGCTATGTTAGCTTAGATTATATGCAGTAGTTGTAGGAATCTCCGAAGTTTACGCCTGCAGTAAATTCTCGATAAACTAATATGTTTATTATCCAGGACGATCCGTAGTGGAACCCATTTCGTGAATAATGTTTTTAATGTACTGTACCCTAATTATTAAAACCATGTTTTAACTTCAAATTTTCAAATTCATCCTACATAGTATTCAAAACTGCATGTCCTTAACCTACAAAACACACGTCTAATCGTGATACTATTGCGATCATATTATATCATCCTATTAAAAATTGCATTTGATCTTTCTGCAACTACAGAAAAAATACAAGGAATTCAATCTCGATAGTCTCTTCCCTATAAAAAAAATACATTGGTGGCTGCATATCCTGTTTTTAGCGTACGATTCTTAAATACTAATTATTAAAGAGGGCAATAACATTTTCGACATATTTCCTATTTTTTTATTCGTGCATATTGTTCTCAAAGTTCTCGTTTAGGTTCATGAACATTCAATTTACTAGTATTTATATTCTGCATACTGCAGATTTCCCCGCCCATCTCGGGGAATTGCTGAATATTATACAGGTTTACGTTATTATTTATTGTAAATTAAATTAAATTATGAGGTAAGAAAATATTGAATTATATTAAATTATACTAGGTTATATAAAATAACTGTAAATATAATTTTGACATGGACAGAAAACCAACAATCGGGAAAACGTAATCAACTGAGGCATATGACAAAACATAGCCCTACAACATGTTGCGCCCGAGCCCTACCACGCCGTAGCGGAGAACTGAGAAATATGTTCCCAAATTGAAGCAGCAGAAAGCCGCCATTTGTTAGGTAGAAAACGCGCGGGATTTCGAAATCGCTATTTGAATACGTGTTTTATTGCGTATCAGAAAGCTAAATGTTTTTGTTTAAAGGAACAATACTTCCTTTGCGATAACTTTAATACCGTGTTTCTACTGTCAGCAGAGTTGCTAGGTTTTCTGCGAGTGAACTCGGGATATCAGAAGCTAACCTAAGACATTAGACTTGTCAACAATTTAGCCTATCATAAGATTTATAGCAGTTCTCTGCATAGTGTTCACGTGCTTTTTAATATAATAGGCCTATTCACCTCCGTGAGAAACACTAAAATACGAAGGACACACATTACAGTGAACACTAAAATAAGTTTTTCTTTTACTGACCGCGAATAGCTTATGTTTTAACAATTTGCTAATAAATTAATTTTGGAACCGGTACTGCAACAGTTTCACTATCTGACGATGAATCCATGTTTAAACATAGTTTACTAAACTACAAAACGCAGCAATTGTATGTCTCTGTTATTAGTGTAAAGTACGATAGCAAAACGCTATCTTTCTTGCTAGTCAACGCACTTGAAATACACAATGTTTACTAATTGCGAGAACAGCGACTAGGGACCGGAACGGAATAATCAACGATGCGGTAGAACTAGAAGAAGTATTATTTTGCGAGTTTAGTTGCCTTACGGCAATCAGCTGGGCTACCTCATAGACTTCCTAAATATCCGCGGATTATCTCTAGGCCTATGTTTACAATGACACCATTTGAGTTAATATATAAATAAAATAATGGATAATGGGAAATATAGACTAATTTGCTTAAATATGTTCAAGGCTAATATCTGTAAAATCGGGATTTTTGTCAATCCCGACTCCCTTTAATCGGGACTCGACCAGGAAATTGGGAGAATCCCGCCTAAATTGGGATACCCGACAACCCTGGCTGTCAGACATAGGTACTGTGTTCAGACTTGCATCACTTTCATAGGAACTCTGAATGTGAACATTCATAACCACGGTTAATAAAAGAATTAATATGTCAACTTTTTAATTCAATCTGTAGGTTAAACTGCTGCATGAAGTCAAAAAAGTAGTAGCAGCAGTAGCAGAAATAGTAGTAGTAATAATAACAGTAGCAGCAGCAATAGCATAAGAAATTGTTTCATTAATCCGTGACTAGGACAAGAATTACTTTCAATCAGTTATATTAAAAAATATATTTTTTATAATTTATGCAGTTTCCGTATGTTTAAGTTCGGTGAATAATTTTATTAGTCATGTATGCACTGAAACAACAGCTGTTTGAAGAAAATGAATTATATAAAGTGTGTGAAGGACAATAATAGTGTATAATAACATAGTTTGAAAGGTAATCACTATCTTCGAAATGAGTTGAACACACTGAATGATTCAATGTAGGGTAGAAATTCTCTCTGCGGATTGCACCTATCCACTTCCGGTTAAGGGAATCTTTACTCAGAGGAAACTTGAAGTATAAAGAGTCACATGGCAAGTACAATAGTTTGCTTTCTGTAACATAATATGGAGAAAAAATCGTCGTAGAAATTAAGGATTAACTAACCAGTGAAATATAACATTCCTTCCTTCTTTATCGTTACATCCGTGTGCATTGCTGCAATAAAAAGCAGCACACGAAAGAACCATACTTATACAGCTCTACCAAACAAATGGCAGCTCGTCGACTGTTCAATTTGGGAACATAACACTAGCGCCAGTGAGCGGTCTAGCGGTTATTTAGTAAGTCTATGGTTGCGCCGCATGGAACGCTCCTGCCATCTGACGGTAAAACTTCGCATAAGATATCCCTATTCAATTCAATAAGCCTTTGCCATAAAATGTCTTTTAGAAGAAGATAGCAAAACTATAGGCCTAGTTCAAACCTACATAGTACCTGTTGTCCAATTTTTCCACTCTTATGCTTATATTCCTTTACATAGGCATTGCATGTTTCACATTGCTGAGCATTAGAGTATCAGATCAGTCAAAGGCGTGAGATTGATTAATAAATCAATACATGTTTGAGAGTGAGTACATTAGCGAGTCAACAGGTTAAAGATCAAAGCGATCTCTATATGCCTACCAGACAAACACTGTCGATATATCAACTCTGCGAGACGTAGTTTAGTTACTACATAATACAGCAACACACACAGTCTGCGACCCTGAAACTTAATATAACAACAGACAGATCCAATTAAATTGGGGATAATTAAATTGTATGTATACATACTTTTTCTCTTCACTTCTTATTTTTCGTCTCTATTATTTAAATTAATTCCACTTTTTTATAATCCAATACGATGTACATATGTATAACTGACCAAAAGTATGTTCCAATTCCTCATAGAAGCTATCCTTTATATCGTCGTCTTTATCTTCTGTAGGGGCGTGAGCATTTATAACTACGACATCGCACAATCTACCCTTAAGTACTAAATATGATAACCTGTCACTGATAAATTCGACCTTTTACTGCTGATTTTATTATTTTATGAACAAAGAATCCTGTTCCTAATCGGTGATTATTGTTTCCTTCCCCATAATACAACAAGAAATCTCCTATTTGTAATATGCCATTCCCATCTAACCTAACCTCTTGTACTCCCACGAAGTCTAATCTATATCTAGCTAGTTCTTTTGCTACTAATGTTACCCCTCCTATTCTATAAAGACTAGTTACGTTCCACGTACCAAATCTCATAACCTTATTCCTTTGCTGTGGTCGTGCCAGAGAATCAGTCCCATTCCAACGCTTATTGCATGGATTCGTAACAAGCTGTTTTTTACGGTGATGGGTTGTTAGCCCTTCGCCCAACCCCCAAGCTGGAGGACCACCCCTTATCGGCTGTCCACGACTGCTTATTCAATATATTCGCAGCTACCCTCCATATCTGGAGGCCGTCTCTTCTATCCGCAACCTGAGGACGTGCCATGCCATGGTGATAGGGACCCACAATACATGGATAAATGAGCTAACAAAAGAAATTTCTCACTTAAATTATCTTGGCTCTGTTATATCATATAAAGAAGACAATGGTCGTACATAAATTTGTACAGAATTTCAATATAGACCTATGTGTAGTAAAATACGAGGTGCGTCCATAAAGTAACTTTCCCACTCGTCCCACAGCTAGCAAACCATGTTGCGCGAAGCAACTGCGTGTACGTGATAGAGTAATGTCCTGGCATGGCACATGCGCTAGCGGAACTTCCCGAGTGCTCTCAGCAGCTTCGTTGCATTGGTTGAAGATGGACGTTCCTATTCCAGCTCCCGCCGCATGAAGTGTGGTCAGTGATAAAGTTTTTGATTGCACAGGGCATAGCGCCAATTGAAATTGATCGTCAGCTGTCTGCTGGACCTAACGTCATGAGCAAGCAGATGGTGAGTTGCTCCACAAGGTCGTCTGTGAT
Organism: Periplaneta americana; assembly: GCF_040183065.1. Taxonomy (NCBI): domain Eukaryota; kingdom Metazoa; phylum Arthropoda; class Insecta; order Blattodea; family Blattidae; genus Periplaneta; species Periplaneta americana. The sequence goes on along the minus strand of NC_091123.1, from coordinate 73,998,305 downwards.
GGTAGGCCTCCCACTGCGCTCCTCGTCGTGCACATTTTGGCGTCCTGCTGAAAATTGTCAACAGCAGCAACGCACCATCTGCTTGCCCATAGACCTGGCACAGTTGACGATCAATTTCAATTGGCGCTATGCCCTGTGCATTCAAAAACTTTATCACTGACCGCACTTCACGCGGCGGGGGCTGGAATAGGAACGTCCATCTTAACCAATGCAACGAAGCTACTGACAGCCAGTGTTGCCAACCCGAAAAATGAGAAAGCGATAAACCCTTGTTCAAAAAACACCAGAAAAGCACAAGAACCAGTGGCGGCTCGTGGCTGGAAATGAGAGTGTGCTACAATATGGGAAATTCACATTTAAAAAGTCGTTAAAATTTGGTTTATCTACTAACTAGTGGAGTAGTGCGAAGTCCATGCTGCAGAAGCTGTCAATCAATGTTGCCAACACATAAATTGTATCCCTGTCAGTCTAACATCTGGAAATTCGTCAGAATCCGTCAAAATTAAAAAAAAAAAAGACCCACTCGATATATCCATATACAAATGAAAGCAAATATTAACGCAACTTCCTTACTAATCTTGATTAAAATAATAATAATTCAGCCACATCGTCTTCCTCTAGTTCTGCAGTTGATGTGCTGGGTTGGTCTGTGCTCCCCCAAAAATTAAACAATTAAAAATGACTGCAGCTAAAAAAATCAAAAGACGATGTAAATCGTAATTTCCCCCAGAAAATCCGTCACCCCTCAAAGCCAATCTTTTCCGTCCGCTAAATTGAAATTTCATCAGTTTTGACGGAACTGACGGAATTTCCGTACACTTGGCAACACTACTGCCAGTTACTTTGGAGTTGAACCCCTCCATGTCGGCAACCAGCAATCAAAATTTTAAATTCTTATAGCATTCCTGTGAATCGCTGTTGTAGACAATTTTCAGCAGGACGTCAAAATGTGCACGACGAGGAGCGCAGTGGGAGGCCTACCATCACAGACGACCTTGTGGAGCAACTCACCATCTGCTTGCTCATGACGTTAGGTCCAGCAGACAGCTGACGATCAATTTCAATTGGCGCTATGCCCTGTGCATTCAAAAACTTTATCACTGACCACACTTCATGCGGCGGGAGCTGGAATAGGAACGTCCATCTTCAACCAATGCAACGAAGCTGCTGAGAGCACTCGGGAAGTTCCGCTAGCGCATGTGCCATGCCAGGACATTACTCTATCACGTACACGCAGTCGCTTCGCGCAACATATGGTTTGCTAGCTGTGGGACGAGTGGGAAAGTTACTTTATGGACGCACCTCGTATTTTACTACACATAGATCTATACTGAAATTCTGTACAAATTTATGTACGACCATTGTCTTCTTTATATGATATAACAGAGCCAAGAAGTAGAATAGGAGTACAGCATCTTTTAATTAATTGTATTAAATATAGTACATATAAATAAGCTAATAATAAATGTTATAAACAATAGGTTTCAGTTTTACAGGAAAGTTTAATAATTAATAGCATAAGAATAAAATAGTCGTCTCTATATTCTGTGATCAGGACTTGTAAAATAGATACAACTCACACATACTACACTACTGCTTCTCAGAGAAGTCGTGAAGTACGCGAAATTGTTTGTAGATTGTACAACCCATCTATACAAATAGTCACTCCCTCCTCATTGGTTGCAGATTTTATAAAACGACAATGCTAACGCGACATTTCAACTCGCGGCTTTTCCTTGCAGTTCACACTGTTTATAATGGGAAACCATAGATTAGTCATACATAAAGAGAATGTAAGCTCTGTGCGCATATGCAAGGTTCGCTGCAATTCACTGCAGATCATTGCGATAAGGAAGTCAGCACACATTACCGACTGGGACTCCCAGGCGATGCACAAGGTTTAGGCAATAGTAGTTCCTGATTCTTCGTGCATTGGAACGCGTAACACGAATGAAAGAAAGAAAATACAAATAAGATTATGATAGGGACAGAAAATTAACTGTGTGCTGCAGCACTGCAGCACATAAAGAGCGGCCGCCACTGATAAGAACTTGTGTAAATAGGCGTATCGTAATGATTGTTAGTAAATACAATAAAACGTTGCATACAAATCGTCTTCCTCGTCTTACAATATTATCACATATTTAAAACAATCACTGTAGCACTTTCAACTTTTTTAAATCGCTGAGCATACTGCGTCTTCCCCAAGATTATGAATTGTTATAATTATTTTTAATTGTTTTCACTATTTAAATCAACACTTCACTATTATGGTATTATCACACATTTAAAACAATCACTGTAGCACATTCAACATAAGATTCGACTGATTGCAATAATTCAATTATGTGTACGATGATTACACCTTACCCTTACCCGCTACACGCACTCATGGAAACTGAGATTCCAGTCGGAAAACCCCCTTCACAACGCTCGTGGCGTGACCCAAGGCTCGTAAAGGCGGTGAATATGGTTTTCTTTTGAGGCGACTGCAGTGGTTTCTGTTATAACTAATATCTTTTCCTGTATTGTGAACGAATCTCTTTTTTCTCAGTATTTTGTCTTCTTTTCCCTGAAAGCTCCAGATTAGGCACTAAAATTACTGCAAAAAGCACTATAGTTTCGCTAAGGCGATATTTATTTAAATTTTGCACCAGATGACTTTCAAAAACACCATAGCTAGTGCCAAAAGCACCAAATTGGCAACACTGCTGAGAGCACTCGGGAACTTCCGCTAGCGCATGCGCCATGCCAGGACATTACTCTATCACGTATACGCAGTCGTTTCGCGCAACATATATGGTTTGCTAGCTGTGGAACGAGTGAGAAAGTTACTTTATGGACGTGTCTCGTATATAGAACTTTGAAAAATAAAACTGAAGCAACATACTGCTAAAGTTTTACAAAATAATGGCAGTTCCAGTACTGATATATGGTTTCTGAAAGTTGGACCTTAAATAGATCAGATAGGAGTAATATTGAATTAAGTGAAATAAAATTTCTAAGAAGAGTTGCTACCCTTCGATCAAGTGAATAGTACAGAAATTCAAGACAAATTGAAAATATTATCAAATGAAAGATCAGTGTAACTGAAAGAAACGTGCACGATCACATATTATTACGAATAAACTCTAATAAAATAACGAAAGAGATTTTAGATTACACACTTCAGATATCGGTATATAGAGCAAGCCCCTACAGTCTCAGCTGCGCGGAACGAGGAAACCGGGGCAAATTGAACGCTGCGCTTGCTACCATGATGTAGGAGAGCAGACGCATAATAGCAGTACGTAAATCACACAATTTAACGCTGTGATGATCTAAAATTGACAGATTATGTCCATTTTCGACGTTTAACGTAAAATTAGGACGAAATAAATATATTCAAAGTTTCATTGATATGGGTCAGAGCATTAAAGGAAAGAAAATACGTACGCAGCAATTGATAGAAAACATGCTCATACATCCATAAATAGGCCTACACAATACACATTATAGAATGTATAATTTTACGTTAATCAGCATATTGTTAAGTTTCAGAGAATGGAAAATTATATTAACATACATTACTCTTAGATCACAAGACGTAAATACATGCACCTTGATTACACAAGTTATTATAATCAAATTCTTAAGTGAAATAAATATATGATAATCAGTATAGACCTGTTGTTAAGTTATAGAGAATCGAAAATTATATTACCGGTACTTTTAGACCATAGGACATAAGTAACTACGCAAAATATAATGCGCAAAGGTAGCAAAATTACATTGCATTTATAAGTCATTCTTCAATTAATAAAGGGAATGCTATCAATTATAAAAAGTAGCCTACCGGTACCTAATACATTGAAAATAATAGGTAACATGAAGACCTACACTTTTTCTGACAAATTACAGTTTCTTTCTTTAGTGATTTTATTTTTTCATTTTTCTTTTCTACTTGGTCTTTCAGCAGTTTGATTTGTTTCCTAGGACTGAGGCTAATATTATAATTGTGCTCTGATTTAACGTAATCAATTCCACAAGCAGTAGCAGTAGCAGTAGTAGTACTTTGAATATCATGATTACTTTCATTAGTAAATACATCGAGTTCCACTTTCCTTTTTAATGGCCCACGGGGTGGTGTCTCAACCTACAAAAAACAACCTCTATTAAGTTACAAAATCTGCTACAATGTAATATTAAATGTTTAAATATTTATACACTTAATTAGGTAGATCATGTTTATTTGCTGTTAAACGCCAAAAGATGGTTGAACAGAAAATAATAACTTTTCTCTCCTTCCCCCCCTCCTAGAATCCCATTAGTTCCTACAGGAAATTATGTATTCATTTCCTTACATCTGAAACATAGTATGTTCTCCAACAAGATCAAACCCACGGCTGGCTAATTTGTTATCTAGTTAGGCCTATACATATTGATCATGAACCCTGAATCATAAGTTCATAAAGTAGGCTTAGCTATTATAGCCATTTATTTATTTATTTATTTATTTATTTATTTATTTATTTATTTACTTACTTATCCACCTATAGATTTTGGATCGATTTTTATTATCTTGCAGATAAATTAATTTACATAATAAAAACAAAAAGTTATCTTTCCACTAATTGTGTTTAACAACTGATGTATAAGTCTAAATAATTCACTCAGTGGGATTTCTCAACAGTCTGATATACTTGTACTAACAATTAAGTATTCTTTATTGTCGTAAACTACTGATTGATTTTTAATGATATTGATAGTGTAACAACAGAGATAATGTATCGTACCTTTTGCAAATGGCTTGGAAAATTGAACAGGGATGGTACAGCATCGTCTTTCAAAATTCTATTGCCATTACTTTTCCAAAAATCTGTGTCTTTAAAATGAGCCGAACACAATTTTACGTTAGGTGAAGGCACAAATTTATCTCTTTAGCAACAAGCCACTTTACAAGTAGCTCGGGCTTCGTCAAAGGGAATCTGTAAAGATAGATTGTTGCCTAATTATAAACTTTTTCAACTACGGTATCTAAGATATACATGTGTTACAGTTTCAATGTAGCCTCCAGAATTCAATTTTATTAATTTAAATCTTGTGTACTTGTGAAAAGAAATTCCTGACCCTCTAAGCCACGTGTTATTGCATTTATACGCTACATTAAGTCAAAATTCTCCGTCAGAAATAACAAAATAACAAAATTGCGAGCAAAAAAATTATTAGTGAAACAATAGAAGATTAGGAACATTACGTCAAAATTCTCCGTCAGAAATAACAAAAGAACAAAATTGCGAGCAAAAAAATTATTAGTGAAACAATAGAAGATTAGGAACATTACGTCAAAATTCTCCGTCAGAAATAACAAAAGAACAAAATTGCGAGCAAAAAAATTATTAGTTAAACAATAGAAGATTAGGAACATTACGTCAAAATTCTCCGTCAGAAATAACAAAAGAACAAAATTGCGAGCAAAAAAATTATTAGTGAAACAATAGAAGATTAGGAACATTACGTCAAAATTCTCCGTCAGAAATAACTAAAGAACAAAATTGCGAGCAAAACAATTATTAGTGAAACAATAGAATATTAGGAACATTACGTCAAAATTCTCCGTCAGAAATAACAAAAGAACAAAATTGCGAGCAAAACAATTATTAGTGAAACAATAGAAGATTAGGAACATTACGTCAAAATTCTCTGTCAGAAATAACAAAAGAACAAAATTGCGAGCAAAACAATTATTAGTGAAACAAAAGAAGATTAGGAAATTACGTCAAAATTCTCCGTCAGAAATAACAAAAGAACAAAATTGCGAGCAAAAAAATTATTAGTGAAATAATAGAAGATTAGGAACATTACGTCAAAATTCTCCGTCAGAAATAACAAAATAAAATAAATGCATTTGTACGATGCACAGGAAACTACCATTTACACTATTTACAAAGCAGATCACTTCATATCAACTATAATAATATTTACAAGACATAAAATTTCATACTGTTATCACAACAATTTACATCACTTTCACAGTGTTCACAAAAAACACCCGAGACAAAATACAGCACAAGCAGGCCACTACCGTGTTTACCGCTGTTTCTACCTATTTAATAGCGGCATAAACATGCGCAGACTTGTTTCAATTTTGGACAGCATACCAGCGCTCCGTGTGAGTCTAGTATATTATATAACGTTTTTGATATAGAGATGTTAGCCGTCTTAAAACCAGATGGAGGGATTCTCTTTGAGCCAGAACACACATCTAAGGCCTACCATAAGGTTAATTTTGATGATGAAAGAAATTAATACAAAACTGAAATGAATCGGTTATTATTGAAAGGTCACATATCCACTTTTTTTTTTTACAAATTGAGTTATGACCACCATTATATTCTTCTTAGTGTAGCGCACCGTTTACTGAAGTAAAAAGCACAAGTAATGTGCACTCTACTGAGTGTTACAGTGTAAAGAAGTTTCCGTTTAGTATTGAAAGGGCACGTGTCCAAGACATGTGGCCTGTCAATAATAAACTCTCATCTTCTCCCATCATTCTTTGCATGATGTACTGTATAATATAAAACCCCATGATTCCATTCTTTGTTTACAACAGTTAAAAATAGCAAGTAGTTGAATCATTAGGGAAAGGAGTGCCTAAAAGATCAGAAAATATACTTTCAAATTTCACAGTATTCAATTATGGTTTTTGATGCTAAGTTCCCGGGCACAGTGGTTGCATATGAATATGCTGATTATACGATCGTATATTGGAGTAATGACACACACATTCAAGTTACTACTTAGAACCAATGCGAAGTATCCTAATGACTTGAAACTATCTGAAAGTAAGCTTATTATTGAAAAGTCCCAATAAATAAGAAGAAAGTTGATGTCAGCAAAGTTATGCAGTATGTGCTTCCTGAATATCTTCAATTTTATGAAGAAATTCTCCAGTGGTCGACAGAAGAAAGAAATAATAAAGATGACTGAAAGCTTCAGAGGAAATGTTTAATGAAGAAACTTTAAAGTTCTTATACTTTTGAATTGTTTTATTTCAGAAATAAGAGATCTTGCCTCAACAAAATAATGTTCTTAACAGTTATATTCTTAAGTATGTGTTAGTCAATAATAGTTAAGACATATTTAAGAATATAAACATTTATTTCATTATGTTTTACTTACTGTTTATTACTAAAAGGGCACAAGTCCATAAAAATATATTTTTTTACAATTAAGTTTAAGTAATGTTACCATTAGTTATGTATATAAATGTAGCTTTACACCTCTGTCGTCGAATAAAAAATATCTGATTACACTACAAAGTACCATTTGCAAAATAAACAGTTTTTTGCTTCTATCAAATTGACGAAAGTGGACATGTGTCCTTTAAAAAATAATCGATTCAAATGATTTATCAATCACATAATTTTTCTTTCAAATCCTTGTTATTAAGATGCTGATAATGGTTTTAGCTATAAGTTATTCCTCTAAATTAATAGTATATTAATTTTCCACGTAGAAACACTGAAAGTTAGTCGCTCATTTTGATAAATTACAGGTTAAATTGAACAAGCTTCAATGGTGGTGTCCTTTGTGGCAGAGAAGCGGGCCTGCAGCTAAAATTTAAGGGAGAAGTTTTTTATGCGAGGCAATCAACCGCCCTGAAAGATAAGGTATAGTTATTAAAAAGAACCCCTTGTTCCTAACGAAATTTTTATGCGTAAGAAAATAAGTTTCCCCCCCAACTACACAGTAATTTAATTAGAAAATATTACACATCCTGTTGGAATATTTAGTAGTCCTAAATGGCAACTATTAAGCGCATATGCATTCAATGCACTGGGGTAATGCAATAAAAAGGGGGATGAGGGCTACACATTTTTCTTACAAGCTCTCTCCTCCTCTCTTCGATGAAAGTGCAGCCAATTCAGTGTACAAAGCCATCGTTACGTTTCACAACTCAGCCCAACAGTTGCCTGCGAGAAACACAATTATAGTGAAGATACAATAACTTTGAGCTAAAAACAGTGTCTACTGAGTTCACAGTATCGTCGCCAGACATCAACACACCAACAGGTATGTGAGTAATTTATAACATGTTAACATAGCAAACAGAAATGTGTATGGTATTTGTCAACTTTTCGTTTCGTGCAATATCTTTAAAGTCAGCATCATACAAATACACCTCTGACTGAGGTTCTGGCTGATATGTATTGTACAGTAGTGGCAAAAAAAAACCGGACCGACCCTTGTAGCTGATTTCAGAGCCTTGTTCACTCCAGAGCACGATAGACTGGTAAGTAAGACTTTCGTGGTTCGAATCCTGCCTGAGAAGGAAACTTTTTTTTTGTTCCTTATTCAAATTTATTCGCAATACTTTTCGATTGCAGCGATATTTTACTACTTAATTAACTTATTACTCCCAGAACATGAATTTTACCAGCTATCGAAAAGTATTGGGATTAAATTTGAATAAGTAACGAAAAAAAGTGTCCTTCCCGGGCAGGATTCGAACCACGAAAGTCTTAGTTACCAGTCTATCGTGCTCTGGAGTGAACAAGGCTCTGAAATCAGCTACAAGGTTCGGTCAGGGTTTTTTGCCACTACTGTACATCTATTACCAGGCAGTACATCTCATTTGACGAGAAAGAACAAATGTTTGTATACGTACATCTGAAATCTGATTAGTTAGGCCTATATTATGTTATTAGTCAGCGATGTATGTAATGCAGGGGGAAGAAACTGGCCACCCTACTCAATTATCCCCTGGCTTATTTGCCTCATGAGTGATGTCTTATTGATGTCACTTGTGAGGTTCAGACCTGTCTTCTGACAGTTGATTAAACAACAACAGCAACATACAAATGTATAGCTATTGCATATCATTGTGCGGTTCCCAGACGCTATGCCCACGAATATTTCGTCCACTGTTTCGTACGTCCCTTTGATATTTTGTTCACTATATTTTTTGGTCCTCTGGTGTTTTATGTCCACTATTATTTCGACCACAGTTTAATTGTCCAATGTGCTATTTTGTCCTCTGAAAGTTTGGTCCACATTTATCTTTGCTCTTTTTATTAAGTTGTCCATTTTATTGTCTCGTCCAGTACACTGTGTCCAATATTCCTGATTGTCCTTTTGCATAAATGGTTTAAAACTAATACACTATTACTACTATACCACAACCACTACTATAATAATAATAATAATAATAATAATAATAATAATAATAATAATAATAATGTGAATGAAAGTGGTAAGTATAATTGTTGTGGACTAGCATGTCCCGTCCTCTTGCGGTTCTCATCATATAAGCCATTCACTTACTTTAAAATTTAATACTGAACCAATGAACTACATATTTCCATATAAATTAACATTATTATGCTACAAAATAATAAAATACACTTCCATGGCAACCTTCTTTTTTTAAATTGAATGTTACAGGTACTTGTTACCCACAAATTAACAAAATATTCGAGGACAAAGTACAGGGACATCACTTTATTTTTACTTGCATTTTTATTGTACCTGCATTTCTGAATGTACTTCACTCCCACCCCTTCATTAATGTCCTTGCTCCCGTCAGACACACAAACTTACGGCCGCTGTTGCATTCGAAGTCTTCAAGCAATGAAGTAAACACTACAGTGTATAGTGTGTTTCAGAAATATGGTTGCGTTTTCTATAGAAGAAAGAACCTAGATTATTGAAGCTTATTTTCGCACAGGTACGGTATGTAGCTTGACTGAATAACTTTATCTGTGTGGTCTGAGCAGAAGTGAAGATTAGAGTTACCGAACGTACGGTACCCTGTAATATGGCACGATACTTAACAGCATTATTTGAACAAGAGTTTTGTTTTACTGTTTGTACGTATGAAGGACGATGATGGAAACTGGAATTACAATCTAATCGAATGTGAACAACAGTTTTCTTCACGCTTTCCTGATTATGCCATTACGGAATATTTTCGTAGAAATGTCATTAATATAGTAGATAAATTTAGAGCAACAGGGTGCACAGAAACAAAGAAAAGTGTAAGACAGCCAACAAAGGTGACAGAAGACGCTGTAGAAGATGCTAGAGAAAGATGCAGCGAAGTCCTAATAAGTCGGTTAAGAAGCTAGCTGTAGAAACTGGGGTTTCTTACGGAAGTGCTCACAAATTTCTCAGGAAGAAATTAGGAATTTTCCCATACAAAGTATCCGTAGCTCAGGAGTTTAAACCTCCTGACCTCACAGCAAGACTTCAATACTCTCACTGGTTCCAACAACAGATAACAAAGAAATCCTGAACCTGAGCTTTTATACAGATGAAGCATGGTTTCATCTCTCTGGGTATGTCAACAGTCAAAATTTCCGGATATGGAGTACAAACAATCAGTATGAATTTATTGAAACACCCTTGCACGCAGAAAAAATTGGAGTCTGGGCTGCCATGTCACCAAGAAGGATCATAGGACCAATATTTTTTTCGAGGAAACTGTGAATGCTACGGTATACAGAGAACAATTGTTGCAAAAATTCTTTGAAGAAGTCCATGATGATGAATTGCAAGAGGGATATTTCCAATAAAATGGTGCTACTGCACGTACTGCTGGCAGTACAATAAACTTCTTGGAAGAATTCTATGACACAATATTAATAAGCACAGGATTTACTAAACATCCGGCAACAATAGAACTAAAAAATTATATTCAAGAAACGATAAATTCAATTTCAGAGAAAATGCTTCAAAATGTTTTTAATAATATGCATAAAAGAATTGAAGCCTGCATTGTAATGAACGGCAACCATTTCAGCAACTTGTTTCAAAATTCAGATTAGCTTATTTTGAATTGAGGTGGCTAGAAGCAAAGGAATGCTAGTGACATTTGTAATAACATGAGTTAAGTGCATCCAGTGTAAGCTAAAGTATCTAAAATGTTAGTGGTAAAGGGATATTTTAATCGCATCGCACATTAAAATTAAAATTAAAAAATTCACTGATTTTACGAAAGTTTAAATATTTAAACCCCATTTTCTCAAAAGTAACTTAAGTGCACTTACAGCCCTTTACTTATGGCCCCCTCAATTTAAATGCACTCTCTATATTGTATGTTAACACCAATAATTAATATGCTAAGTAAAGTAGACATTACATAACGAACATAGCCGCCTGAAAAGTTGAGTTTTTGAAAAAAATAATTGTTACTACTCTACTGTGTTTTGATAAAATTCCGTTAAAGTGATGATCAAACTGAAAATCGTAATATCGTATTTCCCTATAACATAAATGGATACACTACTTTTCTCTCTTCCTATACCTAGTAAAATGATTTGTTTACATATTGCACTAGTAACATCAAACTCCTGTGTTTGCGAGTATAGCCAGGTTAATGTTAAAAATGTTGGTAAAAATAAAGTGATGTCCCTGTATTTAGTTGGCACAGAAACTAGAGAACAAAGAAAAATTGGGAAAAAAATTATGGACACAATAATTCTTGACCGAAATATTAATGGACAAATTCTTTGGTGGACGAAATGTTTGCTGGACTAATTTCCTTGGACAAAATAGCTGTGGACGTGAGATAGTGGACAAATTGTCTGATGGACGTACTGCTATGGACACATCGTCCTGGAAGCCATTGTATATATTTTAAATTAAATCAGATTCTTTCGCTTTTAAAAGAAGAATAGATAATTACTATTAAGAGTCAGGATTATAAATTAATCTCTCTTTGGCTATCGTACCTATTAAATCATTTGGCGTTTATATACTAAAACTTGTTCAAAGCGGAATCGCAAGGAATGTAATTCATTTTCCACTTTGGACAAGTTTCCGTATTATACAGAATTACGTAAATCTTAATAAATATGTACTTCGGTAGCATGAAACATCATAGTAATATTTTTTAATAAATAATGTTTTAAAGAATATAAAGTATAAAAATATTACATAGGTAACGGTACACATTTAAGAGTGAAACTCGGCCACTCTGGCTGATCTAGTAACTGTTATTAAAATGTTTATTATTATTATTATTATTATTATTATTATTATTATTATTACAGTATAGTTCACTAAACTACATATTTACAAACAATTTTCCGTGGGAGCGTACTGTATATTTCGGGCAAATGAAGCTTTGTTCTACCAATTGAAAACTTTCATCCTATCCTATCTTCTGTTTCTCTCTCTCTTCCTTTATCCGTAATGCATTAACGACAATAAGAATCAGTATTGCTAATGATACGTGATAAATCAGTAATCTGTTATTTACGTACTTGTTTCCTAAGGTACTTTTTTCGATTTTCTGAGAAAATCCATTAGCCAAGCCAACGTTACTATCGGAAGAAATAACATTGATAATTTCTCTAACTGCCATTTCTCTCGATATAATCTACTATAGACTAGATAGGCCTACACCATAGTCACAGGAAGAAACATAAAGAAGGTAAACTTTCGAATTCTAAATGAGGCAGTAGAGCAGGTGGACAACTTCAAATACTTGGGGTGTATACTATGAGCAATAACATGAGCTGCTGCCAGGAAGTCAAAAAGAGGATAGGGAACTTTTAATAGAAAAAGAAGCATCTTCTGCGAATCTCTGGAAAAATAATTAACAAAGACACTAAAAAAAAGCCTCAGTAAACATGGGTCCGCAAACGAGTCGTTTGCGAGAAAATTACGAATGTGTGGTTACAAGGCGCCACTGACTTCATTGTAAACATCATGCTAGTTAGTACAAATTAATTTGAAATTTAGAATTTACTATTAATTTTTAATCTGATTCATTTTCTCTGAGGCGCTGATGGACCCCTTGTACATGTACGACTTTCGGTGTATCTTCGATCGGGATGTTTCTTGGCATAAGCGTGCAGCCTCCCGTGCATTGCCGTTAGTCCTACCTTACATGAAATGCATATCCGCATAGTCTTCGTTACTGTAAGGTTCTATCCCAGACAAGTGACGTCACTAGATTGAGACCGTACGTTATGCGTGTATGTTTGATTACAACTCCATCTCTCGGCAATGTTCAGTTTTGTAAACAAAGAGCATAGGGCCGCTAAGGAGTAAACAATATGATGTTACGATGACGTCAGTGGCGGCTTGTAACCATACATTCGTAATTTTCTCACAAACGGCTAGTTTGCGGACCCATGTTTACTGGGACTTTTTTGCTTCTTTTATTGTGCACTTTCAACCGTGTAAGTTTGTGCCATCCTTTTTTATGTAGCCTGTATATAGTAGGTTTCCAATTGTGTGTTAAATGGATTTTTCATAGCAACATGGATCTTTACAGTGCAGCTTCCGCAAAACCTTAAAATTTGAGTTGTTTCCTTTTTTAAAAACAAGCCCGTCCATATATATACCCCAGAACAAAATTTGGGCCACCTGGACATTCCAAGTTCTACTTATAGGCTAACTTACTCAGTGAGCGTGCACAGTATGTTATAACTGGATCTTTGAAAATTCAGGTGGCTCATATTTTGTTTCTGGGCCTATATAATAATTTATTTATTTAATCTGGCAGAGCTAAGGCCAGTAGGCCTTCTCTTCCGCCCAGCCAGACTCTAATTCTAATTAAATACATTTGCTTACATAGTTATTACATTAATATCTAGATCATAAAACAACATGAAAGTAAATGATGAAAATTGGATAACTAATGTTAGTGTGACAATAATTAACACTGGTAAGAAATAGTTATAATAATAATGATAATAATAATAATAACAATAATAATAATAACAATAATGGTAATTATAATAGTAATAATAATAATAATAATAATAATGAGATAATTTATATATTTATCTGTGATATATATAACCATTAAACACTGAGAAACCTGAAACAGCTATTATTGTTGACAATAATTGTTAGAAAAATATCTCGTTAACCTATTCTTAAATTGATTTGATGTCTGACAGTCCCTGACATTACTCGGTAGGGAATTCCAAAGTCGAGGAACAGCCACAGTGAAAGAAGATGAATATGAGGATGTTCGGTGGGAGGGAATGGATAATATTGAGGAGTGTTGTGATCGTGTGTCTAGGTTATGATGGGTGGATAAATTTTGAAAACGAGACGCAAGATAGACAGGAGTGGAGAAATGTAATATGTGAAAGAGAAGGGAAAGACAGTGGATTTTCCTACGATCTTCTAGACGGAGCCAGGACAACATTTCGAGGGATGGTGTTACGTGATCAGCCCGGCGAATATTGCAGACGAAACGGACGCACATATTATGAACACGTTGTAGTCTCTGCGCCGAAGTAACGCTTAGGTCAGTAAGCAGAATATCACAGTAATCGAAGTGGGGCATCACGAGTGTTTGCACTAACATTTTTTTCATGGAAAGGGGTAGAAAATTCTTCAATCGTCTAAACGAGTGGATTAATGAAAATACCTTTTTGCAGGTTTCTGCAACTTGAATGTTCCAATTTAAACATTTATCCATATAAATACCTAGATTCTTTACTGATTCACTGAACGGAATTTCGGTGCCGTGTATTTTAATCGGGGACAAATTTGGTATGGTAATAGTGCTTAACAAACGTGAATGGCCCACAATGATTGACTGTGATTTTTCTGGATTTAGTTTAAGTCGGAATTTCCGTATCCATGTGCAGATTGAGTTCAGGTCGTCATTAATTTTAGTTATTGCATCGTTTATTTCGTCAGTGTGGAATTTTATGTATATTTGAAGGTCGTCTGCATAGAGATGGTGTCGGCAGTACTTTAGAGATTCTGATATGTCGTTGATATAAATTGTAAATAGTAAAGGGCCAAGAACTGATCCCTGTGGGATCCCTGACCTTACGGCCTGCCAAGGGGAAGAACGATTTCCAGCTATCACACTTTGTTGGCGGCCATTAAGGTAAGAGTCAAACCACAGGACAACGTGCTCTTCTAGGTGTAGTCTTCTGAGTTTACATATTAATAAGTCAATGTCTACAGAATCGAAGGCTTTGCTGAAGTCAAGTAAAGTCATTATTGTCAATTTACGTTCGTCCCGGGCCTCGCGTAGGTCTTCCGTGATTTTAAGTAATGCTGTACTTGTGTTATGTCCGGCTCTGAAACCTGATTGATAAGAGTCGAGAAGTTTGTATTTGTTTAAGTATTCTGTCAGTTGCTTGTGTACAATGCGCTCCAATGCTTTAGATAGGGCAGGTAGGATGCTGATAGGTCTGTAGTCGTTATAAGATGTCGGTGTTTTGGTCTTGGGAATTGGGTGGACAAAAGCGAGTTTCCATTGCTGTGGGTAAGTCGAAGTCATAATTGAGGCATTGAAAATGTGGGTCACAGTCGGTAGTATTACGTCTATGATTTTGTTTAATAACGAAATATTGACGTGGTCTGGTCCTTCTGCTTTAGTTGTGATTCGTTTCAGGGCTTTCTTTACGTCAGATTGCGTAATATACCAAAAGTGAAATTTTTCCCTTGAGGGGTTGGTCCGTAGGTTTAAGAGTTCATCGATTGTCTGTTGTTTGTCAATGGGGCTAAGGGTTGTAGTGTGAGTTTTCGTAAAGTGGTCATTGAGCCGTTCCAGTGAGATTGAGTTGCCGTCTACCTGGATCTTTGTCTGTCTTAATCCCATTGTCTGCACATGTTTCCAAAGCGTGGAGGGGCTAGTTCCTGGTTCAATAAGGCTGTATGCATGTCGGATTTTAGCATTCCTAACAGTCTGGCTGGTTCTGTTTCTCAGTTGCTTGTACCTGTTAAAATTAGTTTCGTTTTTGTCTCGTCTATATTTTCGATATGCCGAATCTCGTTCAGCCATCATGTTGCGTATGTCAGCAGTCATCCACGGCGCAGGCAGTCTTCTCACACGTCTAGTTTTTAGAGGAGCATGTCGGTCATACAAGTCTATAATAAAGTTATTTAGCTGTTCTATCTTCTCGTCCACAGTTCGCAACTTCCATATTGCGTCCCAGGGTATACGTAATGCGTCTTCTATTAAAGCAGAATTGTCAATACGTTTTAGGTCTCTATAAGTAGCTATTTTGGTTGTCAATTTGGGACACTGCAATGCGTATATTACATATATTATATCGTGGGAAGATATTCCAGACGCAGGTAGCTGTCCATGTGAGAGAACTTTGGCAGGATTATTGGTGATGATTAAGTCAAGGAGCGTTTCTGAGTAGGTGGTATGATGAGTGGGTTCAAGTGGAAGGATAGTCATATCACAAGCATGGAACATTGTCTTTAGCTGTGTCGTCTGTATTGAGTCAGCGGCAAGTAGATTTGTATTAAAATCACCCATAACGATTACGTGTTCATAATATGGCAATAGGTTCTGTAGGGATGTCTCCAGGTCAGCTAAAAAATTAACCTTCGGAGGCTTATAAACAATACACAGCAAACATTTCTGAAAACTAACTCGTATTTCTACGAAGAGAAATTCAGGGCGAGAGGAATATTCGCCGGGGGATTGGTGAATAACTTTGGGCTCGAGATCCGATCTAATGAAGGCTGCAACAATGTGTAGACCTAAGTGTAATAGTTTTATTTTTGTTCATATTCATCATACTAATCAATGTGTGAACAAAATGAGCCTATTCCAGCAACTATGTTACCAAATTTACATGTCTGTGTATTTTCCACGTGTTTCACTGTGGTATTTTAATTACCGGTGCACTGATGTTGGCGCTTTTGTAATACCGGTATGATTATGTTTCGTGACGAGAATATTGTACGAAATAGAAATATAAAAATTGGAAATTTAACTTTTGAAGAGGTGGAGAAGTTCAAATATCTGGGAGCAACAGTAACATATACTTTAAAAAATACGGGGCATAATTTCAGGTATGTATTTCCCACATGTAGACAATCAAAATAGTTCATTACAACATGTGTCCGGAAATGCTTCATTTCCGAGTTATGGCCTTCACAACATTGAAATTCACCGGAACGTTTTTCTTTCCGCAGGTAGTTGTCATTACAGAAGATGTTCAAAATGTCCACCTCCTGCTTGAATACAGACCTCACATCGATGTCTCATTGACCTGCGAACACGATCCCAAACTCCAGGAGTATTGCGTATGTCCTCAGAACATGCCAGAATTTGATTCCGAAGGGATTCCAAATCAGGCACCGGAGACGAATAAACCAATGATTATGCCCCGTATTTTTTAAACACCCTGTATAAATGATACTCTGGAGGAAATTAAACACAGAATAAATATGGGAAATGCCTGTTATTATTCGGTTGAGAAACTTTTATCATCCAGTCTGCTGTCGAAAAATATGAAAGTTAGAATTTATAAAACAGTTATATTACCGGTTGTTCTGTATGGTTGTGAAACTTGGACTCTCACTTTGAGAGAGGAACAGAGATTAAGGATGTTTGAGAATAAGGTGCTTAGGAAAATATTTGGGGCTAAGGGGATGAAGTTACAGGAGAATGGAGAAAGTTACACAACACAGAACTTCAAGAATTGTATTCTTCACCTGACATAATTAGGAACATTAAATCCAGACGTTTGAGATGGGCAGGGCATGTAGCACGTATGGTTAAATCCAGAAATGCATATAGAGTGTCAATTGGGAGGCCGGAGGAAAAAAGACCTTTAGGGAGGCCGAGACGTAGATGGGAAGATAATATTACAATGGATTTGAGGGAGGTGGGATATGATGATAGACAATGGATTAATCTTGCTCAGGATAGGGACCAATGGCGGGCTTATGTGAGGGCGGCAATGAACCTTCGGGTTCCTTAAAAGCCAGTAAGTAAGTAAGTTAGTAAGTAGGTACGGTCATTAACGCTTATTCAATTCTTCGTCCCACAAATTGGCGCTTATAAACGACAGTCTTAAAGCCTACACAAAGTAGGCGAGCTAGCATCAATTCTTTTAAATATGAATTCTTGCAATGGAAAGGAATCATTTTCTGCTGGAATTCCTAAGAAAAACGAAGGTATACAATTTTGATAAGAGATTGTCAAGAAAATAATATTTACCATACTGTACGAGAAGAAAAGAGCAAAATAGGCCTATACCAGCCAAGAAACTAGGAAATGTTTTCAAGTAAGTAGTTGCATATTTTGAATGCTGCTTATTAATATTCTCGTAATTTTCCTGCGTGCAAATATACCCACAATTTTCTGATACGCAAATCTGTTGTGTTTTACGTATGTCTATTGTTTTAGTCAATCAACCAAATTTTTTATGTAAAACTTACCAGAATTTTATTTATTATTCATTACTTAGGAGGCAGTGCTACAAGAATGTACCTAAGATTAAAAAAAAAAACAATTTCTTTTTTTTTTTTTCAAAATTTGATACAATTAATGAACAAGATGCCTACTTACAGAGCAAGATTTCAGTCAATGATGTAAAATAATACAGACCATGTGTGGAAAAAGGGAAATCAAACAAACTCCCTATAGAGAAAACGTTCATATACAGTATCTATCACTTCATTATTTGGCAAAACTGACTTTATGGATATGCACACTGTTTCGGCTGATAGAATACATCGATTGTGCTCTCTGCTTATTCAAGGAAGACCTCTAAAGATTTATGTTGTTTACGGTGTAATATATTACTGTATAGTACGATTATTTAGTCCTGACAGTCGCCGGCGACATGCGCCTGAGTCAAGCGAGTCCATTTAGTTACGCCAAGGGGTGTTTGGGTTATTTACTCGCTTGCCTTCGGAGCGATCGGATGCCATGCGTGCGGTAGAGCGGTATGTTTCCAGTACAATTAAGCTATACTGGATTCCTTTACCGACCGCTCGCCCTTATCTCTACTCCGGAACTCTCCCCACTCCTCCTATTACTTCCCCTCTTTCGCGTCGCTGAGCTGTCAGGACTAAATAATCGGTCAGTATTAGAATTTATTTCACTCAGAACTTTGCTATACGTCCTTAGTGAAGTTTCATATAGATTATTGTAAATTTTTTTCCTATTAACAAAAATCTTGAAGACGTCTTCAAAATACTGATTTTTGAGACCAATTTGTTGTTCTTTTTGTCTACATTTTCATTTAATTTGTACAATAAAGAAACACTTCGTCACATTTTTGTCGCTTTTTTTTTTTTCGAGATACTACGCAAGTCAAACATTTTAGAACAGGAATATTAAGTGCTATTCTATTTTTAAAAAATCTTTATACACATAAATTTGCATTATAGATAGGTCTACAAGTCCTTTATATTTAGAATATTCCGAACTTTCACTCGTACATTTTTTTAACATTCCTTTATGCTTCCCCAAAACTTTGTTTCATGATTTACGAAATTTCTAAACAAAAAAATAATAATAATAATAATATTTGTTTTTTCTTTCCTGAGTAGCAGACCGATTATTTAGTCCTGACAACTCAGCGACGCGAAAGAGGGGAAGTAATAGGAGTAGAGATAAGGGCGAGGGATCGGTAAAGAAATGCAGTACAGCTTAATTGTACTATAAACATACCACTCTACCGCACGCATGACATCCGATCGCTTCGAAGGAAAGCGAGAGACTAACCCAAACACCCCTTGGCGAAACTAAATGGACTCGCCTGATCCAGGCGCACATCGCCGGGGACTGTCAGGACTAAATAATCGTACTGTAATATCATTATCGGTCGCTGACGTGTTCTATAAGTAACGAACGGGACTCCTACCTCAAGGGAGCGCTCCAGCGTACGTACGAATCCGTTTATGCTCATAATATGATTTTTTTTAGAGCTGTAATGAGAATATTAGGTAATTCTAAGGAGAATTCGCTATCAACTCCACTGATAATACTTAACCTCGTTGCTAAATAAGCAATTTAAAAAATATCGGGCACCCAGCTTCATAAATAAAAGTACCGGGAGATTGGCATTAATTTTTGGACCGGTGCTGTGAGCTGCAGCTGTGTTAGGCAGAGGCCACACTAAAAAATAAAACAAATTTAAAGACGACCAAGAAAAGAAGAGAGCTGCTGTATACAATTCTCGGTAATTGAGTGTGGCAGGACCGGAAGGACAGTATCCGCTTCTTTCTGCCACTTCACATCACAATGCAGCGTGTATCTGCAGTGCAGGCTTCTTCAACGACGTTATCTCACAGCTCTTATTTATTTCTAGCCGAATCAAATGACGAATGAAATTACATCTTACCCCTAAACGACTCTGACAATTTTCTCATTATATAAAGTGTAAAGAAAGTATTATAGTACTTCAAAAACATATTTCCAAGATTTATGACACAGGACTATGTATTTATCCTCACTAGGTATGGTGGAGGTAATTTGGGAATTTGCCGTTACTTAAAAATGCAAACTCCTACCTTCTTCTTATTCTCTTCTCCTTTTCCTCCTTGTATCCCATTTGTTCTTTTCTCCCTTCTCCTCGTCTTTATCTTCCCCTTCTTCTCCTTGTCTTCCCCTTCTTCTCCTTGTCTTCCCCTTGTTCTCCTTGTCTTCCCCTTGTTCACCTTGTCTTCCCCTTGTTCACCTTGTCTTCCCTTTGTTCTTCTCGTCTCCTGTCTCTCCCCTTTTCCTCCTTGTCTCCCATTTGTTCTTCTTTCCCCCCTTCTTCTCCTCGTCTTTGTCTTCCTCTCCTCCTCCTTGTTTTCCCCTTGTTCTCCTTGTCTTCCCCTTGTTCACCTTGTCTTCCCTTTGTTCTTCTTGTCTCCTGTCTCTTCCTTTTCTTCCTTTAGTTCTCCTTGCCTCTACTTGTCTCCCCTTATTATCCTTGTCTTCTCTTTGCCCTCTTGTCTTCCTTGTTCTCCTCCTCTTCTCCTTGTTCTCCTTAAGCTCTCCTTGTTCCTTGTTTTCACGCCTCGTTTCATTGATCGCACCCACACGTAGTTTTACGTAACTACTGTATATATGCAGCCTAGTATACCTATGCACCTGTTCATTTTAATAAAATCAGCGTTTCTAAGTGTCCTTGCTACCAAGAGATACTACATGAACTACAGGGTGACCCGTTTGGGTATGGCTTTATGGACGCACACTATTTCGGCTGATAGAATACATCGATTGTGCTCTCTGCTTATTCAGGGAAGACTAAAGGTTTATGTTGTTTACGATGTAATAATATAATTACTATTGTACTAGAATTTATTTCACTCAGAACTTTATTGTAAATGTTTATTAACAAAAATCTTGAAGACATCTTCAAAATACTAATTTTGGAGACCAATTTGTTGTTCTTTTTGCCCACATTTTCGTTTAATTTGTAAAATAAAGAAGCACTTCGTCAAATTTTTGTCATTTTTTTTTTAGATACTACGCAAGTTAAGAATTTTAGAACATTCTAATTAAAAAAATCTTTTTACACAGAAATTTGCGTTATAGATAGATTTAAAAACCCTTTATATTTAGAATATTCTTCACTACTTTCTGTATGGAAAGAAAATGTACTTACTGACTGTAGTGAAATATCTTATTTGATTAACAAAAAGGAAACCATGTAGGCTAGTATTTTTATTGAAATAATGTAATGTGTGAAGTTAAGAGTGCAATTAAAATAAAAATTATAATGTAACTGATTTCTTCCATGTATTTTACTTATTATTTTTCATACATGCAGTGATGAAGACCTGAAGTCCTACAGTGTTGTTGCCTATAGAATACCTAGCCTATTATGTCTGTGATTGAGAGTTAATATTAAGCCTAAATTGAATTCGAATCATGTCGATATGGTTAAAGAAAATGCTTAACATATGTACAAATTGTTATTTTAATATTTCTACAGTACATCATTTTAATACTGAATCGAATTTTGCGCGGCCAGATAGCGTAAAATGAACACTGTGCGTTGCGACGTTTTCAATCGAGTCCAACTTCGGATTTTTGTAGACACCGGCCGACGAGATGATATTTAAACCGCAGAAAGCTGCATTTGTATGCATGACAGTGGCCTGGATTCGGCCTCTGAAATGAACTAAACGGTCGGTTGAGCATGAGAGCTTCCACGTTTATTTATACCGCGTTTAGTTTGACAGTCAGGGGCTTTCGCTGCTAACAATGGATTTTTACATTTTCCAACCGCTCCTACAACTTCCTCTAAGCATACAATCCTCCATTGTGCCACAAACACAAATGGGCAGGACCAGTTGGGCTTCCCTAACAATTCACATGACCTCCAGAGGTTATTTTCACTGACCTATTAAAGTATTGAATGTTCACAGCATTGCCCTGATAAAACAAAACGAGGCTAAGTTAAACACGCTGCTATTTGTCTCCACTATATACATGTACACCATGCTCGCTTGTTCTACTTAACTACCTACCTGTATGTTTATTTATCTCTGTCTATGCCTCAGTCCGTCTGTTTCTGTCTATCTTCCTTCGCCCCTGGCTGTGTGCTCGTCTATCTGACTATCTACCGTTCGTCTGTCTCTTTCTTTTCTTGCGTGTGTACACACACAGATACAAATACAGAATCAGCGGACACCTCTCAGCAGCGGACACCTCTCAGCAGCGGACACCTCTAAACAGCGGATATCCCTCAACAGCGGACACCTTGAAATTCCTTTGCAGAAATATATGCGCTCACATGAGAAAATACCTTCTTAAGAGCGGACATTCTGTATAACGGACACGGACAGCTATATGAGCATTTTTACATCAAAATTGTTCAATAACAGACATGAGATACAATAAAAACTTTTGTCAGTCATATAGAAATCCCGCTCGTACTTTCTTAGACCTTAAGACAATATTATATTTCTCGCGTAACAGAACAGTCAGTCGTCCATTGCGGAGCTTCTCCCACTGTTCTATGGGACTCACTTCTGTTGTAGAAATTCATATAAAAATACAATTTGGAAACCGACAAGGAAAAAGTCACAACTTAGATTTTCTTTATTTAAAATATGAAACTATTGTTACACGTTTGAGTAAAATTATTCACTTAGGATTTTTTGTATAATGTAAGTACTACTTACTTACTGGCTTTTAAGGAACCCGAAGGTTCATTGCCGCCCTCACATAAGCCCGCCATTGGTCCCTATCCTAAGCAAGATTAATCCAGTCTCTATCATCATATCCCACCTCCCTCAAATCCATTTTAATATTATTTCCCATCTAAGTCTCGGCCTCCCTAAAGGTCTTTTTCCCTCCGACCTCCCAACTAACACTCTATATGCATTTCTGGATTCGTCCATACGTGCTACATGCCCTGCCCATCTCAAACGTCTGGATTTAATGTTCCTAATTATGTCAGGTGAAGAATACAATGCGTGCAGTTCTGTGTTGTGTAACTTTCTCCATTCTCCTGCAACTTCATCCCTCTTAGCAACAAATATTTTCCTTAGCACCTTATTCTCATACACCCTTAATCTCTGTTCCTCTCTCAAACTGAGAGTCCAAGTTTCACAACCATACAGAATAACCGGTAATATAACTGTTTTATAAATTCTAACTTTCAGATTTTTCGACAGCAGACTGGATGATAAAAGTTTCTCAACCGAATAATAACAGGCATTTCCCATATTTATTCTGTGTTTAATTTCCTCCCGAGTATCATTTATATTTGTTACTGTTGCTCCAAGACATTTGAACTTCTCCACCTCTCCAAAAGATAAATTTCCAATTTTTATATTTCCATTTCGTACAATATTCTCGTCACGAGACATAATCATATACTTTGTCTTTTCGGGATTTACTTCCAAACCTATCTCTCTACTTGCTTCCAGTAAAATTCCCGTGTTTTTCATAATCGTTTGTGGATTTTCTCCTAACATATTCACGTCATCCGCATAGACAAGCAGCTGATGTAACCCGTTGAATTCCAAACCCTCTCTGTTATCCTGGACTTTCCTAATGGCATACTCTAGAGCAAAGTTAAAAAGTAAAGGTGATATTGTATCTTCTTGCTTTAGCCCATAGTGAATTAGAAACGCATCTGACAGAAACTGACCTATACGAATTCTGCTGTACGTTTCAATGAGACACATTTTAATTAATCGAACTAGTTTCTTGGGAATACCAAATTCAATAAGAATATCATATAAAACTTCTCTCTTAACCGAGTCATATGCCTTTTTGAAATCTATGAATAATTGATGCACTGTACCCTTATACTCCCATTTTTTCTACATTATCTGTCGAATACAAAATATCTGGTCAATAGTTGATCTATTACGCCTAAAACCACATTGATGATCTCCAATAATTTAATCTACATATGGAGTTAATCTTCTCAAAAGAATAAGTGTTCGCGTAGGCTTCCGGGGGCTGGTGTACATGATGTGTGGATAAGCTTCAGGGCTTCTACCGCGTTGTCTTGGTGTTGGTGGCTGACGTTTCGACCGCTGTGTTGTGGTCATCTTCAGAGCAGTTGTTGAAGTAAATAGTCTGCGAGCTCGTGTGTATATATATATATATATATATATATATATATATATATATATATATATTCTCGATGGGGGAAGTACTTGCGGTGATAGTTCGCGTAGGCTTCCGCGGCTGGTGTACATGGTGTGTGGATAAGCTTCAGGACTTCTACCGCGTCTATATACAGTATATACGAGCTCGCAGACTATTTCCTTATCCAACAACTGCTCTGAAGATGACAACACAGCGGTCGAAACGTCAGCCACCAACACCAAGAAAACGCGGTAGAAGCCCTGAAGCTTATCCACACACCATTCTCAAAAGAATATTGGACACAATTTTGTACGACGTCAATAAAAGTGATATTCCTCGAAAGTTACTACAGTTAGTCTTGTCTCCCTTCTTAAAGATAGGTACGATTATGGACTCCTTCCATTGTTCTGGTACAATTTCCTTTTCCCAAATAGCAAGTACAAGCTTGTATTAATTCTGCTGGAATTTGATCGATACCTGGAGACTTATAATGTAAGTACTAACGTTTAAAAATTATATATTCAAAATTATCAAGATTAATAAGAAATTCAATGTAAATTAGATACCTATCAAAATACGGTGGTTTTATCTTATGTTATTTTATGTTTTATATATATATATATATATATGTGCATGTGAAATGTGTATTTGTTTATTAAAATGTTTATACGTATGAGTGTACTGTTTATTCACTGACGTTTTAGCCACGATTTTCTTTGTGGTATAAATGGTGCCCATACTGATGTGTATAAAAAGGTAAATTTAAGAATTCAGATAATATTGCGAAATATGCGTGAAGTGCGTAAGAGATAAGTAAAAAAGTATTAAATTCTGATTAACAATTTTATATAACTGAATAATTTATGGAAACGCCAGAAGGCATATAAATTTGTTTATAAATACGCCAATTTTAATTCCATCAGTGTCAATTTATGTCCCTTTTGTGAATAAAGTGGATTTGTAGGTTCAGACGTAAACAAGTAGGCTAAATAACCCAGTTAAGACATCAAAAAAGAAAAATTACCATAATTATACACATAAATTAATGAAAATTTACCAATACCATGACGAACATATCATGGCTATGAAATTGAATTTTGATTTCCAAACAATATTTTTAATCTGCTAACGTACATTTAATCCACGAATTACATAACTACCTGCCTTTAACTTAATAGATATTATTGCACTAGTCTACGTACCTACACATATTCACCTACCTACAAACATATCTACTTTTATATCTACCTATATGTAAGTATCTACTTGCCTACCAAAATACCTACTCATCTATATTTCTACCTACCAACCCATCTACCTACCAAATATGAATATCTACCGAATTACGTATATACACACACCTATCTACATATATGTACCTATAAATCTATCTACCTTTATATCTGCCTACATAGGCCTATTTTTAAGAGTACGTATATGATGTCAATATCACCAATGAGAGGTTCCTTTTACATGGCATAGGGGAAGTTGATCCCAACCGAATTATTATTTTCTCATCAGATGATGTCTACGTCTCTTAGCACGAAGCCCATGACTTTTCGCTGCTATTTACCTGTATTTTATTCTACCTACAGATCTGCATACCAAATATGCAATTACATACTCTTTTTTTCCATGGCGCTACAGCTCAGGAATGGCCAAGACCGACCAGCCGGCTGCTGGCCTCACGTCAACATGCCGAAGCAGAGTTGGACGATCATCCAACCAGAATGGAGGTATAGTGTGGTTAGCACGATGATCCCCCAGCCGTTATAGCTGGTTTGCAAACCCGGATTTTCGCTACCTATCGTAGCTCCACAACTGTATCGCGATGCTGGGTGGGAACCGGTCCCATACACTGGCCGAAATTTCATGAGAAAATTTCTTCCCCCACGAGGACTCCAACCAGAGCGCATTCCGTAACGTGAACCCTAGGCAGGATGCCTTAGACCACAACGCCACGGCGCGGGACATGCAATTACATACTCACCTAACAGATCTACCTATAAACCTATCTACTTTTATATCTGCCTACATACCTACTAAAATAACTACAAATCATTACCTATATTTATATCAACATACCAATACCGAATATACCTACATATCTACCTACTTACTAAAATAGCTACTTACCGGTATATATGTTTATATCAATCTACTTACACAAAAAGTGCATATATATTCAATTGCATACCTACAAACCAATCTGCATACGTTTATATATATGCCTACATAGCTATCTAAGTAGCTATCTACCAAAATATCCACTTACGAATATTTCTATCAATCTACAGATCTACCTACCTACCAAATATGCATATCTATCCAATATATCCACCTACCTACACAATACACAACTACCTACCAATCTAGAGACATATTTATCTACTTACTAACATAATAAGGTACAGGAGAAAAACAATGAATGCCACATTTCCTTAAAGGTGAGATAATGATGTAATTCATTATATTACTGAAAAATTTATTGCTGTTCCTATTGAAAATCAAAGAAAGAATTACTATCAGTGGTGATAATTCTCCTTTTTACCAGTTTTAATGAGAACAACACTAAATTTTGTTGCAATCTTTTGAATTAAATAATGACATCACCCTTAGGGAACTTTGACAATTGTTTTTCCCGTATATCCTCCATATCAAAATATATTTTTGCCTACCTATTATTTTTTCTATTTGTATCTACATCCACGTACCTCCATATATGTATAATCGATCCAGACATCTATTTATACTTTTAATTTTCTACCTGGTAAAATGTATCCACAACCACAACATAGACAGAACGCAAGTTATATTCTTCCATTCTGTAATTTCTCTTGTCAAGAGCCAGACCTGCATCGATCCGTGTCATCCTCATCGAACTGTCTCATCTCACGAAGGAAGATGAGGCCGCACGACCATTAGACCGATCGGAAGTGAGGTCTTTTCTCATTACAGACTTTTCAGTTGCTACTGGGGTCGTTAGTTCTGTAGCGTTCCCAAACCCACCGGATGTACGCTAAAGGGCTTTTCCCTATGAGAGTGTAACAAAGATGAAGACGAAATAATCTGGGCGGAGGATTACGAGCGACGTCAAAGAAGTAGCGCAGAGACCTAATCAAAGAGCGAGAGGTACAGGAAAGAGGGTTGTGGTGCTGTTCAAAATGAGAATTGGCATTCATAAAAGAACTCGAACAGATCCCAACTTGGATTTAGGCGTCATCTCTAGACATATTTTATTCTTGTGGTCAAGATTATGCAAAGGACACTGCTTGAGATAACGTAGAACATAAACGGGAAAAATAGTTCTCGTGACTCTTAAACCAATTCCTATCTTTTAGTTGCGTAATTTAAATGATATTCGATTTATTCTTTATCACAAATGATACTGATTATGTACATTTACTTAAAGAGTAATTTGTAATCATCGAATATGTGTATAATAGCATTTATACAAAGCGTTCAGCTCGGCTCTCGGCCCGGAAACACGCGCATTAGACATTCTTGCATGGCTGTAGTACACTGCGTCATTATCGATTCATATTCTTTCGCTTGTCTGAAATCTGATCTAAAGCAACCATAAGGCATAAAAAGTATGTCACTTCAGACTTATGGTTGCTATCTGTAATATTATTACTTATTACAGTGCATAATAGTAGTGGAATATGCTGGTTTTAAAAGCATAATTAATAATGTCATAAAATAAAGCACAAAGCATAATGATGAAAAATAATAAAATACAAATATTTAAGTACAGTAGAACCCCGATTATCCGTCACCCTATTAACCGATTGTTGGATTATCCGTCTGTCATTCTCTCCTTTTTTGCTGCAGAAAAAATATTGAGTACTGCACAATACATTAGTACGTATTTTTTTTTTATAGCGAGTGATATTATAATACAAGCCTTTGGCCTTACACATTATGATCTACTGTTCGAGTGACCTGTTTAATTTCCCTGCAAAACATCTTTCAGAAGTGCCAAAAGAATACAATATGTTGTGCTAAGTAAGTATCGAGATAAGTGCATATAATTGAGTGGTTTTGGAAAAGAACTGTGGTTCATCTCACATCGAAATACGAGATTGGAATTGCAAATGTGCGATATTTAATAAAAAAACAAGGATAAAATATATAAATTAATTAAATCTATAATTTGAGACCTATAGTTTTCCTATCTTTCCACAGAAATTATTCACAGGAAGTTTCCTTGACCCTTAGAAACCCGTCATTGACATTCATTCATTCATTCATTCATTCATACATAGTGTTCTGTCACTGTAAACCCACCATTCTCCAGTCTTTCCTATTTTCTGCCTTCCTCTTAGTCTTCGCATATGATCCATATATCTTAATGCCGTCTATTATTTGATATCTTCTTCTGCCCCGAAATCTTCTCCTGTTCACCATTCCTTCGAGTGAATCCTTTAGTAGGCAGTTTCTTCACAGTCAGTCACCCAGCCAATTCCTTTTTCTCTTCCTGATCAGTTTCAGCATTATTCTTTCTTCACTCACTCTTTCCAACAGAGCTATTATACTTAAAACTTCTGATCCACTACCTAATGTGTTAAAACACTTGGCCACGGAGAAAATTTCGAAACTGCATTATTCAACACTTAATTCTTCTATGGTACGGATTATTCGATTTTTTCGATTAACCGTTCAGCTCACCTCCTTCATTACCACAGATAATAGAGGTTCTACTGTAAAAGAATTATAATATATAATTTTAAAATAAGATAATTATCTCGCTTTCTTTATAAACATCAATTTTGACAGTTGTAACAATTAATTTAAAAAAATAGTTTGAGATTGAAATATGATAAATGACACATCCAATAGCTCGTTTAATTTAGTATCCTAAGTTTTGGTAGATTGTTTTGCAAACTTTTTTCTGAATTTATTAATTTTGAGAATAAATCTATACTGCATAAACACGTAAGAAGTGCAAAACATTACTAAAGAAAACACGAAGATGTTATGCCAGGGTCCAGTACAGGAACAGGATCAACAGCTACAGTCCCCCATGTAGTCCAGAGATGAACAGTTGGAATTCCTCTCCAAGATTTTTGCAATGAAATGTTTCGAAACTGAATAATCACCTCTACAAACCTAACATCGGCTCCGTGTGAAACTACCATTAGAAAAATCTTTTTGCATGTGGAGATGATGGCAAACTTGACTAAACCAAAGCTAGAGAACAAAACCTGTATATTTTAGTGGATGAGACAGATAAAATAAAATCAAACTTGTTAACATCATTATGGCACTTTTAGGCCATTCTGATGAAAAGCCTCGTTTAGTGCTACGAAGATTGTGCAACGCTTCAATGCGGATATGATTGTATAATCAGTTCTTGAAGCTATGGAACGGGTTGATGTCTAAAGGAAACAGTTGGTGGTCTTAATTTCTAGCAATACGTCTTACATGAGAGTTTCTGCGAAGCTTTTGGCTGGAGTTGCGGGAAGGCTTCTACATTCAACGCGTTAGGCACGTGTACTTCGAAATTTGTTGACGAATTAGTATGTGTGAAAATGGCCTTGGCCTGGCTGCGATCAGGAGAGAAAAATGACTTCGTTGTTTGGCTGAAGAAAATATGGTTCCTAAACTATCTCCAGTATCCATCTTAACCTCTGGGCCACGTGACTTGTAACTGCAAAATACCATCACAAGGGTGTCAAACGCTGGATTCAAGAGGAAGATGGTGAAGGAAGTGCTACCCTGAGACAACTGTAGAAATTAGTCGAAAATACTGAATCCTTTGTAAAACAGCAAGTCAGTAGCTACAGTTTCTGATAGAATATGCAAAAAATTAAAATTTTGGAATCTTATGATGTGAATGCGTCTCAGGTATGACTACTTATGTTTTCAGTGAATGAAATGCTCTGCACCGCTGATGTTCAGTCTAAGAAGCTCTACAACTATCTAAATGGAGAACATGTTCCTTCAACATTATAATTTCATTTTCCCTAGTCAAATCTATTGCCTCGACGCTAATATGGGACTCATGATTGTCTAGAATTAATAGAACTAGAATATCCTTACATGGTTTCTCACAGGCAATGAAATGCTTGAGATAGTCAACAAAAAGTTTCTCACTGGACCAGCCAGAAGGATTAGCTTCGCCAATGGTCCCTGGTGGGGCTCCAATAAGCATATGCTCCCTGAAGTTCACACGCGGGAAAATGAGCATAGATGGAACATGGTTGCCTATGGCATTAACGGCCACAATCATTGTGACATTTATTCCTTTTCCCCCCAATGTCATACTTCCCACCGGTTTTACTCCTTTTGCAGAGAATATTTTAGGTGGAACGTGAACTGTTGAATTTCCCGTTTCGTCGAGATTAAAGGTGGAGGAAAATTGAATCTGGTCGTCACATCTTTCAAATTTGTGAAGAATGCATTCACATTTTCTCTATTGAAGCTTGTTGCTCTAAAAAGACTTGTGGCCTCGGGTTTTCTTAGTGACAATGACGGATGACATTTCCGGAAACCCCTAAGCCACATGTCGCCAGCTTTTTTTTTTTTTATAGATTTTCCAGTTTTCTGGAATAGCCAAATTATTTTCATATAATACTGATATGTAAGTTTCAGAACTTCATTTCTATTTAGACCGTAATGTAGCCTTGCTGCCTGTTTCAAATACTCTACTAATTCAATCTCTTGTGGCAAAGTAAACACTTTCTTCACTTCATTGTTAGCTCTGTGTACAAACTCATTTTCATTAGAATCCTGCATATTTTTTAAGTGTCTAGACAACGTAGTTTTCGAAATATCGAAATTTTTGGCAGCAGTTGGCACTTTAGTTTCCATTTGTTAACACATCTTTTATAGCCATGCGAAGTGCTTCTCCATCTACTTTTTCCCGTTTTTTTCCATTCTTGCTTCTTGGCATGTTTCTATAAAAATATAAGTATGACGATATAATTTATGATGATTTGTACATTTCCGCTCATTCTCAGTTCAATGTTGTATCTTGGGTCGACCCAAGGTACAACGCTTCAAGTGGACCGAGGTACAACTACTGCTCATTGTGAACTGAACATCATGTTTCAAAAGTTAGGTTATATTCTAACAATAAAGTAATACATCATTCGAACAAGAAAGAAACAAAGATCTTACCTTACTATTGGAAATGTCTTGAATTATAACACAGTCCCGTAAAAAATAAAGAACACACCACAAATAAAATACTTTCTGGGATCAAAAACAAATTTCTTCACAAAGAAAGCAAACCACTGCATCTGAAGATCACCAAGCTTTGTGAGAGGCCTCTTTTGTACAGATATGTAAATTGATTGTAATACATCATTTTTCCAAACACAGATGGCAGAGAAATGATGAATGACCCAAGGTACAACATCTTCCCTACATATTGTATTTTTCTCACTTTTTTAACTTTATATTTTATTTTGTATATTATATCGTATTTTCATTGTTATCCTTTTGTAATGTCCGATTCATTTCGTATGTGTTGTATTTGTTCACTTTTTATATTGCTTTTTCTTTGGTTTTTTTACGACGCTGTGTCAACTACCGAGTTATTTGGCATTGATGGAATTGGTGATGGAGAGATTAGGCCGAAGATTCGCCGTTTTGCGGTTGGGGAGGACCCCATTAGCAGCCAACCAGGTGGTCGACCCAGAAGGGAGTCAGGACCGCGCGAGGGTGCGAATCCGGATCGGCGGGCAGAGTATTAAAACTATGACGGCGGATTTTTATATTCTATTTTTATTTTTATATTATATGTTATATATTATATTGTATCTTGATTGATATCCTTTTGTTGTTTCTAATTCGTTTTGTATGCACTGTAATATGCCTTGGTATTTTATTTGTATTAAATAAGTATTATAACTGAACCTCACCAGAGCACGAGCTTTTGCTCCTTCAGGTGTACTAATTTTATACGTCATACGTATAATCAAAACGAAATATATTGTTTTTATTATTATTATTATTATTATTTTAAAAATTTTACTCTTATAAATTGACTTTGGACACACTCCTCCAAAGAGTAAAATCCAGAGACAGTTGTGAAAATCTTCCTTTATCTGTAGGCTATAGATTATTGTGTTCCAATTTGAGACTAGTTCAACCCGTAGTTTACTAGTTGGGTCCCATGGTCAAAAATATATACTAGTTCGGTCCGGAGCCAAGAAGTAAACAATACTAGTTCGGTCCCGATTTATTTTTTTATTTAGATCCGATTTTTTTTTATAATTTATTTAATGGGTTTCATTCTTGCTTATTTATTTGTTTTGAAATTAAGTTGACAGTACTAGTTCAGTCCCGGATAATAAATTGAGCAGTATACTGGTTGGAAATGATTTTTCTTCCCATTCTACGCAGGCTTAGGACTATCATAAGGCAGAGACGGGTAAATTCTGACTCGAGACAACAAACTGCAAAATTGCCTCCCCCTTCCTTAAGGCATGGTTCAAAATGCTGATTATCGTGTTCATTGTACAGTATAAAACTTATTAAAAACTTTTTAAACCCTTACTTCTTGTTCGCCTATCGTTGTGAAGATTATTCAAAGAATGTTTACTAGTGACAGAAATGACAGATACGACATTATGAAAACAAGGTATCACTACCAACATCAAAATACTTCAATATCGCTATCATGTCAACATGAAAACATGTCGAATTCGATACTACAGCTAGTTCATTATATATATATATACTGTAACAGTTTCTTTGATATAATATAATATAACTTGTCTATACCTGCATAGTTCGGACCGAATTAGTAGTACTGTACCTTTCTGAATCCCGGACGGAATTAGTACTGTAGGCCTATATTTCAGGTGTATATCTGATGGAACCGAACTAATATACACCCGTTCAACCAAATTCAACAATAAATAATCTCATGTTTTCCCAGAATCGAATTCATGCCCGTTACCAGGTGCTTTTTTTATATTTGGAGAAAATTAGACACTTTAACGAGTATTATCACGTAAGAGACTAGCTATGACAACTGGACAGAAAGAAGCATTCGAAGTTCGTTGAAGGGTTAACGAAACGTAAGGTTTAGGATTGCCTTTGTTGGAAACATAAATCCTCGCTCGTGTCTTGCGAGATGAGTCTGCTAGCAAATCCCTTCCCTCACGTCCACGATGTGACCCAGGGCTAAAATAATTACATCAAAGCGAAAGGGGTGAGTGAGAACCTCCAACGCGTCAAAAATGGACCGCAATGTAAGGGGAGGAACCCCCCAGACAGAGGACTCTCGTTTCTCGGTAAAGTCACTTTGTGAAGGGGAGGAAACGAACTAGTTCGTCTCCTGGTTTGCAAATTGAAATTATTTTACGGGAACATCATCCCTTATTTTGTCACTCCTAATCATTCAAAAGAGAAAGTTAGCAGAAGAAATCATTCGAAATACACAAGACTGAATCGATTAGGCACATTGTGTAATTAAAAATCAATTACTAAGTATACAACATGAAACAATGACTTCGAAATTTAATATTGTGTAGAAACACAAAAACAAGCAATTTCATCAAAGAATGATAACAGCGTATTATAATGCGTGTAGGAGCGCCATTGGCGTAGCTCAGCTGAGACGCTTGCCTGCCGATCCGAAGTTGCTCTCGGGAGTGGATTCGTTTCCTACTTGGGCTGATTACGTGGTTGGGTTTTTCCTAAATTTTCCCCAACCGTAATGCAAATTTCAGGTAATCTATGGAAAATTCTCGGCCTCATGTCGCCAAATACCATCTCGCTATCACCAATTCTATCGAAGCTAAATAACTCAGTAATTGATACAGCGTCGTTAAATAACTAAAACGAACTACGTGTGGAGTATAACGCAATCGAGGTAAAGTTTGAAAAAAGAAAAAAAACGCAATTTTTTTTGCAAGATTCTGTTATACACTTCACAAACAAGAAGCGCATACTAATTTTTTGCACAATGTTCATAGTCTAAAAGTAAACAAACCAATTTTATTAAGGTAGTTTCCCTAAATATAATTCCAATAAAATATAAAAAGTGTAATTTGAATGTATTGAGAACTGGCTCTGTGTAATCTTTTTGTAAGCCAATTTACTTATCTCACGACCAGGAAGTTCCTTGTACTTCCTCTAATATTGCAGCTCTTTCAACTTGTCTAGAAGTATAACTTGTAAGTGTCCGACGATTATTCTAGAAAAAGAGAAAATATTTTGTTCCAACCAGGTTTAATAACTTTACTGTATTTATTGTATGTATATTTAATTGTACTATTATAGTATATTACGATACATGTGCGATTAAGTGCATCGTAACAGAATCGAGCATTTCTTTTTTTATTCTGTTACGAATTTAACGCATGTTTATTGCATACTATTTTCTGTAAGATGTATATTATATTAATGATTTCAATGTATAGGATTTATGAAATGAAATTGGTGAAAAATGTACTTTTACCATAAACTTATGCTAAAGAGGAACTACTTAGCGATTTAAAAAAAGATTTTCCATTTGCAATAGGATCAGCTACTTCAAATAACGGCAATAAGAAATACGGGGACATCACTTTATTTTTACTTGCATTTTTATTGTACCTGCATTTCTGAATGTACTTCACTCCCACCCCTTCATTAATGTCCTTGCTCCCGTCAGACACACAAACTTACGGCCGCTGTTGCATTCGAAGTCTTCAAGCAGTGAAGTAAACACTACAGTGTATAGTGTGTTTCAGAAATATGGTTGCGTTTTCTATAGAAGAAAGAACCTATATTATTGAAGCTTATTTTCGCACAGGTACGGTGTGTAGCTTGACTAGATAACTTTATCTGTGTGGTCTGAGCAGAAGTGAAGATTAGAGCTACCGAACGTACGGTACCCTGTAATATGGCACGGTACTTAACAGCATTATTTGAACAAGAGTTTTGTTTTACTGTTTGTAGGTATGAAGGACGATGATGGAAACTGGAATTACAATATAATCGAATGTGAACAACAGTTTTCTTCACGCTTTCCTGATTATGTCATTACGGAATATTTGCGCAGAAATGTAATTAATCTAGTAGATAAATTTAGAGCAACAGGGTGTACAGAAACAAAGAAACGTGTAAGACAGCCAACAAAGGTGACAGAAGACGCTATGGAAGATGCTAGAGAAAGGATGCAGCGAAATCCTAATAAGTCGGTTAAGAAGCTAGTTGTAGAAATTGGGGTTTCTTACGGAAGTGCTCACAAAATTCTCAGGAAGAAATTAGGAATGTTCCCATACAAAGTATCCGTAGTTCAGGAGCTTAAACCTCCTGACTTCACAGCAAGACTTAAATACAGTATTGTCATTGGTTCGAACAACAGGTGACAAACGAAATCCTGAACCTGACCTTTTATACAGATGAAGCATGGTTTCATCTCTCTGGGTATGTCAACAGTCAAAATTTCCGGATATGGAGTACAAACAATCCCTATGAATTTATTGAAACACCCTTGCACGCAGAAAAAATTGGAGTCTGGCCTGCCATGTCACGAAGAAGGATCATAGGACCAATATTTTTCGATGAAACTGTAAATGCTACGGTATACAGAGAACAATTGTTGCAAAAATTCTTTGAAGAAGTCCATGATGATGAATTGCAAGAGGGATATTTCCAACAAAATGGTGCTACTGCACATACTGCTGGCAGTACAATAAACTTCTTAGAAGAATTCTATGACACAAGATTAATACGCACAGGATTATGGCCACCCAGGTCGCCCGATTTAAGTCCTTTGGACTATTTTTTGTAGGGATACTGTAAAACAGCTGTATTTACTAAACATCCGGCAACAATAGAACTAAAAAATTATATTCAAGAAACGATAAATTCAATTTCAGAGAATATGCTTCAAAATGTTTTTAATAATACGCATAAAAGAATTGAAGCCTGCATTGTAATGAACGGCAACCGTTTTCAGCAACTTGTTTAAAAATTCAGATTAGCTTATTTTGAATTGAGGTGGCTAGAAGCAAAGGCATGCTACCGGTAGTGACATTTGTAATAACATGAGTTAAGTGCATCCAGTGTAAGTTAAAGTATCTAAAATTTTAGTGGCAAAAGTATATTTTAATCGCACCAGCACCACACATTAAAATTTGAATAAAAAATTTCACCGATTTTACGAAAGCATAAACAATTAAACCCCATTTTCTCAAAAGTAACTTAAGTGCACTTACAGCCCTTTACTTATGACCCCTTCAACTTAAATGCACTCTCTATATTGTATGTTAACACCAATAATTAATATGCTAAGTAAAGTAGACATTACATAACGAACATAGCCGCCTGAAAAGTTGAGTTTTTGAAAAAAAAATGTTACTAATCTACTGTATTTTGATAAAATTCCGTAAAAGTGATGATCAAACTGAAAATCGTAATATCGTATTTCCCTATAACATAAATGGATACACTACTTTTCTCTCCTGCTATAGCTAGTAAAATGATTTGTTTACATATTGCACTAGTAACATCAAAATCCTGTAATGGAAGGGGGCAACAGTGTTTCCGAGTATAGCCAGGTTAATGTTAAAAATGTTGGTAAAAATAAAGTGATATCCCTGTATAATCCTTTAATTGTAACATTTCTCTAAAGACAAGGGAAAATTTAACGAAGTTCTTGATTTCTGTGGAGATGTAAAAACGAATTCAAACTAAGTAAAATCTAAACAATGTAGTTTCATCAGCGTACAGGGATTAATCCCTATTCGCTGATTTCATATTCAGCCGACAATTTTATTCTTCCGTTAATTTCGGTATGTAATGTACACAATTCTGTATTTAATAGATTAAAAGAAGAAAACAACCAACTTGATTAAAGCCAATCGTTGTCACATTGCATATTGTATTAAATTGGGTTCAAACTTCTAAAATACGATGTAGAAGGTCTTATTCTTAAAATCTATTGGCACTTTTCTTCATCATCAAAAAATTCTGAGGAACTAAAATCATTTTGCGAGTTTGCTCAGCCGTCTTTGCATTCAGCTGTCAAGCATCTTGTTAAGATGTGGCAATTTATAAAGATCTATGTATTATTTAGCATGGGGCGAAGAAAAAACACATGAGACGAAATAACTGTTCATTACTAGTACCAGAGTGTTTTCTACATTTTTAAATTCAACTTTAAATTTCTTTCTAAAACAATTTAAAGGACACAATTTCCACAAATGTTCACGACGTTATGTTAGAAATGAAGTAACAAATGAGATACGTTTTATGGATTGAAATTAACGTGTCTTTAGTACACCTTACAGAAACAGAAAAATATATTCTAATGAAAGAATACACAGTCGTTTATGAAAGATTATTACAGTATTTTGTAAAGTATATTCAATGTTAGTGGCAATGACAATGTGTATAAAATTGTGTCCGCGTTCGATTTATGTCGATGAAATACTATTTTCATTTAATGACTTGATCGAGGTGGGATTAAACTCAAAATTAGTTTCGTTAGAAACGAACTGCATAACGAGTTTTCTATTTTGAAGTGAGTAATATCGATATATTTAATTTGAACTACGGCGGAAAATTTTATGAAAACTATGCATCCTGTGTGGTTGTGTTATATCTCAACCGAAAGCTAATAATATTAATATTACGAGAAAATCTAAATAGTTTATAGTGAAGTTCATAAAAAGTTTTAAATTAAAAAAAAATGTATATGTGCGTCCGTCGCAGCAAAGCGTATACCGTATGACATCTTGCAGTTCATTTCGTAATGTTGTGAAGAGGCTTTAAATGTACTTTATCTTGATTTGAGTTACGTGTTAGGTTCTTTTAAGGTCGTGAATGATGTCAGTAATGTGGGACTTTGTGTATAGGGAAGGTTATGGTTCAAATAGTGAAATTTCATCAAACAGTAAAACATCGAGTTTCCTTAAAACGATCAGAAATGTAGTTATTGAAGCATTTTGTGCATGAAAGATGTTGACGTCACAATATCCTGCTTTTCGATACCTCGATAATAATGGTTTGTTCATCTTTCAACTTT
This sequence comes from Periplaneta americana, assembly GCF_040183065.1. Classification (NCBI taxonomy): domain Eukaryota; kingdom Metazoa; phylum Arthropoda; class Insecta; order Blattodea; family Blattidae; genus Periplaneta; species Periplaneta americana. The sequence goes on along the minus strand of NC_091123.1, from coordinate 73,960,059 downwards.
CACGTATTTTTTTCGTGTTTCAATATACGTGTGTTTTTATCTGGCGTTACTAAAAAGTACTAGCACAGTCTAGTATGTACAGTCACGAATCTTGAGTTGTTGAGGTTACTAGGAACAATAGACTGCATGCCGGTACCGTATACTATATAACGTCTTTGGCCGGTACTATTTCGCATTGTCTGTGATGAGGTGATAGTAGCGATCCTAGTGGTTAGCAACTATCTATGGATGCATATTCCCTACGTATTGAGCTTCGTGACTGTATATACTACACTGTGGTAATAGTGTTGATACGCTGCAAATTTAGTTCTTCTTCATAAGTTCATTATTATGAGTGTAGCTGGTCTACCAATGGAAAGCTTTTTTTCTTCAATCAGATCCCGAAAGATTCTGAATATATGCTTTCGAACTTAAAAACATATAACTAATTAAATTGCACCTATTAAACAAAATTAACTACTTCAAATAAGGAATTGCTGGCTACAGTTTCATTTTAGAAGAGAACAAAGAAAAAAAATTAATAAAAACATATGCAATCTCGACAGCAAGCTATGTTAGCTTAGATTGTATTCAGTACTTGTAGGAGTCCCCGAAGTTTACGACTGCATTTTACAATGTAACGATACTTGGCCTACAGAAAACTCTTGATGAACTGGGATGTTTATTATCTAGGATGATCCATAATGAAAAAAATATATAGGCCTATAAATAATATAGTCTATGTAACTTATTGAAACCATGCTTTAACTTCAAATTTTCAAAATCATACATAGGCTAGTATTCAAAACTGTATGTCCTTAAGTTACAAAACGCACGAATAATCGTGATACTACTGCGGTCATATTGTATCATCCTATTAAAAATTGCATTTGTTCTTTCTGCAATTAGAGAAAAAAAAGTATGAGGAATTCAAGCCCGATAGTCCCTTCCATATATAAAAAAGACTCTGATGGCTCCATATCCTGTTTATCGCGTACGGTACCTACTTACAATACTTATGGTTAAAGAGACAATATTCACTTCCGACAAAGATCCTTCTTTATATTCGTGCACCTCATTTCAAAGTTCTCATTTATAAAAAAAATTCCGTCGCTCTAATTTCCGGCAGCCAATCGCGTTGCAGATCGGCTACATTTAAACGTGTGCGTTTTGTGATTAGCTGATGAAGACGTTATTCATTTCTTAAGGCTCGATAAATACTTAATATAATCGCCCGCCATTTTGGCTCTTTCGTTAGCGTTCGCAGAAAGCACACGAAGACGTTATTTGCCGCTCAATTATTTGCTGAATTACAGTGCGTTTGATTTATTATCATAGGAGCTACGATAATTATGATAATGTTTAACGGTGTGGCAAATAGATTCTTCGTATGGTAGCTCGGCAATGAAAGAACAAAAATGGCGAACGATATTACCTACCTAGACTTTATGGAGCCTTCACTTCCTAAGACGTAAGCATGGAGGAGGAATCACGCCGGGAATAACAGCGTCGCGACTATAGATTCATGAACATTCAATTTACTCGTATCTATATTCTGCATACTGCAGATTTCCCCATCCATCTCTAAAGGGGAATAGCTCAGTATTATACAAGTTTACGCTATTATTTATTGTAAATTAAATTAAGGTAAGAAAATAATGAATTATATTAAATTATACTAGGTTATACAAAATAATTATAAATATAATTTTAACACGCGCAGAAAACCAACAAGAGGGAGAACGTAATGAACTGTAGCATATGACATAATAATTATAGTCCTGTGCGGCATGGACCGCTCCTGCCATCTAGCGGTAAAACTTCACACAAAATATCCCTATTAGGGCAGCATATAATGTAATACATAAATTTCAACAGTGAAAAATAAATTGAACTAAAACAATAATAATAAATTAGTCAATGATAAAAAAAATACGATAATAAAAGGAACCGGAACTGAAAATTGGTTTAAATTAAAAACATATATATTCAATCACTAATACACAGCACTTTATCTTTAAGGAAAAGAACTACGGTCACTGTATCTTTATATAATAGGGCTACTGTACTTTAAAATGTTACCAAATGTTCCTTCTTTTAGAAGTTTTTAATAACTTCACCTCTCAAATATAACGTATCTTTGAATATATATTGCAGTGTTAGTGAGAACTCCACTGGAAGAAAAACTTTCAATAATCGATTTTAGAAATCTCCTATAATATTTTTAAGTAAACAAATTCAAAGTTTTAACTCATATAACTGATATAACCTACTTGATAGCAAAAGACGAATGGCTGAGTACCAAGTGTCTTCAGTATTATATATTTGATAACAATGTAAGTATGGGATGTTTTTATTGGAACAAGTCATTATTACCTTCGAAATTCCTTGAACCTCGTGAAAGAGCAACTCTTCACAGATTCCAGCGATTCCCAGAACGGAGCTATATAGATCTATTTTAGAACATTTCTGGTCAGTAAGGATCTTCCTCTAGTTCAGCGCTTAACCCATTCACATAATTTAATGCCTTAATCACAAGTGTTCAGAACAAAGGACGGAATTCAGGGTAGGTTTTAAATTATGCCGATTTATTCGAATCTACCCGGTGATCTTTCGCGATTTGTAGATCCATGAAAACTTATTCCAAGGTCTGTGCTTGTAGTTTTTGAGCATCCAACAACATAACATCGAGACCAGCGTTGCCAAATCAGAATTCAATTTACCGCTGCACAAGCTTAAAAACACTCCAGATTTTTTCTAAACATATCACTTCCAAATTTTTAAGGAAAACTATACAGTTTTAGGAATTTTATATAAATATATACTAAATTATGGAAAGTGTGTAGGCCCTATCATTTTGTAGGCGCTATGTTCTATGCAAAATTGACTCCATCCTCGTATAAAAATGATGATGTAGTACAGCCCTGCAACTCACGTGATGATTCTCTTTCATTACTCGACTTGTATGCAGTCATTGTATCCAAAAAGAAGAAAATATACTCGTATCGTGTTTATTATGACAATATTTTTTGATAAGATACTGTTTTTAAATTATTATTATTATTATTATTATTATTATTATTATTATTATTATTATTATTCAATAATAATAATAATAATAATAATAATAATAATAATAATAATAATAATAATAATCTATACTAATAATAAATCTGTAGCCAAAATTTTTCTGGTAATTTTCGATTTTCCAAAAATAATTGGTGTTAACATGTATAATTAACCACACTGAAACCGAAACTAGCTTTTTTGAGATTTTTGTTTGTATGTCTGTCTGTCTGTCTGTCTGGATGTTTGTTACCTTTTCACGCGATAATGGCTGGACCGATTTATATGAAAATTGGAATATAAATTAAGTTCGTTGTAACTTAGATTATAGACTATATGGCATTCAAAATACTTTATTTAAAAGGGGGGTTATAAGGGGGCCTGAATTAAATAAATCGAAATATCTCGCTTATTATTGATTTTCATGAAAAATATTACATAACAAAAGTTTCTTTAAAAATAATTTCCGATAAGTTTTATTCTATACAAAATTTTTGATAGGACTGATATTTAATGAGATAAATGCGTTTTAAAATTACAATAACAAGGCCATCTAAGGCGCTGTACTGAAATAAAAATAAATGACTTCGTCTATAAGGGGCCTTGGACAAAAACAATCGAAAGCTATTAAACATAGCCTAAGAGAATGTTTCTGTGTTTGTATGAAGTAATATCGGAAGCTAATTAATTGTTTAATTATTATTTCACCATTGAAAAGTGTAGTTTCTCTAGATGGACATAATTTTACAATGTTATTACAGTAACTTCTGAAACATATAGTGAGTAATATAAAGTATACACGTTAAAAATAAATGATATGTCAATCTTCATTAAACTATGGTTGCATGTAATAACAATTAAGAAACATGTTAAAGGAATTGTCATTGCACCAAATGATTGCTCTCTGGAGCAAAATGGCCGCATTTTAATTATTTAAATACAATTTCAATTAAGTAACATATTAAACGATTTATCCTTCTATCAAACACGAATGTTTCCTGGATCAAACGTCCTATTTTAATTATGTAATTACTTTATATTTATTTCTAACAGGTGCAGCGGAGCGCACGGGTACGGCTAGTAATAATAATAATAATAATAATAATAATAATAATAATAATAATAATAATAATGTGTATGTTACTTATGTCCCGGCCACTACAGGAACTTGATAAAATACCTTCAAAATGCCTTGGATTGAAAGTATTGAGTAGTAGATAATTGATGTGATCACTGGGAGAGCTGTAAACCCCGCCCGCCATAAATACGTACCTTACTAATTGTATACGAAAATCGTCGTGAGTGAACGAAGAATACCGCCATATTTCTTTAATGTAACAGTAGGTTTCAGTGTTGCCAACATGGTAATAATATACACACCTAATCAAACCTTACCTAACCTTTATCATAATACTACACACCTAATCAAACCTAACCTAACCTGTCACATAATACTACACACCTGTAGTAACATTCCTCACACTTAGTATCATTTCGTTTTCATGTATTGCCGTCTCTGCCAGTCGTGTCGGTTTGCATTTAGTGGAAGTGAATCGTAATAATACTACTACTAATTTGAAGAAGAAGCAATGCCGACTTTCATAATAATTACATTTTACATGTTTCGTGATATACTAAATATGTTAATGTAGTAATAATTCTCTATATATGGTACAATAAGATTTTAAATGTGTTGTGGTTGTGATAAAAGTATTGTAAAGTGGTTTATAGCAACACATTCGCAGTGACAAAAGTATGCATATTCGTTCAGTGGCCGGTGGATGCTCTATATTGACTATTATTATTATTATTATTATTATTATTATTATTATTATTATTATTATTATTATTATTATAAGTACCTATTTCCTTAAGTGTAACTTGGGGCAATACATAAGTGCAACAACATTTTTCAAGTCTTCTCAGTCCTGCTCGAATGGTCAAAATTGTATTTATCACAGGATTTCCATCCTGTTCCTGTACTTATCTTTCACAAGATACATTTGGGTAACCTCTGCATTTGACAATGGTAGGCTAAGGAAAGAAAATGCCAGTTTTGATCTTTGAAGGGATGGTCACACATACATCACTGCAAATCGCAACTTAAAATATGGAATGAACCATAATCAGATTTAAAATTAACAACAAATCTATTTCTAATCCTCTGGAAATTGAAATAACACTCACCTCCGCTCAGAAGCTTTTAGTGTTGGAAACATTGGTAGTGTTTATTCCTATCAGCATGGGCAATTAAATCTGAATATTTTGTATTCGATATCACCTTATATCATTTAAACCGAGCTTTCGAATTGTCACCGGCAACTTCTTCCACCCAATCTTTCAACACATTATATTTTTTCCACACATATCTAAACTTTTGTACGTATGAAGTTTCACGCGGTATATTTTTTTAAAACTGAATGAGATAGATCAATAATATACTGGACACTTCGGAAATAATCACATTCACAATCACACTATTGTGTCTGTTCGAAATCTAATTTCACACTGAGCTGGAGACGTGCTTGCCAACAATGAGTCTGGTTTTAAGTTTTATGTATGTCTGTGTTACATAAACTATAATAGGGAATGAAAATCAAATAATAAGTTATATTATCATATATCATAAATGAAAATAATAATTTAGTTCATTATCTATTCTTTATGATTGAATATATCAATTCACTTACAAAAACAATGCATACATTAGATTAAGAGTTTAACGAATGCGTCATACCTTATTTGTACAACAACAATCGATGGGACAGGAAATGAATATGGTTGCACCAAATCGATTTAACATAAAACGTTGATATTTTATACTGACACAATGAAATATTGGGCACTGGAAGATGTGTACACATTATTAAACCAGTTTTAGATAGACAATGAAAATGTGTGATAATACCATAGTGAACTTTGGTTTATGATGAACTAACATTGTTGTCCCCAAGTACATATAAAACAATTATAACATCTTTACAGAAAAAAACATCTTATACACCGTACCTCCCTATGTCGGAATCATCAAAAAACGCCAAATAAATAACAAGCCACTGACGGTAAAATTCTGTAGCTGACCATAGTCTCTTGTTTATGTTAGTTAATTAGTTAGGATACAATTAATTATGATACTTAATCACTCATTTAAAGTTTGTGTGACTGCAACCTGTGTATATTTTTGTGTGGCTTTACTTTGTTTATAGTTCTCTCTCTCTCTCTCTCTCTCTCTCTCTCTCTCTCTCTCTCTCTCTCTCTCCTCCCTCTCCCTCTCTTAACTACACCAGAATAAATAAATAAATAGTCCTGAAAACACCAGATTTAGCTACAAAACCGCTGACTTGGCAACACTGATCGAGATGTTTCCAATACACCACCACACACACACAGTGTTGCCATATTTAGCGATAAGTCGCAAAATCTAGGGAATTTTGAATCAGTCTCGGCGACAAATTTTGTAAAATACGATTAGCGACTTTTCTGCTGATTTTTATATTCTTCCACTTTTTCCTTTCTTTTAAGTTAAAACATTCAACTGAAGTTGTGCACTTCTCAGTTTTAGAAGAGGCATGGGTGCATGATTGAGTAATCTAATACGTGAAAGCCGTGATCTCGTGATCCGTGATCAGGGGTGAAAGATGCTGATTCAATGATTCTCACGGGTTAGGTCTCTCTTTCAATGTTAGTGCTCCAGTAACCATAAACGGTGGCAACTTTGACACGTGACGAGTCGCGAGCTCTAGGTAATTTTTGGTTCTTCCCTGCAACCCGGAGATTTTCCACTCCGAACCGACCCGAGACAATTGAGATTTGGAATTTTGTGCCTACAGTTCGTGTGAAGCAAATGAGACTGTAGTTTTTGCTGGTTTTAATAAATTTTAATATACACGATTTAAAAAGTGCTAAACTTCACAAAAAAATTGGTCAAACGCTTGGGTGAAAATTTCAATACTTACAATTTGCCAGAAAGTGTAGTGTCAATGATTGGATCAAGTGCAGTGTATTCACAATCATCTGTTCCCACACCTTCCACCTCAACATTACAGCCGTCAACAACATAACCAGACTCGGCATAAGACGGTGATGACGAGGAAATGATATTTTTCTCCGCATATGTATGTTTTTCTTATTTTTATATAGTGATATTTATTATTAATTTTTAGCGACATTTCTGGGGATTTTTTTAACAAACTTTGGAGAGATTTAGCTACTTTTTGTCGAAAAGTTAGCGAGATTGTAGGGCGATATGTTGGCAACAGTGCACACACACACTTACTTATAAAACAATACAACGCAAGTAGCCGTGAAAAATCTTGACGGACCCGTGAATTGCAGAGAAAGTTCGCGCTATTAGACAGCCCAAAATCTAATAATATTTTCATTATTGTTATAGGTAGAGCTGTTGCTCCAACAATGCCTTCTTCCATACCTCTATTTTCATTGTTACAATTATCTTACGCAAGCTTTAATTATAAGCCTGTTTGTGATTAAACATGTTGTATTCATTGCGTCCACATTATTAAAAACACAGATGCAATAACATAAGAAATTTTATCCAACACTTAGTTGTACGAGGACGAATTCGTTCTGGTTGTACTTTAATAACTGAAATCAACTTATTAAAGTAACACTTTAACATAAAGGATGGATAAAGTATCACTTTAACCACTGAATGAATTAAAGTACGAACGCTACATCCTACGGACTTCCTTTTTAAGAAAGCTAGAACTTTGGCAAACTTCGATATGTTCACATTTTCTTTTAGCGATAATGTCGCTATCAGCATAGAATAATAAGACCATAAGCTCGAAACGCTTATCTTCTAAGAATTTTCAGAAAAATATGCCAAATCAATATCTTCATTCACACCACTGATATCACTGCATCTTCTCCAATCACAGAACACGCCATACTCTTTTTCGTATATAGATTCAGATTTAGTTTGTAAGAAGTCTGATATAACACACTTGGCTTCCTTCAAAACTTTGTCTGGTATAAATACCTTCCCTTCTTCTGTCATGATATTTTCCTGAAGATTATTAATGACTCAATTACCGTATCATTCGAACTACAACAATGAAAACAATTCCCTAGAAACGATTAGCCTACATCGATGCTCTCATGTTACATATTATGATGTTCGTGACATACATATTCAGACTGCCGTGCTCTAAATTATTCCAGGAATGAATTACAAATATTTTACAATTATTATATTTTAATTAAGAAACTGAGAAGTCTCTGTACTTTATAAGTGTTGGAAAAATATTGTATGGTACAAGAGAAGCAAGACATATTTTATACACTGGCGGAAATTAACACGCTCGACTGCCGTCTCGCGTGTCAAACCTTCCGCTCGTGGATAAAATACGTCCTGATTCTCTAGTACCATAAATATCTATTAATGCAAACATAAATTAAGAAAATAAAAAATGAAGTTTGTTACATAACACGGAAGTTATCACGTGACAACAATAGGCGTCACAAGGTAGCGGGAGGTTAAGGCACCCACTTACATAATCGACACTATTAAGGCCCGCTCCCACTTAGCGGAATCGAATCGAACAGAATTATTTCTCTTCACAATGTATTTAAATGGGAAATAGCAGAAAGCGACGAAGTCGAATCGAAGCGAATCGAACAGAACAGAATTCATAAACTAGAATATTCCACTGCCGGAATAGAATTTCTTGTTTCGGGTATAATCGTAAGTTGTCGTGAAACCAGCGTATAGATAATTATACAGTATGGACACTTCGCGTAGGTACCTTTGTTGCAGCAGGACTGATTTCAATGACATTCAAACCAGTTTGAGCGTGAGATTCGGCTTTCTCCCACGAGTTGGCACTGACATCACACAACAGCTAGCAGTCGACAAAGCGGAAATATAACACATACAATTAATATATCTAGGTACATTAAGTACTCAAATAAAATAAATTGGACCGATGAAATAATAAATCCGTCATTAACTATAATGTGTAGACTCTAGAGTTTCTTTATAATGAGAGTTGAGACGTTGGCCCCAACAACAATTGAGGACGTAGCTGCAATAAGGGCCCATAGCCCCATAGGTCCTTTTCCCGGAGAATGCATAAATCGATTCTCCGTAGCTTCTTTGTTATACCCAAAAAGTTTCGTTGAGAAATTTTGAACAGTAATGCTGATAAACCTATTTATTTTAATATATGTATAGGCCGTGCGCTGTTTCAAAAAATTTCAACTCTATATATCTCAGAACAGCATTTTGGAGTATGGGCCCTTATTGCAGCTACGTCCTCAATTAAAATATGTAATGATTTGATAGCGCTGAAAATGGAAAAACAAAACTCCTATGAGAAGTAAAACCATATACCTATATTATATTGTATACAAATATTAAACGAATTTGATACATAATTTTATAATGTATGATATTATTTTTAGCTTAATTTATTATATACAAAATATAAAAAATTATTATTACAACTCGTTTGTCACTGAGAAATAAGTAAAAGCTGTTAACTTGAATTTATTTGAAGCAAAGCGTTACTGGATTATGCAATAAGGTAGGCGATGTTTGGATCCTGTGCCTCAACTCTATTCTCAAAGCGTGTGCTCGATTACACTAGCCTCTAGCGCTTGAAAGTGGAACTAAACGCTGGCTCACAGAGAAACAAAATAGGAAAATTCGCTGTGTCCATTATAATCCCTATTCGCTGGTGAAACCTTCGTGAAAAAACAAATGAACCACATCCATTCTTGGCGGCTAGATTTGTTTCCTACTGAAAATTATTGCTGAAATAGTACGTATACAAAAATCACAATGTAATATGAACGAAGAAAAATTAATACATCTTGTGTAGAATTATTCTCTATTGTATGACAAAACACAAAAGTACTGATTTTTTTGATGTGATAAAAAGATAAAATATCGTGTTTTTTAATTATTAATAACCAGTGTTCGGATAACAGCATCTTATCTTTGGGCAACAGACGTATTTTCTGTCTCGAAATTTTAGCATCACTGCTCTCCATTATTCAGCTATGTCACATTATTTTCAATAAAAAAACTCACGGTCCTGCCGACTATTAGTGTTAAAATTGCTGGCAACATTCATTCGTTTCACCTACCTCAAAGATGATAGCTGGGAGTAGTCGCCAGATAGCCTAAGACCATGTTTGAAACCCCGAACTACCAGGTATCTGTGTAACTCTGGGAATTCCTCGATCCTCCAGCGTTCAGTCCAACGAGAGCCTTTGTCCAGTATCGGATCACAGTCGTGAGCATTACACAGAGAAGCAGTAACTGGCCGGTCGTTTTCATCGGCATCACCGAAGTTCGTACTGCTAATCCTGAAATCATAGTTTTTAAAATGAAGTGTTATAACATGAAATTAAATGAAAGGAAAGGTAGGAACAAGCGGAGATTCTTTGGTGGGATGAAATATGTTGAGAGAAACGGGAGATACCCCCCCCCCAAAAGTGATAGGAGATTTTTTTTCTTTATTACGTATAACGCCTATACAGGAATAAGAGTACCATAATGGAACTAGGGTACATAAATACAATTTATTTCATAGGCCTACTATGTCTCATTTTTCAGTATTTTATGCTCTTAGAAAATGGCCGAGAAATAGAACATTACAGTACAATGTACTGGAATATTCACAAAAGGGACGCCACTATTACCAACATATTAATAAACCATTCATTTATTCATATTTTTCTGCCCAGGGATAGTTCTTTCACGGCAAACCCAGCGTGACAAACTTAATTAGTATCTATCTATCTTCAAAACTAAACAAGTCAATGTACTCAATAGAAATTAGTGTTGTAGGATTTAATCGATTAATCGATCAATTTCTGTTGTAAGATTAATCGATCAAAAATATTTAATCGAATAATGGAGTCTATTAAAATTAATCGGTTGTAGTTGATATTAATTATTATTTTGTTAATACAAACTCATACTGGGCGGCCGGGTAGCTCAGTTGGTAGAGCAGCTGACTACGGACTGGAAGGTCCGGGGTTCGATCCCAGGTGGTGACAGGATTTTTTCTCGTTGCCAAACTTTCAGAACGGCCCCGAGGTTCACTCAGCCTCCTATAAAATTGAGTACCGGGTCTTTCCCGGGGGTAAAAGGCGGTCAGAGCGTGGTGCCGACCACACCACCTCATTCTAGTGCCGAGGTCATGGAAAGCATGGGGCTCTACCTCCATGCCCCCCAAGTGCCTTCATGGCATGTTACGGGGATACCTTTACCTTTACCTTTACAAACTCATACTAAAAATTTCGACAATATTTCTCTCTCCGAAATCGCTTACTTAAAAGCACAATAGTACTGTTATTTTCTAACTGTAAACCGGGTAGCGTAAGAAAAATGTTTGCACAAACACTTCAGAAAGAGATGAAGATATGAGGACAGTGACCTAGTCTATCTCTATTGAAAGTTGAAACCCTTAAGTTTTATGGTTTTCCAAGAAAACTTCCACCTTGTTGTCAGCTCATCTTTCTAGCATATGAAATACATACTTTTCTGGGATTCGTCCCCCCTCGTCCCTTATAAAATAGCTATGTCTACACTGTGTGCAAGTGAGAACGTAACTACCTACTTCTCTTTCTAAAATCTGGTAATTCGATTACAATAGGGGCCGCTGTAGTTTTGGAGTTGCAGTTTCTGTACTGAGTTTGTATGTGAAGGTTGTGTGTTTAGTTTGATAAAGAAAAAATCAATTTTCTGTGGTTTGTGAAAAGTGTAAACTCCATTATGTCATATAAGAATTTGAGAGGTAAACTCGGTGAAACGTTTGGATTAAAATTGAACGATCATGGAGAAGTGCTTGACAGAAAAAAAGTTTTTTTCGTGTTTAGTGATGCAGGAAACATTATTACTAAACGTAGAGCGGCACTTAATTCGAAGCATGCGAATGCACTCACAAGTTTAGAATCATGGATGAAGCAGTATTAACTAGGTGAGTATTCATTCTTTTTGTTATTTATGTTTGTCACAAAAATTCCCGCAGAAATCGACACAATAAATTATAAGCCTAATAGTCAGTAAGTAATTAAAATAGTTGTTTTGTAATATAACGATACAATATATAAGCCTATAGATAGGCTATACAACATTTAATACTTATGCTTATCACCGAACACAAGTTAAATTTAACAATATTGTGTATTACAGTATCTTAAAACATTTTTTTCAACTCGATCAAAATTCGATTAATCGATTTAAGTCAAATGGTTAATCAATTAAATATTTTGATCGATCAACAGCACTAGAAATTATACAAAGCCTCCTTATTTACTTTCGAATTATTTTATCACATTTCAAAAATTGGTACAGAGCACTTGTTTTGACATTATTAACATGGTAGAAGACAAAAAAATTAATCTATCCCTATGAGAATGCTTGAAGTCCGACGGATGGCCCAGTTGGTATTTGTGAATCATCCGACGCTCAGAGACGGGCCAACTTTCCCCGGATCTTGTAAGTAGGCCTATAGTCGCATTCATCTACTGATGAGCCTGGAGTTCAAGAACTTAGAGCCTAGATCTGCATTGGAAACCCGTACTACACCCAGACTTTACCCCAGCCTATTTTTACTATTAACTTACACTTACTTACAAATGGATTTTAAGGAACCCGCAGGTTCATTGCCTCCCTCACATAAGCCTGTCATCGGTTCCTATCCTGTGCAAGATTAATCCAGTCTCTACCATCATATTCCAACTCCCTCAAATCCGTTTTAATATTATCCTCCCATCTCCGTCTCGGCCTCCCCAAAGGTCTTTTTCCCTCCGGCCGGCCTCCCAACTAACACTCTATATGCATTTCTGGATTCACCCATACGTACTACATGCCCCGCCTATCTCCAACGTCTGGATTTAATGTTCCTAATTATGTCACGTAAAAAATACAATGCGTGCAGTTCTGCGTTGTGAAACTTTCTCCATTCTCCTGTAACGTCACCCCTCTTAGCCCCAAATATTCTAAGACCCTTACTCTCAAACACCCTTCTCCGTTCTTCTCTCAAAGTGAGAGTCCAAGTCCACTATAGAACAACCGCTAATATAAGTGTTTAATTCTTTCAGATTTTTTGACAGCAGACTAGATGACAAAAGCTTCTCAACTGAATAATAACACGCATTTCCCATATTTATTCTGCGTCTAATTTCCATACTATTAACTTATACTGTACATACTAGATGATAAGAGGGGAAGTGAAAAGTGTTGGCGGAATGAAAGAGGAAAACAGGACCTACCCGGGGATCGAATCCGGGCCGCCTGGATGGAAGGCTAGCGCGCAAGCACTGTAGCCACAGACGCGGCCCACAGGAGTTTGTAGATATTTTTATAACGTTCTTTTCGTCTAGCTAAAATTGCGTCTGAGGAAGTGAGGACAGGAAGACATGCAAGAGCTGATATCAGATTTAACTTGATGCTACAACAGTAACGGACAGTGAACATAATGGCTGCAGACACAAGGTCACGGCCACAGGACAGGTCTGACCAATGAACACAGTGAAAAGCAAACAAACCTCGCTAATGTAATCAGTTTCACACGGTTCAGCGCGGCAAATGTCGAAAATTACAACTGATCGACCTTGGAGAAAAGCACAAATATAAAGAGTTCATTTACCTCAGTTGAATAATTAACTACAACTTATTGGCGCACTGGTGTCACAACTAACAAAGAAACTGTTACTTTGCCAAAAAGAAGGCTTCAATCACATTTACTGGATCAGAGTGCTTCATGAGCCTACACTGAAGTGTGGAATTCAAAGCAAGGGTAATTTGAGAAATTCAGAAAGGGATTCGAATCGAGTGAAACACGTTGTTTGAGACAAACTAAATTCTTCATGTGGCATCTACAGCCTTAGTTCGATCCCAGTCAATATTATAAGTTACCAACCAATAGTTTCAAAACTAGATTTTATAATTGGCTATTAATCCTTTCTACTCTGTAGATGAGTTTCTTAACATAAATTCATACGAAACTGTTTTTAATAAATAAAGTTATTTACATTTAGTTACAAATATTACATTAAAAGTGAAAAGTTTTCATTAATTTTTAGAATTTCAAAATGTTTTGTGTTTTCATTCTAAATAAAACTTTACTGTTTTCAATTATATGTGTATTTTTAAATGTATGTTTTTTTTTTTTCCTTCTGTATTGTGATGAAGCCTATCACTGAATGTTTAATGGCTTAATAAATTGAATTGAATCATACTGTCTATTTTATTGTTCTTTCATGATGAACGTCATTCATGATCTCATGTACAGACAATGTGAAAAGCAGAAATACAGGATTGTTTCTGATCTCTGATAACGAATTTGAATGACGTCATGTGCGGCAGGAATCACACCGACAGCTGAATTGCGGCGAGAGGTGACAGACCAGTAGTGAGTGATTTCATAATCAGAGTGCTCGGTGTATCATAGTAGCAATTCCCAAGAAAATCGAGCCTTTTTGGGAGGGATGTTCAACCCTTTCCGATGCCAAGTACAGTTACGTGAAAATAATAGGAGCCTGCAAAAAAACGTGGTTTCGTTATTTTCAAGAGAGGCATCTTGTGTGTACCTAATAAGACTGGCAAAGCTCAGATGGGATTAATTCCAGAGTGGAAAAAGCAAGCAAATCCATCCCCCGTCACAAGTCGCCGCACCCCACGAGATGATACTAATTAATTCCATTAGAGCTTTACCAGTCTTATTAAGTACACAAAAGATGCCTTCCTTAGAAATAACGAAACCTCGTTTATTGCAGACTTCATTTATTTTCACTTAACTGTACTTGGCATTGAAAAGGGTCGTAATATACCCCTCCCAAAAAGGCTCGATTTTCTTGGGAATTTCTGCTGAGAATCACCGTGCACTCTGACTATGAGATCACTCACTGCTGGTCTGTCACGTCGAGCCACAGATCAGCTGTCGTGTGACTCCTGACGCACTATCAATAAAATTCGTTATCAGAGATCGGAAACAACCCTGTAAACTTTCTTACATATCCCTCTTCAGTAATCTGAATTGAATGGGATCAAGTGCAAATACGTTGCAAAATGTTCCTTGACTCTTCAAGATTATACCAGTTAATCTATTCAGGTTCATAACACAGAGATAAGAGGGTTTTCTATGCAATCCTTGTAGATGCACTCACCAAGAACGAATAAAATTAATAGACTTACCCTAGGAAACAGGTGAATAGAAAAATAAAACGATATAGCTTAGTTCGTAACGAGTGAAGAATGATTTCCTAAGACAGAGAATCCATTCTTTTATAAAATTTTAATTGGACTTCTTCTCATATTTCAATGTTCCTTTGACACTTTTACCCACGCAATGCTATTTTATTAATTCCCAATTCTTTATTAACTACATCTAAATAAGTGTTATTTGAGCTTCTCATATTTCTCATACTATATATTTCAATGTTCCTTTGATACTTTTACCCACGCAATGCTATTTTATTAATTCCCAATCCTTTATTAACTATATCTAAATAAGTGTTATTTGAGCTTTCCACGATGTAAAACTTATGACAGATTTTTTTGTGTTTTTTCACCGCGTCGTAGATGCAGACACAACCAACGTTTCGGAGCCACGCATCGACTTCATTATCAATAAAAGTAGAAAGGGGGAAAACCTGTCTGAACTCTAATCCAGTTCTGGAGAACAGCTATTGGCAACGAATCAAACAAAAACGTTCCCCTTATTCTGCCATTCTTGATGATGGCGCCAATTGATGCACAGTGGGTCAAACTACAAACTTTGCCGGACAAAAGTATTTTTCTCCATCATCAAAAAATCATGATTTATTTCGTGTATGTTATTCACAAGTCACTTCTTCAATTCTCTGCATTAGAAACGCATCTCAGTCAGTGCAATATTGACAACACAGCACAGCCTCCAATCTGAGGTATCTCAGCACGCGTTGTTTACATTACACCATCTCGCAGAGTCGTTTAGAGGGGGGAAGTCTGGTTGTATTTATGAATTGGGTTATTTTACGACGCTTTATCAACATCTAGGTTATTTAGCGTCTGAATGAAATGAAGGTGATAATGGCGGTGAAATGAGTCCGGGGTCCAGCACCGAAAGTTACCCAGCATTTGCTCGTATTGGGTTGAGGGAAAACCCCGGAAAAAAACTCAACCAGATAACTTGCCCCGACCGGGATTCGAACCAGGGCCACCTGGTTTCGCGGCCAGACGCGCTGACCGTTACTCCACAGGTGTGGGCTGTATTTATGTTATCTGGGTGTTTATTATGGTGTTTTAATATAGAGCATGTAGCTGAAAGTTTGGAAATTGGTATTTTAACCCTTAAATTCGCAAAGTATCCTATAGAATACAACAGGTTAATAGGTTATATGCTATAATTTTAATAGAACAAAAAAAAAATGGTAGGAAAATTAAAATTTCACAATGCTACAATATTGTACGACATAAAATATGGACATTACGATAGTTGTTTTCTTTACAGTCCGACACGGTTTAATAAACTAGTGTGAGAAATAAAGTTGTGCCAATTTAAAGATTAAGCAGTTTTACTATTAAATTTCAAGTGAGGTTGACCACTGGGATCCGGAATTAACAAACATAAAAGATAAAGGGAAATAAAACGAGCAAAATAATGATTCGATTTGTACATTGAAACAAAAATTTACGTGTTAACATATAGATGATAGTATAGAATTTGAAGAGAGGCCTTCAGAATTTCCATTACAATCTTCTCAACCTCATAAAAGGGAATTTTAAAGATTTAAGGATATTACATGCAAATGTTGGTAAACAACCCCTCGCTCCAAATAGTAAGCCTGTAACATCCCAGTTGTAAAGCGAAATGCCATATTTTTCACTGAGGTATGGAAGACAAGGTACATATTTAGCTCGCTTGTCATCATTTATCTGCAGTGCTTGATTCGTGTCTCGTTCAAAGCAAATCGTAGGGTCTAAGACCATCGCTTTCTGAGTTCTTCTATTGATGGCAATTATATCGACTCTTTTATGAGAATCATCTTCAGACAAACAATGAATCTCCTCATGTACTTCCCATCCTCTGTTTCTAAGCAGGTTGGCAAGTGCTGTACGGGCACGATGGTGTCTGTTGTTACGCAGTAGCTCTCCCTTCTTGTGGCCAAGTGTTTCAGTCTCGCTGCAGCCTGGATGGCGATAACGAGTAGTACTGAAGGTTCTGCCAGAGACAGATCTCACTGCGGTGACGTTGCAAGACATCTTGATGGCATTAATGTAATCCGAGGACGAAAGGCACTTTTTAGAGGACATCCAGGAGTTGACTTTGGAGCATTCTTCAAATGTACAAATACGTTTGCCTTTATGTGGGAGCTGGCATCATGATTGGAATGACTGTTTTCTGAGAACTTCTCTGAGATGTTTTCCTTTAGTTTGAGGAGTGACGCTGTTTGGAGCAATCTTCAGGCGTGCGAGAGATGTTTTCTTCTCCTCTTCTAGATTTCTCATGTGATGTAGATGTGCATCATTCACGTGTTCCAGTTGCCTACAGATGTTATAATGTTGAATATTGGCTTCCCATTCAGCTCTCAGAATTCCAAGACCTTTTACGTTTTTCGATCCATACAGCATGGCATTCGGAGTGTCATCTGGGAGGGACAATATTTCCTTGATTACACTTCTGATAATTTTATCAATATTCTTCAAAAAATGTTCAGGAAGTTGGCTGATTGGAGCGCATTGCAAGGGATAAACAAGACCTGGCCATATATATTCGTTAATTATTTTTATTTACAATAGATACTCCATAATTTTAATAACATTATTTCTATAAGAAACTGATTTCACATTTAATGTCTTTGACGAAACTTTTAACATACTGCGCCACGATCTAAATTGTGCTAAAATGTAGTGCACTTTCCTGCAACTTACTTAGTTATATATAGCACATATATATTCATATATGAGATCTCGCAGTCCTCATGGAATACAATGACTATAAGTACCCATACTGTAGATATATCTATTAAATTGAGAAAAATTCTTTCCGGCATCGGGAATCGAGCCCAGGACCTCTCAGATCTGCGCTCAGCGCAGCCGGTGTCAGCATGAAATTATTGAATTCGTGTTATTAGCTTTCATGTTTACAGAAAACATTGAAACTACGACAATATGCTGTCCCGAAACATGAGACAGGTTGATAAACTTCTAGCTTTTCATAACACACTAAGTATATAAAGACATTGCACTTACACAACCAAAGAAATATGAAATAATAAAATTGTACATACAGAGTGGAAGTGAAATAGCCTTACAGAGTTTCAGAGCGAATAGTTCATGTTGTATGTAAATAAAAATATAATATCATACTGATGGAAAGTAAATAGTAACTAAATAGTAACTATTGCAAGTAGTATCGTGATTTTTGTCCATATCGATATCGATAGGAAAACTAATAAAGAATAATTTATCCCTCTGGCGTATTTCAATATTGTAGACTGTTTTCGTGTAAATTTAATTTTAAAAACTCTAAATTCAAGGAATTGCACACTGCGAGTTGGTTGCAACACAGCGCCAGCTCATCTAGCTAGAAACACAGAGTTACCGAATTCGTTGATCTCTTACATCTGTATCACAAGAAGCGTGTGTTCGCAGCGATGTTGTCGGACTGGTAAAACTTCAAACCTAATTTTCTAATTAACCGTAATATACGCCTAGGTTTTCTATTCATTTCAGTGTAAGCTATCCTATCGTCACTTTCAATCTGTAAGGTCCTTTCATTCCACTCTGTATAATAGCTAATTAAATCCGTTAGCATGTAAATTAAAATCACTTCAATCTGGATGCAGACATTTGAATTCTATTAGTTACTAGTCGGCTTGTGCAGTAAATGTCACAAACTAAGTTCATGAGAAGTCCAAATACAATTATTTCATATTTATTTTCAATGAAGAATATGTAACAGACATTTTGAAGGTTATTTCCTTCCGCAATAATGAAACATACATCCTCTGAATGTTTTTTTATGCCAAATACATTTTCTTGAACCTATCCATTTTAAGTTCTTGAGTTTTAATGAGAAAACGAAAATAACAATGTCAGGCCGATCAGTGGGTTTTTCTTGTGGGAGTAAAGCAATAGCTATTTCAGGTCATTGCGGATTGTAGGTGAGAGTTAAAAAAATATCAGGTTTGCCATGCTTTCCAACAATAGACGTAGGATCTTGGTATAAATGCTGTATGTTTCGTGAACTACCTTGAAACGTAGAGGGCAGAATCACTTTTTCCTGCTAAGAGACCTTGCTGAGATGATCGGGAGATTACAAAATATTCTAGGCTTCTTATTTTAACAGTAAGCAATACCTTTTGGTCTCCCTTAGAAACTGTCACTTTGCGCGTCCTTCAAATAATATTGGGCTTCCAAATATTGCTGGATTAACTTGTACGAGTAACGAATATACTCGTATGTTAGCTTATGTTGAATCAATTGCGCATAATTGGACGGAGTTACGCAATAAGAGACCAAGCGCCAAAAACCTATTTCGAGATATTGGCCATGGAAATAAATCTGTTTTTTATAAAACATTTTATGCAAAAAGTATTATAACATTCATGCTATTAGAAAAAATAGCACTTAATAATACCAAAAAAGGTTAATTGATTTTTAATAAGAGACTAGCAGTTGAATTAATATTTCAAAGTAAAATAAATGAATTTTATGCAATAAACGAATTTTTGCTTATAAATAGTAGGCCTACCAAAATTCAGATATCGCATTCTTGATTTTTTCCGAATTAAATTAGCCTGCCATCAATAGATTTGTGCAAATATATCTTTTTTGCGTAACTCCGTCCAGTTATCCATAAGACACTATTATTAATGGAGGAAAATCAGAGACTTAAGTTAATTATGTATTAACCCATTTATCTTCAGCAGTACAGGCTGTTGTGAGGAATATAATGCTGAGATTAAAAAAATGAGGCAAATGCTATATCAGAGTTGTAGAATCTTATATACGCCCTAAATAAAATTGTTCATCGTAAATCATTAGCAGTTTCAGTGTTTCATTAGTTGGTGGTTGCGGGAAATTAACTCATCACGGCAGCAAGAAGTGAAATGACCAGCTATTCTCCCTACAACAAAATGGTATGCTTCGCAGCGATCACAAATCTAATCGATTAAACCAAAGGAATGTGAAATTAATTTTGATGTAGTTTCAAAACGCAGCTAAAATAGGAAGCATGACTCAATTACTAATGACGTACTGCACTACTACCTATGAATATTAGAGAAACACACACACACATTATACCACATCGCCATTAAATATATGAAAAAGGCTCGCACCATTTGATTAATAACTATAAAAATATTCATTTTTAGTAACAATATTGTCATCTTTGTAGTTTTTAGTAACAAATAATACATAGTGCGACATTTAAAACAGGCCACCTGAATAGCACGGTTATTTGTAGTGAAGTATTCCTGAAAACTTTCGTTAGAAATAATGACATCATGAGCCAATATAAATTTACAAGATAGAGCATCAAATAATTAATTAGATCCTCCAAAAGCGGGAAACAAAAAATATATAACACAAAAATATATAATAAAAATCTTCAATGACCATTAAAACATAGTTTTTGTATGCGTCTTCAAACACACTATTAAATAGTAAATAATTAATCATATCAATCCATTTAAAATAATGAAGTTTGGTTTCCGTAACTGCCCTACACCTGCACCTATCAAACAAATATCTATACCACACTATGTTTCCCTTCACGCCAAACAACTTTTGTCTGAAGATTTGTTTTCTATCACCACAAATGGCCGTGCTATTCAGGTGGCCTCTTTTAAACGCCACACTCAGTATATAGTATATAACCGTTACTCAGCAGATTACAGAAATGAATATCTAATTTGAGATATTCTCTACATCTACTTATATAATCCCAAAAGGTTTCACTTTCATATCATCAATATAACATTAATGTGTATAATTAGTGACAAATACTCACATCATGACAATATAATAATATTTCATTTTTAATGGTAATAATTAGACTTCGTGGAATTGCCACGAGAGTCGTAAGGTTTACTATGCACGCGGTATAGACTGTATGAGAAGGGAACGTGCAACGGATGGAGTATGCCTCTGATGTGAACACTGAGCAGTATACTGCGGTTACAATAAAACCTGTATCCTGCATTCAAGAAATATAATGAATGATCATTGAAGTAGGAAATGTCTAAACATGTAAATACACAATTATTTTGTAGTGAGATATATTAACTCTTAAAATTTAATGTAATATACCCACATCATCCTTGAATATGTGCATTGCAGTGAAGAGTTACGTACATTTTGAGCGACTGCAAAGTGAACCTCCTCCTATGGTCACTCAAACAGTTTTTATAATGGGAAAATGTACGTTCAACATCACACGATGTAATTAATAGGTGCATATTTGAAGAACGAAAAGTCACTACTTTTTAGTACACCAACTTCAGACGCCTTGTCGTAACCTGATAATACATCATATTTTATAATACGAAGTTATGAACAGGCAGAATTTTTAGCAATAATGTTCCTCAACTTACATTTCACTATTTCTGAAATTAGTGAATTGTTATTTTGGATAACGGTTTGTGATACTTTATCCACTATATTAAGGGCTTCTGAGAGTAGTAGTTTAGACAATTCTAACAGGGTGATGCTTTTGGACACGATTTTAAAATTAGAATCAATGAACAGAATATCTTCCAATAGCTGTTCAGAAGGCAATGATTTTACAGCTGCAACAGCGGAACTGTCTGTGCTATCCAATGCATCAATTACCTCCATTGTTTTTCCGTAATATTCAGCATAATAATTAACAGCATCAAACCACGTTTTCCAACGGGTCAAGACTGGCTGCGGGGATAAGGGTATTCCAGGGGCAATTGTTTGGAACAGCAACACTCTCATTGTAGTATGTTTGATTGAATTCTTGTCTGCACTGAACAAATGTTAAGCTTTGACTATTCCAACCACAGTAATGCAAAAACAAGTGCTTACATAGGTATACATTAGCTGTAGCTGCTTCGTCTATTTGGACCGGTCACAACTCTTAACATGAACTGCTTATACTACGAGACCGGGAGGTCGCTCACCTCTTCTATACTACCGTACATCGGCAACCTGATTGCATGCTGCGTGTGGCAATTCAATGAAGTCTAGTAATAATGTTATCAAACATTCTTAAGTTTTGTAGTTTTTAATATCCAATACAGAAAATTGCACACGAGTCAGACCTGTAAATTCTGTTTAGTAAGTCTTGGAGTTTTCAATAACCAATATAGAAGAAAAAATTACACAGATGAAGAATGACATAATGGCATCATGGTGTCAGAGAATCTGAGCCCTAAATATGTCAGGAATCCTGCAGGTCATGGTCTTCGTGTGATATTGTTTATTCTAATGTGTGTGTGTGTGTGTTTTTTGTCTTTTCTGAAGTCATTTTTCAAACCTGACGACAGATGGATTTTTGGAAATAGGAAAATTATGTAGGAAAATTGACATTCCACTGAAAACTACTATTTTTTCTGCACATCTTTGGATTCCAAGCTTCAAAATGATGTCATTCATTAAAATCCGTTCAGCCGTTTTCCCGTAATTTTCATTACCACTTCAAATTATTTATATATTAGTGGCTTGTGCAGCAAATGCTGCTGCAAACTAAGTTGGTTAGACGTTCAAATAAATTTTTTTTCAGATTTATTTTCAATGAAGAATAGGCCTACTTGTCTTTTTGATAGTTATTTGCTTCCATAATAATGAAACATACTCCCTCTGAATGGATTTGTTAGACCAAATACTTTTTCTTGAACCTATCCATCTTCAGTTTTTGAGTTTCAACGCGAAAACGCGAGTATCAATGTCAGGACGATAGAAGTAGCTATTTCAAGTAATTTTGGATTGTAGGCAAAAGTTAAAAAAAAATGTCAGGTTTGCTAAGCTTTCGAACAATAGCATTTTCGTATAGCTTCTGCATGTAGAACTTGAAATGTAGAGCGTAAAATCATTTTATCCTACTAAGAGATGTTGCTGAAATGATCTGGAGACTACAAAATTTTCTAGGCCTCTTATTTTATCAGTAAGTAATACCTCTTTATCTTTCCTTAGGAACTGTAATTTTTGCGCCCTCTCGAGCCAATACTGAAGACAATGACACATCTCAATATCTACACTACACCGCCATTAAGTATATGAAAAAGACCCAACCCCACTGGGTTAATAAGTATAAAAATATTTGATTTTTAATAACAATATTATTATCTTACTTAAGTTTTGTAGTTACATATAGCAGCCACTCAGTAAATTATAGAAATGAAGATCTAAATTAAGATATTCTCAACATTTACTTACATAACCTCAAAACGTTTCACTTTCATGTCATCAATATACCATCAATATTATGTACAATTAATGAAAAATAGACGCATCATGATATTAACTGTAATAATATTTAATTTCTAATGGTAATGTCATCAAACCACGTCACGTTTCGTAGATTTGAATATCCAATACACATCTGTACTCAGAAACTTATACACTGCAGAATCAGTTTTTAATAACAAATTGAATTGAGCTCTAAATATGTCGGCAATCCTGGAGGTCATGGCCTTCGTGTAATAGCCTATTGTTTATTGTAGTGTGTGTTTTGTTCTGAAATTCAATCAAGTCGGTCGTGATTCAATAAAATTAGTTCTCAAAACTGACAACAGATGGATTTTGGAAAATAGGAAAATTATGTAGGAAAATTGACATTTCACTGAAAACTATTTTTCCGAAAAACTTTGGATGCCAGGCATGAAAATGAGCGGTTACTCATTAAAATCCGTTCAGCCGTTTTCCCGTAATTTCCATTACCAGTTCAAATTATATATATATAGATATGCACTTTCATTTTTGTTTCAAATTTCTTATTTCATCTCAATTTTTGCATAGTTAAGAACTAATAACATTTCTGAATTGGTTTCTGTCAGGTTTCTGCTCTTGTCAGTCAATACGCAGAGAATTATCTTTCTACATCGCAAGAAATTGTGGGTACAAACTTGAATGAAACTTTTTCTGTTATTTAGTTTTTTCTTTCTTTGCCTTCTTCACTCCTGATTCCTGAAGCTAAAATGAGGGACATAAAAATCGAGAAACTGAGGTGTCCATTCAAAACATTAAAACATGAATTTAAACTGAATGTAATGTATATTATATGCATGATAAAGCTACAAATTGCTTAAATATGCATTATGCATGTTTTTATCTCCAAAAAGACCGAAAACATGCAAATATTCACGGAAAAAGTACACATACTTTGAACCAGATAGTAATGAAATGATTAAGTACTAAGTTTGAGCAATGTCCTATGTTCCTATAAAACATACATTTGCATGAAATTCACATCTCTAGTCATAACTAAACTTTGGCTGTAAAAACTAGCGTTTATATGCCAAAAATAGACTCAATAAAACTATGAAATAACCTCTAAAAATAGTATGCAAAATGATTTTTCATCACATTTAGACCTACTCAAAATTAATAAATATCTCTTACAGACCTACCTGCTGTTATTTATTAGTTGATTAAGTGTCTCATAAAAATCTTGTCCTTTACAAATTGTTTTAAGCAGTAGCTTCTTTAGGAGTATACTAAAAATGATGGTAATACGTAATGATGATGAAATTTACGTACATTAAGATTCATTCCTTTTAATTACATCCACATTTCATAAATCAACTCTCAATTCACGATCAGTAACTAAACTCTTCCAAATAGGGTTGCCAACCCTCTCGTATTTCCCGGGATCATCTTCCGTATTTGCCCCCTAATTTTAACAGACTCCCGGTTCCCCCTTCCAGCATTTTTCTTCTTTATTTTTGCATGATTTAAAAATCTTTATTCTAAACATTTGATTTTGCCGTGAATGATTTGTATTAATTTTCTTGTTCAAGAGATGCAAAAAAACTTGCAGCCTTTATAGCGTAACGCTTGCCAGAAATGGGTTTTAGTGCTCACCTGTTTAAAATCTAACCATGTTAATGTTCTGGCTGATATGTACAGCTGTCAAAAGAAAAAGTGGCCGCTCTCCTGTATCAATGTTCCCTTCGGGTATCTTCGCTACAATTCGGAGACAGGCGATGTTACATGTTGTTGGACCACGTTGCCTGATATCTACAGTTATAATTGAAGTATACTGTGTGTTATTCGATAGCATAATGGTAGCGTTCAGGCGTCTTATTCATGAGGTCCTGCGTTCGACTACAACCTCGTGCTTTTTATGTCCTTTTTTGTTCTGTTTTTGAGAGAGACAAACTAGACATAATGGCTCCTTTTTCTTTTATGATTATTTTAGTAATTAACATCAGGTTCATTAATATATTATGCCATGACTTTATCATTATCATTATGATATTGTGGCTGCAAATGGAAAGAAAAAAGATTTTATTCTCAATAAAATATCTTTCGTGGCATAAACATAACAAATTTACTGGCGTCGGCCTTAAAACATTCAAACAATTAATCGTTCAAAAACAAAACAAAAGGCCACAATTCAATATTTAGTCTATCTTCCTCTTATCTCGATCATCTTGCAGTCGAGTGGGCATGGAATTGACTAGTCTTTGCAAATAGCGACTGTTCTTAGACACGATATTCCAGGCATTCTGAAGTGTTCTGTCCATGGGCAGGTCTTTCATTGCAAACCCAGCAATCTCCAATCTTTCCTATTTTCTGCCTTCCTCTTAGTCTCCGCATATGATCCACATATCCTAATGTCGTCTATTATTCTTTTCAACCAGAGACCCAACCAATTCCTTTTTCTCTTTCTAATCAGTTTCAGCATCATTCTTTCTTCACTCACTTTTTCAAACACAATTTTATTTCTTATTCTGCCTGTCCACTTTACACGCACCGTTCTTCTCCACATCCACATTTCAAATGCTTCAATTCGTTTCTCTTCATTTCGTCGTAATGTCCATGTTCTTTCCCCATATAATCCCACACTCCACACAAAGCACTTCACTAGTCTCTTCCTTAGTTCTTTTTCCAGAGGTCCGCAGAAGATCCTTCTTCTTCTATTAAAAGCTTCCTTTGCTCATGTTTGCAGTTTTCTTAGGAAGGATAGGCCTAAATGCGGTAACATCCCGTTGCTTTCCGCACACCACAATCTCTTTCGCATTTTATTAAATTCCAAGGGGCCCAAGCGTGGAGATGAGGAGAGTGGATTTGACTAATTGGGCCCTCCGGACTTCACCGAAAGTCACGGCAAGGGTTAAATATTAATTCTATCAGGATGTTTGACCCGGTCAGAGACCGGGAAATCTCAATTAGCCTTTGCCCCCAGCATCCTGGACTAGCTTCTGCGAATCATCAGAAGATCTTAGAGTGTGATTGGGCCAATTTCTCCGAAAATGTTTCCACACTTTTGCTCTCGTAGCTCAGCGGACGAACGTCGGAATTTAGATGTCAACGTCTCAGGTTCAATTCCTCGTTACTCCTTTTCATTTTATTGTGGTTCAATTGTATGTAATAATACAAAAAGAAAAACTAATACCAGTATTATGCAACTGGATTTTTCCAAACCTAATATTAAATTTATATTATTTATATCGCTAAAGAACGATTACAATATAAATAACTTGAATATTATTTATACAGTCTCACTAAAGAACGATAACAGAATATAAATGATAAATATCGGTTTGTTTAATTAATATATTGCGAAAGAACAATAACAATATAAATAACTTGAATATTGTTTTATAATGCTAATGAAGGAAAACAGAATATAAATGATAACTTAAATATTATTTAAATCGCTAAAGAACGATAACAATATAAAAAACGTGAATATTATTCATATCGGAATTTCACAGATTTATTGCAGATGTATTTAAGAAATTGTAGAAGAATAGTAATTAGTAACAGTGTCCTATTTATTCTTCTTGGAGCCAAATTTGTAACTTTTAAAAGTGTGGTTACTATGTTGAAGTGTATGTGTTGTAACGGATGCTTGATTTGTTATGTATGTGAGTCAGTTATGTGATGCTTGATGTCGCAATGTCGTAATTATGGTTTGATTGTGTTTGTGTGACTATTGTGTATTAATTTATGATGTATGGTACGGAAAGCTGCATATTTGTGTTATGGAAGTGTTACGTATGTGTGTTGTTAATGTTTTTGTATGTTTCAAATTGATACCTGATATTTGTTTTGTAATCGCAATGCCTAATTTACGGATTGTTTACGTTTTGTTTACATCGCGTAAGCTAATTTAATTTTCTTTTCCATTTCTCTTTATGCTTATCTTTTTTGTGTATAAAACTATAGCCCTAACATACATATGTAAAATACGGCTAACCCCCATTGGAAATACAATAATAATTATTATTCATATCGTTATAATACGATAACAGAATACAAATGATGACCTGAATTTTGTTCATATCTCTAAAGAACGATAACAAAATATAAATAACGTGATATCCATAAAGAACGATAACTGGATATAAATGATAATTTGAATATCATTTACATCGCTAAAGAAAGATTAAAAAATAAAATGAAAACTTGAAGAAGGCCCGAACCCACGACCTTTGAATCATTAAACAAGCACTCTACCGCTGGTCTACGAGGCGTAGATATGGAACACTTTCATAGTTCCGGAACTGCTTGTACAAGCACATGCATCGTGTAACATCGCCGCGACCCGAAGTGCACTTTGAAAATATTTGCTGTTCACGAGTGCGGCCACTTTTTTTTTTGACAGCTGTACATCTATTATCAGACTACATCTCACTTGATTATATGTGTCAGAGGTCTTTGGCTGAAGGAGCTGGAACGAGAAATAAGCAGATTAGGTCTAAATTGGCTATGGAGAGAACTAGGGTCTATAAACACGAAAACTATTGGAAGAATAGTAAAAGAGAGGACAAACGAAATTTCGAGACAAGATATTTTTAGTAATATTAAGGACCTATGATCACTAAAATACTATAGGGAGGTTAAGCAGTTTTGGGAACAGGAAGAATATGTTAGACTAAATTCAAGGGAAGAGAGAACGGGAATGGCATGGTGGAGATTAGGTATCTGGAGACTCAAGAATAAAAGAGGGAACGTAGAGAAGGATAAATGTCCTTTGTGTGGACTAGCTGAAGACGCAATGCATATTGCGCTAAAGTGTCAGCAACTAATGATTTGAGACACAGTTGGGTAGATAAAAAATTTCTACAAATAAACGCTATAGTAGCTTATAAAAAAATGAATGGTCACCTAAACGCCAGCAATTTGCATAAATTAGGAAAATTTCTTTTTAGAGTTAAAATTAGATGGGAAGAGAAAGTCAAAACTCTAACGGAGATGGAATTATGAATGTTGAGTAGTCACACGATAAGAAACTACGAAGAGTAGTCAATGAAGTTAACAGAATAATTCTTAAGAGATTGAGCATAAAATGAAAAAGCTAAGGTAGGAGTTTTAAATACAAGAGCTATACTTACTATTAGTTGTGCATTATTAATATTATTATTATTATTATTATTATTATTATTATTAGTTTTATTATTGTAAACAGAGGATACTTATAGGTTCATTATGTATTAGTTTGTGTTATATTTGTATTGAGAGTGATGGCGGATTAAGAACTGGAATACATCTAATCCGCCATGACGTGAACAAAGATTGATGAAGTGAATAAATAAATAAATGAATAAATAAATAAATAAATAAATTAATAAATAAATATGTGTCAGAGGTCTAGTTGCCTCAAGTGGTGCCTTGTTGGTACCATTTGTGAGGTTCAGACCTGTCTTCGGACAGTTGACTAAACAACAAGAAGTTAATGTTATAAATTTGAAAAAAAAAAAAAAAAATTGGCGACTTTTGTTCTAAGCATTCGAAAGTCATGCTCATAAAAAGAGGATGTTTCATCTCATGAACAATAATTGGGCAAATGTTTGAAACAGGATCACGACATATGTAATCAAATCAGAACTGCAAACTGCAGTCGACTTCAACTATTACATCTGCCTCAAAATACTCTTAATTTAAACCTACCTTCCAAAGTGAAGAAGATTGTAGCTTCTTTATTTCGTCTGTACACTTGGTCAAAATGAAAGTTGCCGGCGCCTGAGAGACTAAGTTCGAATCGGGTATTTCCGCGAGCGCTCGGGACAGCCAGGCTTTGTTCAAAAGATTGCGTATATTCTTCTAGTAGTTATAATGGGAAACACAACTACTAATCACTAACATCTTTCGAGAAAATAATTAATATACGAGATTTAAAACAGACAGATCGTTCAGAGTCTTTAAACAGAGAATATTGCAAAAAAACACTATATACGTATAACAGGTTCTCAAGTGGAGTACGACCATTGCTCGCTACAATGCCATTCTGATTGCAGTAAAACTCTTGGCGTAGTTTGTAGAGCGATAGCTAACAGTTCGTGAGGTTGCGAGTTCAAATTTTCGTGGATTTACTACACTTTTTTTTGTTGCCTTTTAAATGCGTCAGTGAAAATATAACAGGCTTTCGTCATTTTTTATCCTTATTACTTTTTCGTGTTAATATAAACTTTTGACGCTAGATGAAAGTAACACTAAAGACGACAATTAGGGGCTTTCATATTAAAATGTCGTGTTAATTAGTATTAATCCCTGCTGCTTTGCACTCTAATTGCCTAAGTAACATTCAATAAATATGTTGACTGTTAAATAATTGGCAATAATTAATTTTCAAGTTGTGCTACATCGAATATGATTATTATTATTATTATTATTATTATTATTATTATTATTATTATTATTATACTAATCTAAATCCGTAATCATCAGGGCCTAAAAGTAGTAATTGTAAACAAGAAGAAAAACCATAATTCTAATGACAAAGTATATTCTGATTTCCTGGAATTATAACCACAAATTTACACCAATTTTGCGATAACACGCTAGAAATTCCACTTCACACATCATCTCTGTATTCCTCATCTTTCACTGTTGCTACTTCTCGTCGCTGGAACTCTCTGTCGCCTGAAGTCAAGGGCTGCCAAATATTGAAATCTTTCAAATCCAAGTTAGAAAATTATCTTATGACGAGTTGCCAAATAATTATGACAAGTGTTGGATTGCATGTTTTCAAGTATTCACATTTTTTTATGTTCTAGTGATATTTAACTTATTTTATCTTTTTGTTTTCATATTTCCCGATAGGCCTAATGGTATATCTATAATGTCATAACTTGAGCTATATATAATCATAATAATTTTCCTTACTGTGTGTACCTAAAAATATTGTATTCATTGTATGCTTTGTACCACCACCACCACCATTATTACTTTTCTTATTATTATCACTATTATTATTATCAGTAATTGTCTTATTTTTTATACTTTGTAGGTCTCATTTATTTTGACCTGCTGTTCACATTTTATTATTCTTTTTTCTTTCTTTCTGTATGTTATATATTATGTCTGATTTCTACTTACTTGTTGTTTACATTATATTATTATCTTATTCAGTTTTGTGTGTAAAATTGTAGTGTACTTTGTAAATTTGTAGTCTTTTTTGCAACGCAGTTTTACTCCTGGTTGAGTATTAGAGAAGGCCGTATTATTATACTTGAATATCATGAATAACTGCTAACAGAGAACGGGAAAGTGAAGAGAGCTCATGCAGTTACCCACAGCGTGTTTCTTCTTTCACACTTCAAGGCAGCCATTTCAACTGATTACCTCTCACATTTCATTTGTATTGACTTGAAATCTTTCTTTCTCTTATTTCAAGGATTACTTAAATTGGTTCGATAATGTTATAAACAATTGTAATATTTTTTGTACAAGACAAACTTGCATTGTTGAAATACGTAGTTTCTAAGGAAACATTTCCGAATATTAAGAACTACTTCCATGGAAACATCTCCCATACAAGAGCGTTATATGCACGAACGAAATTATACGTAATTCAAAGGCAATTTACATCATCTGATACGATTATATTAGGCGTACATATATTTGGTTTTACTACAATTTAAATGGCACGGACTTATATTTCAAATATAAATATTATTATACTTTTACAAACAGTTTATGCGAGATTGATACATTCCAGTGACAACAAAATCCTATTCTTTGGAGAATACCAAGAGGTACAATATCGGTGTTTAGGATGTTGCTGAACGGTATTACTTTGGAGAAACGGACGCGGTAGGAATATTGAAGTGAACATGACACTCCGAAGGTCTCTACCTTCGACCAACGACAAGATTGACACATTCCAGTGACAACAAAATTCTATTCTTCGGAGAATATTAAGAGGTACAGTATCGGTGCTTAGAATGTTGCTGAATGGGAAATATTACTTCGGAGAAACGGACGCAAGAGGAATATTGAAGTGAACATGACACTCCGAACGTCTCTCTACCTTCGATCCATTGACAAGATTGATACAATCCAGTGACAATGAAATTCTATTCTTTGGAGAATATCAAGATGTACAGTATCGGTGCTTAGGATGTTGCTGAATGGGAAACATTACTTCGGAGAAACAGACACGGTATTAATATTGAAGTAAACATGACACTCCGAAGGTCTCTACCTTCGGTCCAACGACAAGATTGACACATTCCAGTGACAACGAAATTCTATTCTTTGGAGAATATCAAGAGGTACAGTATCGGGGCTTAGAATATTGCTGAATGGGAAATATTACTTCAGAGAAACGGACGCGGTAGGGATATTGAAGTGAACATGATACTCCGAAGGCCTCTACCTTCGATCCATCGACAAGATTGATACATTCCTGTGTCAACGAAATTCTATTCTTTGGAGAATATCAAGAGGTACAGTATCGGTGCTTAGAATGTTGCTGAATGAGAAATATTACTTCGGAGAAACGGACGCGTTAGGAATATTGACGTTAACATGACACTCCGAAGGTCTCTACCTTCGATTCAACGACAAAATTGATACATTCCAGTGACAACGAAATTCTAGTCTTTGGAGAATATCAAGAGGTACTGTATCGGTGTTTAGAATGTTGCTGAATGGGAAATATTACTTCGGAGAAACGGACGCGGTAAGAATATTGAAGTGAACATGACACTCCGATGGTTTCTACCTTCGATCCAACGACGAGATTGATACATTCCAGTGACAACGAAATTCTAGTCTTTGGAGAATATAAAGAGGTACAGTATCGGTGCTTAGAATGTTCTTGAATGGGAAATATTATTTCGGAGAAACGGACGCGGTAGGAATATTGAAGTGAACATGACACTCCGAAGGTTTCTACCTTTGATCCAACGACAGTGACAACGAAATTCTATTCTTTGGAGAATATCAAGAGGTACAGTATCGGCGTTTAGAATGTTGCTGAATGAGAAATATTACTTCGGAGAAACGGACGCGGTAGGAATATTGAAGTACACATGACACTCCGAAGGTTTCTACCTTTGATCCAACGACAAGATTGATACATTCCAGTGACAACGAAATTCGGTTCTTTGGAGAATATCAAGAGGTACAGTATCGGTGTTTAGAATGTTGCTGAATGGGAAATATTACTTCGGAGAAACGGACGCGGTAGGAATATTGAAGTAAACATGACACTCCGAAGCTATCTACCTTTGATCCAACGACAAGATTGATACATTCCAGTCACAACGAAATTCTATTCTTTAGAGAATATCAAGAGGTACAGTATCGGTGTTTAGAATGCTGCTGAATGAGAAATATTACTCCGGAGAAACGGACACGGTAGGAATATTGAAGTGAACATGACACTCCGAAGGTTTCTACCTTTGATCCAACGACAAAATTGATACATTCCAGTGACAACGAAATTCTATTCTTTGGAGAATATCAAGAGGTACAGTATCGGTGTTTAGAATATTGCTGAATGGGAAATATTACTTCCGAGAAACTAACGCGGTAGGAATATTGAAGTGAACATGATACTCCGAAGGTCTCTACCTTCGATCCAACGACAAGATTGACACATTCCAGTGACAACGAAATTCTATTCTTGGAGAATATCAAGAGGTACCGTATCGGTGCTTAGGATGTTGCTGAATGGGAAACATTACTTCGGAGAAACAGACGCGGTAGGAATATTGAAGTGAACATGATAATCCGAAGGTCCCTACGACAAGATTGATACATTCCAGTGACAACGAAATTCTAGTCTTTGGAGAATATCAAGAGGTACTGTATCGGAGTTTAGAATGTAGCTGAATGAGAAATATTACTTCGGAGAAACGGACGCGGTAGGAATATTGAAGTAAACATGACACTCCGAAGGTTTCTACCTTTGATCCAACGACAAGATTCATACATTCCAGTGACAACGAAATTCTATTCTTTGGAGAATATCAAGAGGTACAGTATCGGTGTTTAGAATGTTGCTGAATGGGAAACATTACTTCGGAGAAACAGACGCGGTAGGAATATTGAAGTGAACATGACAATCCGAAGGTCCCTACGACAAGATTGATACGTTCCAGTGACAAAGAAATTCTATTCTTTGGAGAATATCAAGATGTACAGTATCGGTGCTTAGGATGTTGCTGAATGGGAAACATTACTTCGGAGAAACAGACACGGTATTAATATTGAAGTAAACATGACACTCCGAAGGTCTCTACCTTCGGTCCAACGACAAGATTGACACATTCCAGTGACAACGAAATGCTATTCTTTGGAGAATATCAAGATGTACAGTATCGGTTTTTAGAATGTTCTGAACAGAAAATATTACTTCGGAGAAATGGACGCGGTAAGAATGTACAAGTGAACTTCACACTCAGAAGGTCTCTACCCTTGACCCAACGGCGAGATTGATGCATTCCAGTGACGACGAAATCTTATTCTCTGGAGGTTACCAAGAGTGCAGTATCGGTGTTTAGAATGTTGTTGAACGGAAAATATTACTTCGGAGAAACGGACGCGATAGGAATCTGAAATGATTTCTATATTTGTGTTGTCTTATGAATTCGAGCTAATTTAAAAGCAAACACTCCTTGCTTCCATGGCACACAATATTGCAATAAAATTGTATAAAATTGTCTCATGTTAACCTTTCGACATACTATGTGAATAAATTTAATGTCAACGAAAACATCTCTTTTTTATTTTTGATCTAGCTTAAATTTACTTAGACAATTTCTTCCTCTTATACGTGATTTCAGTCAGTCTCGTCAGAATTAGAAGGAGTTACGCAATAAGTGACCAACCTACAATTTGAAAAGGAATGAGATATTTGCACAAATCAGTTGGTGGCAGAATAATTCAACTAGGGAAATATGAAGAATGAGATACCTGAATTTTGCTGCCATTTATAAGCAAAAATTCGTTTATTGCATAAAATTCATTTATTTATTTTGCTTTGAAATATTAATTCAACTGCTGGTCTCTTACTAAAAATCGGTTAGCCTTTATTGGTATTATTTGTGTTATTTTTTGTAATAGTATGAATGTTCTAATAGTCCTTGCATAAAATTTTTTTAAATAAAAAAGATTTATTTCAATGGTCAATATCTCGAAACAGGTTTTTGTTGCTTGGTCTCTTATAGCGTAACTCCGTCCAATTGTAGTTGTATTAGAGAATTACACATAGCTGCTCCAATCATCATTGTACAGAGTATAGATGTATAGTAACTATTTTCAGTCTGTTGAGACTATACAAACGCCAAGAACTTCCAATCAAGCACCTTAAAATCAAATGAATACAATTCCCATAATGGTTAAACATTTCCATCCATTGGCATACATTTAAAATTAAGGAAAGAAAAGCTCAGTATTGGGAACTGTAGAAATTCGCCTGACCATTACTTTTGAAAGTTTCCTCATCAGTCCACAGAATTCTGATCTCGAAATCACGGTCCATGTTTGGAAGCCAGTTGTAGAAATTCAGCACGAGTCTGGAAGTCTTGTCCCCCACTTTCCTGATGGAAATAAATATGATATGAATGAAATTTGTGTCTTTGAGAATTCTGAACACTGTATTATGATTCAATCCTAAGTCACAGGCAATCCTCCTTGTGGGGGAGAATTAAAAACATGATCTACCAGGTGCGTCCAACAACTAGAGAAGACATGAAACAAAGAATTAGACAAGTCACACCATGTGTGTCTCTCAGCTGTGCTGAAGTTTTCCTTGCAATCAGGATGCTAGGAAGAGATCAGAACATTGTTTAGCATCAGAGTGGCGGACATTTTGAACACTTACTATGAAGAGTGTACTTACATAAACAACATACATTTCTCAGAAAATACCAGTTTTGTTGCTTTGTGAGTAAACAATAAAAGTTAGAAAAAAAAGTTTCAGTAAAAGTTGTTTCTTTTTAAAAATAGTTTCCAATGGCACCTTCAATGACCCATATTCTTATTTTAAATTTCAAAGTTGACCACAGGTACACCTACTTCCGGTTTGTTACGGGAAATGGCACTGCCACCAATCGATTCTTTACATAGGTTTTGGTTATTACATTTTTTTATGAACAACCAATTCATATATTTTTCGAGAAAAAAGGCTGATACGGGTGATCCGAAACACCTGGTATATGTACGTATTTTATAAGAGACTGTAATTTTATATTTAACTATAGAATCATGAAACAATTGGCAATTAACAGCTGCTAGAAATGTTACAATAATGTAAATTTGATTTTAATTTGTATATTTTAGTTTATATTTTAATTGTGTTAAAGTGATTTTTAAAAAGCTTTTAGCATAACTTATTATGACCTGATGATGCGAAAACGTTCTTGAAATAAAGTCTATATTCATTGATAACAATAAATTAGACTGAAAATGTGTAACAATAAACACGTACGTATAAATAAAATAGTGAATGGTAAGCTATTTATTATCTTATTTTAGTAGTAATGTAGTCATAAAAGTATGGGCTTCTTTTGCTTAAAAAGAAATTACAGATTTCACTCGTTAACAGTAGGCCTATACTAAAAGCCAGGTTATGAACCGAAGCAACGTTCTGTTGCTCTCCTTATAAGCTCAGTTGCCACATAGTGGCGCGAGATTCAAAGCGTATTCAGCGGTTGTCACTGATGTTTAAAATAATTACTGTCTATAGTTCTCGATAACACTATCAACAATATTAGTAATTAAAATTACTGTTTTTAAGAAAGCACGAGCTAATGACGCTGGTACGAAATGCGACTCGTACTGCAAATGGGCTGGACAGTTTGGCTACATTGTCTCCGTGATTCCGTTGCCAGATTTTCGTTAGCAGACGACATTTTCACGTGAGGTCCAATGAAAAGCTCCGTACTCCTTTCCCCCTCCAACCTCCACACTCAACGTGTCATCGCTGCAGAGGCTACCCCTCTAACCCGCACTTTCCTCTCACCCTGCCAACTACTTCCTGTTTAGTCGGTTCATAATCTGGCTTCTAGTATAGCGATGTGGCTGTGAAAAGCCGGCAACGCTGCAGCAAAGTTGCCTCAGGTAGAGTAGCACCCACCCCTCTGCAAGCCAGTAAAATGAATACGTACTGCTAATTACTGTATATTCTACAGGGTCATTACACGTTACATTCAATTTCCTCGAAACATTCCAAATTATCTGCAGATTATTTGTTGCGTCAAAAACATCATTTCACAAAATTGCTTACCGAGCGAGGTAGCTCAGTGGTAACGCACTATACATATACTCGCATTCGAGAGGTCGTGGGTCTAAACCCCGTGGCTGGCAATCTGACTAGATGATCTTTCTCAGCCACAAAGGCTAACTCCGGATTGTAAATTTACATACCATGATTCATCACCGCCTTAATCACCAATATCATAGTCATTTGGGATAACATTGTACCATTCCTATCATATTTTTATACTTACCTAAAATAGTGTGTATTGAAATTGATGTTTAATAGTAAATTATTTCAGAAAACTACGTATTTTTTGGGTTGAGACATGATAAACATAAAAAATCATAGGCCTATTTTAAATGGGTTAAATTTGACACTTAATGGTGATACAAAGTTACATGGCTAAGTGGGGAAACTTGTACCACATGTGTTTTCCAATTAAATACAGTTCTTTATATTCCTCTTCATATTCAAGGTAACTTTTGACCATACCATAAGAAAATGCATTAATTTTTTTTTCTTGCTGTTATTTATACTCGCTTTAAGATCTTTGGTCATATCGCGAGTTAATCTTCTGTATGAAATCCGAAGGCTTGTGTACTATTGTTGAGATTGGTTCTATTGTTTTGAACTAGATGGCGACTGTATATGTATTACTGATTTGTTATTTTTTTTTTTATTTTATGAATATGATTTCGGTGATGAATGAGGCCGCTGATATTCAGGGATGTTGTGAATCGAATTTCCTGGCATTTGCCTTACGGTTGAGGGAAAACCCTGAAAAAACCTCAACTAGGAAATTCAATCCGACAGGGAATCGAACCCGGGCCCTCTGCGTAAGAGACCAGTATGCTCACCTCTACACCATAGAGGTGGTCCATGAAATTTTATTTCATATGAAGTCACAAAAAAAAGTTCATTGAAAACGTAGAACATTTACTATAACAATAAAATATACTAATAGAAAAGAAAATATAAAACAATTTTGTTTATTTATTTATTTATTTATTTATTTATTTATTTATTTATTTATTACCTACTTACATGTTTGATATGTTACTTTTAATTCGCTAATCAAATTCTGCACAGTCTTAACATAATCAGTTCATGCGTGCCCCTTTTATTTACCGACTTGTTAATTTTCTTTATTACCTCAAACTGGTCAGACCACATCCAATGCATTCCCTTCTTGACCTTACAATTGACTTTGTATCTGGAGATGGAATCATTCAGTTCAATGCCATTGACTATAGGGCTACCGGGGAACAGTGATTCTTTATATGAGACTATTAGTCTACAAAATCATAATAGCACAGAGCATGTACATTCTCGATAAAAACATATTTGGCCTCCCAAAATTATTTCTGTATTTGCTTTTTATTCACTAGTGTTTGCCTTGGGATGGAATACAAACGTGCAGTTTCTCGTTGACCAAATTTTCCAGTGTCTATTCTATACCATCTAGTGTCTACTGCAGCGTTTCACGGAATACCTTGCCATTATTGCATACTGTATCCTCTTTGGAGAATTCTTTTGATCTCTTGCCATCTAAAAATTTCAACGCATTATAGAAATCCATGACGAGTGTAAAAATTAGAACAGTAGTTGAATAAACAAGGTCAAAGAAATTTCATGATTAAGCCAACTATGCGGGACTTAGTAAAAAAAATTCTTAAATATAAACTTAAATATACATCTTGATTACACAACTTTTAACACTGTATCACTACGGAATATGTATGGTAAGACTTTCCTGTGTTAAATTTCAACGTACCTCGTTTACATGTGTCGACCTATTTATAGGTCATCTTCAGAATTGGTCGTTGTTGGTCTTGGCGCCACTTGTTCTGTTTCCTGTGAGGGTGTGTTCCTGTGGTATAGTGTAGAGTCAAAGAGTGTGTGTGTTTTGAAGTTGAGTTGTGTGTTGAGAATTTCGTTGGGGTGTGTTTTTGTGTGTATATTTCATATTGTTCTAGTGTGTTTAGTTTCTGGCTTTTTGGTTGGATGTGTAGTATTTCCATATCTGTGTTGATGTCTCTGTGTATGTGGTTAGCATTTTGATGTGTTCTGCATAAATAATAACTATAAGCCAGTGGTATTGTGGGGTATGTCACACCACTTTGAAATAATTTAACCAATTCGTAGAAAATTGTGTAAGCAATTGGGCCATTGTTTGGTATAGCTGCCGGTGGTCCCCTAATAGGTGCCTTGAGCATGTTTAAAACATTTAGTTCTCTTTCAGTGTTCATTGTGACAAGTTCAAAAGTGCTTCTGGTATCTCAAACCTCAAGATACCAGTTCCGTCCCTTCAAATGTGTACTTCAATGTAAGTTTTGACAAGTACTTTTCATATTTTTGACATATAACATGGATAATTTATTTATTCTCTCTATGGCACGATGATGGCATCGTTGTTACTCATCAAGCAAGACCCGGTTCGATTCCCGGTTGTGGTAGCTTATCTACAAGTATCATTTTTTCTGCGCAGTTATTCAAAACCATTTTTCATCCTTCGGTGGGTGGCAACGATCAGTGGATAGTATAAGGTAATAGCTAAATGAGGAAGACAGGCCAATATCAGATCTAAGATACTGAGGATTTTATATATCACGATGCAAGAATTGATCCATCGACTGGAGACAAAGCCAAACCAGAATTATCACTTTCTACAATAAAACTAAAAGTGGTGTTGATGTTGTGGACGAGCTGTCTGCTACTTATAATGTAGATAGAAACAACATTTGCCAATTCCTCTATTTTATGTGTTAATGAATATTGCGGGAATATTATACAAAAGTAATATGACGCAGACAGTTGTGAGCAGCAGCCAACAAGGAGAACGTTTTTGAAGAACCTTTCCTTAGCTATAGTTAAAGGGCAGATCAACAAAAGACTGCGTCTTTCAAAATTTATACTGAAACTGGCCAGAAAAGTTACGAGGCATTGTAGCGATGCATCCAGCAAGGATGAGCCAGCAGCAAAAAGACCATCAACCTTGAATCTGTCCATACTACTCCTGAGACAAGGATCGGAAATCCCATTACTGCAGTGTGAAGTGCAATATTTATTTCTGCATGGAACATATCAACCCTTTGTGTCGAAAGTGTGTAGGTCTTATGTCAAAAGAAAACATTTGAAATGACATCTCCATGATGTTTACACTTTAATGTAAACATGTTTTTATTGTAGTGATATGCTTTTTGTTTTGTTATTTTTTATACTGAACATTATCTCTGAAGACTATTGAACAATTGTGAAAAGTTAAACCCCATGAATAGTTAATAAAATATAATTGCT
The DNA here is from genome assembly GCF_040183065.1 of Periplaneta americana. Classification (NCBI taxonomy): domain Eukaryota; kingdom Metazoa; phylum Arthropoda; class Insecta; order Blattodea; family Blattidae; genus Periplaneta; species Periplaneta americana. The sequence continues at coordinate 73,920,118 of NC_091123.1, read as the reverse complement.
TGTAATCATGGGCTTCTCAAATTATGTCACGAGATTATTACTGTATTTTGAAGAGAGGATAAGCATTAACATTTACAATAATTGTAACACTAATATAAAATTATATAGGCCTACTTACAATATAAAGTTGAAAATCGTTCATAAACCAACTATTATAAACAGAATGCAATATTTACCCACGTGGAGCCTTAAATATTCTTCAGGGACCGGACATAACAGATAGCAAAGCATAGAGATTGTAGATTATGGCTCTGCCTCAGTCCAAAGATATCACACTTAGAAAATGTGAAATTAATTCTTCTAATAAAATTGGTAACTGGTACAAAGTTACCCTAACGGTACAAAGTTACCCCAAATGATTGTAATCACTAAAATTTAAATAAGCTAAACTACAAACCATATAACTTATTATAACAAGCAATAATAGAAACAGAATCACAACAGTTCACTATGTAAGAAATATAATAGCGCGCGAACCACTTTTGATTCGTGTGCTTCCTGGCAGCAGTATATAAATGCTATACAAGAACGAGCAACCAAAAGACAATGATGAACAAAATTAACATTATGAAGTCGAGATGCAGTAACTCTTTACTTGCTTACAAATAGCTTTTAAGGAACCCGCAGGTTCATTGCCGCCCTCACATAAGCCCGCCATCTGTCCCTATCTGGAGTAGGGTAAGTTATACAAATTCGGTCCGTTGCGTGTATTACACGATCTATTCTTAAACAATATCACGGGGAAAGACTGTGGCTGTATTATAGAAGACTTACTGTCATTTTCGTACTGTTGACACTGCCTTCTATTTTCAACGGAGTAAAATGTTTGGACAACAAAATGGATTGGTGAATAAATAGTTTTGATGTGCTGAAAAAAATGCCATGAATTATCTGTAGGCCATTTTAACTGGAAAAAGGTTTGCAATAGTTATGAAACACTAGAATTAAAGAGTATCTCTAAACTTGGTTTCAAAATTAGCAGGAATAAGCGTAACGAAAACGTCTAAATCAAACAGATAGGTACCTACATAAATATAATTACCTGTATATGTAGATGGCGTATGTTTCTTGGCCGAACAAGAGTTACCACTCAGGGACCATGATCAGAACAGAGTAAATTATATATACTTCACCACAAAGAAACGAAAAATTAAAAAACCATTTGGAAACATTATTACTTCGTTGGCATATCTCACAATATTCAAAATGATTAGTCGATTCTATATCAACTGTCTTATTCAATAAACTCAAACAATAGGTTATAGAAGCACCATCTTTATCTACAATAGGAAACGAAGCTACAGATTTAACGCGAAAATCTCAGATTTCATCACTTTCACGTCAATCACGCCTGATTGCGTTCAAGAAAGTTTAAGAATGTTTAGGCCTAATGGTGTAATACCAGATTGCACTGATGTTTTCTTGGCTGGCCATGTTTTAAATTTAATCAAAGAATTTCACTTTGGAATATAAAGTTTATATTGCTTTCACGTGTTAATTACTGTGTTACGGAAAAGTTGTATAATCAAGACTTTTAAAGAATTTCAGATTGAGGATAAACTAGTTGCACACAGGTGTTGCATGCATGTTACTGTTAATACAATGGGGGCTTACACTTTGGGAAATGCCACGCTCCGCTACTGTAGAGGCCGCAAGATTGAAGTTGAATGGTATTTTATACAGAAAAAAATCAGTCTTTTGTCAAGATTTTTATTGACTAGAAGCCACTGTCAGCCGATTTAATAGAAAAAGTATAATCTAAGTCGAGTTATACTAATGATAACATTGTTAAATTTATTCATTACATAAAGACCCCATTTTGTGACCGTTTCGAAGTGAAATTTGATATAACTGTCATACCTTTCATAAACAACGGTTTTCCTATTAGGACTGTAGTGGCGAGAACAATGGTAACTTTCGTATCTGAGGGAGGAAATCTCGTGTTTGCATAACCAGCTACTGGAAGTTCAAGAGTATCAACCCTATTGTTTTAAAATCAGCGTTTTTATAATACAATACATATCTACGTCCACACGGACCGTATATTTATTACAAGACCCAGTACTTCTTCCTCTCATAGTGGCGGAATTCTGCAGGTTTCACGTAGTTTATTAGCTATTGTTACATTATCACACAGGAACTATTTTCCTTCATACACATCAGGTCCAACTGGTCGTGGCTGTGTAAAAAGGGGACGCTGATAAATCCACAATGAAACAAGAGGGCGCTGCTCGACAGACGCAGTAATAACTCTCAGTTACTTCATCACGCGGAGGCGACAGCTGCTCCGCACGCGGTGGGTTCCTGTACTACGTGTAGTGTAGTGTATCTCTCCCCTCTCATTGAATTGCAAACTACGGTAAACAGAGTGGAAGAGATAATTGGGAGAGGAAGAGAGGGTTGGAAACTGGAATTAATGTACAGCTAGAGTGAGACTGATAGTGAGGGTTATAAAAAGTAATTGCAAACTCTGACACCAACCCACAAGCAATATTAAAAGAAAGGGAATTTTTAGAAGTGCAAACTACAGAGATGTAAAGTGATTACGACTGGGAATGTATCTCATTCCGCTCATTTTATTAAGCTGTTTTGAAACCACCCCCTCCTTTCCGACAATGAGCCGTATTCAGATATTGGCAGATGTTCCTGACCTGTGGTACAGCGTGATAATGATAAAGCTCCCCTTGCATTGAAAAATTCGTAAAGAAAGTTAAAGAAATACCAAAACTCCTGGTATCATGTATAGAAGATTCCAAATTACCTTCTTTGTGGTGATTATGTTGTTTATTCAGCTGTCCGAAGACAGATCTCAACCTCATAAGTGAAGCTAATATGGCGTCACTCGTGATGCAACTAAGCCAGGAGATACTGGGGTAGAGTGGCCAGTTACTTTTCCCCTCCATTGCACACATCGCTGACTAGTAACTTATTACACCAATCAGACTTCAGACGCATACAAACAATTGTTTTTCCTCCGACACGTAACGTCAAGTGAGATGTACTGCCTAATAAATAGATGTATTATACATATCAGTTGCTACTATGAGCAAGTCAGAAGTCGAGACGCTTGAAACACACGATATCCGTTTTAGACATGAAAGATAATAAACGCAACATTAGTCAGCTAGTCAACTTCATATAAAAATGAACAACAAATGAGAGGTTCAGAGCCATAGTGGGCCAAGCGCCATTTATAAAAAATGTAGAAAGCAAGAGTTAAAGTTAAGTGAATACCATAGTTTAATGAAGATTGACATATCACTTAGTTTTAATGTGTATGCTTTATATTACTTGCTATATGTTTCCATTGAATTATGGTAATAACTTTATTTTAATCCATGTTTTCTACGGTTTTAGTAAATGGCGCTTAGCCCACTATGGTTCTGAACCCTTCAAATATTACATTCAAATTTTCGAAAAGTAAAAGTATCAAATTTAATGTTTACGTTATGGAAATGATGCCTTGTAAAAATCAGTTGAACTGTGGCTACAACTTATGTACCGCCTTGAACTTTGAAAACACAAATGTTTTTTTATATTTATTTTTCTTGTTTCCACCTTTATCCATGAAGTCTATAATCTGACGCACTTTTTCTCGCGAAATTTTGTTTCCAAGCAGTCGCATTTGTAGTTTTCTTTTGTTCACTCACAGCTATATATATGGGATGCATTGTTTTTTTCTGAAGAATATTCACTTTTACTTTGTCATGAATGTTTATAAGGAGATATATGGTAAAAACTTTAACTACCTGGGCACTCCTCTACAGAAGATGTTTCTGAGCATGTTTTTTTGCATTTGAAGAGCCGCTCTCTGTTACATTATTGTCACACCAAAGGCTCTGTTCCTCATTCACAGTGAAATTACCTTGTATATAACACAAAAAGATGGTCATACAACTGTTCAGAAATACGTCTGTCAAAACTGGACGACTGTATATCGACGAATTCAAAATCACGCCAAACTTTCTCCTTCAAAATGTTCACAATAGCGTAGGGATTGCAACCGCACCGTTTGTGAGCCATAGTTGTATTGCACATTTATGTCAAGAGAGTCTAGCAGATACAGACCTAACGTGCCCTACCACAATTTGCAAAGGTTCCTGAGCAGGAATGTCAAAACACCTCAAGAACCCGCACAACATTTCCTTAAGAGCGATGATTGTACTTTATCTTCCTAAAACGTGAACCTTGCTGGATTTGTATTGCTTGGAGTATGAGCACGTAATACAGGCGCTTTGACATCTCTGTTCCAGAGCATTCTGGTGTTGAAAGTTCGAGACAATTCGCATACACAGGCGTCACGCCGTACATTGGTGATTGACGAATTGCATTAATAGCGGGCATTAATTTTAATGTATACAAAACGTGAACAACTAAAGCAAATTAATGTATCTTACATACGATTGCAAAACGTAATACGCAACGTATGGTCTTTTTCTACTAATTGTTACCTACTGTAAAAATCGTATGGTAATTGGAGGCGGGAATGTGACAAGGTTCCCTTGTTAGTACAGTTTCCGACAGATACATACATACATACATACATACATACATACATACATACATACATACATACATACATACATACATACTTACTGGCTTTTAAGGAACCCGAAGGTTCATTGCCACCCTCACATAAGCCCGCCACTGGTCCCTATCCTGAGCAAGATTAATCCAGTCTCTATCATCATATCCCACCTCCCTCAAAATCCATTTTAATATTATCTTCCCAATATTATCTCGGCCTCCCCAAAGGTCTTTTTCCCTCCGGGCTCCCAACTATCACTCTATATGCACTTCTGGATTCACCCATACGTGCTACATGCCCTGCCCATCTCAAACGTCTGGATTTAATGTTCCTAATTATGTCAAGTGAAGAATACACTGCGTGCAGTTCTATGTTGTGTAACTTTCTCCATTCACCTCTAACTTCATCCCTCTTAGTCCCAAATATTTTCCTGAGCACCTTATTCTCAAACACCCTTAACCTATGTTCCTCTCTCAAAGTGAGAGTCCAAGTTTCACAACCATAAAGAACAACCGGTAATGTAACTGTTTTATAAATTCTAACTTTCAGATTTTTTGACAGCAGACTGGATGATAAAAGCTTCTCAACCGAATAATGACAGGCATTTCCCATATTTATTGTGTGTTTAATTTCCTCCCGAGTGCCATTTATATTTGTTACTGTTGCTCCCAGGTATTTGCATTTTCCCACCTCTTTATATTTCCATTTCGTACAATATTCTCATCACGAAACATAATCATATACTTTGTCTTTTCGTGATTTACTTCCAAACCTATCTCCTTACTTGCTTCAAGTAAAATTCCCGTGTTTTCCCTAATCGTTTGTGGATTTTCTCCTAACATATTCACGTCATCCGCATATATATATATATATATATATATATATATATATATATATATATATATATATATATATATATAGAGCTGGTGTAACTGTGTAATAGACTTCTATAACGGAAAAGAATTTGCCTGCTAATAAGATAGTACCAGGCAAAATTATCGCTTTTCACTCAAGTTATAACTTCTACCCACATTCGAAGGTCAAACCCAGCATGTCATGTAACCTGTAACGTACAGAGTGGAAGCGAAATAGCCTTGCAAATTTTCAGATTGAACAGCTCATATTGTATGTAACAAAAAATATAATATGGTGGAAATTTCATAGCTTAAAAAAAAGTTTTTTTTTTTTCAACTCTTTAACAACCTCTTATTCGATAACTGTTTCGAGTAGGATCGTGATTTTTGTCTATATCGATAGGAAATCTAATAAAGAATAATATCCCTCTGGTATATTTCAATAGCGTGGACAGTTTTCGTGTAAATTTAATTTTTAAAAACCTCTAATTTCAAGCCATTACACGATTCGAACTGGTGGCTGGTGGCAACGTCGAGGCAGAGATCAGCTCTACTACCGCGACACAGAGTTCGTTGACCTCTTACATCTGTATCACTAGTAGTGTGTGTTAGCGGCGATGCAGAAATTTCAAATTTCAATTGTGTAATATGTAGTTAGTCGGCGATGCATGCAATGGAGGGGAAAAGGAATGGCCACCCTATCCCATTACCGCCTGACCTAGTTGCCTCATAAGTGGTGCCTTCTTGGTATCACTTGTGAGTTCGGACAGTTGACTAAACAAACAACTATCGTTCCTTTCAATCTGCAAGATTATTTCACTTCCACTCTATGTACTATATCGCTCTGTTTCCAATTTCATAATTCCGAACAGTCATACTTGTTGTATAAACAAATAATGTTCCACAAGACAATGAAGCACAAAATGTCAGACGTTGCTAGTTTAGAAATATGACGAAAGAAAAACTCTGATTCGATCCGCGGGGTCGTCAGTTGTAGGACTACTGATACTTCTTGTTAACTGTTTTGCCTTATACTGGAGCATTCGGAAGTAATGGCAACATAGATAGTTACTGTTTCATACTAAATTTATCTAGACTTCAAAATAAATATAATCTCCTGCCATGTCAACAATATGTTACCAAATTTCTGTAAGACGGCAGACTCCATCTGCAGCAGCGACTCTGGATATCTCTTTCACTGATCAATCTAAAGCTCTTCAGATGTCAACTCTTGATTTAAAGCGAATGCCTCGCTTCCACCCAACTTGAAATAGTTCAGTATGGTAGGACTTCTCTCCCACAGGTTTCTTGTAATGTCCTAAAACACTGAGTTGCTTGTTTTCCTCTTGCAACTTGGATATTTATGAACCACCTTTCTTCGTAAATTTAGGGCTGTATTGTATACTACAAATCAGAAACAGCCACTGTATTTACAAAATATGGCTATCTCGAGACTTTCAATATTGTAAATTTATGAAAAAATCACTGCTCTATTACGTACTACAAGATTTCAATGGTCACCGCTAGAAGCAGTGATTTACAGCATTGTTGCCATTGTCCCGTATTATACATAACTAAATAACGTGTACCACACAATATAAATGTTAAATTACTTCTACATAGTTTTTGTGGTAAAATAACTACCAGCCTATTGCGATGTGAACTCTAGCCAGTGAGGTTGCTTTTTAAACTGCTTGGCTTAGCATTCTTCGAAAAGGAAGAAAAACAGACAAGTGCCTAGACACAAAAGACTTCACTCAAAATTACTGGCCAATAATATTTTTCCTCATTCGATCAAGTTCCCGTGATTTGCCGCAAAATATATATCGATATCCAGAGATCTACAGACAAGCTCAGAAATAATACATCAGATTACAATTTGTAGCGGACACTGTATTACCATGCTCGCTTCTTTGACTTCCCGCTTCTACAAGGAGCTGTAGGTGTCCAACAATTTACCTTGCAGAGAAGACATCATTTTCCACTTACCTACTGTACTGTTCACCATAAATCAGAGAGCGAGAATTTTTATTCATTATAAAAGGATGAGGTTTTCTTTCCTTAAATTTAAATGTGGGCCAAGGGATGTAAATGTTCAACTATTATGGAAATTTTATTCATTTGATTTTAAGGTGCTTGATTGGAAGTTCTTCGCGTTTGTATAGTCTCAAAAGACTGAAAATAGTTACTATACATCTACATATACTCTGTACAATGATGATTCAAGCTTGTGCAGTGTAAATCTCTAATACAACTACAATTGGACGGAGTTACGCAATAAGAGACCAAGCGCCAAAAACCTGTTTCGAGATATTGGCCATTTAAATAAATCTTTTTTCTTTTATAAAACATTTTATGCAAGGAGTATTATAACATTCATACTATTACAAAAAATAACACAAATAATACCAATAAAGGCCAACCGATTTTTAATAAGAGACCAGCAGTTGAATTAATATTTCAAAGCAAAATAAATAAATGAATTTTATGCAATAAACGAATTTTGCTTATAAATGGCAGCAAAATTCAGACATCTCATCCTTCATTTTTCCCGAGTTGAATTATTCTGCCACCAACTGATTTGTGCAAATATCTCATTCCTTTTCAAATTATAGGTTGGTCACTTATTGCGTAAGTCCGTCCAATTGTGACGTGACTGACTGAAATCACGTATGAGAGGAAGAAATTGTCTAAGTAAAGTTAAGCTAGATCAAAAATAAAAAAAGAGATGTTTTCGTTGACATTAAATTTATTCACATAGTGTGTCGAAAGATTAACATGAGAATTTTATACACTTTTATTGCAATGTTTTGTGCCATGGAAGCAAGGAGTGTTTCCTTTTAAATTAGCTCGAATTCATAAGACAACACAAATATAGAATCATTTCAGATTCATATCGCGTCCGTTTCTCCGAAGTAATATTTTCCGTTCAACAACATTCTAAACACCGATACTGCACTCTTGGTAATCTTCAGAGAAAAGGATTTCGTTGTCACTAGAATGCATCAATCTCGCCGTTGGGTCGAGGGTAGAGACCTTCGAAGTGTGAAGTTCACTTGTATATTCCTCCCGCGTCCGCGTCCGTACCGAGTCTGCTTCTCCGAAGTAATATTTTCCGTTCAACATTCTAAACACCGGTACTGTATCTCATGGTATTCTCCAGAGAAAAGGATTTGGTTGTCACTGAAATGCATCAATCTCGCCGTTGGGTAGAGGGTAGAAGTTCACTTTCATTCCTATCGCGTCCGTTTCTCCAAAGGAATATCTTCCGTTCAGCAACACACTAAACACTGATACTGTACCTCTTGGTATTCCCCAGAGAACAGAATTTCTTTGTCCCTGGAATGTATCAATCTTGCAGTTGGGTCTAGGGTAGAGACCTTCGGAGTGTCAAGTTCACTTGTATATTCCTACCGCGTCCGTTTCTCCGAAGTAATATTTTCCGTTCAAGAACATTCTAAACACCAATATACTGTACCTCTTGGTATTCCCCAGAAAATAGAATTTCTTTGTCCCTGAAGAGTATCAATCTTGCAGTTGGGCCTAGGGTAGAGACCTTCGGAGTGTCAAGTTCACTTGTATATTCCTCCCGCGTCCGTTTCTCCGAAGTAATATTTTCCGTTCGAGAACATTCTAAACATTGATATACTGTACCTCTTGGTATTCCCCAGAGAATAGAATTTCTTTGTCCCTGGAATGTATCAATCTTGCAGTTGAGTCTAGGGTAGAGACCTTTGGAGTGTCAAGTTCACTTGTATATTCCTCCCGCGTCCGTTTCTCCGAAGTAATATTTTCCGTTCGAGAACATTCTAAACATTGATATACTGTACCTCTTGGTATTCCCCAGAGAATATAATTTCTTTGTCCCTGGAATGTATCAATCTTGCAGTTGAGTCTAGGGTAGAGACCTTTGGAGTGTCAAGTTCACTTGTATATTCCTACCCCGTCCGTTTCTCCGAAGTAATATTTTCCGTTCGAGAACATTCTAAACACCGATATACTGTAGCTTTTGGTATTCCCCAGAGAATAGAATTTCTCTGTCCCTGGAATGTATCAATATTGCAATTGGGTCTAGGGTAGAGACCTTCGGAGTGTCAAGTTCACTTTTATATTCCTACCGCATCCGTTTCTCCGAAGTAATATTTTCCGGTCAAGAACATTCTAAACACCGATATACTGTACCTCTTGGTATTCCCCAGAGAATAGAATTTCTTTGTCACTGGAATGTATCAATCTTGCAGTTGGGTCGAATGTAGAGACCTTCGGAGTGTGAAGTTCTCGCATCAACTGTTTGTAGAAGTATAATAATATTTATGTTTGAGATGTAATTCCGTATCATTTAAATTGTAGAAATACCAAATATATGTACGCTTATTGTAATCGTTGTATCAGATGATGTAAGTTGCCTTTGAATTCTAATTTCGTTCATGCCCATAATGCTCATGTATCAGAGACGTTTCCATGGAAGCTGTCCTTAATAATCGGAAATGTTTCCTTAGAAACTACGTATTTCTACAATGCTAGTTTGTCTTCTACAAAAAAAAATTACAATTGATTATAACATTATCGAACCAATTTAAGTAATCCTTGAAATAAGAGAAAGAGAGATTTCAAATCAATATAAATGAAATGCGAGAGGCAATTGTTGGAATGGCTGCCTTGCAGTGGTGGAAGTAGAAACATGCTGTTGGTAACTGCATGAGCTTCCTTCATTTTCCTATTCTTTGTTAGCAATTATTCAGGATATTCAAGTACATTTTGTTCTAGAATAAAATTACTATTCAAATATTTTTTAATCTCTTACAATTTAGAGTGTTCATAACTCCCTAATAACAGCTTAGTATAAGCATCATATTTCAGAAGTGACATTAAGTCTGATGAAATGTTCACTTCAATATAATTATTATAATAAAAAGGGAAGCATACTGAGACGAACCAAATAATCTCCTCGACTGCAATGTACTCTACTCAAAATCATAAGTAATTAGTTATTGCAAAATTGTTTACAAATTGTTTCCTCCGCGAGGAAAGTAATGCTGATAGACGTCTTGAAGCTAAATATGCGTGTCATTTCTCGCCCACTTTAAATTTTAACGTTGAATAATTCCGCGATATAATAAGTAAATATAATTTCCATACTAGCAGTAATGTATCCTGTAAGTAGAAAAAAATAAAACCCTGGATTACTTCGGGTATTATTAAATCAATACGCACAAGAGAGAAACTAGCCAAAAAAAACGTAAAACTTGAACCTTTGAATGAAGATTTATAGGGAAAACATAAAACTTAAGAATTTAGTTATAATAACAACTTCGTAGTGTTGAAATGAAAACTAAGCTAACTCTCACACCGAAGCAACACGCAACAAGCAACTCGGCAACCAGCAATATGCGATATCTGCTAATTCGGTCTGTTTACATCATAGTAGGTGTAGACTCGCTTTGCAGAAAGGTTTTCGTCTTTGAACGATACGTGTTGCAGGTGATACGACACGCATGTTGAAAAGCGATATATATCGCTCGATTAAAGCAACATTTCTTCTAGTGGCGTTGACCTGTGAAAATTTTTAGCTTCAGACTCCGTAAACATCTGCTACAACAATCCAGAAATGGCTCAAGATTCTGTCAACGATTTAGAATTTTAAATTGTTGTGGAATTGATAGAACTTGGTCTCTCAGACGCCAGCCTCTTTCATTTTGACCAAGTGTACAGACGAATTAAAGAAGTTACAATATTCTACACTTTGGAAGGTAGGTTTAAATTAAGAGTATTTTGAGACAGATTGCATCTCGCGTAATAGTTGAAGTAGACACCAGTTTGCAGTTCTGATTTGATTAGATATGTCGTGCTCATGTTTCAAACATTTGCCCAATTATTGTTCATGAGATAAAACATCCTGTTTTTATGAGCATTACTGTTTCGTATGCTTAGAACAAAAATCGTCAATGTTTTTTAAATTTATAACATTAATTTCTTGTTGTTTAGTCAACTGTCCGAAGACAGGTCTGAACCTCTCAAATGGTACCAACAAGGCATCACTTATGAGGCAATTAGACCTCTGACACATATCATAAAATGAGATGTAGTTTGATAACAGATGTACATATCAGCCAGAACATTAACATTGTTTGATTTTAAACGGATGAGCACTAAAACCCATTTCTGGCAAACATTACGCTATAAAGACTGCACATTTTTATGCATCTCTTGAACAAGAAAATTCATACAAATCATCATTCATGACAAAATCAATGTTTCGAATAAAGATTTTTACGTTATGCAAAAGAAAAAAAATAAAGAAGAAAAATGATAGAAGGGGAAAAAATACAGGAACCGGGAGTCTGTTAAAATTAAGGGGCAAATACGGAAGATGATCCCGGGAAATACGAGAGGGTTGGCAACCCTATTTGGATGATTTAAGTTACTGATCGTGAATTGCGAGTTCAATTATGAAGTATGTCATTAAAATGAATGAATCTTAATGTATGCTACGTAAATTTATGGAATAAAATAATACTTCAGTTTTTCATCATCATTACGTATTCCCATTCATTTTTAGTATACTCCTATAGAAGCTACCGCTTAAAAAAATTTGTAAAGGACAAGATTTTTTATAAGACACTTTAATCAACTAATAAATAATAGTAGGTAGGTATGTAAGAGATATTAATTTTGAGTAGTTCTAAATGTCATGAAAAATCATTAGAGCTTATTTCATAGTTTTATTGAGTCTATTTTTGGCATCTAAAAGCTAGTTTTTACAGCCTAAGAATCCAAAGTTTAGTTATGACTAGAGACGAGAATTTCATGCAAATGCATGTTTTTATAGGAACATAGGACATTGCTCAAACTTAGTACTTATCCATTTCATTACTATCTGGTTACAAATATGTGTACGTTTTCCGTGCATATTTGCATGTTTTGGTCTTTTTGGAGATAAAAACATGCATAATGCATATTTAAGCAATTTTTAGCTTAATCATGCATATAATATACATTGTATTCAGTTTAAATGCATGTTTTAATGGTTTTGAATGGACACCTCAGTTTCTCGATTTTATGTCCCTTATTTTAGCTTTGGGAATCAGGAGTGAAGAAGGCAAAGAAAGAAAAAACTAAATAACAGAAAAAGTTTCATTCACGTTTACACCCATCATTTCTTGCGATGTAGAAAGATAATTCTCTGCCTATAAAAACACATTGACTGACAAGAGTAGAAACCTGACAGAAACCAATTCAGAAATGGTGTTAGTTGTTAACTGTGCAAAAATGTGAGAAGAAGTAATAAATTTGAAACAAAAATGAAAGTGCATGTTTTAATGTATTTTCCGCTTGTTCGTGCATGTTTCATAGTTTGATAGTGCATGAATGCATGCATATTTTGAGATTTTATAGTGCATGAAATTCTTGTCTCTAGTTATGACTATAAAACTCTAACGCTGAATGGCATCATGCGAAGATCCACGAACTACTTCCCACATTATGACCCTCTAACAAACGAGAGAGGTGAAACACTGGTCCTGTTGTGATCAGCTTTTGCTCTTTTGAGACCATAGCTTTAGGCGTTTATGGATACAACCAAGTCTCGACAACATGACTTCACAAAATATTGACACTGTTTTTAGCTTGAGATACATCTCACAGAACATATGAAAGGTGACCCTCAGACGCTATTGAAAGTGAGAGCCCAGCTCACCGCATCCTGCAGGTTCATAAGCCACACCGCCTTTGTTGCTCCCTGATATGCAAAGCAGGCTGACCACGCTGGAGATTTGGGCCCCTCCAGCTGCCTTCACAGTAAGTAGCGAGCTTTTAAGCTCGTTGCAGCTGCCCCTATAGAAACCGTCTACGGTGAGAGACTATTGTGGAGCAGCCAATACAAAGTACACCAGTAAATGACCTAGGAAGTGTTGTATTTTTCATTCAAAGTTTCGTTAAAAGATACTTCCAAGTAAGCAATAATTCCAAATCATCGTTATGCTAGTACGAAACATAACTAAAGCAAATATCGTCAAAACAGACCTACTTGCTTCTGGTCTACTCAAGAAATGTCCCCGGAATTTTTCTAGAGAGATGGAGTAAACAAAGGTAAACATAAGCACAAGAACACAACAAATACATCACACTAACATGCGAAAATAAAAACACATAGGCCTAATAGACTGAATCTTCTTGCAGGAAATTAATACACTACAACATTGCATACAGAACACGAAACACACTACAAAAACATCCCAACACACAAACAATACAACATAACAGGAGCTTACAAATTAACGTGCAATAGTTGTAACGACTTCTACATCGGACAAATAGGGAGATATATTCAAACACGATACAAGTAACACATCAGAGCCATAATCAAATCACACAATACTTCCACCTACGTAGAACACATCACTAACACCAACCTCAACTAAAGCAAAATTAACGTAAAAGGTAAAGGTATCCCCGTAACATGCCATGAAGGCACTTGGGGGCATGGAGGTAGAGCCCCATGCTTTCCATGACCTCGGCACTAGAATGAGGTGGTGTGGTCGGCACCACGCTCTGACCGCCTTTTACCCCCAGGAAAGACCCGGTACTCAAATTTATAGGAGGCTGAGTGAACCTCGGGGCCGTTCTGAAAGTTTGGCAACGAGAAAAAATCCTGTCACCACCTGGGATCGAACCCCGGCCCTTTCAGTCCGTAGCCAGCTGCTCTACCAACTGAGCTACCCGGCCGCCGCAAAATTAACGTACAGGCTTAATCTATAATTTTGTTACTGTAATGCTAGTACAGCCAAATTCAATTTTTACGTATACACTGCATCTAAAACATTCCAGTTTTTTTTTTCGAAGAATCGGTACATTAACTTACGTGAGAAGCTTTTACATTTGCAATTAATGAAACTTCAGAATATTACGTACCTATCTATGGAACAGAATTCACGGGAGGGGACACTATGGCCCAGCACTGCTACCTATTACGATGTATTGCGCTAACCCTCAAGCTAGGTGCATTCCCAAACTCTCAACGGCTGACTACACTAAGGTTCGCTGCGTACCCAGGTTTCGAGCAGGTAATCCCCCTCGTTCCTAGGCCAGCCCCCTCTGTGCGTCGCCAGCCGGGGAATGCTATAGAATGATGACGAAATGGAGAAATGGTGTCGGAATGAAGTAGATGCCTAATATGGGGAAAACCCCCAACTGCGACCTTGTCCGCCACAAGTGTCACTATGGATTTTTCAATGAATAATACCAGACCTTACCGGGACTCGAACCAGGGCCGCCGCGTGACAGGCCGGAGATCTGACCACTCGGCCACCGTAGGGTACCTATCTATATTTAGCTGCTTAATGATAAATTGTTTGTTCCTATGCCTCCGTAATTTTGTAACTTTTTTTCTATTGTCTCTAGACATTTCTGGCCTTATCTCCTGACAGTGGCTTAGGTGTAACACACGTCTGAAGTTGGGGCTATGATATGATAGGGTGATCATGATTATGTGACGCCAGCAGAGGTCTTAAATGTAAACTCAACCTAAATTCCAGACCATGGACGAACACACAGGAAAAATTCCTGTGCTCTACCGGGAATCGAACCCGGGACCTTAAACTGTAGCCAGAAGCTCTGACCACCGGACCATTAGTCTGGTCGTAATTTTTAAATTAGATTTACTGTTTTAAATTTGAACGCTCCTATTTTTAATGGTGAATAATGTTAATATACTGGGCAAACTAGAATGAAAGCATAAAATGGGTTTAGGTGCAACAAATTTAATTATTAATTGCTCAGATCCTTAAGAGATAGCTCATGTAACTCCATAGCCTATATAAATGAAACAGTAAATAAAGAGCTTTCTATCTATACAGTCTGTTTCATTGTATCAATAAATTATTATTACATTCTGCGTGCAACAATTTTCTCCACTTTCAACGCCTTTAGCAGTCTACCATTTATAAAGTACGAGATAATAGCAACAGTATATTCTCGAATATCCGAACCAGGACGAATATCTATTCGTGCTGTCCGAACTAATGATCGGGAAGAGGCGCCCGGATAATACGGAAGTTTATTTTGCATGTACCATATAGTATACAGGCCTACTTGGTGAACAAATACTTTTAAATCTATATTTAACTTCATATTTGCTATAATACATCCACTAGATGTATATCATTATGCACATAAGCAGAGACCGGAACTTTGGCAGAATGCCTTTTTAAATGTGTTAAATCTATCTTCATTTTGAAAGTAATTCTGTACGAATTATACCTTTGTGATTGAAACGTCACAGTTTTATGTTGCCCTTTTCTGCCTTTTTTTAATATAAATGTCTAACTTACAAAATAAATTATGTTTTTGCCTTCTTTAAAATATGACGATCGAGTTATTGAATAGTGTAATCTAGTAAATAAATGGGTCTAGTGCAAGGTTTTTGTAATTGCCGTTTATTGCGTATTTTAGCTTTTTATAATGTCTTTTTGCCTGCCTATTTCAGCTATTTATGATGCCTCTTTGCCTGCCTATTTTAATTATTCATAATGCCTAAACTTCCGGTCTCTGCACATAAGATTAAAATTCATTTACAATTTAAGATTTTATAAAACAAAAGTAAATTTTTTGTTTAAAATGCCTACTTACATAATTTATGCCCTGAAGCAGTCGTTTATACTTTTTTACTTCTGATCATTCGTTTTCTTAATGCAATACGTATTAATTTTTCATGATTTCGTATCACTGTATATTAATAAGTAATAAATTATTTCCGATCGTAAGCCATGCACAGGTAATCCACACACCGGATAAACAGCGCACGGATAATCGGGAGTATACTGTATTTATCTAGGTATATTGCGAGGAAAATGCATAATAAAGCTCGGTCTAACACGGGGCTGGGCACATTACGTGATTCTGAGAAATGAGCGCTGTGTGCTTTAAAGAGCCGGTCTTGCGAGCGCTGTGACGTAAGCATACTGTACGTCATTCAGTATCGATGCAGTGGTGACTGTGCAGTGTGATGGCGAACTTTGAAGACGGAGCTTCCGCTCATACACTAAAGCGTCCCGCTACTCCCAATGCTTTTAATGTATCATGGGAGGAGGAGTTTTTTTTTTTTTTTTTTTTTGGTAGAGAGCAGTGGATTAGCAAAGTGTTTAATTTGGCATACAACACTCCAACTGATTAAGAAGTTCAACATCCAACGACATTATTCTCTACAACATGCTACTGAATATGACAAATTAATATGTTGGTAATGAACACCATAAATTAATACAACTAAAAGAAAATGTTTCTCAGGTATATTATATTAGAGTAAATATTTGATATTTATATTGCATTATAACTTATTATACATTTAGTAATATATAATTTTAAATTATACAAATATTATGATATATCATAGTAGTATAGTATATTACAGTTTATGATATATGTGTATATATATATATATATATATATATATATATATATTACTAAATGTACTATAATAACTTATAATGCAATATAAATATCGAATAGATACTCTAATATAATACACCTGAGAAACATTTTCTTTAAGTTGTATTAATTTATGGTCATATATTACATTATATTATATTATATTATATTATATTATATTATATTATATTATATTATATTATATTATATTATATTATACGCCTGTCTCGTAGAACCGTGGTGAGGATATTGCAGTATGTGCGTATGGGCTATGTAAATAAGCGTAATGATTTGTGTGTGTGCATAGAGCGAAGTTTATTTCATTAAATTAATAAGAGTGTTATAAATTCTGTCTATGTATTGTAAGTCCCTATCACCACGGCATGGCGCGTCCTCAGGTTGCGGATAGAGGAGACGGCCTCCAGATATGGAGGGTAGCTGCGAATATATTGAATAAGCAGTCGTGGACAGCCGATAAGGGGTGGTCCTCCAGCTCGGGGGTTGGGCGAAGGGCTAACAACCCATCACCGTAAAAAACAGCTTGTTACGAATCCTTCAAATAAACCTCAGAATGGGACTGATTCTCTGGCACGATCACAGCAAAGGAATAAGGTTTTGAGATTTGGTACATGGAACGTAACTAGTCTTTATAGAACAGGAGGGGTAACATTAGTAACAAAAGAACTAGCTAGATATAGAATAGACTTTGTGGGAGTACAAAAGGTTAGGTTAAATGGGAATGGCATATCACAAGTAGACGATTACTTGTTGTATTATGGGGAAGGAAACGATAATCACCAATTAGGACCAGGACTCTTTGTACATAAAATAATAAAATCAGCAGTAAAAAAGGTCGAATTTATCAGTGACAGGTTATCGTATTTAGTACTTAAGGGTAGATGGTGCGATATTGTAGTTATAAATGCTCACGCCCCTACAGAAGAGAAAGACGACCATATAAAGGATAGCTTCTATGAGGAATTGGAACACACATTTGATCATTTGCCTAGATATCACATGAAAGTTTTATTGGGGGATTTCAATGCTAAAGTAGGACGGGAGGATATTTTTAAACCAACAATTGCAAAAGAGAGCCTACACATAAGTAGTAATGACAATGGAGTTAGGTTAGTCAACTTTGCCACATCAAAAAATTTAATTGTCAAGAGTACAACATTTCCCCATAAGGATATATATATATATATATATATATATATATATATATATATATATATATATATACTTTGACTTCTCCAGATGGAATGACACATAACCAAATAGTTCACATTTTGATAGATAAACGGAGACATACTAGTATAATAGACATTCGAACTTTCAGGGGAGCAGACTGTAATTCTGACCATTATTTGGTAATTGGGGAATTAAGGGAAAGGCTATCAGTAGCTAAGCGAGTAGAGAAACAAGCTAATATTAGCAGATTTAATATTCTGAAATTAAAGGACGACGAAACTAAACAACGTTATCAGGTTGAAATTTCAAATAGGTTTGCTGCTTTAGCAACTTCCGACGAAGATAAGGAAGAGTTAGACGTTAATAGCGTGTGGGACAATACCCGAGATAATATCAAAATTGCAGCTGAGCAGAGCATAGGCTATCATGAAGCTAAGAAAAAGAAACCGTGGTTTGATGAAGATTGCTCCATTGTAGTAGATAGAAGGAAACAGGCAAAACTGAAATTCTTATAGGATCCAATTGAGGAGAATAGAGATAATTATTTCAATAAAAGACGGGAAGCAAGTCGTACACTTAGGGATAAAAAGAGAGATTACTTGAAGGAAAAACTGAATGAGGTAGAAACAAATAGTAAGAATAAAAACATTCGAGATTTATATAAGGGCATAAAGGAATTCAAGAACGGATATCAGCCAAGGGTAAACGTGATTAAGGATGAGAATGGTGACTTGCTTGCAGACTCTCATTCAATCTTGAACAGATGGAAAAACTATTTTGGGCAACTACTAAATATACATAGGCCAAATAGAAATGATCGGGACGAAATTAAAATACAAACTGCTGAGCCATTTATACCGGAACCCACACTTTCTGAAGTCGAAATTGCAATAGAAAATCTGAAAAAGTACATGTCTCAGGTATTGATAAAATTCAAGCAGAATTAATACAAGAGGGTGGAAGCGCATTATCTAGCGAAATTTATAAACTTGTACTTGCAATTTGGGAAAAGGAAATTGTACCAGAACAATGGAAGGAGTCCATAATCGTACCTATTTTTAAGAAGGGGGACAAGACTAACTGTAGTAACTTTCGAGGAATATCACTTTTGTTGACATCGTATAAAATTTTGTCGAATATCCTTTTGAGAAGATTAACTCCATATGTAGATGAAATTATTGGGGATCATCAGTGTGGTTTTAGTCGTAATATGTCGACTATTGATCAGATTTTTTGTATTCGACAGATATTGGAGAAAAAAATGGGAGTATAAGGATACAGTACTTCAGTTATTCAAAGATTTCAAAAAGGCGTATGACTCGGTTAAGAGAGAAGTTTTATATGATATTCTTATTGAATTTGGTATTCCCAAGAAACTAGTTCGATTAATTAAAATGTGTCTTAGTGAAACTCACAGCAGAGTCCGTATAGGCCAGTTTCTATCTGATGCTTTTCCAATTCACTGCGGGCTAAAGCAGGGAGATGCACTATCACCTTTACTTTTTAACTTTGCTCTAGAATATGCCATTAGGAAAGTTCAGGATAACAGGCAGGTTTGGAATTGAACGGGTTACATCAGCTTCTTGTCTATGCGGATGACGTGAATAGGTTAGGAGAAAATCCACAAACGATTAGGGAAAACACGGAAATTCTACTTGAAGCAAGTAAAGCGATAGGGTTGGAAGTAAATCCCGAAAAGACTAAGTACAGTATATGATTATGTCTCGTGACCAGAATATTGTACGAAATGGAAATAAAAAAATTGGAGATTTATCCTTCGAAGAGGTGGAAAAATTCAAATATCTTGGAGCAACAGTAACAAATATAAATGACACTCAGGAGGAAATTAAACGCAGAATAAATATGGGAAATGCCTGTTATTATTCGGTTGAGAAGCTTTTGTCATCTAGTCTGCTGTCAAAAAATATGAATTTATAAAACAGTTATATTACCGGTTGTTCTATATGGTTGTGAAACTTGGACTCTCACTTTGAGAGAGGAACATAGGTTAAGGGTGTTTGAGAATAAGGTTCTTAGGAAAATATTTGGGGCTAAGAGGGATGAAGTTACAGGAGAATGGAGAAAGTTACACAACGCAGAGCTGCACGCATTGTATTCTTCACCTGACATAATTAGGAACATTAAATCCAGACGCTTGAGATAGGCAGGGCATGTAGCACGTATGGGCGAATCCAGAAATGCATACAGAGTGTTAGTTGGGAGGCCGGCGGGAAAAAGACCTTTGGGGAGGCCGAGACGTAGATGGGAAGATAATATTAAAATGGATTTGAGGGAGGTGAGATATGATGGTAGAGACTGGATTAATCTTGCTCAGGATAGGGATCAATGGCGGGCTTATATGAGGGCGGCAATGAACCTCCGGGTTCCTTAAATGCCAATAAGTAAGTAAGTCATAAATTCTGTACTGTACAGTGGATTGATGTGCTATCCTTATAAACTATTACGTACTGACAGCCTGAATGAATAGAACAACCGAGACGCTTGTTATATTAATGCAGGGAAGGTAGCTGTAATGCGAGTCCGCCACTGCGTGAGAGTTCTGCTCTGGCTTGGAATTGAAGTGCCTTGCGGAGCGAGAGCAGCTCTGGCCGACTAAATAGAGCCGCTCTCATGCCCGGCCCTGGTCTAACAGAATCTGCAATCAAATTTCAGCTCCCTATAATAGCTTTTGAGATTCTGGTCCGTGAACTGGTAATATCCTTGATGCGGTATTGAATGGGATATTGAATTAGTGATTTAATAGTTGATGTAAACAAGTGGTAAGATGGCTACTCGCAGCAAAGAAACAATGCGAGAATATCGAAAAGGAGGAGGGCAAAAAGTAAAATAAAACAAAACTTGACAAATTTAAATTTCAGACAGGAAAAATGCGATAAAACTAAATTTATTGGAATAAATTGAAATACGAAATGAGCCAAAAATAAAATGGTGCGAAAAGTTATCAAATAAAATATAAAACGAAATTAAACAACAAAATAAAAGGAACTAATCCAGTTACTTTCATTGTGTTGGGGGATAATGTGGATCGCCTATTATTATGAACTATGTGTCTTATTTCAATTACCATAGAGCTATTCTCAGTATAATACAAGATCCCCTTCTCAGTGAAGTTCGTGAATAAATGTAGTCTATTGCAAGGGTGTATTCATGTAATGTAGCAATATATGCAAATATGTAAACATACAAAAACGTAAGAAGAATTGTGAAGATATATAAATAAAAATATTCCATTTTAATTTTAGTCTCAAAAGGTTACTTAACGTTAGCATGAGAACTGTGGTTCTCCCATTTATTATTTTATTTTACTTAACTTATTTTGTCTTGATTTATTTAATTTTATCTTACTTTATTTCATTTTAAGAAATATTGTTTCCTTTTATTTTGGTGTTTAATTCGTTTTATAATTTATTTGTTAACTATTCGTACCATTTTATTTTTCGCTCATTTCGTATTTCAATTTATTCCAATAAATTTAGTTTCATCGCATTTTTCCTTAAATTTAAATTTGTCAAGTTTTATTTTATTTCAATCACTTTTTATATCACTTTATTTTTTGGTTCGTTTCATATTTTAATTTATTCCACTAAATTTCGTTTCATCGCATTTTTCCTGTCTGCAATTTTAATTTGTCGAGTTTTATTTTATTTTAATCACTCTTTTATACCATTTTATTTTTGGGTCATTTTATATTTTAATTTATTCCAATACATTTCTTTTCATCGCATTTTTTATTGTCTCTAATTTTAATGTGTCAAGTTTTGTTTTATTTTAATCACTTTTTCATATCATTTTATTTATGACTCATATCATATTTCAATTTATTCCAATAAATTTTTTTCATCGCATTTTTTATTGTCTGTAATTTTAATTTGTCAAGTTTTATTTTATTTTAATCACTCCTTTATACCACTTTACTTTTGGCTCATTTCATATTTTAATTTATTCCAATAAATTTCTTTTCATCGCATTTTTATTGCCTGTAATTTTAATTTGTCAAGTTTTATTTTATTTTAATCACTTTTTATATCACTTTATTTTTGGCTCTTTCATATTTTCATTTATTCCAATAAATTTCTTTTAATCGCATTTTTCTTGTCTATAATTTTATTTTGTCAAGTTTTATTTGTATTTTAATCTATTTAATTTCGATTCATTTTTCTCATTGTTCTATTTCTCCTTTGCCTTTGAAATAATACTGTGTGTGCAAATGCACGTTACTAATTTCAAAAAATAAAACACAATTAGTAATGAATAAGCTTGTGGAAAACACAGCAAACTTCCCAGACTACTAAGGGAGCAACTGGAAAAAGCAATAGGGCCTACATACCCATAGCACCAAGCGGTGTGAGGAAAAAGTTTACGATACAATTAAGAGACACGATAATTCCTCGTCCACTATTTGATAAGAAATAATTGCCAGTTCAAACAAATCTTAACGAACCCCTTATGTGCAGTGGCTTCATTTGGAAATCTACTAACAATCCGGAACCCTGGAATGTACACAGTGAGGAAGTGTCCACGCAGGAGCCGACAAGATAGACTGAGTTTATCCATAATTGAAAGCACGTCAGAGGCATTAACAAACTACTGCAGGTCTCTACTCGGCCACACGTGCCGCAAATCAATTTCGATTATCTGTTTGCAATAGAAATTATATAAAACCAATCTGCGGGGCTTATAAATCCCGGCAAGTATGCTCCACCCTTCCCCTAATATCAGTTATCACAACTGTGATCTCCGCTGGGGAGCCTGCAACATATTTCAACATAATATTGCAGCCTGGGCACAGAACGGCTGTTTGTTCTGGCTCGCTGCAGAGCAGAAGTTCCACTCAAAGCTCCCTGAAACAGTCTCCAGAAAATATATACGCGATCGAGGAGCATTTAATAAAAAAAAAAGGGAGAATCAGACATATTTTGCCAACAACGAAACACGATCTGTTAACTGAAATGCTAACATGTTGTAGTCGTATGACTGATGAAAATTTGTGTCCTGATAATTTTAATTATACCTTGAAGTAACAGAAATTAGATGCGAAAGAAATTAAAGCCCTCACCAAGCAATTAGGTAATACCACAGTCTAGTATATACAGTCACAAAGCTCAATACATGGTAAATATGCATCCATAGATAGTTGCTGACTACTAGGATCGCTACTATCGCCTCATTACAGACAATGCGAAATAGTACCGGCACAGTCTATTGTTCCTAGTACCCTCACAACTCAAGCTTCGTGATTGTATATACTAGACTGTGGTAATACCGCAGTGTCAGTCTTTCCTTTCCCACTTGGTTAAAAACTGTTTATTTAAAATGGGATCCGATGGAATTGCAATCTTTTTTTTAGTTTGTTATTTAACGACGCTGTATCAACTACGAGGTTATTTAGCGCCGATGAGATTGGTGATAGCGAGATGGTATTTGGCGAGATGAGGCCGAGGATTCACCATATTACCTGGCATTCACTTTACGGTTGGGGAAAACCTCGGAAAAACCCAACCAGGTAATCAGCTCAAGCGGGGATCGAACCCGCGCCTGAACGCAACTTCAGACCGGCAGGCAAGCACCTTAACCGACTGAGCCACGCCGGTGGCTACTCCAATCTTAATACACGTTTTTGTATTTATTTATATCTTACGCAATAAGTTTAAATATTACTTTAACGGTTATAATCATGAGGCGCACTCTGCAAAATTAATTTTATAAAATAAGAGAATTAGAAGCGCATCACGTGGCGAAGAAAATGCAAACCTTGAAGCGCACCATCGAATGTTTCATTGAGTTATTGTGTCGTGTGTTTTCATACAATTCATCTATACTGAGATACAATGAAAAGGCGGGTGAGTTGCTATTTCTCCGTTAGTATGTATGTATGTATGTATGTATGTATGTATGTATGTATGTATGTATTTGTCTTTAAGCAATATACCCTTTGGTGAGGCGGCACTTCACATTATTAGTATACAGTGCCGTCTCCCCGTTTACAATGCCTCTCGTATGATATAAGTCGTTTAGGCCATTACTTATTTTTAATTTATTATTGCAATTCTTCCACTAGTCTTTCATTGTCTATCATCAATTGTTTCACTACTTTACTCCTCACTCATTATTATATCAAATATACTATACTTCTTATTCTTGACTCCCCTACTGTAATGACATTCGCCTCACTTCACATCTCTAACTATTTGCACTTTTCACTGCTAACTTTTCCACATTGCTACTTTATTTAGGTTTTAGTTTTCTTTTCTCACAATTTATTTCCCCTCCATACCATTTCCTTTAGTAATTCTGCTTTTTCACCTTTTCCCCTCTTCCTTCACCACTGCTCCCTGAACTATTTCCTACTTGCGTTACTTCACTTCTCGTCAGCCTCGATTTAGATCTTAGTTCCTTCACCCGCTTCGGAATTGCTCCCATCTGATGTCCACTATTTCCATTCTTTCTCCGTTAGTGATATAAATGGAGTAATATTCGATTTGGAATAACAAGAACAGTCGTAACCAGCCATAATCAAAATGCCACCAAATATAATAATAAACAAACCATGACACTGATAATGAAATATGTTACTTATATTTATCTTGCATTCACCCTAGAAAATGCAACTCATTCTTTATTTCAGACGACCACTAGAATACACAGAGTGAAGTGATATAAACCTGACTATTGAAAGAAGCAATAGAATATATTGAAATAAATGAAAGACCTATTACGAGTTTTGTAAGTAAGTGCATGGTTAATTAGGAAATTGGGCTTAAAGCCTGCGTACTTTGGCTACAGTGCATCGCCAGCTCACGTACGAATATACGAACTATGGTCTGAATGATAGCATTCTGTCCCTGTAATAAGGTTGTCAGACTTCCTAATGACAGGAAATAACGATACGTGTTAATCTTTTTATTCAATATTTAAGAAAACAGTCAATTTCATTGAAAATCTGCAAAACGATAAATCATCCCTTATCAGTTTCTCTCTTGATAAGAGTAAAAATCAGAATTGTATGAATAGTAATTACTAGATTTCGTTGAATTGCCTCACGCAACATGCAATCAGGTTGCCGATGTACAGTTGTCAAAAGAAAAAGTGGCCGCTCTCCTGAAACAAAGTTCCCTTCGGGTATCTTCGCTACAATTCGGAGACAGGCGATGTTACATGTTGTTGGACCACGTTGCCTGATATCTACAGTTATAATTGAAGTATTCTGTGTGTTATTCCATAGCGTAATGCTAGCGTTCCGGCCTCTTATTCGTGAGGTCCTGCGTTCGACTACAACCTCGTGCTTTTTATGTTCTTTTTTGTTCTGTTTTTGAGAGAGACAAACTATAAGAGTACATAATGGCTCCTTTCTCTTTTACGATTATTTTAGTAATTAACATCAGGTTCATTAATATATTATGCCATGACTTCATCATTATGATATTGTGGCTGCAAATGGAAAGAAAAAAGATTTTATTCTCAATAAAAATATCTTTCGTGGCATAAACAAAACAAATTTACTGGCGTCGGCCTTAAGGCATTCAAACAATTAAGCTTTCAAAAAACAAAACAAAAAGCCACAATTCAATATTTAGTCTATCTTCCTCTTATCTCGATCATCTTGCAGTCGAGTGGGCATGGAATTGACTAGTCTTTGCAAATAGCGACTGTCCTTAGACACGATATTCCAGGCATTCTGAACATACATACATAAGTGTTCTGCCCATGGGCAGGTCTTTCATTGCAAACCCCAGCAATCTCCAATCTTTCCTATTTTCTGCCTTCCTCTTAGTCTCCGCATATGATCCACATATCCTAATGTCGTCTATTATTCTTTTCAACCAGAGACCCAACCAATTCCTTTTTCTCTTTCTAATCAGTTTCAGCATCATTCTTTCTTCACCCACTTTTTCAAACACAATTTTATTTCTTATTCTGTATGTCCACTTCACACGCACCGTTCTTCTCCACATCCACATTTCAAATGTTTCAATTCTTGTCTCTTCATTTCGTCGTAATGTCCATGTTCCTTCCCCATACAATGCCACACTCCACACAAAGCACTTCACTAGTCTCTTCCTTAGTTCTTTTTCCAGAGGTCCGCAGAGGATCCTTCTTCTATTAAAAGCTTCCTTTGCTCATGTATGCAGTTTTTCTTGGGACGGATAGGCCTAAATGCGGTAACATCCCGTTGCTTTCCGCACACCAATTTCTCTTTCGCATCTTATTAAATTCCAGGGGGCCCAAGCGTGGCAATGAGGAGAGTGGATTTGACTAATTGGGCCCTCCGGACTTCACCGAAAGTCACGGCAAGGGTTAAATATTAGTTCTATCAGGATGTTTGACCCTATCAGAGAACGGAAAATCCCAATTAGCCTTTGCCCCCCGCATCCTGGACTAGCTTCTACGAATCATCAGAAAATCTTAGATTGTGATTGGGCCAATTTTTCCGAAAATGTTTCCACACTTTTGCCCTCGTAGCTCAGCGGACGAACGTCGGAATTTAGATGTCAACGTCTCAGGTTCAATTCCTCGTTACTCCTTTTCATTTTATTGTGGTTCAAGATAGTATAATGTAATAATACAAAAAAAAGACTAATACCAGTATTATGCAACTGGATTTTTCCAAACCTAATATTAAATGTGTGTCATTTATATCGCTAAAGAACGATTACAATGTAAATAACTTGAATATTATTTATACAGTATCACTAAAGAACGATAACAGAATATAAATGATAAATATCGGTTTGTTTAATTAATATATTATATAATACGTATTTAATTGTGTAAATAAAATAACCTATTTTACAAAGAAAATGGTTATTTGTGTTATAATAATTACTTAAATAAAATACAGATTATTTATATTGCGAAAGAACAATAACAATATAAGTAATTTGAATATCATTTTATAATGCTAATAAAGGAAAACAAAATATAAATGATAATTTGAACATTATTTATATCGCTAAAGAACGATAACAATATAAAAAACGTGAATATTATTCATATCGGAATTTCACAGATTTATTACAGATGTATTTAAGAAATTGTAGAAGAATAGTAATTAGTAACAGTGTCCTATTTATTCTTCTTGGAGCCAAATTTGTAACTTTTAAAAGTGTGGTTACTATGTTGAAATGTATGTGTTGTAACGGATGCTTGATTTGTTATGTATGTGAGTCAGTTATGGGATGCTTGATGTCGTCGCAATGTCGTAATTATAGTTTGATTGTGTTTGTGTGACTATTGTGTATTAATTTATGATGTATGGTACGGAAAGCTGCATATTTGTGTTATAGAAGTGTTACGTATGTGTGTTGTTAATGTTTTTGTATGTTTCAAATTGATACCTGATATTTGTTTTGCAATCGCAATGCCTAATTTACGGATTGTTTA
This sequence comes from Periplaneta americana, assembly GCF_040183065.1. Lineage (NCBI taxonomy): Eukaryota > Metazoa > Arthropoda > Insecta > Blattodea > Blattidae > Periplaneta > Periplaneta americana. The sequence continues at coordinate 73,892,719 of NC_091123.1, read as the reverse complement.
TGTTTTGTTTACATCGCGTAAGCTAATTTAATTTTCTTTTCCATTTCTCTTTGTGCTTATCTTTTTTGTGTATAAAACTATAGCTCTAACATACAAATGTAAAATAGGGCTAACCCCCATTGGAGATACAATAATAATAATTATTATTATTCATATCGTTATAAAACGATAACAGAATACAAATGATGACTTGAATTTTATTCATATCTATAAAGAACGATAACAAAATATAAATAACATGCTATTCATAAAGAACGATAACTGAATATAAATGATAATTTGAATATCATTTACATCGCTAAAGAACGATTAAAAAATAAAATGAAAACTTGAATAAGGCCCGAACCCACAACCTTTGAATCATTAAACAAGCACTCTACCGCTGGTCTACGAGGCACAGATATGGAACACTTTCCTAGTTCCGGAACTCCTTGTACAAGCACATGCATCGTGTAACATCGCCGCGACCCGAAGTTGACTTTGAAAATATTCGCTCTTCACGAGTGCGGTCACTTTTTTTTTTTTTTTTTTTTTGACAGCTGTACAGTAGTATAGAAGAGGTGAGCGACCGCCCGGTCTCGTAGTATAAGCAGTTCATGTTAAAGAGTTGTGACCGGTCCAAATAGATAGAGCAGCTACAGCTAATGTATACCTATGTAAGCACTTGTTTTTGCATTACTGTGGTTGAAACAGTCAAAGCTTAACATTTGTTCAGTGCAGACAAAAATTCAATCAAACATGCCACAATGTGAGTGTTGCTGTTCCAAATAATATTTTCTCGTGGAATACCCTTACCCCCGCAGCCAGTCTTGACCCGTTTGAAAACATGGTTGGATGTTTATGCAGAATATTACGGCAAAATAATGGCGGTAATTGATGCATTGGATTGCGCAGACAGTTCCGCTGTTGCAGCTGTAAAATCATTGCCTTCTGAACAGCTATTGGAAAATATTCTGTTCATTGATTCTAATTTTAAAATCGTGTCCAAAAGCATCATCCTATTAGAATCGTCTAAACTACATCTCTCAGAAGCCCTTAATATAGTGTATAAAGTATCACAAACCGTTATCCGAAATAACAATTAACTAATTTCAGAAAAAGTGACTTGTCAGTTGAGAAACATTATTGCTAAAAAATTCTGCCTATTTACAACTTCGTATTATAAAAGATGTACTATCAGGTCACGACAAGACGTCTGAAATTGGTGTACTAAAACGTAGTGACTTTCCGTTCTTCAAATATGCTCCTATTACATCGTGTGATGTTGAACGTACATTTTCCCAATATAAAAACTGTTTGAGTGACCATCGGAGGAGGTTCACTTTGGCAGTCGCTCAAAATGTACGTAACTTTTCACTGCACATATTCAAGGATGATGTGAGTATATTACATTAAATTTTAAAAGTTAATATATCTCACTACAAAATAATTGTGTATTTACATGTTTAGACATTTCCTACTTCAATGATCATTCATTATATTTCTTGAATGCAGAATACAAGTTTTATTGTAACCGCAGTATACTGCTCAGTGTTTACATCAGAGGCATACTCCGTCCGTCGCACGTCCCCTTCTCATACACTCATACAGTCTATACCGCGTGCGTAGTAAACCTTACGATCCTCGTGGCAATTCCACGAAGTCTAGTAATTACCGAGTAAAACAGTAATAACATTTTAGGAGAATTTTTTAAGCGTTCATTTGGGGCTGATATGATATTAGAATTTTTTGTTGCACTCTATCCAAGTAAGAAACTGTTAATATATGGATAGTTGTATTACTTTCACCTGTGTTGTGTATAAAATTCAATCACTCAAGCATTCAATCAAAAACATCCAGAACTGCGGCTTGTGATACGAACGATTCAAGATATGTAAAAAAAAAATGCTCTGTGTCTATTTACCAACTTGACATGGACTTTCCTGGACCAGAATATTCCTATAATCCATTTGATAGAGTTTTTGGGAATATTGAGAAGAATTAATGAAATCAAATACTGCACAGTAAGCTGAAGTGCTGAAGTTTGGAGCTGTTCGAAAGATGGGTAAGAAATGGTTTGACAGTGATTGACAAAGTCATGAAAAATGCAGCTTCCTTCATTTACAGCTATTTAAAAGCAAAGGAATATTCTTCACGCAAGAAAAGGGATTCTTGTCAGAATGGAGTCAAATTATCTGTACAAGTTTGTATGATTCACAATATTTTGAAGAAAAGAGACACATTTAAGTCTGTATCTCGTTAAAGAAATTTGTTCGGCGTTACTATTTCAGAAACAAAAATTCAGGATGTGAAGATGTTGCTGGAAAAACACTTCGGAGAATCGTGGAAAGAAAACCTCAAATTGGACGACGATTAGCAATAGTGATCCAAGCGCCATAACTCAAATATTGAAATTATCACTTCAGTGCTTGCAGATAGGCCTTTTCTAGTTCAGCAAAAATGATACAAGCAACTGCTGCTAGCTAGCGGCAGTTCCCTGAATTATGATAATAGGGGAACATAAATATATTGTAAGTTCACAGGGCTAACGGCTTCGAAGCTGGGTACCTGGTTCTAATGAAGTGCACTGGTAGCAATCTAAAACATGGGGGCATGAGATAGTTACTCTGCCTGCCATTAAAAATTCACTTCACTAAATCCCCAAGGTAAAAAAAAAAGCGGCAGTTAAACCAAGCGCCATCTCCGTATCAGCAAGCGTGATCCAAGCGCCATCTGTTTTGCAATAGTGATTCAAATACCATCTTTGACAGAAATTTAAACTGTTTTGTAGCATCTTGGTATTGTTAATCTTGAACAATATATGAATCATGGAACTTGCAAGAAATGCAGCTGCAGAGGAGAGGAGTAAATCAGTTAAACAAAATTCCAAGATACAAATCACACTATTATCGAAATGTAACGGACAAGAAATATAAATAAATATAATACAATACAATACAAAAAGGCTACATTAATGTGATTAGAACGTGTAGGAAAAAATCCTCTTGTTGTAGTACTAATGGAGACCAGTGATTTTGTTGTATGTTCTAAAACAGAGAATCGAATTGTTAACCGTAAGGTTGACACCACAGAAAACAAAATTATTTGGATGAAATTTGCAAAATAATGTTAAAAAAAGTAAGATTCATTTAAATTATACATAAAAACATGTTATAATAATGATGAGGACTATGTCACTGTAAATATCCAGAAGAAACAACGAGGAAGGCCTTCTAACTCCAATTTTTATGGACTCTTTGAACCACTTTGATCTCAAGAAAAAACTAGAAGCTTGAAGATATATCTATGTTGCACTTGATTCCCGGTGATGCCAAGCACTTTTATCGTTCCCTTATTTGTACATGATCAAATCATCGAAGGGTTTAATGGTGTAGTTGATTTCGAAGAAGACATCAGTGACCAAAAAGCTGAATAGTTTCCAAAATAGGATATTGGATTTAAGGAAGGTTACATATTACTTCTCTCTCTATTGTGTTTGTGATGTCAAATTAATACTGCTAAGAAAACGTGATCATGTTATATTTACGCCTTTGTTATAACCGTACTATCTGCATAGAATTGTTCAAAATTTAGTGGAAGATTCATTGTTGCTGAACTTAGAATAATAGTTTTATAATTAAGCGATAATGATCCAAGCGCCATTTTTTAACAAAACATGGCATAAGGTATTTGTGAGAATAATTAACATGTGTCTAGTAAAGTGTACATTATTACTTAATTTTCCACCAATTTAGGAAAAAATAGCTTTTACACAGATTTTATTATGTAAAGGTTTACAATAAAATTGATCAATTATTTCAGTTCGCAATTTTGACTCTTGGATCAGTATTGCTAATCACATAATACATTATAAGAAGTGGTCAATGGAATGGTAACGTTTTCAAAGGGTTAACTGTTTGATGCTGCTTACGAGCCAGGCAATTCTGAAGTGCATGCTAACACCAACACAGAATTTTTGTAAGGAATTACTGCTATTTTGTATCACATCACTTATTACATAAGTTTCATGGAAAATGCCCTAACACTCTGCTTTAGTAAGGAATCGCTGCTATTTCGCATTACACCTCATATTACTCGTACACGGAACTTAATTACTATTGTTCTATGGGAAAATGTATAATAATTAAGCGCATTATAGTTTTAAATGAAATATATTGCACATTTAATTTTATTGATACTCTATAGAAACTCCGCTGCAAATCCTGGTTAATGTAAA